>NW_028270148.1:11580826-12180826 GCF_037043375.1 Chiloscyllium plagiosum | reverse complement strand
AAAAGGTATCTGGATGGGTATATGAATAGGAAGGGTTTGGAGGGATATGAGCCAAGTGCTGGCAAATGGGACGAGATTGGGTTGGGATATCTGGTCGGCATGGACGTGTTGGACCGAAGGGTCTGTTTCCATGCTGTACATCTCTATGACTCTATGACTCTAAAACCTTTGGGTTTCAGAGCTTTTCAGATTTTGGGATTTTGGATAAAGGGTTGACTATGACACCAGCTTATAGTTCAAGAGGTTTATTTGAAATCACGAGCTTTCGGAAGGCTTCATCTGATGAAGGAGCAGCGCTCCGAAAGTTTGTGATTTCAAATAAACCTGTTGAACTATAACCTGGAGTCGTGTGACTTCTGACTATGTCGACCCTGGTCCAGCATCAGTACCTCCATGGCATGATATATAACATACAACGTTTGTACACACGTATACAAACATGGATACATTCACACATACATTCAACTACACATACACAAACACCCCATACCTGTATAAACATACATTCACACACTCAGGCACATGTGTATACATATATACACATCCACACTCACACAAACACATACATACACCTAGATGCAGATACACACATCTAAACATACACATGCCACACACAAATAGATTACAAAATGGGAGGATAGGTTATATGATTTCAATTCCAGTAAACGTACAGCTCTTCAAAGGCTGGTTTTCAGCTGGATTTGGTGGTGCTGTTGATTTAGTCATCAAGTTGATTTAAGATATAGACATTCGATTTATCTACTTTTCTGGAGACGGCAGCATTGTGCTGAGTTCTTTCAAACATTTCTGGTTGCTTTGTCGTCTGTATAATTCGACCTGTGTCATCAAAATCGACAGTCATGATTCCAACCATTCCAAGTTGGGTGACAAAAGAAAGGGAAAAAGGAATCCAATCCAGACCTTGTTCATTCAGCACCTTATCGGTCCAGTTGCTCAGGGCTCCAAATATGGTCACAAATAGTTTATTCCAATTCGATTAGATTATAACTGGGAATGTTGCTCTCAGCTAGGGTCCCATTATGCAAGTGATTTTGCCGAACGATTTGTTGGCAGCCAGTTCAGTACCCAGGTGATTGGCTGGATGCTGTGCTGATTGGGTCGGAGATGGTTCACCATTCATACCCCTTCAAGGCCATTGTTTCTGCATCAGGATTAGGGTCAGCTTTGTGATTTTTTAGATTATCTTCATTTCAAACTTTTAGAATTTGGAAAATATATGTAAATGTGTAGTGATGCAAATGTTTGACTGTGGGCCCAAGACACACAAAAATGGCCGTAAAAAAAAATCAATTAAGGGTTTCCAGGTTGTCATTTTCTTTAAAAAAAAACATCATTTCAGAACACCACAATATAAATGTTAAGCCTTCCTTCCCCTTTGTCAGAGGAGCGCAAGTCACATCCTTTAATTGCTTTTCCTTATTTGAAAAGTCATCATTTCAGCCTCAATTTTAAATTTGATACAAGCAATTGTTTGAGTTTTCGAAATGTTCAATAAATGCTCTCACAAATTCATTACAAAGGTTTATCAAATTTAACTTGGAAAGGAAGCCTTCTGTATGTAAATAGGACGTAATCATATCTCTCAGGAAAGTGAGTAACTCTAAAATGTGGATGTTGTGGCTAATTATTTGGTGGTTGAAAATGCACAGATAACAACATTTCTATGGCAAATTCCCAGGAGATATGGAAGATTTGACACCAGGGAGAACAAATGATATTGGGAAGGGAGACAAAACAGTTGGCTGAAGAGATTGTCCAAAGAAACATCTTCATGAAGGAAAACATGGTCATTAGATTAGATTAGATTCCCTACAGTGTGGAAACAGGCCCTTCGGCCCAACAAATCCACACGACCCTCCGAAGAGTTACCCACCCAGACCCATTCCCCATATTCACCCTTGACTATGGGCAATTTAGCATGACCAATTCACTAACCTGCACATATTTTGGACTTTAGGAGGAAACCGGAGCACCCGGAGGAAACCCACACAGACACAGGGAGAACGTGCAAACTCCACACAGACAGTCACCAGAGGCTGGGATCCTGGTGCTGTGAGGCAGCAGTGCTAACCATTGTACCACCGTGCTGCCCTTGGTAGCACGGTGGTAAGAAAGGGGAGAGGTTTAGTGGAGGCTTTCCACAGCTTACGGTTTGGATGGTTTAAGATATGCCCAACGGCAGTGAGGTGAAACATATACAAGAGTCCAGAGGTGAAGGAAGACAGAGCTGTTAGCTTGTGGTAAGGCAGGAAGAGTTTACAAAAATGTATTGTGAAGGAATTTGAACACAATAATGGAAACGTTCAATCTGTATTGTCAGGCAAATGGGACTTAGTTCAGAATAAGGTATAGGATAAACTGAGGTTTAGAAGGTCGGAAATTGGGAACGAGAAGCAACTTGGAATAGACAAGTTAGCGAAACCCAGGTTGGTATTTCATCAGCAGTTGCACTGAAGCCAGGACAGAGGAAGGTCATTTTACAAAACTGGAAGATGGCCTTTGTGATGGATGTTAAAATCTCAGGATCGCACAGGATACAGGTAGATCTTTTATATAAATTTTAATCACTTTGTTATCAATTCCAGCAACGCAATAAGATCTCTATTCCTGATCTTAGAAACAGATATCCTAATTCAGAATGTGGGTTGGGCAGCATAACACATGGCTGCCAGATTCCGGTTACTTCAATAGTCCTACCAGGTATAGAATGGGAGATGCCAAGGACTGGAGAATGCATATTTAGCCCTCACTTTCTGCCCTGCCAATGGCACTAAATGCCATCAATGGTACATGAGGTTTTTTTATGAGTGAACTAAATATTTTACTTAGAGTTTCTTGGCCAAATTCTTCCTCACATCTTACATTTCAATCATTTAAAATGCATCATAAAGTGAAGGTGTGTATTACACCTTTAAGAGAGAGTGAAAGCTGTTTGCATTGAGAGCTTGCAGGTGCCTGTCATGTGACTGACTAGCAGTCTCAGGGTGTACTGGAAAATTGGAAATATGTAACATTTGGTTGTGAAATAAATACCTGAGTTTTGGTTGCTATGTTGAAAACTATTTGAATTTAACCAATCAGTTTAAATTATGCCCCAGGATACTAAAACCCAATCAAATTTGAGTTTATTATCTTGATAACATCAAACCAATGAGACGATCCGATGTTTGGGGTATAAAGAAGCCAGCATTTTGAGAATTAGCCAGAGGGAGACCAACTTCCATCACTAGAGTAATTGCCAGCAACACACACACACACACACACACACACACACACACTCTCTCTCTCTCTCTCTCTCTCTCTCTCTCTCTCTCTCTCTCTCTCTCTCTCTCTCTCTCTCTCTCTCACTCTCACTCTCACTCTCACTCTCTCTCACTCTCAAAGGTACCTTTCTCATATGAAACATCTTTGCAGCAAAAGACCGAGAATGACTCAGGGATATCCATAGCTAAAAGAAGAAAGACACTGACAACAACAGCTGCTGGGTAGTTTTGAAAGTTAAGTTGATGTAATTTTAATCAGGGCTTTTGCTGAATCAATATATTGTTATAGAGTTGGAGGCAGATAACAAACCTCTAAGAGAAAGAAGGCCTGAAGTTGTGAATAGTTGTTGCTTAATGTTCAATTTTACAGTTAAAGAATAAAATTGATATTTTTTTCTTTAGATATTGGAATTTGGGGAGTTTGCTGTCTCTCATATTTTAACAGATTATGAGGCAAGGTGAGCTTTTCTGTGTGTTCGGTTTAATTAGCAGAAAGATTAACCACCATGTCGCAACATTTGATAATATTGAGGTATCAAAAGGAGAGTTTTGTATCGTGCTATTATTATTAAGAGTTATTTTGCATGGTGTGTAAAATCATGAGATGTTTTGTTCCGTTGACTACTTGGTTTTGTTGGATAATTCAACATTTTTGCTGTTGTTAACTTCGGTCCATTATTTTATTTCATAAATCTTAATTTGATGACTTAGATTGATGCAGAATTGAGATTAATTGGCAGCTTGGTTGCTGCTTACATCGAATCAGGTGGTGTTTTTAATAATGGATTATAAAGATCGATTGTCAGGTGTACGTACAATGGTCTGAAATCAGGACCGTTTGTGAATGCTGAGGTTGCTCGTGTCAAGCTATCTGCATGCAGCTTTATCTGCCACAGGATGCTACTTTGCTGCCTCTGTGTTTGCTGCCAACTTAAAAATGACAAGAAACTTTGTCCTTTTTTTTTCTCCCTCCCTTCCTCCTTCCCTCCTCTCCAACCTGCTTCCCTTTCCACACTCCTTCCTTCTCTCTTTCTTTCTTCTTGCCCGCCCTCTTCTTTCATCCTGTCTTTCTTCCTTCCATCTATCATGCCTTGCCTCTCCCTTCTCTCTCTCTGTTCATTCCTTGTCCCTCTTCCTTCTCTCCTTCTGGCTGTCTCCATCCCCACCCCTCTGCCCCATTCCTTTCCTTATCCTCCATCCCTCGCTCTAACTGCCACACATTCCCTCTATCCTACCTGCCTTCCACACTTTGTCTTTTCCACCCTTCCAAAAGTTGCAGAGTGAAAACCCACTGAGAGAAAATAAAATTGTCTTCACCACCATTTAATTCGGAGTTCCCTTATTGTTGAACCATAGCCCCTACTTCTAATCTTTCCCACCAGGGATAATATCCTTTCAGCATCCACCCTGTCAAGTCCCCTCAAGATGTTATATATTTTAATAAAATCATTTCATATTCTTCTACTGTCTAATTAATACAAGCCTATCCTGCACTACCTTCCCTGGAAACATAACGCACACATCCCCAGTACTCTCCTTCTCTCTGGACTAATGTTAACCCATTTACATCGTTTCTTAAATGAAGGAAGCATAATTGATGCACTGCTCCAGATGTGGTCTCACCAATGCCCTGTTTAATTGCAGCAAAACAGCTCCACTTTTATAGCTCATTTCCCCTGTAATTATCAGGGTTGTTAACACATTACTGATTGTGGGAACTTGCTGTGTGCAAATTGGATGCTGTGTTTCCTACATTCTAACAGTGACAACGATTCAAGAGTGCTTCACTGTGACGTCTTTGAGGGGTCTTAAGGTTCTGAATGGTGTTAAGTAAAAGTTTAGCTTATTTTCACTTTCTGAGAATAAATTGGAACGATGTGGCTAATTAGTTGATGATCAAACTAAGAAACGTAATTGCAGAATAACGATTTAAATGACGGTACATCAGTGTATCTCAAGGATATGATTTCAATTAAATATGCCCAATTCGAGACAGCTTTTACAATTAATGTGTACATTATTGATATTTCTATTTTATAATAACAGGTAAGGAAAGCTACTGTCATAATTATACCTCTGGGAGGCACTTTAATTAGATTTCCTTCATACTGCCTTGGTTCAATTTTAAAGAGGAAGTGTATTTAATTGAACTGAGATGCCAATTTGGTAGCATTATTTTCAGAAATATTAGAAAGATTTAGTTTTAGGAATGTAGAAACTGAAGGTGATGATTATGCTATCCATATTCCCCACATAACAACAGTGTCTGATGAAACATCTGTCAATCTCAGACTTACAATTAACAATTGATCCAGCATTGATTAACTTTGGAGGAGGTGAGTGCTAGGCAGTCGAATTGAATACCAATCAGCTAGCCTTCCCCTGAAAGTCAAGGTTGACGGATTCCTCTACCCAGCAATCGCAATCAATCGGTGAAGACTGGACTGTGTCCCACAGGCTGCTGTTATAAGACAGCCTGCCTCAGAGTGATAGTTAGCTATCTCAGGAATGGCAGTCATCTGACCAATGACTGGAGGTTTTGACAGGGCAAGCTGGTCACCTGGTTTAGTCTGGTCCTCAGACAGGTCCATGTAAACTGCGTCACATATGATCTGATTCTGGCTCAGAACAGTGTCAGCCTCAGTGCAGACTTGATCCCAGAGTCTGGACTGAAAGTCCAGTGTGAAGGTATAACCTTTCTTTAGGTGAGGTATCAACAACGGAATTTTGATGTACATTGCAAGGAAAATTAAATTTAAAAGTAGACATGATTTACTCCGGTTGTGAGGGGCATTGGCAAAACCACAGCTGGAGTGCTGTGGACTATTTTGTTCATGTTATTTTTAAAAAGGACATAACTTCAAGGCTATACGTGCTATCGTAAGGACAGACTGACTGGCAGAGGGGGTGGGGTGGTCCTGTTGGTAAGGAATGATATTCAGTCCCCTGCACAGGGAGACCTAGAATCAGGGGATGTAGAGTCAGTATGGATAGAACTGAGAAATTCTAAGGGTAGAAAGACCCGAATGGGAGTTATCTACAGATCCCCAAACAGTAGCCTGGATGTAGTGTGTAAGTTGAATAAGGAGCTGAAATTGGCCTGTCGCAAAGATATTACTACAGTTGTTATGGGGGATTTCAACATGCAGGTGGACTGGGAGAATCAGGATGGTACTGGACCCCAAGAAAGGGAGTTTGTGGAGTGCCTCCGAGATGGATTCTTAGAACAGCTGGTGCTGGAGCCGACCAGGGAGAAGGCAATTCTGGATCTGGTGTTGTGCAACACACCGGATTTGATCAGGGATCTTGAAGTAAAGGAGTCATTAGGAGGTAGTGACCACAATATAATGATCTCCAGTTTGAAAGGGATAGGGTAGAATCGGAAGTGACAATATTTCAGTTGAATAAAGGGAACTATGGAGCTATGAGGGAGGAGCTGGCCAAAGTTCAATGGTGCAATACCCTAGCAGGGATGACAGTGGAACAACAATGGCAGGTATTTCTGGGTATAATGCAGTTCATTCCAAAAAGGAAGAAAGATCCTAAGAGGAGGCAGGGGTGGCCGTGGCGAATGAGGGAAGTTAAGGACCATATAAAGACAAAAGTGAAAAAGTATAACATAGCAAAGATAAGTGGGAAAACGGAGGACTGGGAAGCTTTTAAAGAACAAAAGAGGATAACTAAAAAGGAAATATGCAAAGAAAAAATGAGGTACGAAGGTAAACTGGCCAAAAATATAAAGGAGGATAGTAAAGGCTTTTTTAGGTATATAAAAGAAAATAAATGGTTAAGACTAAAATTGGGCCCTTGAAGACAGAAACGGGTGAATTTATTATGGGGAACAAAGAAATGGCAGAAGAGTTGAATTGGTACTTTAGATCTGTCTTCACTGGGGAAGACACGAGCAATGGGCGGCACAGTGGCACAATGGTTAGCACTACTGCCTCACAGCGCCAGAGACCCAGGTTCAAGTCCCACCTCAGGCAACTGTCTGTGTGGAGTTTGCACATTCTCTCCGTGTCTGCGTGGGTTTCCTCCGGGTGCTCCGGTTTCCTCCCACAGTCCAAAAATGTGCATGTTAGGTGAATTGGTCATGCTAAATTGCCCATAATGTTAGATGAAGGGGTAAATGTAGGGGAATGAGTCTGGGTGGGTTGCTCTTCGGAGGGTCGGGGTGGACTTGTTGGGCCGAAGGGCCTGTTTCCACACTGTAAGTAATCTAATCTAATCAATCTCCCAGATGTAATAGTGGCTGAAGGACCTGAACTGAGGGAATTTATATTTGCCAGGTGTTGGAGAGACTGTTAGGTCTGAAGGCTGATAAGTCCCTGGGACCTGATGGTCTACATCCCAGGGTACTGAAGGAGGTGCTCTAGAAATCGTGGATGCATTCGTGATCATTTTCCAATGTTCTATAGATTCAGGATCAGTTCCTGCAGATTGGAGGGTGGCTAATGTTGTCCCACTTTTTAAGAAAGGAGGGAGAGAGAAAACAGAGAATTATAGACGGGTTAGCCTGACCTCAGTGGTGGGAAAAATGCTGCAGTCAATTATAAAGGATGAAATTATGACACATCTAGATAACAGTAACAGGATAGGTCAGGGACAGCATGGATTTATGAAGGCGAAATCATGCTTGACTAATCTTCTGGAATTTTTTGAGGATGTAACTCTGAAGATGGACAGGGGAGATCCAGTGGATGTAGTATACCTGGACTTTCAGAAAGCTTTTGATGAAGTCCCACACAGGAGGTTAGTGAGCAAAATTAGGGCACATGGTATTAGGGGCAAAATACTGACATGGATTGAAAATTGGTTGGCTGACAGGAAACAAAGAGTAGTGACAAATGGCTTCCCTTCGGAATGGCAGGCGGTGACCAATAGTGTGCCGCAGGGATCAGTGCTGGGACCGCAGCTTTTTACAATGTACATTAATGATATAGATGAATTTATTAAAAGTAATATTAGCAAATTTGCTGATGACACAAAGCTGGGTGGCAGGGTGAAATGTGAGGAGGATGTTAGGAGAATACAGGGTGACCTGGACAGGCTAGGTGAGTGGATAGATGCATGGCAGATGCAGTTTAATGTGGATAAATGTGTGGTTATCCACTTTGGTGGCAAGAACAGGAAGGCAGATTACTACCTAAATGGAGTCAAGTTAGGTAAAGGGGCAGTGCAACGAGATCTAGGTGCTCTTGTACATCAGTCAATGAAAGCGAGCATGCAGGTACAGCAGGCAGTGAAGAAAGCTAATAGCATGCTGGCCTTCATAACAAGAGGAATTGAGTATAGAAGCAAAGAGGTCCTTCTGCAGCTGTACAGGGCCCTGGTGAGACCACACCTGGAATATTGTGCACAGTTATGGTCTCCAAATTTGAGGAAAGACATTCTGGCTATTGAGGGAGTGCAATGTAGGTTCACGAGGTCAATTCCCAGAATGGCGGGACTATCTTACGCTGAAGGATTGGAGCGACTGGGCTTGTATACGCTTGAGTTTAGAGGGGATCTGATTGAGACGTATAAGATTATTAAAGGATTGGACATTCTGGAGACAGGAAGCATGTTTCCACTGATGGGTGAGTCCTGAAATAAGGGGTAGGCCACTTAGTTTAAAAATAAGGGGTAGGCCACTTAGAACAGAGTTGAGGAGAAACTTCTTCACCCAGAGAGTGGTGGGTGTATGGAATGCTCTGCCCCAGAAGGCTGTGGAGGCCCAGTCTCTGGATACTTTCAAGAAAGAGTTGGATAGAGCTCTTAAGGATAGTGGAATCGAGGGTTATGGGGATAAGGCAGGAGCAGGATACTGATTGAGGATGATCAGCCATGATCATAACGAATGGTGGTGCTGGCTCAAAGGGCAGAATGGCCTACTCCTGCACCTATTGTCTATTGTCTATTGTATTCGAAGCAGGTCAGAGATGTTTTATTCAAATGGATCCCAGGAAGAGATATTTATCTTACAGGGATAGGTTGGACCTCTATCTATTGGAATTTAGAAGAATCTTATTGAATTGTATTAGATCCTGAGGCAAATAACAGAATTGATGCTGAAAGGATGTTTCCCTTGAGGGAGAGATTAGACCCAAAGGACCCCATATGGAAATATGAGGCTTGGATGCTCTTTTGAGGGTCAGTGTTGATGGCCTCTATCTGCACTGTAAGGATTTTATGGTGAATAGATATTTCAGTCTTTGGAAAGCAGTTTGCAACATCCTGAGTTTGTGTAATTGCTATATATTTTCTGGAGGAGTTGAGATGTGTTCTCCTGGTTCTATGTTCTTTTGTCCTAAAATAGTCCCTTGGAATAAGGGCACTGCTCCACAATAAGAGGCTGAGGAAATGGGATTCATGTTCTCTGGAGTTTTGAAAAATGAGAGGTGATGTCAATGGATTATGCAGAGCCCTGGGGTGCTTGATAATGTGGTCGCTGAGTGATTGTCTCCAATGATTGGGAAATCTAAAATACGGGGACTCAGCTTCTGGATAAGGGGATGATTGGCATTGAGATGAGGAGAGATTTCTTCACGCAGCGCAAGGTGAATCATTGGAAATATCTACCCTGGAGGGTTGTGAAAGTTCCATCATTGAATCTAAGGCTTCAGATAATCAAGGGATGTAGAGAGTTAGCTTGAGAGGGTAAGTACTGGAAGCCTCATTGCCTTATAAGGAGACATTGAATAGACTGGGACTATACATTGGAATTTAGAAGAATGAGGGGGAATCTTGTGGAAATATAAAACGTATGAATGGAATAGATAAGGTAGAAGCAGAGAGGTTGTTCCCATTGGTGGGTGAAACGAGAACTAAGGGGGAAGAACATCAAAATAAGGGGGAGGAGATTTAGGACAGAGTTGAGGAGGAAGTCCTTCTTCCAAAAGGTTGTGAATCTGTGGAATTCCCCGCCCAGTGAAGCAGTTGAAGCTAGCTCATTGAATGTTTTTAAGGCAAAGATAGATTTTTGAACAGTAAATGAGTTAAGGGTTATGGTGAGCAGGTGGGGAAGTGGAGCTGAGCCCCCAAAAACCTGAGTCCACAAAAGCCTTCCTGGTGAAGGGCTTTAGCCAGAAAGGTCGATTGTCCAGCCCCTCGGATGCAGCCTGACCTGTTGTGCTTTTCCAGCACCACACTCTCGACTTTAATCTCCAGCATCTGCAGTCCTCACTTTCGCCTGAGTCCACAAAAAGATAGGCCATGATCTTATTGAATGGCGGAGCAAGCCAGATGACCGCTTATTTCTAATGTTGTTAAGTTCTTATGATCATATTGCCTTCTGCAGCAAACTCAATAGACTATTCCTGGCCTTGTTTCTTGAGTTCTGTATTTCTCTTCTGTTCCTGTGTTCGTTCCAGTGGATACACTGAGTAATAGCAAACTGGCCCTACTGTGTTTACAGGCACCTTGGAACTTGTGTGAATTTCCAACCCATGCTGACTCTGAATGTGACTCCCCACTGAGAGCGTGGGATCAGTGAATTCATCCACTAATTTTGTTCGGTTGCCATCTGTTGTTTCCTTTTTTCAATTCTGGGGCAGAGCCAGAGAACTTTGCTAATTTTAGTGAGAGTGTAGGCAATTCTAATCATTTACAGTGGAACATGACAGGATAGTCAGACACCAGTGCTTTGGTGCCAACAAGCTATGGAATATTAATTATCATCAGGTCAATTTGGTCTCTCAGTCTATCAGCTGCTGTCACTAATACATTAACCCATTGGCAAACAGGAATTGGAAGGGGTGCAGTTTAAATTAACCAGAATGATCTGAGGACTAGAAGAGTTAAATCATAAGGCCTACTGTAATGGGGCTTTCCCTGAGCGCGGACATTTGAGGTATGATCTAACTGAGATGTCTTAAGGGTGACTTGGTGTCATAATGTTACTTGCCTGGTAATCTAAGACTCAGGCAAATGTCCAGGCAACACTAGGGTGGCATAGAGGCTCAGTGGTTAGCACTGCTGCCTCACAGCGCCAGGGACTCGCGTTCAATTCCCGCCTCGGGTGACTGTCTGTGTGGAGTTTGCACGTTCTCCCCGTGTCTGCGTGGGTTTCCTCCGGGTGCTCAGGTTTCCTCCCATAATCTAAAGATGTGCAGGCCAGGCGAATTGGCCATGCTAATTACCCATAGTTTGAGGTGCATTAGTCAGGGGGGAATGGGTCTTCGAAGGGTCAGTGTGGATTTGTTGGCCCAAAAGGCCTGATTCCACACCGTAAGAAATCTAATCACTGGGTGGGGGCTACTGAGGTAGTGTCCCTATCTCTGAGCCAAGAGATCCAGGCTCAATTCCCACCTGTGCTAGAGATGTACAATGGACTCTCTGATTAGAGAGCCTGGATCAAACTGGAACAAGGCAGCTGGTAGCATTCAAAATAATCTGGAATTTAAAGCTGATTTCAGGAATAGCAGTTTGACATCCATTTGGTTCACTTCAGAAGGAAACCTCCCATCCCTACCCAACATGGCCTATGTGTGACTCCAGGCCCACAGTAATGGGTCTGGCTGTTAACTGCCCATTGAAAAGATCATAGCAAAGCACTCAGTTTATGGGTAATTAGAGATGGACAACAAATGCTGGCCTTACCAGAGATACCCATATCCCATGTAAAATTCAAATTTAATAATTAAGGAATCAAAGAAGCGCTATAGCACTCCAAGGAGGTCATTTGGTATGATGGCTCAGTGGTTAGCACTGCTGCTTCACAGCGCCAGGTTCAGTTCCAGCCTCGGGTGACTGTCTATGTGGAGTTTGTACATTCTCCCTGTGTCTGCGTGGGTTTCCTCTGGGTGCTCCGGTTTCCTCCCACAGTCCAAAGACGTGCAGGTCAGGTGAATTAGCCAAGCTAAATTGTCCAAAGCTGTTAGGTGCATTAGTCAGAGGGGGATGGGTTAGTCTTCAGCGGGTCGGTGTGGACTTGTTGGGCCAAAGGGCCTGTTTCCACCCTGTAGGGAATCTAATCTAAAACCCTGCCACAACCTCCATTATCAATGAGGATCAACAGTTGCAAGGGTCCCACCATTTGAGCTGTAGGGAGAGGCTGAATAGGCTGGGGCTATTCCCTGGAGTGCTGGAGGCTGAGCGGTGACCTTATAGAAGTTTTCAAATCATAGATATGATGAATAGCCAAAGGCTTTTTTCCCAGTAGAGGGGAGTCCAAAACTTGAGGGCATAGGTTTAAAGTGAGAGTGGAAATATACGAAAGAGACCATTTTCACATAGAAGGTGGTGTCTGTATGGAATGAGCTGCCAGAGGAAGTGATGGAGGCTGGTACAATTGCAACATTTAAAAGGCATCTGGATAGGTACATGAATAGAAAGGATTTTGAGGGATATGGGCCAAATGCTGGCAAATGGGACTAGGTTAATTTAGGATATCTGGTTGGCATGGACAGGTTGGACTGAAGAGTCTGTTTCTGTGCTGTACATCTCTATGATTTGGATGATTCTCTTGTCACCTACGTTGTTCCTTTCTGCAGCTGAGATTGTTAGCTGGCTTCTTCAATCAAAAATCTCTACTGGGGGAGATTTTATGATTTAACTCTAGTTTTTCTGTAGTTCTTGACTGGGGCAACCAGCAGGGTTTTCAAGTCAAGACAGGGATTGAGGCATGCATTATCTAGTGAACCCTTAACACTGCTCACCATGTTGTATAGGCTGGTTGAATAATTGATTACCAGAAGTCAACAGCGTCTTGCTGGAAAAGCACAGCAGGTCAGGCAGCACTTGAGGAGTAGGAAAATCAATGTTTCGGGTATAAGCCCTTCATCACGAATGAGGCCTCTATTCCTGATGAAGGACTCCTGCCTGAAACGTTGATTCTCCTGCTCCTCTGATGCTGCCTGACCTGCTGTGCTTTTCCAGCACCACGCTTGCGACTCTGATCTCCAGCATCTGCAGTCCACACTTTTTCCTAACTGATTACCAGAAAGCTGGTTGATTGCCACCAACCTCCTTTGAGGTTGGGATCTAAAGGACCTGCTTGGTCCAGTGTGTTAGAAGAAAGCCTCCATCCTTTCACTAACCTTCGGGTATTTTTCCCAGGATGGTAACAGTTCAGAGCTGAAATAAAGGTGGAAATAATCAAGAATGTACCATTGGCAATTCTGAATTCAGCATCACGCCCAACACTGGTGCTCAGACTACAGGACAACAGGAGGCAAACGTAAGACGATCAAAAGAAAGAGGCAACTAAGCTAGATCTTCAGACAGCACCTTCCAAACCCATGGCCACTACCATCTAGAAGAACAAGGTCAGCAGATATGTAGGAACACCCCCAAATGCAAGTCCAACACACTCACCATCCTGACTGGGAAATAATTCGCTGTTCTTTCATTGTCACTGGGTCAAAACCCTGGAATTCACTCCCTATTGGCGTGGTGGAATATACCTACAGTAGATGGACTGTAGTGTTTCAGGAAGGCAGTTCATCACCACTTTCTCCAGGGTAAGTAGGGATGGGGAATAAATGCTGTCCCAGCCACTGCCATCCATGCCCCATGAGTAAATAAAAACTACGAGGAGAAAGTGAGGTCTGCAGATGCTGGAGATCAAAGTTGAAACTTTATTGCTGGAACAGCACAGCAGGTCAGGCAGCATCCAGGGAACAGGAGATTCGACGTTTCGGGCACAGGCCCTTCTTCAGGAATGAGCAGAGAGTGTTCAGCAGGAGAAGATAAAAGGTAGGGAGGAGGGACTTGGAGGAGGGGAGTTGGAAATGTGATAGGTGGAAAGAGGTCAAGGTGAGGGTGATAGGTCGGAGTAGGGTGGAGGCGGAGAGGTCAAGAAGAAGACTGCAGGTCAGGAAGGCGGTGCCGGGCTGGAAGGATCCGGCTGAGACAAGGTGGGGGGAGGGGGGATGAAGAAACTGGTGAAGTCCAAGTTCATCCCCTGCGGTTGGAGGGTTCCCAGTCGGAAGATAAGACGCTCCTCCTCCGACCGTCGGGTTGTTGTGGTTTGGCGGTGGATGAGTCCAATGACCTGCATATCCTCGGTGGAGTGGGAGGGGGAGTTGAAATGCTGTGCCACAGGTTGGTTGGGTTGGTTCGTCCGGGTGGCCCAGAGGTGCTCTCTGAATCGCTCCGCAAGTAGGCGGCCTGTCTCCCCAATATAGAGGAGGCCACACCGGCTGCAGCGGATGCAGTAGATGATGTGGGTGGAGGTGCAGGTGAATCTGTGGCGGATATGGAAGTTTCCCTTGGGGCCTTGGAGAGAAGTGAGGGGGGAGGTGTGGGCGCAAGTGTTGCACCTCCTGCGGTTGCAAGGGAAGGTGCCGGGAGTGGTGGTTGGGTCGGTGGGGGGTGTGGATCTGACAAGGGAGTCGCGGAGGGAGTGGTCTCTACGGAAAGCTGATAGGGGAGGGGAGGGAAATATATCCTTGGTGCTGGGGTCTGTTTGGAGGTGGCGGAAGTGACGGCGGATGATGCGCTGTACATGGAGATTGGTGGGGTGGTAGGTGAGGACCAGTGGGGTTCTGTCCTGGTGGCGGTTGGAGGGGCGGGGCTCAAGGGCGGAGGAGCGGGAAGTGGAGGAGATGCGGTGGAGGGCACCGTCGACCACGTCGGGGGGGAAATTGCGGTCCTTGAAGAAGGAGGCCATCTGTGTTGTACGTATTTTGAACTGGTCCTCCTGGGAGCAGATGCGGCGGAGACGAAGGAATTGGGAGAATGGGATGGTGTTTTTACAGGGGGCAGGATGGGAGGAGGTGTAGTCCAGGTAGCTGTGGGAGTCGGTAGGTTTGTAGTAGATGTCCGTGTTGATTCGGTCGCCTGAGATAGAAACAGAAAGGTCTAGGAAGGGGAGGGAGGAGTCCGAGACTGTCCAGGTGAATTTGAGGTCGGGGTGGAAGTTGTTGGTGTAGTGGATGAACTGTTCAACCTCCTCGTGGGAGCACGAGGTAGCGCCGATACAGTCATCAATGTAGCGAAGAAAAAGATGGGGGGTGGGGCCAGTGTAGTTGCGGAAGATGGATTGTTCCACATACCCTACGAAGAGGCAGGCATAGCTGGGGCCCATGCGGGTGCCCATGGCTACTCCTTTTGTTTGGAGAAAGTGGGAGGATTGGAAAGAAAAGTTGTTCAGGGTGAGGACCAGTTCGGTCAGTCGAAGGAGGGTGTCGGTGGAAGGGTACTGGGTGGTACGGCGGGAAAGGAAGAAGCGGAGTGCTTTGAGTCCTTCCTGATGGGGGATGGAGGTGTACAGGGACTGGATGTCCATGGTGAAGATGAGGCGTTGGGGACCGGGGAAGCGGAAATCCTGGAGGAGGTGGAGGGCGTGGGTGGTGTCACGAACGTAGGTGGGGAGTTCTTGGACTAATGGGGACAGGACCGTGTCGAGGTATGCCGAGATGAGTTCGGTTGGGCAGGAGCAGGCTGAGACGATGGGTCGTCCGGGGCAGTCAGGTTTGTGGATTTTGGGCAGGAGGTAGAAACGGGCGGTGCGGGGTTGTGGGACTATGAGGTTGGAGGCGGTGGATGGGAGGTCCCCTGAGGTGATGAGGTTATGGACGGTCTGGGAGATGATGGTTTGGTGGTGGGGGGTGGGGTCATGGTCAAGGGGACGGTAGGAGGAGGTATCTGCGAGCTGGCGTTTGGCCTCAGCGGTGTAAAGGTCAGTGCGCCAAACTACTACTGCGCCTCCCTTGTCAGCTGGTTTGATGGTGAGGTTGGGGTTGGAACGGAGGGAGTGGAGGGCTGCGCGTTCCGAGGGTGAGAGGTTGGAGTGGGTGGGAGGGGTGTGGGAGTTCAGGTAGCGGTTAATATCGCGGCGGCAGTTTGCTATGAAGAGGTCGAGGGCAGGTAGGAGGCCAGCACCGGGTGTCCAGGTGGACGGGGTGTGTTGGAGGTGGGAGAAGGGGTCGTCAGAGGGTGGGCGGGAGTCTTGATTGAAGAAGAAGGCACGGAGGCGAAGGCGGCGGAAGAATTGTTCGGTGTCACTCCGTGTATTGAATTCATTGACCCGAGAACGTGTGGGAACGAAGGTGAGACCCCTTCTGAGGACTGATCTTTCATCCTCAGAGAGGGGCAAGTCTGGGGGGATGGTGAACATACGGCAGGGCTGGGAGCTAGGACCTGGTGAGGGGCTGGAGCTGGATGTGGGGGCGGGGTTAGGCCTGGGGGCGGGGACAGAGGTCGGCTTGGGGGCGGAGTTGGACATGGTGATAGAGACTGGCGGGGGGGCGGGGTTAGTCGCGGTGACGGAACTCGGCCGGGGGCGGAGTTAGGCGTGGTGGCGGAACGCGGCGTGGGGGCGGGGTTAGGCGCGGTGACGGAACTCGGCCGGGGGGCGGAGTTAGGCGTGGTGGCGGAACGCGGCTTGGGGGCGGGGTTAGGCGCGGTGACGGAACTCGGCCGGGGGGCGGAGTTAGGCGTGGTGGCGGAACGCGGCTTGGGGGCGGGGTTAGGCGCGGTGACGGAACTCGGCCGGGGGGCGGAGTTAGGCGTGGTGGCGGAACGCGGCGGGGGGGCGGGGTTAGGCGTGGTGACGGAACGCGGCGGGGGGGTGGAGACACATGCGGCGATGTGGTCCAAACGTAGATTGCTGACGTCACTGGGGGCGGAAGTAGCTGCGGCGACCACGCAGACAGAGTTCTTCCCCGTAGCCGCGGAGGTCGCCAATCTGTTGGCGATTGTCTTCATGACGATCGCAGAGCAGGTTGTCTGTGCGGCGATCCCGGAGGCGGTTGTTTGGGCCGCGATCATGAAGGTTGCGAGGTCGGTGGGGGCGGAAGTGACGTCATCGTCGGCACCAACACCTTCCACCCCGACCTCAAATTCACCTGGACAGTCTCGGACTCCTCCCTCCCCTTCCTAGACCTTTCTGTTTCTATCTCAGGCGACCGAATCAACACGGACATCTACTACAAACCTACCGACTCCCACAGCTACCTGGACTACACCTCCTCCCATCCTGCCCCCTGTAAAAACGCCATCCCATTCTCCCAATTCCTTCGTCTCCGCCGCATCTGCTCCCAGGAGGACCAGTTCAAAATACGTACAACACAGATGGCCTCCTTCTTCAAGGACCGCAATTTCCCCCCCGCCGTGGTCGACGGTGCCCTCCACCGCATCTCCTCCACTTCCCGCTCCTCCGCCCTTGAGCCCCGCCCCTCCAACCGCCACCAGGACAGAACCCCACTGGTCCTCACCTACCACCCCACCAATCTCCATGTACAGCGCATCATCCGCCGTCACTTCCGCCACCTCCAAACAGACCCCAGCACCAAGGATATATTTCCCTCCCCTCCCCTATCAGCTTTCCGTAGAGACCACTCCCTCCGCGACTCCCTTGTCAGATCCACACCCCCCACCGACCCAACCACCACTCCCGGCACCTTCCCTTGCAACCGCAGGAGGTGCAACACTTGCGCCCACACCTCCCCCCTCACTTCTCTCCAAGGCCCCAAGGGAAACTTCCATATCCGCCACAGATTCACCTGCACCTCCACCCACATCATCTACTGCATCCGCTGCAGCCGGTGTGGCCTCCTCTATATTGGGGAGACAGGCCGCCTACTTGCGGAGCGATTCAGAGAGCACCTCTGGGCCACCCGGACGAACCAACCCAACCAACCTGTGGCACAGCATTTCAACTCCCCCTCCCACTCCACCGAGGATATGCAGGTCATTGGACTCATCCACCGCCAAACCACAACAACCCGACGGTCGGAGGAGGAGCGTCTTATCTTCCGACTGGGAACCCTCCAACCGCAGGGGATGAACTTGGACTTCACCAGTTTCTTCATCCCCCCTCCCCCCACCTTGTCTCAGCCGGATCCTTCCAGCCCGGCACCGCCTTCCTGACCTGCAGTCTTCTTCTTGACCTCTCCGCCTCCACCCTACTCCGACCTATCACCCTCACCTTGACCTCTTTCCACCTATCACATTTCCAACTCCCCTCCTCCAAGTCCCTCCTCCCTACCTTTTATCTTCTCCTGCTGAACACTCTCTGCTCATTCCTGAAGAAGGGCCTGTGCCCGAAACGTCGAATCTCCTGTTCCCTGGATGCTGCCTGACCTGCTGTGCTGTTCCAGCAATAAAGTTTCAACCTAAATAAAAACTACCCCTTGGTGGAGCACTGGATTCATACCCTGGTTTGCTATACATTGGCTGCAGTACCTGATGCTTGTGTTGTGATGCCAATGCTATTAGCTCATGATTGGTGTGTATGCTGACACCATTCTCTTTCTCTAAGTGGGCCGAAGGGCCTATTTGGATGATGATGGTAAAAGAAAATCACTGGAGAGTCTTAATGGGAAATGCCTTGTATTTTAAATGAGCAGGTATTTGTTGCACAACGGTGAAAGGGAGATTCATGAGAATGTTCCCGAGAATGAAAGGTTTAACACCTGAGGAATATTTGAGGACTCTGGGACTATACATGATGGAACTTAGAAGGATGAGGGGGGGGATCTAATTGATACTAACTGAATACTGAACAGGCAGAAGTGGGTACTGCAGATGCTGGAGATTAGAGTCTAGATTAGAGTGGTGCTGGAAAAGCACAGCAGGTCAGGCAGCATCTGAGGAGCAGTAACATCGACGTTTTGGGCAAAAGCTCTTTATCAGGAATTCAGCTCTTCCTGATGAAGGGCTTTTGCCTGAAACATCGATTTTTCCTACTCCTCGGATACTGCCTGATCTGCTGTGCTTTTCCAGCACCACTCTAATCTTGACTGAATACCGAACAGCCTGGAGAGAGTGGAGGTTGGGGAGATGTTTCCATTGGCAGGAGAGACAAGGACCTGAGGGCACATTAATAGAATAAAGGGAAGATCCTATGGAACGGAGATAAGGCGAAACCTCTTCAGCCAGAGAGGGGTGAATCTGTGGAGTTCACTGCCACAGAAGGCTGTGGAGGCCAAGTCACTGAGGATATTTAAAACAGAGATAGATAGGTTCTCGATTGTCAAGGGGATCAAAGGTTACGGGGAGAAAGTGGAAGACTAGTGTTCAGAAACATATCAGCCATGATTGAATGGTGGAGTGGAATCAATGGGCTGAATGGCCTAATTTCTCTGTTTTATGGTCTTATGGTACAAGCTAAATGATAAGGTCTGTTTTGGCACAATGGTAGTGTCTCTACTTCTTGGCCAGGAGGCACAGGTTCCGAGCAGCTCCAAAGGTGTGGCATATTGTTTGAAAATATGTCTATGAGGTGGCCAAGATCATTAGTCTATCTCCTTTGACATGAGAGCTGTTTTCCTGAGCCAAATTCTTATGAGCTGAAAATGTGTTGCTGGAAAAGCGCAGCAGGTCAGGCAGCATCCAAGGAGCAGGAGAATTGATGTTTCGGGCATAAGCCCTTCTTCAGGAATGAGGAAAGTGTGTCCAGCAGGCTAAGATAAAAGGTAGGGAGGAGGGACTTGGGGGAGGGGCTTTGGAAATGCGATAGGTGGAGGGAGGTCAAGGTGAGGGTGATAGGCCGGAGTGGGGTGGGGGCGGAGAGGTCAGGAAGATGATTGCAGGTTAGGAAGGCGGTGCTGAGTTCGAGGTATTTGACTGAGACAAGGTGGGGGGAGGGGAAATGAGGAAACTGGAGAAATCTGAGTTCATCCCTTGTGGTTGGAGGGTTCCCAGGCAGAAGATGAGGCGCTCTTCCTCCAACCGTCATGTTGCCATGGTCTGGCGATGGAGGAGTCCAAGGACCTGCATGTCCTTGGTGGAGTGAGAGGGGGATTTAAAGTGTTGAGCTACGGGGTGGTTGGGTTGGTTGGTCCGGGTGACCCAGAGGTGTTCTCTGAAATGTTCCGCAAGTAGGTGGCCTATCACCACTCCGGCCTATCACCCTCACCTTGACCTCCCTCCACCTATCGCATTTCCAAAGCCCCTCCCCCAAGTCCCTCCTCCCTACCTTTTATCTTAGCCTGCTGGACACACTTTCCTCATTCCTGAAGAAGGGCTTATGCCTGAAACGTCGATCCTCCTGTTCCTTGGATGCTGCCTGACCTGCTGCGCTTTTCCAGCAACACATTTTCAGCTCTAATCTCTAGCATCTGCAGCCCTCACTTTCTCCCCAAATTCTTATGACCTTGTCATAATAGTTGGAACTTAATGCATTCATTAGCTATTAACCTATCAGATCCAAGCTCCTTGTACTACAACATGGAGCCAAGGTCAGAGGATGCCCATTGAGGTTGCCTTTTAAAATAATTCTCCGTTTCTGACTCTCTAACGCAGGAACGGAAGGGGTTTGAGTGTTCCACCAAGTTCCCACCTTACTCCTGCTCACACATTGCCACCACACCCACACTCCCCCTTCACCAATCACTATAGAAACTTCCACCTCATTCTTCGCTTGAAATCCTACCCGTCCCCAGACCTTTCCAATGGGAAACTGACTGACCAAAGACCATTCAGCCCATCATGCCAGTTCTAGTGCCATTCAACCCAATTGTAGAAGAAGAGCAGTTTGTATGACAGTGCCGTGCATTTCCTGGAGAACAGGAGGGTGAGGGGTGAGTGAATCCAGGTTTTTAAAATGTTTGAAAAATGTGATTGAGAGAGGGGGTGACTGAGTGAAGAACGAGACTCAAGATGAAACCCTGACTTACTAGTCGCACTGAATAAGCCTCCCTATTCATGCCGCAGTTTATAAAGTGTGCTACAAAGCTGTTGGTAGTTTTCAATGATCTGTTGAAATCTCGTGGGCGCAGAATGTACATCGTAACCAGGGAAGTGTATTGACTTTTGAGAATAAAGCTGTAGCCAGATCAGCAGGAGTTGCTGCTCATTTCTCTGTTCAGTTACATGCTGTGGCATCATTTCTCTGGCAGTGATTGATGTACTGCGCTTGAAGCCCACTGCTTCTTGGCAGACAACCACAATAAATTGGATAGAAGTTTGTACCATCAAGTGACAGATGTCATTTAATGAAGATAAATGTTATTTGATAAGTCTGAGTGGGAACACGAGAGGGTTTTGGAACCAGATGTGGAGTGTATGCTGACTCAATCAGTCCAATCAACACCTCCAGTACAATGGAGCTAACAATGACACCATTACTGAACCACACTGAGTTGGTCACTGGGCAGCTACTAAAGTAAGTACTGGATTTATATACCACTTTTTACATCCCTCGGACTTCCCAAAACACTTGACAATTCGATACGTTGGAAGTGTGCTTGGTCACATGGGAAATGTGGCTGCCTGTTTCCACGCAGCAAGATGCCACATTGTTAACCAGTACAACAGGGAATATTCACCAGCATCTCTGACAGTGCAGCAATCCCTCACCATTGCTGTGCAGCGTCAGCCTGGAGCACATGTCCATGTTGTGTGGAGGAGAGTTTAAAACCACAACCTCCGTGACTCCTATGTGTGCCCCTTTAATACAGCCATCTACACTGAGTACCCGGTAGGTGCGCCACCTCTCAGCGGACTCAGAGATTTGTTGACCAGTTTTATCAGGCGCTCACAGAAGTGCTGCACCTGAGTGGGAACAGTATGTGTGTGAATGTCTGTGTGACTCTGTGTGTGTGTGTGTGTGTGCACGGCTCGCCTGTATATGTGTGAATGTGTGTGCGCGTGTGCGTGTGTACGCACGCCTGTATGTGTGCACGCGTGCGCCTGTATGTGTGTGAATGTGTGTGCGCCTGTATGTGTGTGTGTGTGCGTGCACCTGTATGTGTGTGAGAGTATGTAGGTATGTCTGTGAGTATTTTTATGTGTATGTATGTGTGGGTGCATCTGTATGTGTTTCTGTGTGTCCATGTGCATCTATGTCCGGGTGTGTTTATGTATGTGTCTGTGTGTGTCAGTCTGTGTGTTTGTGCATGTGTGCCTGTGCATATGCATGTGTGCCTGTGCATATGCATGTGTATCTGTGTGTTTATGTATGTGTCGGTGCATCTGTGTATGTGTCAGTGTGTGTCTTGATGCGTGTGTGTGGCTGTGTCTGTGTGTGTTTCTGTGTGTATTTCTCTGTGTGTCTCTGTGTGTGTATGTATGTGAGTGTATTGTGTATGTGTTTCTGGTGTATGTGTGCATCTGAGGTGGGTGTGGCTCTGTGTGTGTGTGTGTGTGTGTTCGGATGTGTGTCGTTGGGTGTGTGTGTTAGTTAGGGTTTAGATCAGAGTGGTGCTGGAAAAGCACAGCAGGTCAGGCAGCATCCGAGGAGCAGGAAAATCGACGTTTCGGGCAAAAGCCCTTCATCAGGAATAGAGGCAGGAAGCCTCCAGGGTGGAGAGATAAATGGGGTGGGGTGGGGCTGGGGAGAAGGTAGCAAAGAGTACAATAGGTGAAAGGGGGTGAGGATGGAGGTGATAGGTCAGAGAGGAGGGGGGACCGGATAGGTGGGAAGGAAGATTGGCAGATAAGAGCTTCAGGGCAGAGGAGATGACCTGGAGGTTGCAGTGAGAGAGAGAGAGACTCACTGAGATTCTTGTGGAGAGAGGAGGAGAACTTCTTCAAGGTAGGCATCCTTGCAAGAGGATTCGCAGTAAGGTTAAAATCAACTCGGCAAAAGTGAGGACTGCAGATAGTGTGTTTATGGGTGTGTATGTACGTGCCTGGAGATACACATCACCAAAAGCCTTTAACAGCTAAGACAGGGTAAACCTTAAGCGTTAAAAGTAGTCTGCACAAAGGAACATGCAAACCAGCATAACAGGATGGAATATGCTAGAGTCAGGTGAGAAGTGAGAAAGAAAAATTTTTATAATTGCACCTATTAAATTTCTAGACATATTTGACACTCTTTGGGTTCTAATTATTTGAATTTTCCTGAAACGAATCAACTGAAGTATGGTAACTTCACACTCTTAAAGAAAGTGTGATTACAGTGCCACTTCTGTGCCTGAAAACACCTGGCTGTTTGTAATTGAGGTTTCCTATGAAAGGAATCAAAAACTTCAGCTAATTTGTAAATACAATGCAGCAGATACTGGCAACCCAGAATGGAAACTGAAAATGGTGAAATAGCTGTTATGGACCAGGCCAGACCCCCTCAAAATATTTTAAAAAGGTAGCCCAGACCCTAACTTTTTCTTAATTTAAAGGCAGATGTGAAGTGGGTGTTACAGGCGTGATGCAGCTGGTCAAACCACTCGGCTTTAAGCAAAACAGTATTTATTTAAACACTTCAGTTGAAACATGACCAAAAGAAAACGGAATTTAGAATAACTTAACTATTGGAAAACCTAACTGACCCGACACAGCAACTTAACTAAGGAGTTGTTCCCATTACATCCCATAAATACATATCCTGGCAAAAGGTAAATCCAACCACAGGTTCTTATACACAGGAGAGATTTCAGAGAGAAAAGTCAGTCAGGAATCATCTGCTGAAGCTTGGAAACTTTCTCTACATTGCAGCAGCTTCTCTGCTACAGCAAAACCAGCAGCTTCTCACTGTTACAACTCAACCAAATCGAGAAAGAAACCTGAACTGGGAGAGGTGATCATTCTCCTGCCATTGTTAAAAGTAGACATTTCAGGGGCCGCTGGCTTTAGGACCACTTTTGGAAAAAAAAACAAGGACAAACTAATCTTTTTTAAGTGACAGCATCATCACAAAGCTCATAATCAGTGGAAAAATACACAAGTTCACTTTTCAGACCAGAAACAGATTGCTGACTTTGATCACTTAATTTCTGCATGATTTCACATTTCCCCCAGCCATTTTCTGATGGTGCATCTTGCCTGAAGTGTTCCATTTTTTTTTCATTGTCGTTCGTCAAATCTATTGTTGAAAGCTGAAAAATCTTTACATTTCAGTATTTCATGTGAGCTGTGACAGTTATGAATTAACATTGGATCCTCTGAGCCATTCTTCCTTGTGATGAACTGTTGGAAAAGATGGCACATCTTGGTGGTAGTGTCTCAAACATGGCATTGGCACTCATGGGCTGTGCCAGATTTGTGCCAAATGTCACGATGGACGTGGAAGGTCAGACATCATCTCATCAAACGACAGCAGAGCGGCCTAGAGCTGTTCGTACTCTTTCCCAGGATTTGTGAAAGTCCTGGGAGCTGTTTCCACTCTGACATCCTTAATTCAGAGCTACAAAACTCATCCTAGAAGCAGAAAATATAAACTAAAAGAAAGAGTAGATTAGATTACATTACATTTTAGATTAGATTAGATTAGATTAGATTACATTACAGTGTGGAAACAGGCCCTTCGGCCCAACATGTCCACACCGACCCGCCGAAGCGAAACCCACCCATACCCCTACATGTACCCCTTACCTAACACTACGGGCAATTTAGTATGGCCAATTCACCTAACCCTGCACATCTTTGGGAGGAAACCGGAGCACCCGGAGGAAACCCACGCAGACACGGGGAGAACGTGCAAACTCCACACAGTCAGTCGCCTGAGGCAGGAACTGAACCCAGGTCTCAGGCGCTGTGAGGCAGCAGTGCTAACCACTGTGCCACCGTGCCGCCCACTAAGTACATAGAACATAGAACATTACAGCGCAGTACAGGTCCTTCGGCCCTCGATGTTGCGCCGCCCTGTCATACTAATCTGAAGCCCATCCCACCTACACTATTCTATGTACATCCATATGCCTATCCAATGACGACTTAAATGCACTTAAACTTGGCGAATCTACTACCGTGACAGGCAAAGCATTCCATACCCTTACTACTCTGAGTAAAGAAACTACCTCTGACATCTGTCTTATACCTATCTCCTCTCACTTTAAAGTTATGTCCCCTTGTGTTTGCCTTCCCATATTTGGAAAAAGGCTCTCCCAGTCCACCCTATCTAACCCTCTGATTAGGCCCTTTGAACCTGCCCAATATGATCATGGCTGACCCTATGTCTCAGCGTCACATTTCTGGCCTCTTCTCATTAATCCTTGATGTCTTGATCATCTAAACACTTATCAATCATTCTTTTGAACACTGTAATAACTGCACAGAGGCCAGTATCCTGTCACCAAGTCACCCTTTATTTCCATGTGCCCAATACATGGGGGCTCTGACTAGCCAGCTCATAGCCAGTCCCTAGAATGAGGAGACAGGCAAAGAAGGCCATCACTTTGACTGGGACAACACACACTTCCTGGGACCGGCAAAACAAAGACACACATGAGAATTCTTCGAGGCACGGCATTCTAACAGGACTCTATCAGTAAACACATCGATTTTAGATCCCATCTACCTTCCCTTGTAAAAAAGAACTGGAAATGACATCACCCACCTTAAGAAACTAAATAGAGGGGCGGGACATACCACCAGCGCTTCACCAGAGACTCTCACTGATGATGTTACCTAGCATGGTGACGAAACATCTGAAAATAAACCTTCAAGCTCAGCGAGCTAACTTACAGACTTCGCATCAGCCTGGGCTACAAATCTTCTCAAATATCCTTACTTATATCAGTCAGCCAGGGCTCCCTGATTGGTCCAGGTTAACAACCCTAATCAGGGATCTCATAGTCAATGAGATCCACCCGACCTTTGTTCCAATATGCTCAGTAACCCATTCTCTACAGCCTTCTGTGGCAGACTTCCAGCGGCTTTCAACCTTTGAGTGAAGACATTTCTCCTTATCTCAGTGCTAAGTGACCTACTCAATATCCTGAGGTTGTCTCCCCTGGTTTGAGACTCCCCACCCAGGAAAAGTAAATATCCTCTCTGCATCTATTCTGTCCAGTCCTATTAGAATTTTATGCTTTTTAATCAGATTACCTCTCAACCTTGTGAGACAGGCCCAGTCAATCAATCTCTCATCATATGACAGTCCTACCATCCCAGGTGTCAGCTATACTCTCTTTAGGGTAAGTATGTAATCTCTTCAGGAGAAAGTGAGGACTGCAGACGCTGGAGACCAGAGTTGAAAAATGTGGTGCTGGAAAAACACAACAGGCCAGGCAGCATCCGAGGAGCAGGAGAATCGATGTTTCGGACATGAGCCTTTCTTCCTGAAGAAGGGCTTATTCCTGAAACGTCGATTCTCCTACTCCTTGGATGCTGCCTGGCCTGCTGTGCTTTTCCAGCACCACATTTTTCAAAACATGTAATCTCTTCAGTTGGGAGATCAAAACTGCACACAATATTCAAATGCTGCTAGTTATCCCTACTTCTGAACTCAGATCCTCTTGCATTGGAGGCCAACATATCATTTATCTTGGCCACACGCACCAACCAACTTACCCCACCGCCCTGTGGCCAACCACTTCAGCTTTTTCTCCCACTTCCCCAAGGACACGCAAGTCCTGGGCCACCACCAAATCAAAACCTGTCAACAGGAAGAAGAACATCTCATCTTCTGCTTTGGGTCCCTCCAACCACATGGCAACATCAACTTCACCGGTTTCCAATACTCCCCACCTCCCGCCTCATCCCAGGTCCAGCCCTCCAACTTGGCACTCCCCTCTTGACCTGTAGTACCTGTCCATCTTCTTTCCACCCTCTCCACTCACCTATCGCCATCACCACACATCTGCATCCACCTATCACCTTCCCAGCTGCCTCTCCCCCACTCCCGCCCCCATCCTCGTATTTATCTCTCAACCCCCTTCCCCATCCACATCCCTGATGAAGGGCTTATGCCCGAAACATTAACTCTCCTGGTCCGCGGATGCTGCCTGACCTGCTGTGCTTTTCCAGCACCACACTGTTTGATCTCTGACTCTCCAGCATCTGCAGTCCTCACTTTCTCCGAATTGCTTTCCGCACCAGCCTGTTAAGCTAGGGTACAAAGAACCAAGATCCCTTTGCGTATGTACATTTCTGAATATGTATAAAATGCTGCCATTCAAGTATATACATTCACATTTATTGAGCTTTGAGAAGATTTGTAGCTCACGTTGAGATTCTGAATGCTGGTTTGCTCGCTGAGCTGAAGGTTCATTTTCAGACGATTCGTGACCATACTAGTAACATCTTCGGTGAGCCTCTGGACGAAGCACTGCTGATGATTCCTGCTTTCTATTTAATGATTACGTTTCTTTGGGTTGGTGATGTCATTTCCTGTGGTGATGTCATTTCCTGCGGTGATGTCATTTCCTGTTCTTTTTTTCAGGGGGTGGTAAATGGGTTCCAAATCAATGTGTTTGTTGATAGAGTTCTGATTGGAATGTCATGCTTCTAGGAATTCTCATGTGTCTCTGTTTGGCTTGTCCTAGGTTGGATGCATAGTCCCAGTCAAAGTGGTGTCCTTCCTCATCTGTATGTAAGGATACTAGTGAGAGAGGGTTATGTCGTTTTGTGGCTAGTTGATGTTCATGTATCCTGGTGGCTAGTGTTCTGCCTGTTTGTCCAATGTTACCTAGTATGGTGACAAAACGAATGAAAATGAAAACCTACATCTAGATTCACATTTATCCATGTTATGCTGCATCTCTGGGAATTGGTTTAGCTCAGCTGGCTGGATTGTTGGTTTATAGAGCAGTATGATGCTAACAACCTGGGTTTAATTCCCATCACTGGTTTGAGATTGCCAATGAAGGACTTTCCTTAACAACCACTTCCCTTGCCTGATGTCTGGTGGCCCTCAGGTTAAATCACCACCAGTCACTTCTCTGTAATGAGAGGAGCCCGTCTGGTCTGGGAAGAGTATGGCAACACAACAACTGCATCTCTGTGTGTTTTCCCCTTCACTTGATTTGTCTATACCACTTTGAAGCCTCCTTGTATCCTCCTCACAGTCCCACCTAATTTTGTGTCATCAGCAGACTTGGAAATATTGGTTCCTCCAGCCAAGTCATTTACATATGTTGTGAATAGCTGGGGCCCAAGCACTGATCCCTGCAATGCACCACTACCTATTGCCTGTCATTCAGAAAAAGACCTGTGTATTCGTATTCTCTATTTCTCTCTCTCAACCAATTCTTGGTCAATGACAATGTATTACCCCAATCCTACGTGCTTCACCTTTTGCCCATGAGACTCATATGAGGGACAGTATCAAAAGCCTTCTTCAAATCCAAAATATACCAAATCCACTGGTTCTCCATTATCTATTCTATTCATTACATCTTCAAAAACTTCCACTCAAGCATGATTTCCCTTTCATAAACCCATACTGACCTTGTCTAATCCCCTGAATGCTTTCCTGGTGTTCCATTATCACATTTTACCACCATTTTACCCTCTGCTGCTGTTAGGCTAAAGGCCTGCAATTCTCTATGTTTTTCTCTCTTTCCTTTTAAATAATTGAGTTACCTTTGCTACCTTATAATCTGTAGGAACTGCTCCAAAGACCATAGAATTTTGGAAGATGACCAATGAATGAATCCAATATGTCCATGGTTATTACCCTTTTCTACTCTGGAATGTAGATTGTAAGGCCATGGCCAATTTGTTAACCTTTAACCCTGTTCATTTCTTCTGCTCCATTTTCTTACTAATACAGATTGCTTAAATTTCTCCCTCTCACCAGATGCTTAGTTGTCTGAAATTTCTTTGAAATTAATGCGTCTCCGTTGTGAAGATTAAATAAGTGCTCAAATCTTCTGCCATTTCTTTGTTCCCAATAAAATTTCCCCCTTTTCTGACTATAAGAGATCTACATTTGTCTTCACTAATATCCCTGTCTCCATATTTTTATAGAAGCTTTTACAGTTCATTTTCATGTTCCCTACTGATTTGCACTTATACTCTATTTCTCCCTCTAATCAATTATTTTGTTCTCTTTAGCTGAATTCTAAACTTCTCCCAATCTCTAGGTTTGCAGGGCATCAATGTGGACTTCACCAGTTTTCTCATTTCCCCTTCCCCCATCTTAACCCAGTTTCAACCTTCCAGCTCAACACTATCCTCATGACCTGTCCTGCCTGCCAATCTTCCTTCCCAACTATCCACTCCACCCTCCTCTCCGACCTATCACCTTCATCCCCACCTCCATCCACCTATTGCACACTCAGCTACCTTCTCCCCAGCCCCACCCCCTTCCATTTATCTCTCCACTCCCGAGGCTCCCTGCCTCATTCCTGATAAAGGGCTTTTGACCGAAATGTCGATTTTCCTGCTGCTCGGATGCTGCCTGACCTGCTGTGCTTTTTCAGCATCACTCTAATCTTGTTACTTTCTCTGTAAATTTTATACGTTGTCTCTTTGGATCTAACATTTGCCTAATGTCATGCATTAAACAGAAAAGCCAGGTTTTAAATGTCCAATCAGATCACGGGCAGAGTCTGAAAGGTTAAAGAACTCCAAGATGTGGCACTCCCTCAGTAACACAGAGTATTCAATGTGTAATGAAAGCCTGATATGAGGTGCAGGATAACTGAGATGGATAACATTCACCCCATTTCAAATCAGCCTTCCAAAGAGATCATCACACCACACTTCCATTTGTAGGTTTCGTAACGGCTCCAAGAGGGTGTTCTTTGGTGTTGCCTTCACTGTTACAGTGTTAAGGTAAGAGCCAGGGCAGAAAACATCTCCAATCTGAATCCACTGATCAAATAGCAACAGGCACAAAATCTGAAGGAGGACACATTGCAAAGCTGTGACAGAATCATAGTGAGGATCTGAAATCTGAATACAGGCTGAAGTAACTGATTGTAGTCAGGAACAACCATTTAATACATGCACTTACTAACAGTAGACAGCAATAAAATGGCTTTTTAATGCAAATAATATGACAAAATGGCTTCTAGACTACAAATTGTCAATTCTGTTTAAAACTGCATAAAATAGCTTTTAACTCTGCTAAAAGCTGAACTAACCACAGTCTGTCCCAACAAAGATTAGCAGAAAATGCTTCCTTTACAGCATAGAAATCACTAGACTAGATAAGACATTACTAGCCATCCTAACTGACCTTGCAAGTGCAGGTGTAGGAACTAGGTTCGCGAGATAGGTGTACTTGGATGTTGGAAAACAAGGTTGGTTCCCAGGAAATATCATTGGGCTAAGTTGCTGTCAATAAAGTCATTTCATTAAAATTGATTGGTAATTTGAATATGCTCTATAATGCTGCCCTTTATACCTTTTTTTGAGAGAAGTAAAAATGTCTTTGTCTTAAGCCATGTGTGCAGTTTCTCCGTTACTGGGCAACCGGTGAGATTGGTTGAGATTGAATAAAGTGTGAACTCTTACAGAACCAGGCCGAATTGCTCATGTTTATTGACCAATCACGGAACAGAGAGACCCCCCCCCCCCCCACCCCACCCCAACCCCCGGTCCAGATCTTCAATAGAACACAGGACATGAAACATTACAGCACAGTATCGGCCCATCAGCCCTCAATGTTGTGTCGATCTGTGGAACCAATTTGAAGCCCATCTATCCTACCCTTTTCCATTCTCGTCCACATGTTTATCCAATGACCATTTTAAATGCCCTTAAAGTTGGTGAGTCTACTACTGTTGCAGGCAGGGCACTCCACCATCCTATTACTCTGAGTAAAGAAACTATCTCTGACATCTGACCTAAATCAATTCAGACTCAATCGGGAAGATGCATGATATTGGGACGTAAGCAATGAGCCAGGACAGTGATAGGCAGCGTGAAATAAACAGCTAGTCCAAGTGCATTAATAACTCGAAGTGATGATCAGTCTATTTTCAGTAAGAAGTGGGATAAGAAGTGTTGACAGCAGCAAAAGAGATTAAACACCTCTTAGCATTAATTTTCCTGATGCCTTTAACACTAATTCACCAGAAAAACCTCCTTTGTCGTCGGTTCTCACATTCCGTAGGGAGAGCAGCAGTTTACTGGTAACTTATTAAAACAACTATTTATTATGACTGAGCTACACGGGCAGTCAGACCTGATCAACCTAGAGGGTTTCTCCCTTTACTTGTACATTGCCTTCTGCACTGTTTGATGTCAGTCTCAGAATCCTGACCCATTCTGCCTCTAACTGACACTGGCCTAAGGAACCTTTCCCAGCACCCTCAGTGTCGAGCATCTTAGCTATGTGCATACTCACATTTATCAGAATAAATGCAAGAGTGACAAATTTCAATCAATGACAACAATGTTTACATTAGGAGCAAGGTATGCTGCTTGGTTAAAAAGTTGACTCTGATTGGCTAAGGCCAATGGAGAAAGCAACAAGGAACGATTGGCTTCCCAAGCTCTTGGGTAATTCAAAAAAAGACACAAGGCCTGAACATATTCCTCTGTTTGCAGAGAGCCAATCCCTACAAGTAAATGTATATTGTTTACTGCAGGCTTACACGTATCTTATTATAAGCTCAACTAACTCTTAAGTTGGTTGTAAGTGTGGCTATTGGCACACTCAGGAATGTTCTACAAGTGTTGGCGTTGACAAAGACTCCATTGACTATACATCATGTTGGGGCACCCCATGGCTGTGAAAGGTGGTATACATGTTCAAGTCTTTCATCTTTGTTTTTCTCCCCATTAGTTAACTATCTCATAAAAGCTTTCACAAGGTGAATTGGCAATGCTAAATTGCCCGTAGTGTTAGGTGCTGGGGAATGGGTCTGGGTGGGTTGCTCTTTGGAGGGTCGGTGTGGACTTGTTGGGCCAAAGGGCCTGTTTCCATGCTGTAGGGAATCTAATCTAATCTAAATCTTGGTGGGTTAAGAGGTTTAGGAGACTTTCCATTCACTCACTTTGAAGATTTGATGGAGTCTGTGCCTTATCTGACCATCGAGGGGGCATCAGGACAAAATGTTAGTCTGTTCTTCAATGTAGATTATCATTAGGGTTCCTAGATAGTCATGTGGAACTGGGAGCCTTACCTAACACACGGCAAGTAGTCCTAATGGAGCATAGGCTGCCTCTCCCATGAGAGAAAGGCAACTGGTGATTTGACCTGAGTGCTACCATACCTTAGACAGTGTTGTGGAAGTGGGATCTTCATGATAACAGCAGCCAGAATGAGAATTGAACCTAAATGAAAACCCAAAGAACTGTGGATACTGTAAATCAGAAACAAAAACAGAGGTTGCTGGAAAGGCCCAGTAGGTCTGGCAGTATCTGTGAAGAGGAATCAAAGTTAACATTTCAGGTTTTGGTGACCCTTCCACAGAGTTCCATTGAGCTTAATCTGTTGGTTTCATGCTGTATTGCAAACCAGCCATTCAGCCAACTGAGCTAACCAACCCCCACCAGGGCAACAGCAAGGGTGATTATAAAATTGCACTACTGCCTTTCTGATTAGATCAGCAATTAACACATCCAACTATCCAGTCCACATAGCTAAGCCACTGACTGGGGAAGTGTAAACAAAGAAGATGATCTCCTTTCAGATGGGGAGAACAGGATTTCCATTACTAACTGTAAAGGAGCTGGGGGGATCAGACTCCTCACCACACTGAATTTGCAGTTACATCTGTCGCGACTTCAGTATTTCCGATCTGTTCACTATCTGTAATGATCATGAATTATTCTATTTCTCATGATCTGCTGATCTCTGTTGAATTGTAGGGTAGGAATTGTCACATTTCTGCATCACACAGGAAAAGGCCTTGTTAATGGTGTGACCTTTGATGCTGATATTGTTTTGTGCTCCAGTGAACAAGTACCCATCAAACACTTTAACTGTGGGTGGAACTGTTTTGTCTACAGAACCATGATGGTGAGGGACTACAAGGATGTTCTGAGTCATTCCTTTCTAAATCCATGAGATAGATTATTCAAAGTGAATGCCCTTTCATCTATTGCATGTTTTTTCCCATTATATTCCAGCTGAACCTATGTATTAGTCACACATTTATGGGACCTCACACACGATTCAAAGCTTTCGTTGATGCCATGAGACTTCATTGAATGTAACCTGCTTCCATTGTTTCAAAATAAAATTCCAAATAATGTTTGCCTTGATTCATCCTCGGGCTCTGGCAAGACCAGCATTTATTTCTCTTTCTGAATTACATGGGAACGTACAGGAGCATGCCATTCAGCCCCCCTTGAGGCTGTACTGCCATTCAGTGAGATCATGACTAATCTGCAAGTTAACTCCATGTACCAGCCTTTAGCCCATTTCCCTTAAAACCTTTTCTTAACAAAAATGTATCTACTTAACAACTGATCCAGCACCCATTGCCATTTGAGGAAGAAAGGATAATTCATCCTCACTGACACTCAACACTGCAGCTCCCCAGGGGTGTGTACTCAGCCTCCTACTGTACCCCCTGTGTCACCAAATACCAGACTAATGCCATTTACAGGTTCGCTGATGACACCACCATAGTCGGTCGAATCTCAGGTGGCAATGAAACAGACTGCAGACGGGAGGCGGAAGACCTGGGAAAATGGTGCACTGAGAACAATCTAGCTCTCAATGCTGGCAAAACCAAGGAACTCATTATTGACTTTCAGCAGGATATTACTCATGTCCCCCTACACATTAATAGCACAGAGGTGGAACGAGTGGAGAGTGTCAAGCCCCTAGGAGTGGTCATCCACAACAAGCTTTCTTGGACACTTCATGTGGATGCACTGGTTACAAAGGCCCAACAATGTCTCTACTTCCTCAGGCAGCTGAGGAAATTTGGCATGACAGTGAATACCCTTGCCAACGTTTATAGGTGCGCTGTCAAGAGCATTCTGTCTGGATGTATCACTACCTGGTATGGTAACTGTATAATCGTCTCCGATCTTGAATGATAGAGAGTGGTGAACTTGGCCCGGCCAATCACAAAGGCCAACCTCCCATTTATAGAATCCATCTACCAGGCCCGCTGTCAAGGGAAGGACACCAGCATTCTCAAAGATCCATCCCACCCTGGCAATGTTTTTCTACAACCTCTACCATCGGGGAGAAGGTACAGAAGCCTGAACACACGCACCAACCAGTTTTGCAACAGTTTCTACCCTACTGTTGTTAGAATACTGAATGGACTCGCAAAACTCTTAACATCCGCCTGTACCTCTGTTTTTGTTTTTGCCGCTGTTTACCTATTATTTACTGTCTATGCCACTTAACTCTGTGATCTGCCTGCATTGCTCACAAGACAAAAGTTTTCACTGTGCCTCGGTACACATGACAATAAATTCAATTCAGAGTTCTAAACATCTACTCTTGAGAAGGTGGTGGTGAGCTGTTTATTGAACCACTGTAGTTTCCACATGTTGTATGGATGCCCAGATAGGTGAAGGGGTAAGTTAGGTGAAGGGGTAAATGTATGGGTGGGTTGCGCTTTGGGGGGGTCGGTGTGGACTTGTTGGGCCGAAAGGCCTGTTTCCACACTGTAAGTAATCTAATCTAATTGGCAACATATGAAGGCAATGGCTTTGTGGTACTATCACTGGGCTATTAATCCAAGCCTAGGTTAAAATCCTGCGCCATGACGATGAATGCAATGGAAATCTGGAATTACAAGTCTAATGATAGCCTTGAAGACATGAAAAGGGGGGAGGGGGTTGGGAATAAATATCTGGCTCATTGTTTTCTTCATGAAGTAAGTCTGACCTCCATGTAACTCCTGACCTGCAACAATGTGGTTGAATCTCAACTGCCCTCTGGGTACTAAATGATGGCCATATCCTGTTAATGAATAACAAACAACAGATCATCTGGCCACTTTCTGTATTTGTGAGATCTCACCATGCATAAATTAGTTTTTGTGTTTGCTCCATTACAGCAGTGACTACACTGCAAACTGTGGGCAGTACAAATGACCTGGTAGAGCTTGAGGTCAAGGAAAACACAAGATAAAAGAACAAAGAACAAAGAAAATTTACAGCCCAAGCACAGGCCCTTTGGCCCTCCACACCTGAGCCGATCCAAATCCTGTCTAAACCTGTCACCCAATTCCTAAGCATTTGAATCCCTCTGCTCCCCACCTACTCATGCATCTTAAATGAATCTACCATGCCTGCCTCTACCACCTCTGCTGGCAACACGTTCCAGACACCCACCACCCTCTGTGTGAAATACTTACCGTATGTATCCCCCTTAAACTTTCCACCTCTCACCTTGAAAGCATGAACTTTTGTAATTTAATTCTTCACCCCGGGAAAAAGCTTATGTCTATCCACCCTGTCTATACCCTTCATGATTTTGTAAGCCTCAATCAGTTCCCCCCTCAATCTGCTTTCTTCTAATGAGAACAATCCTAACCTACTCAACCTCTCTTCATAGCTAGCACCTTCCATACCAGGCAACATCCTCGTAAACCTTTTCTGCACCCTCTCCAAAGCGTCCACATCCTTTTGGTAACGTGGCGACCAGAACTTTTCACAGTATTCTAAATGTGGCTGAACCAATGTCTTGTCAATTTTAACATGACCTACCAGCTCTTATACTCAATACCCTTCAAGATACAATGGACCTGAACTCCCAGATCTCTCTGCTCATCAACTTTTCCCAAGGCTCATCCGTTTACTGTATAATTCGCTCTAGAATTAGACTTCCCAAAAAGCATCACCTCACATTTGCAACTGATGAATTGATAAATTTGAATTCTTCCTATTTTAGCAAAACTGATGTCAATAGTCCTGGACTCTTTTTTTTTAAACTAGTTGTTCAAATGATGTGGGCATCACTAATTGAGCCAGTATTTATTGCGTGTCCCTCATTGTCTTTGAACCGAGCGGCTTGCTGGGCCATTTCAGAAGGAAGTTAAAAATCAACCACATTGCTGTGAGTGCAGAGTCACATGTAGGCCAGGCCAGGTAAGGATAGCAGTTTTGTTCCCTAAAGGACGTTAGTGAACCAATCTCCTCAGCAAATGTTATCTGTCACATGTCTGCCCAGTCTTATAAATGAAAGACAGGGACAATGCCCAGAGATGTTTTATTTGTGGATGAAGTGTGAATGAGCTCAATGTTATGTCGTTGTCTCCTAGACATTGGTGCAGAGGTTGAAGATGATTGGGTCAAGAACAATTCCCTGAGAACTCTCACTGTTCTCGGGGAGGCAGTGGTGTAATAGCAATGTCTGACATTACCAAGTCTACGATGTAATGAATCTAGTGAGTAGATTCTTCTGAGTGGCTCTACTGCTGCCTCTGCCATGATTTTGTATGGATGGGTGACTTCAATTCATCTTGAGTATCACTCTCTGATGACACTGAAGTACTTGCCTTTGAACTTGGATAAATCCGTTTGCAAGCACTCCATGGGTTTGATGAAAAGGTGATGGCAACAGCAGCTCTTTCATCTCTTGGTTGTTTACTGCATATAAGATGTGTTTAATAATCTGCCCACTATGCTGATTGTTGTGCTCTCACACAACACTTCGCGATGTCAAAGTAATCCTGATGAATTCTCTGAAGAATCTCAAGCCAAAAGCCTTTGATCTTCCTTTTATTTAATTGAAGATTGCATGCTAATATGTAAGATAGGAGCAGGAGTAGGCCATTTGACTCCTCACGCCTGCTCCACCATTCAATATGATCATGGCTAATCATCGAGCTCACTACCCTAATTCCACCCTCTTCCATATCTCTTCATCCCTTTAACCACTGGAGCTATATCTACCTCCTTCTTGAACACAGATAATGTTTTGACCTCAACTACTTTCGGTGGCAGAGAATTCCACAGGCTCACCACTATCTGAGTGAAGAAATATCTGCTTATCTCCATGCTAAAAGTTTTATACCTTATCTTTAAATTATGCTTCTCCCTAGTTCTCGAGTCCCCCATCTTTGGGACCATGCTTCCTGCATCTGACCTGCCCATACCTGTTAGAATTTGACAGGTTTTTATGATATCCATCCTCATTGTCCTGAACATCAGTGTACATAATAATAACCAACTCAATCTCTCCTCATCAGCCAGTGCTGCCATCCCAGAGTCAGGAGAAAGTGAGGACTGCAGATGATGGTGATCGGAGTCAAAGAGTGTGGTGCTGGAAAAGCGCAGCGGGTCAGGCAGCATCCGAGGAGCAGGAGAACAGATGTTTTGAGCATTCGTGATGAGGCGCTTATGCTCAAAACGTCAACTCTCCTGCTCCTTGGATGCCACCTGACCTGCTGTGCTTTTCTAGCACCACACACAACTCAGGAATCAGTCTGAGAAACCTTTGCGGTATTCCCTCTATAACAAGAACACCTTTCTTCAGATAAGGAGACCAAAACTGCACGCAATATCCCAGGTGTGGCCACACCAATACCCTGTATAACTGCAGCAAGGTGGCCTTGTTCCTGCACCCAAATCCTCTTGCGACGAAGGCCAGTATACTGCTTACCTTCCTTACTGCCTATCGCTGGATGAGGGCACCCAAATCTCATTGAACAGTTCCCTCTTTCTTATTTGCAACCTTCCTACTGTTGCTACCGAAGTGGGTGCTCTCACATTTACCCACGTTATGCTGCATCACCATGCATTTGCCTACTCCCTCAGGCTGCCCGAATCACAGTGCAACCTCTCTGCATCCTCCCATCCAGCTTTGTGTCATCTGTAAATTTGGGGATATGACATTTAGTTCCCTCCCCTAACTCATGAACATATTTTATCATTAGCTGGATACCTGGTACTGATCCCTGGGTATCCCACTACTCACTGCCTACAATTCACAAAGAGGTCCATTATTTTCCACCTTTCCTTTTCTGTCTGCTCATCAATTTTTCTATCCATTCCAACACGCTATCCCATTCCCATGCACTTTAGTCAGAAACCATGGCCCACCCCCCCGCAGCCTGGTCTAGAATTGAAGAAACCTCTGATTCCCACATGGTGTAGCTGATGTCACAACCTTGATACCGTTACCACTTGAAGAAGATGAGGAATTTCTTCAGAGATTCTCTGGATGCAAGAGATGGGCTACAGTCCGGTATCCACTCCATGAATCTGAGGAATAGGACCTAGTGCGTAAGCCTCTAGTCTCCCTGCTTTGGAAAGATATTGCTGCATTTGCAAGAGTGCAGAAGATTTATGATGGTCTTGCTGGGGTTGGAAGGTTTGAGCTTTAGGGAGCGGCTAACTAGGCTGGGGCTAATTCCCCTGGAACATTGGAGGCTGAGGGGTGACCTTAAAGAGGTTGATAAAATCATGAGGGGCATAGATAGAGTGAATATTCAAGGTCTTTTTCCCCAGGGTGGGGGAGTCTTAAACTAGAGGATGTAGGTTTACGGTGAGAGAGGAAAGGTTTAAAAGGGACCTCAGGGACAACTTTTTCACGCAGAGGGTGTGCGTGTATGGAATGAGCTGCCAGAGGAAGTCGTGGAGGCTGGTACAATTACAACATTTAAAAGGCATCTGGATAGATATATAAATAGGAAGGGTTTAGAGGGATATAAGTCAAATGCTGGCAGGTGGGACTAGATTAATTAAGCATATTTGGTCAGCATGGGCAAATTGAACTGAAGGATTTATTTCCATGCTGTATAACTCTATGACATTAATCTCTCATGTGGGACTTTGTCGTAAACCTTCCGAAAGTCCAGATAAACCATATCCACTGGCTCTTCTTGATCAACTCTACCAATTACATCTTCAAAGAATTCAGTTGATTTGTCAAGCCTGACTTCCCTTTTGTGTGGATGGCAGTGAGATGTCTGCCCTGTTCCACGTACTGGTGTGGTATGGGACTGTTTAAAACATAGTCCAGCCAGCTTTGCAAACAATATTTCTTGATTTGACACATTCTTCTCCCTATATCTCTCGTCTTGAATGTCTTGCAGTTTCCTTTCTGTCACTGGTAAGAATTTATTGACTTCTGATTTTCAGGCATCAATGCCTGCACTGAGCTCTAAATCTACATATTATGTTCCATTGGATGGATTTGTTATCATTTAGTGTGTCCCTTGCATATGCTGAGTAGTTGAGAACTGCTGCACTAGTCTGGTTGTGATTGTATTCTGGGCAGCATCTTGGCTACTTCCTTGGTATTCAGAAATTATTTTTGGAATTATTGTTGGTTTCCACCTCAAAACGTAACTCATTCAAGCATGCCCATGTGACTGCTAAAGCTTCTTTGCCGATTGTATCCTAATGTTGTTGCATTTCTAATTGATACAGAAGGACAGCAGACTGAGCTACGCTATCTGTGCCTGAATCTGCACCTGCACCTGCACCTTTGGTTTCATAAATATAGATGGTCTGACTACAGTTGTAGTAAGCATGAGGTGATTCATTTTGGACTGAGAAAGGATAGATCGAGGTACTTTCGAGATGGTATGAAGTTAACTACAGTGAATATCCAAAGAGGCTTGAGTTTCAGATACATAGATCTTTAAAATACTACAAGTAGGGACAAGGTAACCCAGTGATCAGCACTGCTGCCTCACAATGTCATGGACTCAGTTCCAACTCGCCCTCATGTGTGTCTGTCTGTGTGGAGTTTGTGGAGTCTGTGGGGGCTTTCTCTGGGTGCTCCCAGTTTCCTCCCAGGGATCAGCCCTGGGTCAATGGTGACTGCAGAAGGGCATGTCAGGAGCAGCACCGGGCAGACCTGAAAATGGGGTCTCAATCTGGGCAAGTGACACCACAAGTCTACTGACATGCCAGACAGCATAAGCACCAAGTGATAGACCAGGCTAAGTGATCTGTATCTGGCTCTATTGTGTGTCAGTGACAGAAGAATTGAATTTCTAAGGTGATGGATGTGATTTCGATCTGGTAGACTGCTTTCTCCTGGAAGAGCTTCTTGAGTGTATTTGCACCACACTCATCCAGGCAAGTGAAGAATAATTAATAACATGCCTGATATGTGCTTGTAGTTGGTGGACAGGGTTTGGGGAATCAGTACTCAACCACTTGCAGAATATCAACCCTTTGATTGAGCTTCTGTTGCTACAGTATTTATATGGTTCATCACATTCAGCTTCTAGCCAATGGTAACTCCCATTTTGTTGAAGGTCAGGCAGAGGAATTACCATTTTTCCTGATGAAGATGATCATTGAGTACTTGCATGATATGGTAATTTCATAGAATCCTGATGGTGTGGAAACAGGCCATTTGGCCAACAAATCCACACCAACCCACCAGACACATTCCCTTGCCCCTATTACTCTACATTACCCCTGATTAATGCACCTAGGAGAAAGTGAGGACCGCAGATGCTGGAGATCAGAGCTGAAAAATGTGATGCTGGAAAAGCGCAGCAGGTCAGGCAGCATCCTGAAGAAGGGCTTATGCCCAAAACATCGATTCTCCTGTTCCTTGGATGCTGCCTGATCTGCTGCGCTTTTCCAGCAACACATTTTTCAGCTAATGCATCTGGCCTACATATCTCTGAACATTATGGGCAATTTAGCATGGCCAATTCACCTAACCTGCACATCTTTGGACTGTGGGAGGAAGCCAGAACACCTGTTGGGGTCTCATTCAGACACAGGGAGAATGTGCAAACTCCACACAGCCTGAGGCTGGAATCGAACCTGGGTCCCTGGCAATGTGAGGCAGTAGTGCTAGCCACAGAGCCACTATGCCGCCCTGTGTCAGAACAAAACTGAATATTGTCCAGGTCTTATTTACACGTGGGTAAGGATTGTTTCAGCATCTAAAAATTGGGCATACCCATATTTCTGACCTTAAAATGAATTGATGGTCTTCAAAGAAGCAACTAATGATGGTTGGGCTGAGGACAGCATCCTCAGGAACTGCAGCAAAGCCCTGAGGCTGAGATGACATCTAACAACCAATACCACTTTCCTTTCTACTGGGTATGAGTCCAGGCTATAGACAGCTTTGTCTATGATTTCTATTGAGTTCAATTTCACCAGGACTTAATGTCAAGATAGGCAATTTCATTTTATCTTAGGAATTCATCTTATTTGTCCACATTTGACCCTCGGTTGTAACAATGTCTGGGCAAAATTGACCAGGGCATCATTTAACAGTTTGTTGATGAGGAAATACCACTTGGTGGCACCGTCAATGATGCATTCTATCCCTTGTCAACAGCCAAGAATAGACTGATGTTGTGCTAATTTTTAATATTGCATTTACTGTGCTTTTTGCAGGCGTGACATACATTAGATGCCAGTTCTATGGCTGTACTGACATGATTTGGATGGAGATATGGCTCATTCTTCAGCATAAACCTTCAGTGAAATAGCTGCTGTGTTATTGAGACCCGTAGCCCTTGCTATATTAACTATGCAGCCATGATAGCACACAGAGTGAATCAAATTGTCTGAAAACTGGCACTTGGGATGAGGGTAGACCACAACAGGAGGCTGAGATTGATCATCCACTTGACATTTCCAGCCCACGGAGATTGTGATTGCTTCAGGCTTGGCTTTTCTACTTGTGTGCTGATCCCATTTTTGGACATACAGAAACCCATCAAATTAACCGATGACCCACTGAACAAATTACAAACATCGCCTGCCAGAGGAAGTGTACCATGACCAAAAATCATAAAGGGGGTGGTAGCGGAACTAAGTGAAAATGATGTGGGTGGGGGTGGGAGATAATGGTGCCCACCTAACCCGAAATGCTTCAAGCCTGCTGGCGATCACTGCCCATTCCCTTTCATGATGGAAATCTCTGCCATCATTAAGCATGAAGAGGTTAATGGAACCCTTGTCCTTCTTTTCTTAATTATTTAATTACCTGCTTCCTTTCCATCTTACCCAGTTCATTCTCCTCTCTGTTTCTGTATTTGCTCTTGAAACAGAAAATGAGCTTTTGCATTTTCTCCTCATTTTCTAACAATTGGAAAAAGAATTGCTCCAAAAAATTGGGTTGCATTTTCAATCTTATTCTGGGAAGGAACCAGATGTTATTTCAAGGGTGATCGAGTGTCATGTGGTTGGCACAGGGCATTGCAACTTTTTTCTCGATCTAGTTATGTTAAGTACAATCTGAAACTATTGATGCTTGCACTGTGTGTGAACGTTAACAGCTCACATCTTGTTCAACACAAAGTTTTGTCTGTCCAAACATTTTGGGCTGTATAGTTTAAAGAGATATGAAGGTCTCAAGGAGCTTAACAGGTCAATAACTCCTTCTCCTGGACTCTTCCTGCAATTTATGCTACCATCAAAGGTCAATGATTGAAATTCTGCCCAGAAATTCTGTGTCAGCCAATCTAGTGTTCACTAGAGGTTATCCAGAGAAGAATGAAAGAGTGAATTTTATTGGGACTTTATTGATTTCGGAGCAAAGTTGGGCTATGACTGATGTCAGTCCTCACTGTCATGTTGCAGTTGCATTTCTAGCCAAAGCCAGTGGGAATAGTGGGATTGGGTGGGAGGTGGCCGGGAGCTTTGCAGGAGGGGTTGATAAAGCTGAGGGGGTGGTGCCACTAAGCATGGAAGTTGGGGACCAGGAAGGGAGGCAATCACAGTTGGTGGAAATGAGAATCATTCGTCTAAATCATGTGATTTGGAAAGACAGTGGAAAGATTTTTGGTTGTGATGTGATGTACCTTTAAGGGGGCATATCATAAACTATTGTCAATCATCACTCCTCCAGAAACAAGGTGCGATATTGTAGTCCATGACTCTGAACTCAGTCTTACAGCAGCAGCAGTTAAGGCCAGACGTGTGCCAACAGTCTCAAAGTTAATAGTGTCCATAAATCTCCAAGTAAAGAGCACACATTACAGGTGCGATGACATTGAATAGAAGAATGTAACAGGTTCCTTGTAGTGTTCAGAGCGTTTGAGAATGAGCAAAGCTGTTGCAGTTTGAAGATGGCTAAAATATTAGTTTATTTCACATTTTAAAAAAATGTAGGATGTGTAGAATCCTAAAACAGGTAGCTCCAGAGATACTGGATGCATTCGCTATAATTTTCCAAAAATTGCTGGATTCTGGAGAAGTTTTTTTACACAGAGGGTGATTCACATGTGGAATGAACTTCCTGAGGAAATGATGGATGTTGGTACAATTACAGTGTTTAAAAGATATTTGGAAAAATAAGTGAGTAGGAAATGTTTGGAGGGATATGGGCCAGGACCAGGCAGGTGGGGCCAGTTTAGTTTGGGATTATGTTCAGCATGGACTAGTTGGACCGAAGGGTCTGTTTCCATGCTGTAAGACTCTCGGTCTAAGGATCAGATGATTGGAAAACCGCTAATGCGACACTCTAATTCAAAAAGGGAAGAAGGCAGAAGTGGGTAACTATATAGACTGATTATCCTAACATCTATTGTTAAAAAAGTATTGGAATCAATTATCAAGGAAGCATCACTCTTGGAAAAACACAATCAAATCAAACAGAGTCATCATGGCTTCATGAAAGAGAAGTCATGTCTGACTAATATATTAGAGTTTCTCGAGGTAGTCTCAACCAGAATAGATAGAGGGGGACTAGTAGATGTGGTGTACAGAGGAACCTCGATTATCTGAAGAACTCAGGTGTGGAGTATTTCATTCGGTTAATCGAATGTTGGATGATCGAATGCTGGATAACATAGCCAAGCATCAGAACCTTGCAATCTTGTCCGGATAATCTGAAATTCGGTTATTTGAATGCTGGATAATCGAGGTTCCTCTGTATTTGGACTTCCAGAAGGCATTCAACAAGGTACCTCACAAAAGGTTAAGTCATAAGATAAGAGCGCATGGTGTTGGAGGGAATATATTGACAAGGATAGATGACTGGCTAATGATCAGGAAACAGTGATTGTGAATTAGGGGCTCTTTTTCAATTTGGGGTTTCACAGGGATCAGTGCTGGGACCACGACTGTTTCCAACATATATTAATGACTTGGAGGAAGGAAGTGAGTGGACTGTCACCAGATTTGCAGACAACACAGAAATAGGTGGAAAGGCAGGTTTTGAGAGGGATACAAACCAGTTTCTAAACAGATATTGATAAGCAATGGTTAGGTAAGCACAAAGTTGGCAAAGGGATCATGATGTGGGAAAATGCAAAATTGTTTATTTTGGAAGGGGGAACAAAATATAGGAATATTATTTACATGAGGAAAAGCTGCAATATATAGGGACTGGGGGTGGTCATGTTGGCTGCCATCACACTCCCTAATTCCCTTTTGTCTCTCCAACTACATCCTCCTTGAAGACTCTCCTTCAAATCCACCAAGGGTTTGATCTCCATCTGTCACATTTCCTTTGTCTGGTCATCCTTGTAAGTGTAAGGACATAATTTGCCTTTAAAGGCACCATATAAAGGCCAAATGTTGTTCTTAGTTTAGTTGTAACGTTTTCAAGGGTAGAATATGGCTGACATGCATCCCTCCGTTAACTTGTTACACTGATAAACATGCAGCTTGTTTCTTGTGGAAACGAGCCCGTCCACCTGCCAGTGCTATGTATCCATGCTCTTTACAGGATTATACGCTCTGCAATCAGTGCTCATTGTAATTCGCTTTGAGATGGAAAAACATCAGGTAGAAACCTGATTTTGTGAGATTCAACCTAATTAGATAAAGTCGTTTCTAGAATTGAAGATGAGCTTTGCTTAACTTAATATTCAGGTGAAAATGATAAGAATTAAACTTTTTTTGATTCCTCAGGGTGTCTGTGATGGTAATCAGTAATTACCAGCGTTGATGATGTCGTGAAATCATTCAGCAGCTGGATGGTCGTCGGTTTTGAGCTGAATAAGTATTTATTCATTCTTTGTTGGTTTGAGTGGTTCATTTCCAGGGGTGAAAACCTCGCCCTTTCAAGGTAGGCACCATCAGCACCAGGTCAGGGGGACAGGTAAATCCATCGTGGGTCAGGAATGCAGCTGGAGAGGTGGAGAGATGGTTCCAAGATGGCGGTGCAGTAGCAGGGCTGCATGTGAACTCTTGCCCTGGGCTCATCCGCTCCCACCTGCCTTTTTTCTTTTGCTTCTTTGGCACGTTAGAGGGTGACAATGGCACAGCCATGAGAGAAGGCTGGGTGCAGATTGGCGGCGATTGGAGGTGGTGAAGGTACCAAGGACACCCCCGATCGAGACTGCTGGTGACAGTCTCTTCAAGATGGTGGCATCAGCAAGGGGACATCTTGGAGCGGGGCTTGTGGTAGGGCATCGGTCTGGCCTAGCACCAGAGACAAGGTTCAAGAGAGTGTTGCTGAACAAAGAGACCTTGGAGTGTAGGTTCACTATTCCTTGAAAGTGAAGTCGCAGGTAGACAGGATAGTGAAGAAGGCGTTTGATACGCTTGCATTTATTGGACAGAGCATTGGGTATAGGAGTTGGAAGGTCATGTTGGGCTGTACAAAACATTGGTTAGGCCACTTTTAAAATACTGTGTGCAATTCTGGTCTCCCTTCTATCGGAAAGATGTTGTGAAACTTGAATGGGTTCAGAAAAGATTTACAAGGATGTTGCCAGGGTTGGAGGATTTGAGCTATAGGGAGAGGCTGAATAGGCTGGGGCTGTTTTCCCTGGAGCATCAGAGGCTGAGTGGTGACCTTATAGAGGTTTACAAAATTATGAGGGGCATGGATAGGATAAATAGACAAGGTCTTTTCCCAGGGTGGGGGAGTCTAGAACTAGAGGACATAGATTTAGGGTGAGAGGCGAAAGATATAAAAGGGACCTAAGTGACAATTTTGGCAAGAGGTGCCAGAGGACATGGTGGAGGCTAGTACAATTACAACATTTAAATGGAATCTGGATATGAATAGGAATGGATTAGAGGGATATGGGCCAAGTGCTGGCAGGTGGGACTAGATTAATTTAGGATATCTGGTCAGCATGGACGAGTTGGACTGAAGGGTCTGTTTCTGTGCTGTACAGCTCTATGACTCCAGGTTGCAACAGATCCAGACCAGAGACTCCTGGTTGTGGTCACGGCAGGCCCAGAGCAGTGACTCCTGGTTGTGGTTACGGTAGGCCCAGAGCAGGGACTCCTGGTTGTGGTCACAGTAGGCCCAGAGCAGGGACTCCTGGTTGTGGTCATGTAGGCCCAGAGCAGGGACTCCTGGTTTGGGTCACGTTAGGCCTAGAGCAGGGACATCTGGTTTGGGTCATGTTAGGCCCAGAGCAGTGACTCCTGGTTGTGGTCACGTTAGGCCCAGAGCAGTGACTCCTGGTTGTGGTCACGTTAGGCCCAGACCCGAGACTCCTGGTTTGGGTCATGTTAGGCCCAGACCAGAGACTACTGGTTTAGGTCACGGTAGGCCGAGAGCAGTGACTCCTGGTTGTGGTCACGTTAGGCCCAGAGCAGTGACTCCTGGTTGTGGTCACGTTAGGCCCAGAGCAGTGACTCCTGGTTGTGGTCACGTTAGGCCCAGAGCAGTGACTCCTGATTGTGGTCATGGTAGGCCCAGAGCAGTGACTCCTGGTTGTCGTCACGTTAGGCCGAGAGCAGGGACTCCTGGTTTGGGTTACATTATGCCCAGAGCAGGGACTCCTGGTTGTGGTCACGATTGGCCCAGAGCAAGGACTCCTGGTTTGGTCACGTTAGGCCCAGAGCAGTGACTCCTGGTTGTGGTCACGTTTGGCCTAGAGCAGTGACTCCTGGTTTGTATCACGTTAGGCCCAGACCAGAGACTACTGGTTTGGATCACGTTAGGCTCAGACCAGAGACTCCTGGTTTAGGTCACGGTAGGCCGAGAGCAGTGACTCCTGGTTGTGGTCACGTTAGGCCCAGAGTAGTGACTCCTGGTTGTGGTCACGTTAGGCCCAGAGCAGTGACTCCTGGTTGTGGTCACGTTAGGCCCAGAGCAGTGACTCCTGATTGTGGTCCAGTTAAGCTCAGAGCAGTGACTCCTGGTTCGGGTCACGTTAGGCCCAGAGCAGAGACTCCTGGTTGTGGTCATGGTAGGCCCAGAGCAGTGACTCCTGGTTGTCGTCACGTTAGGCCGAGAGCAGGGACTCCTGGTTTGGGTTACATTATGCCCAGAGCAGGGACTCCTGGTTGTGGTCACGATTGGCCCAGAGCAAGGACTCCTGGTTTGGTCACGTTAGGCCCAGAGCAGTGACTCCTGGTTGTGGTCACGTTTGGCCTAGAGCAGTGACTCCTGGTTTGTATCACGTTAGGCCCAGAGCAGGGACTCCTGGTTTGGGTCACGTTAGGCCCAGAGCAGAGACTCCTGATTGTGGTTATGTTAGGCCTGGGACAGGGACTCCTGGTTTGGGTCACGTTAGGCCAGGAGCAATGACTCCTGGTTGTGGTCACGTTAGGCTTGGGACAGGCACTCCTGGTTGTGGTCACGGTAGGCCCAGAGCAGTGACTCCTGGTTTGGGTCATGGTAGGCCCAGTGCAGGGACTCCTGGTTTGGATCATGTTAGGCCCAGACCAGAGACTACTGGTTTGGATCACGTTATGCTCAGACCAGAGACTCCTGGTTTAGGTCACGGTAGGCCGAGAGCAGTGAGTCCTGGTTGTGGTCACGTTAGGCCCAGAACAGTGACTCCTGGTTGTGGTCACGTTAGGCCCAGACAGGGACTCCTGGTTTTGGTCACGTTAGGCCCAGAGCAGGGACTCCTGGTTGTGGTCACGTTAGGCCCAGAGCAGGGACTCCTGGTTGTGGTCACGTTAGGCCCAGAGCAGTTACTCCTGGTTGTGGTCACGTTAGGCCCAGACCAGAGACTCCTGGTTTGGGTCACGTTAGGCCCAGACCAGAGACTACTGGTTTGGATCACGTTATGCTCAGACCAGAGACTCCTGGTTTAGGTCACGGTAGGCCGAGAGCAGTGACTCCTGGTTGTGATCACGTTAGGCCCAGAGCAGTGACTTCTGGTTCGGGTCACGTTAGGCCGAGAGCAGTGATTCCTGGTTGTGGTCATGTTAGTCCCAGAGCAGTGACTCCTGGTTGTGGTCATGGTAGGCCCAGAGCAGTGATTCCTGGTTGTGGTCATGTTAGGCCGGGAGCAGGGACTCCTGGTTTGGGTTACGTTAGGCCTGGGACAGGGTCTCCTGGTTGTGGTCATGGTAGGCCCAGAGCAGTGACTCCTGGTTGTGGTCACGTTAGGCCCAGAGCAGTGACTCCTGGTTGTGGTCACGTTTGGCCTAGAGCAGTGACTCCTGGTTTGTATCACGTTAGGCCCAGAGCAGGGACTCCTGGTTTGGGTCACGTTAGGCCCAGAGCAGAGACTCCTGATTGTGGTTATGTTAGGCCTGGGACAGGGACTCCTGGTTTGGGTCACGTTAGGCCCAGAGCAATGACTCCTGGTTGTGGTCACGTTAGGCTTGGGACAGGCACTCCTGGTTGTGGTCACGGTAGGCCCAGAGCAGTGACTCCTGGTTTGGGTCATGGTAGGCCCAGTGCAGGGACTCCTGGTTTGGATCATGTTAGGCCCAGACCAGAGACTACTGGTTTGGATCACGTTATGCTCAGACCAGAGACTCCTGGTTTAGGTCACGGTAGGCCGAGAGCAGTGAGTCCTGGTTGTGGTCACGTTAGGCCCAGAACAGTGACTCCTGGTTGTGGTCACGTTAGGCCCAGACAGGGACTCCTGGTTTTGGTCACGTTAGGCCCAGAGCAGGGACTCCTGGTTGTGGTCACGTTGGGCCCAGAGCAGGGACTCCTGGTTGTGGTCACGTTAGGCCCAGAGCAGTGACTCCTGGTTGTGGTCACGTTAGGCCCAGACCAGAGACTCCTGGTTTGGGTCACGTTAGGCCCAGACCAGAGACTACTGGTTTGGATCACGTTATGCTCAGACCAGAGACTCCTGGTTTAGGTCACGGTAGGCCGAGAGCAGTGACTCCTGGTTGTGATCACGTTAGGCCCAGAGCAGTGACTTCTGGTTCGGGTCACGTTAGGCCGAGAGCAGTGATTCCTGGTTGTGGTCATGTTAGTCCCAGAGCAGTGACTCCTGGTTGTGGTCATGGTAGGCCCAGAGCAGTGATTCCTGGTTGTGGTCATGTTAGGACGGGAGCAGGGACTCCTGGTTTGGGTTACGTTAGGCCTGGGACAGGGTCTCCTGGTTGTGGTCATGGTAGGCCCAGAGCAGTGACTCCTGGTTGTGGTCACGTTAGGCCCAGAGCAGTGACTCCTGGTTGTGGTCATGGTAGGCCCAGAGCAGTGATTCCTGGTTGTGGTCATGTTAGGCCGGGAGCAGGGACTCCTGGTTTGGGTTACGTTAGGCCTGGGACAGGGTCTCCTGGTTGTGGTCATGGTAGGCCCAGAGCAGTGACTCCTGGTTGTGGTCACGTTAGGCCCAGAGCAGGGACTCCTGGTTGTGGTCACGGTTGGCCCAGAGCAAGGACTCCTGGTTTGGGTTACGTTAGGCCTGGGACAGGGACTCCTGGTTGTGGTCATGGTAGGCCCAGAGCACTGACTCCTGGTTGTGGTCACGTTAGGCCCAGAGCAGGGACTCCTGGTTGTGGTCACGGTTGGCCCAGAGCAAGGACTCCTGGTTTGTATCACGTTAGGCCCAGAGTAGAGACTCCTGATTGTGGTTACGTTAGGCCTGGGACAGGGACTCCTGGTTTGGGTCACGTTAGGCCCAGAGCAATGACTCGTGGTTGTGGTCACATTAGGCCTGGGACAGGGACTCCTGGTTGTGGTCACGGTAGGCCCAGAGCAGAGACTCCTGGTTGTGGTCACGTTAGGCCCAGAGCAGGGATTCCTGGTTGTGGTCATGGTAGGCCTGGAGCAGGGACTCCTGGTTATTGGCGAGGCAGAGGCAGCAGCAGAACCATAGACTCCTATTTGCACTGCAAGTTTAGGTTCTGCAAAGTTTAGGTCCACGTCAGTATGAGTGAGGTGGACCCAGCAGTGAAACGATGGTGGTGACTCCAACACTAGTGGTTTTGGAGCAGATGGTAGCGAGGTGGTGGAGGAGGGCTGGTGTAAGTGCAGGTGTCATTGATGAGCTGGCTCAGGGTTCAGAACTCAGGTGGAGGCAGTGGTAGGAAGATGGACTTCCTTTTAGCTTTATCTTTTTATTCTTAAACTATTCAAACTGCTGCAAGATTGCAATGACCGTTGAAGCTTTTCACTGTATTATTCACTGCAAAATACAAATGACAGCACATCATTCAAATTTAAGGCTACCCTGGTCGTGCCTGATGCAGTGTCAAATGATATATCAGAGCGCGAAAGTAAATAATGTATCAGCCTTTTTTGTAATATTTTCCAAAGTTCAGAGTTTTTTTTGCATTTGGCAGGTCATAATTCTTTGAAGCATGAGTTGAGGTCAGTGAATTGCGGTAAATATTATTGTTCTCACTCCTGTATGGTGGAAAGATGGCAATTACTTGGCCAATTTGTGCTTCTGTGTTGTATCAGGAAGTATATTCAAGGCTGCGGTAGACAGCATTTTTTTAAAATTCAGGAAGGAAATCGAGGGTTATGGGGAAAAGTCAGAAAAGTGGAGATGACAATTACCGGATCAGCCATGATTTCATTGAGTGGTGGCACTGGCTCGATGGGCTGAATGGCCCATTTCTGATCCTATAGGATCTTATAAGATGGATCCTATAGGATCTTAAGACATTGATATGGGAGTAGGTCATTTGGCTGGAGGGGTCAATTTGTTTGCAGCATCATCTCCACGTCGGCCCCTCAAAACTCTTTCATTCCCGTTCTCATCAAGTAACCATTCACTTCTGCATCTAACAAATATTTAATGATACAGCCACCATTGTTGGCTGGAGAAGAGACTTTCAGACATCCATTGCTTTATTGAACTAGCTAAAAACACAATAAAATGATTAGAGTGTCTCACTCAATTGCAAGTCTTTGTCGGAGCCATTTCACTCAGTTTTTGATTTTCGACTTTCAGCAATAATTGGCAAAGAGAGGGTTAAATTCTGGGGACGTTAAAATCTGGTGCGTGCAACAGAACAGAATGTCAAGTGTCTGTGTGCTATTCATTTAATCCGTCTCATTCATCACCCTGCATGAGCTGTTCAAATCCTGAATCCATAGACATGACAAATTAATTCATCCAGAGCTTTCTGAAGAGGATGAACACCTGCTGATTCAGGTAAATTGTTCAGAGAAGTCCCAGTCGAGGTAAATTAAAATCACCAATCCAGAATAAGGCAGCCAAGTGGAACGTAAAGTTTAATAGAGACAATGTTTGTGTTTGTCAGGTTTGGATGGTGTCAAATTCCAGAATTTGACTGGAATATTTCGTCAAAGGCATATCCTGGGAGTTAGATGAACCCAGCAGGAAGTGCCTGCAAGTCACTAGAGGCTCATCTACAGTACATTTGAAATGTTATTGTCTTCTGGATATTCTCCTCTGTGTGCCACAGGGAGGTCCAATGCCAACCATGCTGCAGTGTTGCCAGCTCTGACAAGGTGTGTTCCTGAGCGATGCCTCACAGCGCCAGAGCCCTGGGTTCAATTCCTGCCTCAGGCAACTGTCTGTGTGGAGTTTGCACGTTCTCCCTGTGTCTGCATGGGTTTCCTCCCACAGCCCAAAAATGTGCAGATTAGGTGAATTGGCCATGCTAAATTGCCCGTAGTGTTAGGTGAAGGGGTAAATGTAGGGGAATGGGCCTGGATCGGTTGCTCTTCAGAGGGTCAGTGTGGACTTGTTGGGCCGAAGGGCCTGTTTCCTTACTGTAAGTAATGTAATCTAATCTGGAGCTTTTTGGGAGGTCATGTTGTGGCTGTACAGGACATTGGTTGGGCCACTTTTGGAATACTGCATTCAATTCTGGTTCCCCTGCAATCAGAAAGATGTTAAACTTGAAAGGGTTCAGAAAAGATTTACAAGGATGTTGCCAAAGTTGCAGGGTTTGGGATATTGCGAGAGGCTGAATAGGCTGGAGCTATTTTCCCTGGACCTTCTGGGGGTTGATAAAATCATGAGGGGCGTGGATAGGGTAAGGACAAGGTTTCTTCCCCAGGGTAGGGGTGTCCAAAACAAGACTCAAGGTGAAAGGGGTAAGATTTAAAAGGAACCTAAGGGGCAACTGTTTCACGTAACGGATGGTGCGTGTATGGAATGAGTTGCCAGAGGAAGTGGTGGAGGCTGCTACAATTACAGCATTTAAAAAGCATCTGGATGGGCACATGAATAGGAAGGGTTTGGAGGGATATGGGCCATATGCTGGCAAATTGGACTAGATAATTTTAGGATATCTGATCGGCATGGATGAGTTGGACCAAAGGGTCTGTTTCCATGTTGTACATCTGTATGAATCTAATTTCCTGCCAATTGTTCTTCCCACATATCTTTCCCATTGCTCACTCACAATGTGTAACCAATGTACCCCACCTTCCCACAGCTAATAACAAACCAGAAAGACTTGGCATTGCCCAATCACATGATTATTGACCACCACCCAAATAGACTTGATTTCCTATCCTCATCTTTTTTAACATTAATACAAATAGCTGTTCAAAAAACACATAGAACTTTATTTTTTAATGATGCGTCAGACTTTTCTCCTGGTTTGCTCACAGCCTTGGACATTGGCCGTTTTATTGGAGATTCCAGGTCATACCTGAAGCTCTATCCCCTGCTATGGTTGTTGGCAGGAAGGATGTTCCCAATGATCAGGGAGTGCAGAACCAGGGGTCACAGTCAAAGGGCACAGGGTGGGCCAGTTAGGACTGAGCTGAGGAAAAAAATATCTTCAACCAGAGACTGGTGAGCCTGTGAGATTCTCTGTCATAGAAAGCAGTTGAGGTCAAAACATTGAATGTTTTCAAGATGGAGTTATACAGTCATAGAGATGTACAACACAGAAACAGACCCTTCGGTCCAACCCATCCATGCCGACCAGATAACCCAACCCAATCTAGTTCCACCTGCCCTTATCCCTCCAAACCCTTCCTATTCATATGCCCATCCAGATGCCTCTTAAATGTTGCAATTGTACCAGCCACCACGTCCTCTGGCAGCTCATTCCATACACTCACCACTCACTGTGTGAAAAAGTTGCCACTTAGGTCTCTTTTATATCTTTCCCCTCTCACCCTAAACCTTTGCCCTCTATTTCTGGACTCACCCACCCCAGGGAAAAGACTTTGTCTATTTATCCTATCCGTGCCCCTCATGATTTTATAAACCTCTATAAGGTCACCCCTCAGCCTGCAACGCTCCAGGTAAAACAGCCCTAGCCTATTCAACCTCTCCCTATAGCTCAAATCATGCAATCCTGACAGCATCCTTGTAGATCTTTTCTGAACCCTTTCAAGTTTCACAACATATTTCCGATAGGAAGGAGACAAGAATTGCACGCAATATTCCAATATTAGAAGGAGTGAAACTGCCATCCTTACCTGGTTTTAGCCTACATGTGACTCCAGACCCACAGCAATGTGACTGACACTTAACTGCCCTCTGGGCAATTAGGGAGGGGTATTAAATGCTGGCTTAGTCAAGGACACCCTCAACCAGTGAATGTCTTTCACAATCTACCTTCATTATTCTTTTATCTCTCTCTCTCTCTCTCTCTCTTTGATTTGGGATTTTCCTGGGGTCTCCTGGTGGCATTGAAGATAGCTTTGGATAGACATAAATTGCAAGGATATGGGGATAAAAGCTGGCAAACTGGCACAAGGCGATGGCGAGTCAGTGTATGCATGATGAGTCAAATGGCCTCCTTCTATACTGCAATACTTCAGTCTTTGTGTTATTTGATTGGATAATGAGCCTTCACTGAAGCTGTGGATTGTTCACTCTGAAGAATATTCCAGTGAGTGACTATTTCCCATACAGAGAGGCATTCATGCCCCGAGTTCAGACTGACAATGGGGTTTGAAAGACCACAGGAGAAACCTCCAACCATAGCGAAAGGTATGAGAGGGATACAATGTTATTTTTTTCTAAGAAGAGACAGAGATATGGAAAACAAGAGCAAGAGAAACAAAGATATAGAAAGTGAGAGAGAAAGAGAGACATGTAGGAGTGAGGATTGTGAAGCTGTGCCTTACTATACCCTGCTGGCTGACCCAGCATTTGTTGTTAATGTCCTGGAGAGGGCGGTAGTGAGCTGCCTTCTTGTTTGAGGTATGGGATCCTCAAAATGCTCGAAGAGTGGGAGTTCCAGGATTTTGACCCAGCGACAATGAAGGGCAGTGATATATTTCTAAGTCAGGATGGTGAGTGATTTGGAGGGGAACTTGCAGGTGATATTCCCATGTATCTGCAGCCCTTGTCTTTCTAAGTGGAAGTGGTCATGGGTTTAGAAGTTGCTTTCTAAGGATTTCATTTCATTCCCTACAGTGTGGAAACAGGCCCTTCGGCCCAACAAGTCCACACTGACCCTCCGAAGAGTAACCCACCCAGACCCATTCCCCCTAGCTAATGCACCTAACTCTATGGGCAATTTAGCATGGCCAATTCACTTAGCCTGCACATCTTTAGACTGTGGGAGGAAACCGGAGCACCCGGAGGAAACCCACACAGACACTTGGAGAATGTGCAAACTCCACACAAGTAGTCGCCCAAGACTGGAATCGAACTCGGGTCCCTGGTGCTGTCAGGCAGCAGTGCTAACACTGAGCCACCGTGCCTGTTTGGTGAATTTCTGCAGTGCGTCTTGTAGTGTCACAGAGCTGTAAGGCATGGAAACAGATTCTTCAATCTGACTTGCCCACACCAACCAGATATCCTAAACTGATCTAGTCCCATTTGCCAGCATTTGGCCCATATCCCTTTAAAGGATGGTACACTTTGCTGTTACTGAGTGTCGTTGGTGGAGGGAGTGGATGTTTGTGGATGTGGTTCCAATCAAATGGGCTGCTTTGTCCTGGATGGTGTTGAGCTTCTTGAGTGTTGTTGGAGCTGCCCCCATCCAGGTAACTGGGGAATATTCCATCACAGTCCTGTAGATGGTGGACAGACTTTGAAGGGGGAAGAAGTGAAGTTAAAGCACCACGTACTGAAACATTCATTGCCTCTTTCAAAACAAAGAGCGTTCTAGCTGCTGTGGCAACACTCAGTGCTCCAGTCTGGAGTAATCTGGATCTATGGATGGTAATGTTTGAGGCCGCAATCAGATCACGTATCGTCTTAGTAAATATTGGGACAGGCCCAAATCCTGCTCCTTCTATTTTGGTGTATCCTTAATTGGTTTAATTGGCCACATGCTTATTTAAGATATAACCTCAGAATTTCCCAAATTATTTCTGAGAAAATATTACAGGAGTGGATGGAGCTGAGGAAGTGGTTCCACAGACCAACAGTGCTAGTTTCAGCACCACCTTCCTCCATTCTAACATGGCACAGTCAAAATATCGAGCCTAAAGTCCCTCTCTGCCTTCCTCCTCTTCACACAGCCATTCCCATCGCCACCTTCCAGCTATCTCTTTCTCTGTCTCTTCTTTTCTTTCTCCCTAAAGTGATTACGTGAGTGGAAATTCACTGTGGTGTTTCACTGATTTATTAATATAGCTATCCACGTACTGAATATTAATATGCTTCCAGGCCCGGGTCTGATCCCATCTGGCTATCAGTCCGAGACATTGTCTACACCTACCCGAGAGAATGAGGAGTGAATCATCATTGGCCGATGAGAAAATAATTAGATTTTACCAGATAATATTTCCCTGATTAACAGGCAGCCACACTGGACTATGTTACTGTGTGTGTGTCTGTATCTGCGTGTATATGTGACTGTGTGTGTCTATATCTCCACAAGTATGTGTCTGTGTGTGTATCTGTGTGTGTGTGTCTCTATATCCGCGTGGATATGTGAGTGTGTCTGTATCTTCGCCGGTGTGTGTATCTATATCTGCCTGTATATGCATTTGTGCGTTTGTGTGTGAGAGAGATAATGAGAGAATAAAGACTGCTGAGATAACACTAAAGTAGCAGCAATAGCCTCTCAGCATCGTGGATCTCAGAACAGCCCTATTGGTGTGGCGGAAGTGGGGGAATACTGAGAAAAGAATCATCTTTCTTCATTAGTAACTCAGTGTAACAAAGCACTGACTCATTGTACCACTGGTAGCATCTACAGACACAATTAAACAAACAAACACGATCTGACCTCAGGCACAAGAAGAATTGGCGTAAGTCAATGACTACCACCTGATGAAGGAGCGTCGCTCCGAAAGCTAGTGTGCTTCCAATTAAACCTGTTTGACTATAACCTGGTGTTGTGTGATTTTTAACTTTGTACACCCCAGTCCAACACCGGCATCTCCAAATCATGGCATAAGTCAGGCTGCTTAGTTAGGCTGTGCACCTGAATGAATGGAGGGTGGGAGGGGATGAATTGAATTGAATTGAATTGAATTGAATTGAATTTATTGTCACATGTACCGAGGCACAGTGAAAAGCTTTGTCTTGCGAGTAATACAGGCAGATCACAGAGTTAAGTAGCATAGATAGTAAATAATAGGTGAACAGTGGCAAAAACTAAACACAGGTACAGGCGAATATTAAGAGTTTGTGAGTCCATTCAGTATTCTAACAACAGTAGGGTAGAAACTGTTTTGAAACCGGCTGGTGCATGTATTCAAGCTTCGGTACCTTTTCCCCGATGGTAGAGATTGTAGAAAAACATTGCCAGGGTGGGATGGATCTTTAAGAATACTGGCGGCCTTTCCTTGACAGCGGGCCTGGTAGATGGATTCTATAGATGGGAGGTTGGTCTTTGTGAGTGTCCGGGCCAAGTTCACCACTCTTTGTAACCGTCTACGATCTTGAATGGTGCAATTGCCATACCAGGTCGTGATACATCCAGACAGAATGCTCTCGATGGTGCACCTATAAAAGTTGGCAAGGATATTCACCGTCATTCCAAATTTCCTCAGCTGCCTGAGGAAGAAGAGATGTTGTTGGGCCTTTGTAACCAGTGCATCCACATGAAGGGTCCAAGAAAGCTTGTTGTGGGTGACCACTCCCAGGAGTTGACACTCTTCACTCATTCCACCTCTGTGCTGTTAATGTGTAGGGGGGCATGAGTAGCATCCTGCCAAAAGTCAAGAATGAGCTCCTTGGTCTTGCCAGCATTGAGAGCTAGGTTGTTCTCAGTGCATCATTTTTCCAGGTCTTCCACCTCTCTTCTATAATCTGTTTCGTCGCCATCTGAGATTCTGGGATCTGCGAGTATGTCACCAAACGAAAGGGAATACAGATTGAAATGAAATAATGTATGACAAGAAAATTACTCTTATTGAGAAAGGACACCTTCACATGAATTGTCAAATTACAGAGGGATATTTTAACTTAAATTGCTGAACCAGGAATGGGTGCCATTCAAATTTTACACACAACTTATTTCCCTCACATCGAATACAGTTTTCCATCAGGCTGCTGCCTGGAAAATGATAGTTTTTCAGGTGGTGTGTAGAAGGGCACACAGGCAAGTCTGAGTTACTGTGTCACCAGGCACCTTCCCTGCACAACGCTGCCTGGAGATATGGATTGAGCCTCCAATTTCTTCCCATCCATGTGCTGGCCAGGAATCTCTCCCAACCCCTACCACCGGCCCTTAGCAGAACGCACAGATTCACTAGTTGATCCTCAACCTCTTTGGCCACCCCATGAGTGCAACTTCCTGGACAATCACGTCCTGGAAGTGGACTGGAGCTCAGAGCTTCTGGCTCAGAGACAGGAACACTACCCACAGAGTCACTGGACACCAGTGATTCTACAGGGCAGAAGGTTTCACATTGTCCCTTTTGGAAAGAATGATCCACTGAATCCCATTGACCGTACAAATCTCAGACCATTTCACCAGATCGGTGTCTGGTCTCCATCGGATATCAGGGCTGGGAAAGGTGAATATTGGTCGCCAAATCTGATTTCAAGCTCATTCTCAACTCCAGGGCGGAACCCACAGCATGACACAAAGCACAAACAACAAGCTCAAAAGCTAGAGGTGGTCATTCAGAAACCTCGCTCTTAAATATGTCAAGGACTCTTTGAATGTGCTTCCCTTGGGTTTGCCCAGTTACAACAGCTTGTGGACTGTGTTAACCCCCCATGGTATACAGATGGATTCGAATGAAAAAAATTTCTGAAACCTCACACAAAAAACTCAATGTTGTCAAGAAGAGGTTAGATATAATTCTTAGGACGAAAGGAATCAAAGGGTATGGGGTGGGGTGGGGGGGGGGGGGGGGGGGGGGGGGGGTGGTAGTGGGAATTGGATTCTGAGTTGGATGATCAACCACGATCACATTGAATGGCAGAGCAGGCTCAAAGGACCGAATGGCCTACTGCTGCTCCTATTTTCTATGTTAAGCATGATTTGCATTCAATGAGAAGACGCTACATTCTTTAGCTGACAGCGAGCCCATTCTCCATCCCTATAAAGCAAAAATCACCACATTTTCAGAGGACTATAAGCTGCTTTCTCATTCGCGAGAAAGAGAGAGAACTGGTGATTAGGTTTAACCTGAGGGTGACCGTGCCTCAATCAACGGGTAAGACCATCATGATAGCTCCAGCCTGCAGAGGGAACAGGGCCCACAAGTGTTGTCATCAGTCCACTCCTCAAACTAGCCACTAGGCCAGCTGAACTGACCATGCACATCAGGGAGCCAGTGAACTAGTTGCTTTGCCTGAGTCACATTGTAATTATGTCAATGGTGGCCCACTTGTGGTGTGCAGCGCCCCCAACCCGCACCCACCCAGTACCCCCCCCCATACCCAACCTATTCCCATGGGGCCCTCTATGCACTGCCATCCAGATTTAATGAGTGGCACCAACTTCCTAGACAGTCATCTTTCCCAGTACATGGAGATGCCAAGCAGTGGGGGCATCTCCCTGGGCCCATCAGAGATTTTCCCCCTCCCAACCCCATCACCACAAGCTTTCACCCTCATTTCCCCCTACCTCGCAGGTTTCCCTCTCCCTCAGGATCTCTCAAGCTCCAGTTGCTCAAACCCTTTGCCCCATTCTCCTTCCACCCCACCAGCCTGCTAGGTGGAGAGACTCCCAAGTGGTGACCCAGGCCTAGGCCCAGCACCATGGGCCCCCGATGAGCCAATGACCCTCCAGGGTAGGACATTCTTATCCACATGTGTGAGACTTTGCCACCATCCTGCTAAAAAGGTAAAGTCACCCTAGTCCCACTCCGTCACGAGAGAGAGATGACAGATGGTGGTTAACCTGAGGGTCACCCCACCTCAGGTGAGGGGAGAGGTTGAGAAGGAGAGTCCTTCATGGTAAGCCAGTGCAGGATTTGAACCTGCATTGTTGGCATCACACTCCATTGCAATCCTCCCACTTCCTCCAGATCAAAGGGGTAGCCATGGACACTCGCATGGGCCCCACCTATGCCTGTCTCTTTGTCGGCTACGTAGAACAGTCCATCTTCTGTAGTTACACTGGCACTACTCCCCACCTCTTCCTCCTGATGACTGCATTGGCGCCACCTCATGCTCCCACGAGGAGGTTGAGCAGTTCATCAACTTCACCAACGCATTTCACCCTGACCTTAAATTCACCTGGACCATCTCTGACACCTCTCTCCCTTTCCTGGACCTCTCCATCTCCATTAATGACGACTGACTTGACACTGACATATTTTACAAACCCACTGACTCCCACAGCTAACTGGACTACACCTCTACCCACCCTACCTCCTGCAAAAATGCCATCCTGCATTCCCAATTCCTCTGCCTCCACTGTATCTGCTCTCAGGAGGACCAGTCCCGCCACAGAACACACCTGATGGCCTCCTTCTTTAGAGACTGCAATTTCCCTTCTCACGTGGTTGAAGATGCCCTCCAACGCACCTCGTCCACATCCCGCACCTCCATCCTCAGACCCCACCCCTCCAACTGTAACAAGGACAGAACGCCCCTGGTGCTCATCTTCCACCCTACCAGCCTTCGCATAAACCAAATCATCCATCGACATTTCCGCCACCTCCAAACGGACCCTACGACCAGGGATATATTTCCCTCCCCACCCCTTTCCGCCTTCGCAAAGACTGTTCCCTCCGTGACTACCTGGTCAGGTCCACGCCCCCCTACAACCCACCCTCCCATCCTGGCACCTTCCCCTGCCACCTCAGGAATTGCAAAACCTGCGCCCACACCTCCTCCCTCACCTCCATCCAAGGCCCCAGAGGAGCCTTCCACATGAATCAAAGTTTTACCTGCACCTCCACCAATGTCATTTATTGTATCCGTTGCTCCCGATGCGGTCTCCTCTACGTTGGGGAGACTGGACGTCTCTCACAGAGCACTTCAGGGAACATCTCCGGGACACCCGCACCAATCACCACCACTGCCCCATGGCCTAACATTTCAACTCCGACCCCCATTGTGCTGAGGTCATGCAGGTCCTGGGCCGCGTCCACCACCGGTCCCTTACTACCCGACGCCTGGAGGAAAAACACCTTCCGCTTCGGAACACTTCAACCCCAGGGCATCAGTGTGGACTTCACCAGTTTCGTCATTTCCCCTCCCCCACCTTACCCCATCCCCACCCACATTTACCTATTGTACTCTATGCTACCTTCCCTCATCCTCCTCTCTGATCTATCATCTCTGTCCCCACCCCCTTTCACCTATTGTACTCTTTGTTACCTTCTCCCCAGCCCCACCTCCCCCATTTATCTTTCCACCCTGGAGGCTTCCTGCCTCTATTCCTGATGAAGGGCCTTTGCCCAAAACGTCGATTTTCCTGCTCCTCGGATGCTGCCTGGCCTGCTATGCCTTATCAGCACCACTCTGATCTAAACAACCAGCTGTCCAGCCAACTGAGTCAATCATCTCAGCCCGAGTGATGTGGTTATGGGCTCAAACCCACTCCGGGTACTTTAGTGCCAAAGTTGGGCTGGTGTTAGAATCCCTACTGTGTAAAAACAGGTCATTCAGCCCATTGAGTCACACTGACCCTCCACCTACTGTATAACCCTGCATTTCCTATGGCTAACCCACCTAGCTTGCATATCCCTGGACGCTATGAGCAATGTACTTTGGCCAGTCTACATAACCTGCACATCTTTGTCTGGTGGGAGGAAACCCACGCAGACACAGGGAGAACGTACAAACCTCACACAATCACCTGAGGGTAGATTCGAACCCAGGTCCCTATTGTTGGGAGTCAGCAGTGCTAACCACTGAGCCAACATGGACTCCTGCACTGTTGAAGCAGATGTGCAGTATTTTACACCGAGAATCTGCCATCCCTCCTGGGTGTTTGAGGAAAACTCCACTGAACCTGTTGAGATAGAGTAAAGGGGCTTCTCCTGGGGCCTCGGAAAGCATCTTTCTTACACAGACATCACTCGAGCAAATGGTCTGGTCATGGCCACGTGGCTATTTGTGGGATCTGGCTATGTGCTGAAGGCATGCTGCATTTTCCCCACATTCCAACAGCATTCAAAAGTACTTCGGGATGTCTTGAGGTTGTGAAGGGCTGTGTCGAAACAGCAAGTCCTTTCTTTCTAAAGCGACTTTCTGTCCCAGTAGGAGGATCCCTTTCGGGGATTATTTCTGATTTCACTCACATACTCCTCAACAAAGAGAGCTGCTCATCTTCCTTTCTAAAGTTATCTCCGTAAAACAGAACACCGAAACTTGATGATAAATAGAGTTTATGACAAAACCTAAATTCAGTGCATCAGATACAGAGTTGAAGATATCATGCCATTTATGTGAACATAGATAAAACATTCAATGTTTGTTTATCTATCAAGGCTTCTTTTATCAACACTAATGTCAAAAATATTCTAGGCAAAGCACAAATCTTTACATTTTATTATTTCATTTGTTCGTAGAATGTGGGAGTCTCTGGCTAAGCCAGTCTTTGTTACTCAGTTTGGAGTCATTTATAGGAATATGATGATCAGGGTGGGGGAACTGAACCAGGGGATTACCGTCTAAGGATAGGGGGGGAATAGGCCATTTAGGACTGAGCTGAGGAGAGTGGGGAGCCTGTGGCATTGACTGCCACACGAAACAGTTGAGATCATGTTTTCACGAGGGAGATCTTATTGTTCTTAGAGCTAAAGGGATCAAAGAGTATGGAGAGAAAGCAGGAACCGAATCAAATACAGAAATTCCTGGAAAAACTCAGCAGGGTCTGGCTGCATCTGTGGAGAGAAAGCAAAGTTAATGTTTTGGTTCCAGTGACCCTTCTTCAGAACTGATTTTTGCTCGGAAAAGGTTGCTGTCCTGTGTATGCTGAAGATGAGGTGGGGGAGGGAAAGGAGTAAGTGAGGAGTGGAGATGAAGCCCAGAGAGAGAGAGAGAGAGACAGCAAAACAGTTGGACGGACAAAGGAGTGGGTAAAGGAGGTTAGCCTGGGAGAATGACTAGGTGCTAATGGGGACCATTAGGAGCTGACAATGGTTGTCTGTGGTAGCATGTGATCACAAAGGCTGGTGTGTGGGGGTTGGGCAAAGGTGCTGAGGCCTTAAAATTATTGTTAAAAATCACACAACACCAGGTGGTAACAGAGTTTTACATGAATTCATGCAGTTTTTGAACAAAGTACAATATAACTCTGCAAGTACAAATTCACCGCACAAACGTATATGTATATGTATATGTGTGCATGTGGGTCTTTGTGTCTGTGTGTGTACACCCTAGTCCAACACCGGCATCTCCAAATCATTAAACTCAGTACTGTGTTGAGTCCAGAAGACTGCAGTGTTTCCAAACAGAAAGTGAGGTGTTGTTCTTCCAGCCACAATCACAAGGAGCCAAGGGCCAAATAGCTTCTTTTAGATTACTTACAGTGTGGAAACAGGCCCTTCGGCCCAACAAGTCCACACCGACCCGCCAAAGCGCAACGCACCCAGACCCATTCCCCTACACCTAACACTATGGGCAATTTAGCATGGCCAATTCACCTAACCTGCACATTTTTGGACTGTGGGAGGAAACCGGAGCACCCGGAGGAAACCCACGCAGACATGGAGAGAATGTGCAAACTCCACACAGTCAGTCGTCTGAGGTGGGAATTGAACCCGGGTCTCTGGCGCTGTGAGGCAGCAGTGCTAACCACTGTTCGTCTGCTTGCTGTTTTTGATTTTGTTCTGGTTCAGTCAGACCAGGTGGGTTTGGCAAATTTCCTTCATTAGAGGGCATTAATGAGCCAAATGGGTTTTTACCAATGGTTACACAATAGCCATAACATTTGTTTTTTAATTCCAGAATTTTAATGGATTCAAACTTTAACCATTTGGTCGGTTGGGATTTAAACCCATTCCTTCAAGGATTAACCTGGGGTGGTGTGGGGGGTGGTTGGGGGTGGGGTGGTGGGTGGGCAGCATTGAGGGGAGTGGGTTTGGATTACTAGCCCAGTGGTTTTACCCGCCACCCCACTGCCTCCTGTGTACATGATGCCAATGGTAATGGTAGGAGAAAGTGAGGTCTGCAGATGCTGGAGATCAAAGTTGAAACTTTATTGCTGGAACAGCACAGCAGGTCAGGCAGCATCCAGGGAACAGGAGATTCGACGTTTCGGGCACAGGCCCTTCTTCAGGAATTGAAGGGCCTGTGCCCGAAACGTCGAATCTCCTGTTCCCTAGATGCTGCCTGACCTGCTGTGCTGTTCCAGCAATAAAGTTTCAACAATGGTAATGTAATTTTCTTGAAGGTGTTGCCCTAAGATCCATTCTAATATTTTAAATAATTAATTTATGGGCTATGGACGTCGCTATTTGGGTATACCCCTTGTTACCCCTTGAGAATGTAGTGAGCTGCCCTCTTGAACCACTGTTGTCCATGTGCTGTATATAGACACACAATGCAAGGTTTGTGAAGGTTTGTAGCTCAGGTTGAGGTTTAGGGTGTAGGTTTGCTCGCTGAGCTGTAGGTTTGATATCCAGACGTTTCATTACCTGGCTAGGTAACATCATCGGTGGCGACCTCCAAGTGAAGCAAAGCTGTTGTCTCCTGCTTTCTATTTATATGTTTGTCCTGGATGGGGTTCCTGGGGTTTGTGGTGATGTCATTTCCTGTTCGTTTTCTGAGGGGTTGATAGATGGTATCTAGATCTATGTGTTTGTTTATGGCATTGTGGTTGGAGTGCCAGGCCTCTAGGAATTCTCTGGCATGTCTTTGCTTGGCCTGTCCCAGGATAGATGTGTTGTCCCAGTCGAAATGGTGGTTTTTTTTCCTCCGTGTGTAGGGCTACGAGGGAGAGAGGGTCGTGTCTTTTTGTGGCTAGCTGGTGTTCGTGTATCCTGGTGGCTAACTTTCTTCCTGTTTGTCCTACGTAGTGTTTGTGGCAGTCCTTGCATGGAATTTTGTAGATGACGTTGGTTTTGTCCATGGGTTGTACTGGGTCTTTTAAGTTTATTAGTTTTTGTTTGAGAGTGTTGGTGGGTTTGTGTGCTACTAGGATTCCGAGGGGTCTTAGTAGTCTGGCTGTCATTTCTGAAACTTCTTTGATGTATGGTAAGGTGGTTAGGGTTTCTGGCTGTGTTTGGTCTGCTTGTCGTGCTTTGTTCTTGAGGAATCTGCGGACTGTATTTTTTGAGTATCCGTTCTTCTTGAATACATTGTATAGGTGGTTCTCCTCCATTTTCGTCTGTGCTGCAGTGTGTGGTGGCTCGTTGGAATAGTGTTCTGATACAGCTTCGTTTGTGTGTGTTAGGATGGTTGCTGGTGTAGTTAAGTATTTGGTCAGTGTTTGTCGGTTTTCTGTATACGCAGGTTTGTAGTTCTCTGTTGTCCTTTCTTTCGACTGTGACATCCAGGAATGCGAGTTTGTTGTCGGTTTCTTCCTCCTTGGTGAACTTTATGCCTGTGAGGGTGTTGTTGATGACGTTAAATATCTCTTCTATCTTGTTTCAGTTTGTGATGACAAAGGTGTCATCTACGTAACGGACCCAGATTTTTGGTTTGATGGTTGGTAGGACTGTTTGTTCTAGTCTTTGCATTACCGCTTCTGCTATGAATCCTGATAGCGGAGATCCCATGGGTGTGCCGCTGGTTTGTTTGTAGATTATGTTGTTGAAGGTGAAGTGGATGGTGAGGCACAGGCCCACTAGCTTCATGATGTTTTTTTTGGTAATGTGATTGATGGTGGTTGGGGTGTGTGTGATGGTCTCTTCTAAAAGTGTGGTAAGTGTTTCCTTTGCCAGGTCGATGTTGATGGAGGTGAACAGTGCTATTACGTTGAATGAGATCATTGTTTCGTCTTCCTCTATTTTGGACACACAATGCCCATGGGGAGGGAATTCCAGAATTTTGACCCAGTGATGCTAAAGAAACAGTAATATATTTCCAAACCAGGATGGTGAGTGGTTTGGTGGGGAACTTATAATTGGTGCTATTCCCATGTACTTGCTGGGCGAAAATGAGGACTGCAGATGCTGGAGATTAGAGTCAAGATTAGAGTAGTGCTGGAAAAACGCAACAGGTCAGGCAGCATCCGAGGAGCAGGAAAATCGACATTTCGGGCAGGAGCCCATCATCAGGAATGAGGTCGATTCCATCCATGGGCAGAATGGGGAGGAATCCCACAGTCACAGCACAAGGGTTGCACCACAGGTGACCCTGGTTAAGGGAGATGGGCAATCTGCTCCTTCAATCTCATTCCTGATGAAGGGCTCCTGCCTGAAACATCGATTTTCCTGCTCCTCGGATGCTGCCTGACCTGCTGTATTTTTCCAGCACCACTCTAATCTAGACTCATGTACTTGCTGCCCTTGTCCTTCTCTAGATGGGAGAGGCCACAGGTTTGAAAGGTGCTGTCTGAGAGATAGTAGGATTTTGTTTCCAAGGGAAAAATGGCCTTATTTCTCCAGGATAGGATGAGAAAGTCTGTTGAGATACTAAGAGATAGTGAGGATGATCAGTCTCTCCTGCTAGCAGAAGAAATGACTTTCCCTTCAGAGTGTGCACGACTGCCAAACTGGCAGTAAAGGAGATTGAGGGAGGAGACATGCCCACCTCCCATCTCCCTTTACCAGGTCCACGTAGGATGCAACCCTTGTGCTGTCACTGTGGGATTCCTCCCCATTCTGCCCATGGATGGAATCAACCTGGGCTCAGTAATGAACTGCTGGGATCAAAGATAATAGTACCCGCGATGATCTTTGAGGGGCCCAGTGAGGTGAGATGAGGAAGGCTGAGCAACTACAGGAGAAAGAGTCCAGCATTCTCCATGGCTGGGTGCTCCCACAATCTATGGCCACAGTAGCTCGGTAAGTAGGGAGCTGAGGGGACATTTTCTGCAAACAGAAAATCCTTCAGCCTGGTTAGCCAAAACTTTTCTCCAGCATTTAAAAGACCCCACACTGAGAGGAAACCGGAGCACCTGGAGGAAACCCACGCAGACACGGGAGAATGTGCAAACTCCACACAGTCAGTCACCTGAGGTGGGAATTGAACCCAGGTCTCTGGCGCTGTGAGGCAGCAGTGCTAACCACTGTGCCACCGTGCCACCCACCCATTATCGCTGACCGAGAGGATGAGAGCATCAGTGGGGATGACATGAGCAAGGACCACATTGAGCCCTCTACTACTCGACTAAATAATACAGAAATGGTCGCAAACTGGGTCTCCTTATTTGCTGGTCTCAGTGCAGAACAGTGAGCAGACTTAATGAGATGGCTCTCAGGGTCTTGTGCAGAGACATGCCAAGCTGGAGCTTTCTATCTTGACTTGATGTGGGAGAGACCCCTCCCATAATGCAACATTCCTATTGGCTAGACCCTGAAAGGCTGGCCCAGGTTTGGGAGGAGCTTAGCCACAGGCTGGAGCACCAACAAACAGAGCCTCGCAGGCAGAGCTGGAGCTCCCTATTGTGCTCACGGCCAAGCTGGACAGTTAACTACCATGAATGAAGTTATTACAATGACCAGAACTGACCCAATACATCAGCTGGAGGGTTGCCGAGAGACAGAGAGAAGGTAGGGCAAGTCTGCTACATTACCAAGGTGGATTTACTGGAGGAAGACTGGCGGTTAGCACTGCTGCCTCACAGTGCCAGGGACTTGGGTTCAATTCCTGCCTCGGGCAACTGTCTGTGTGGAGTTTCAACATTGATGAACTGAAACCTGCAACCCCTTCTAAAAGATGAAGGACTCAGCAGCGGTCCGGGTCAGCGGGCGGTGCGCGCGTCGAGCCTGGAGGCGCGCGGCTTTGTGGGCGGTTGCGCATGCGGGCAGGGGGCGTGGTCTTGACTCGCGCGGAGTCCGTGGCGAAAGGGCGGGGTTTGGTGCGCTTGGAGGAAAGAGGTTTGGCTCCCAGAGGCAGGGCTTACGAGCTGCTTCCGGAAGGAGCGGGAGCAGATCCAGGGGGCGTGGCCATCCCGAAGCCGGAATCAGGCGACTGACTGTGTGGAGTTTGCACATTCTCCCCGTGTCTGCGTGGGTTTCCTCCGGGTGCTCCGGTTTCCTCCCACAGTCCAAAAGATGTGCGGGTCAGGTGAATTGGCCATGCTAAATTGCCCATAGTGTTAGGTTAAAGGGTAAATGTAGGGGTATGGGTGGGTTGCGCTTCGGCGGGTTGGTGTGGACTTGTTGGGCCAAAGGGCCTGTTTCCACACTGTAAGTAATCTAATCTGTAAGTAATCTAATTATCCCCATGTCTGCATGGATTTCCTCCAGGTGCTCCGGTTTCCTCCCGCAGTCCAAAGATGTGCTGGTTAGGTGAACTGGCTATGCTAAATTGCTCATAGTGTTCAGGGATGTGTAGCCTAGGTGCATTAGTCAGGGGCAAATATAGCTGAAAAATGTGTTGCTGGAAAAGCGCAGCAGGTCGGGCAGCATCCAAGGAGCAGGAGAATCGATGTGTAAGGCATAAGCCCTTCTTTAGGCCTATGCCTGAAACGTCGATTCTCCTGCTCCTTGGATGCTGCCTGACCTGCTGCACTTTTCCAGCAACATATTTTTCAGCTCTGATTTCCAGCATCTGCAGTCCTCACTTTCTCCATAAGTAAATATAGGTCTGGGTGGGTTACTCTTCAGAGGGTCGATGTGGACTTGTTGGGCCGAATGGCCTGTTTCTATGCTGTAGGGATTCTATGATTCTGGCAGGTTCCCCTGACAGCCCGTGTGAAAGAAACTTTCACCCTCGTAACTCCAGCCAAGTTATACAAGTGTTGGGCCACTCAGGGTTGGAAGTTCTCCAGCCACGTTTCAAAGAATGGTGCTCCTGATTGTTAAAAATCACACAACACCAGCTTATAGTCCAACAGGTTTATTTGGAATCACAAGCTTTCGGAGCGCTGCTCCTTCATCAAGTGATTGTCCTGATGAAGGAGCGTCGCTCTGAAAGCTAATGCTTCCAATTAAATCTGTTGGACTATAACCTGGTGTTGTGCAAGTTTTAACTTTGTCCACCACAGTCCAACACCGGCATCTCCAAATCGATCCTGATCATGGCAGGTTTACTTTTGTTTCTGTATATTGCTTCTTTTTCTTTTCCTTTTCTTTCTTTTTATCTTTTTTTAAAAATCTTTTGCACCCTTACCTGTCGTGGTGGGTTTATTGAATTATGTCCTGCATCTGGATGAGTTCTTGGTGCCTAGCGACACCTCGGAAACACATTCCGATCCAACTGGAATCCCTCTCCTGGAGGGTACAGTCTGGCTGACCCAGTGCCAATCTCACCAGGAGTGAGGAGAGCATTAATGGTCTCATGGCCTACGCAGGGCGCACTGTGGGTGATAATCCCGTACTGCTGCAAAGGTACAGGCAGCATCACAGATCCCCATTCACGCAACAAAATGGGAAATCAGGACATTTTTGGAAATGGGGCAGTTCGATCGAAAGTTGCCCCAAATTGCAGCACAGAGGCTGTGCCACTGACAGACCAATGCTGGAAAAATACGAGGGTAGTATTCACCGAGCAATGCCAAACTGTTTTTGAAAAAGCTGAATACCATTTGAACAAGCAAGCCTCTGCTTGCAGCTCTAAACTTTGATGAAGCTTTGACAGCAGCCCTCGATGTCAATGCCTTTGTGATAGGGGGCTGTCCTCCTTCAAAACAATGAATCTGGAATAGACACACAATTGGGTATTTCTCCAAATAAACTAAACCAGGATCATAGATTCATAGAATCCCTACAGTATAGAAACAGGCCATTAGGCTCAACAAGTCCACACCGACCTGCCGAAGAGTATCCCACCTAGACCCATTCCCCTACCCTATTACTCTACATTTCCCCTGACTAATGTACCTAACCAACACAACCCTGAACACTATGGGGCAATTTGGCATGGCCAATTCACCTGACCTGCACATCTTTAGACTGTGAGAGGAAACTGGAGCACCCAGAGAAAACCCACGCAGACATGGTGAGAGTGTGCAGACTCCACACAGACAGTCGCCCCAGTCTGAAATCGAATCTGGATGCCTGGCGTTGTGAGGCAACTGAGCAACTGAGCCACCGTGCTCCACGGTGCAGAAGGAAACCCTCAGTTCATTACTGGATCTCAAACACTTTGAGGCAAATATCTGAAATGGGAACAGGGAATCCACACGTTACACGGGTCATAACACGTGAGCACTTATTAGAATGTTTACAGCCTAGAACACCAGATTATTCTGTTGAAGTTTGTTCCTTCGGTCGTACTCTTCAAACTCACCCACACTGCTGAGAAATCAGAGGGGATCGTGGGTGCCCTGTCCAGAACTTAAAGAGACCTTGATAGACCTGAATACCTAATTGACCAATGCCAGAGGAATGAATATTCATAAAATCCCTACAGTGTGTAATCAGGCCATTTAGCCCATCAAGTCCACAGAGTACATGCCACCCACATTGTTCCCCTATCCCAGAAACACTGCATTTTGCATGGCCAATCCACCTAACCTTTGGATTGTGGGAGGAAACCCACGCAGACAGAGGGCGAATGTGCAAATTCCCCATTGACAGTCACCCGAGGGTCGAATTGAACCCAGAACCTCAGCACTGTGGGGTGACAGCACTAATCACTAAGCCACCATATTTTTCTGTATTGAGAATGGACCTCATTTCATCTATTCTGCAGGCCAAGTGTTATCATGGGAGGCCAGAATTCTGAAGTATTGAGAAACATTAAAAAAATTCAGTTGAAAATACTGCAGATTTAAATTCAGTGAAGGTCTGGCAAAGTCCAGTGCGAAGCCAGCAGAATGTTGTACATGTCCAACAGGGAGACAGTTAACAAAATGAAGTGCTCCTCTGTCAGCAGAAAGCCATCTTTTGCAGACAAGTCTGTTTTAGCCTGCAGAAATACACAAGGAAAAGGGGTTATAAAGCCAGTTTTAACTCTACTGAAGAGGGACTGAATGTTTTTATATGTAGCAGGCTGGGTTTGAATGTGAGCACATTATGAATGTCACAGTTAAAGACTATGCTTCTAGTCACCCTGCATTGCAGGTAAAGATCCCCTCCATACTGCAAACCATTTAAGAAGGAACCTGGACAAGAAAGGAGTCTCTCTCATTCTGAATTCTAGAATTCAATCATGGACGAAAGGTATCAGAGTTACAGACTTACAACCAATCTATAAAACTGAGGATTGTGGAACTGACTGCTCACTTATCAGTGTCAATGCTGCTGCTAATCTCCACTGTGACAGCCACAGCATCCAATTATCCACTCTTTATCAACAGTTCAGAGACTGATCTGTACATCTGCTTTTTTTGAAAAAAAACTCTATCTTTTTGTAATCATCTCTTCTTTCTTAAATGTGCATTTTACTAATTCTTCTCATGTTTAGTAATTAATAGAATTAATAAATCTTTTTGTTAATTCAAGAAAACTTGCTTAAATTGGTTTCCTTTAAATCTAAGATCTTTCGGATTTGGCAGAAAGGAAAGGAATCCTATTAAAATTAACCTTGTTGTAACCAACTGAGGGGTTGTGTGAATAAAGAAAGGGAGTCCGTTCATCCCTCCTCACCTGGGATGTTAACCATTCGGAAGTGGGGAACCTCAGCCAGGGCCTCGCTAAAACAATAGACAATAGACAATAGGTGCAGGAGTAGGCCATTCTGCCCTTTGAGCCTGCACCACCATTCAATATGATCATGGCTGATCATCCTTAATCAGTATCCTGTTCCTGCCTTATTTCCATAACCCTTGATTCCACTGTCCATGTTTGCTGTGAGGTGTGAACCCAGAAAGGTCAAACTCAGAGATTACTGATACCTTACCTCCCAATTCAACATTGGGTAAAAAAAAATCCATCTTACATTTGTTCCTGCTAGTCTGATGAGAATAATTAACACAAGAACATAAGAACTCGGAGCAGGAGTAGGCCGTCTGCCCCTCAAGCCTGCTCCAGCATTCAATAAGATTATGGCTGATCTTTTCATGGCCTCAGCTCCACTTACCATAACCCATAATCCCTTTACTGTTCAAAAATTTATCTATCTTTGCCTTAAAAACATTCAACAAAGTAGCCTCAGCTGCTTCACTGGGCAGGAAATTCCACAGATTCACAACTCTCTGGGTGAAGGAGTTCCTCCTCAACTCTGTCCTAAATCTGCTCACTCTTATTTTGAGGCTATACCTCCTTAATTCTAGTTTCACCTGCCAGTGGAACCAACCTCCCTGCTTCTATCTTAAGTTTTCCATTCATAATTTTACATGTTTTTATAGGAAGCCCCTCATTCCTTAAATTCCAATGAGTATAGTCCGGGTTCTCTTCATTTAACCAAACACCTGTATCCCTTTAGTAAAGGGGGTAGATCGCGTGCCGATAGAATTGCCAAACTACATTCACTTCAGGGCCCTAGTTGAACTGTGGATCTTTGGTCCCCGAGTCTGATTTCCCTGTCCAATTCGCTGCCTGTTTCTTTTCAGGCATTCTGTAGATTATGGGAGCAGCCACATTTGCTGTGTTATAAGTTTGACTGTTGATTGAAGCACAAGAGACCACGGGCGGCACGGTGGCACAGTGGTTAGCACTGCTGCCTCACGGCGCCAGAGACCTGGGTTCAATTCCCGCCTCAGGCGACTGACTGTGTGGAGTTTGCACGTTCTCCACGTGTCTGCGTGGGTTTCCTCCGGGTGCTCCGGTTTCCTCCCACAATCCAAAGATGTGCAGGTTAGGTGAATTGGCCACGCTAAATTGCCCGTAGTGTTAGGTTAGGGGTATGGGTGGGTTGCGCTTTGGCGGGGCGGTGTGAACTTGTTGGGCCGAAGGGCCTGTTTCCACACTGTAAGTAATCTAATCTAAAACAGACCAGAAAGTCTGATGGTCTCTTGTCTAAGTAGGTGAGTTACTCAACTATAACACCAGAAGCTGTGAATTGATAGACTTTGCTGCTAATTTACTGTGGCATCTGGAGCAATTGATTCAGTCAATACTGTAGAACTCCATCAATGTAAATTACACAAAATCCCTGATATGACACTTCAACAAAATCAATGCTCCTGAACTGAATACAGAAGGCATTGACTGATTCCAATTTAATTAAACCAGTCAGGAAAATGCCATACACTGACATCAGCACCCATTGTTTTGGAATCACTTTGAACATAAGAATGTAAGAACTCAAGGAGCAGGAGGAGGGATTTCAACCCCTTGAGCCTGCTTTGCCATTGGATATGATCATGGTTGACCTCAGCTCAGCCACAACTCCACTTTCCTGCCACACCCCATAACCCTTCAACCCATTACGAAACTGCCTTTCTACTCCTCAAATTTCTTCAATGCCCCGACATCCACTGTACCCTGGGGGAGTGAATTTTACAGATCCATGACCCTTTGAGAGAAGTAACTGCTCCTCATATCTGGTTTAAATCTGCTAGCCCCTTATTCTAAAAGTATGACCTCTCATTCTAGACTGCCGCACATGAGAAAACACCAGCACTACATCGACATTGTCAATCCCTAGCATCTTACAGACATCAATTAGATGTTAACACTGCTCAATCTCTGTGCATAAGGCAAGTCTTTCATCTCTGAACTGCTTCCAATGCTCTGTAAGACAGTCTCTGTGCAAAACTATACATTAAGACATTGTGAAGCAAAGAGGTTGTGCAAACTCCTGTGAGTCTGGAATTAAACCTAACCCAAACCCTAACCCCAAACCACACCCTAATCCTAACCCTAACCGTAATCTTAACCCTAACCCAAACCCTAACCGTCACCCTAACCCTAGCCCTAACCCGAATCCTAAACCTAACCCTAATCCTAACTCTAACCAAAACCCTAATCCTAATCCCAACCCTATCCCTAACCCTAATACTAACCCTAAACCTAACACTAAGACTAATCCTAACCTTAACCTTAATCCTAATCCAAACCCTAACCCTAAAGCTAACCCTAACCCTAACTACTGCCTGATTGATGTACTCCAAATCTTAGCTATAAACCTAAACCTGACCCTAGCCATAACCATAACCATACCAAACCATAATGCTGTTTGGAGGATTGATGTGGACTCGATGAGTTGAATGGCCTACTGGCCAATAGGCAGCCTATGTAAGGTTATGTGCTTTGGCAGGACAAACAAATGAACTGAATATTAATTAAATGTGTAAAAATTGCAGAAACCTTAGTGAGTTTTGAGAAGATTTGTAGCTCAGGTTGAAGTTTCGGATGTAGGTTTGCTCACTGAGTTGGAAGGTTAGTTTTCAGACGTTTCATCATCATACTAGGTAACATCTTCAGTGAGCCTCCGGATGAAGCACTGGTGGCGTGGCCCGCTTTCTATTTATGTGTTTAGGTTTCCTTGGGTTGGTGATATCATTTCCTATGGTGACGTCATTGTATGTGGTGATGTCATTTCCTGTTCTTTTTCTCAGGGGGTGGTAAATGTGTTTGTTGATAGAGTTCTGGTTGGAATGCCATGCTTCTAGGAATTCTTGTGCGTGTCTCTGTTTGGCCTGTCCAAGAATGGATGTGTTGTCCCATTCAAAGTGGTGTCCTTCCTCATCTGTATGTGAGGATACTAGTGAGAGTGGGTCATGTCTTTCTGTGTCAGTTGTTCGGATTTGTTGTAGGTACTGGTTGTCCTGGTTGGGTCCAAATTTTGTTGGTCTGAACCCTCCGACCACAAGGGATGAACTCAGATTTCTCCAGTTTCCTCATTTCCCCTCCCCCCACCTTGTCTCAGTCAAATCCCTCGAACTCAGCACCACCTTCCTAACCTGCAATCTTCTTCCTGACCTCTTCGCCCCCATCCCCACTCCAGCCTATCACCCTCACCTTGACCTCCTTCCACCTATCGCATTCCCAACGCCCCTCCCCCAAGTCCCTCCTCCCTACCTTTTATCTTAGCCTGCTGGACACACTTTCCTCATTCCTGAAGAAGGGCTCATGCCCAAAACGTCGATTCTCCTGCTCCTTGGATGCTGCCTGACCTGCTGCGCTTTTCCAGCAACACATCATCAGCTCATGTCTTTTTGTGGCTAGTTGATGTTCATGTATCCTGGTGGCTAGTTTTCTGCCTGTTTGTCAAATGTAGTGTTTGTTACAGTTCTTACAAGGTGTTTTGTAAATGACATTAGTTTTGCTTGTTGTCTGTATAAGGTCCTTCAAGTTCATTAGCTGCTGTTTTAGTGTTTTGGTGGGTTTGTGGGCTACCATGTTGCCAAGTGGTCTGAGTAGTCTGGCAGTCATTTCCTAGATGTCTTTGATGTAGGGGAGAGAGGTTAGGGTTTCTGGATGTGTTTTGTCTGCTTGTCTGGGTTTGTTGCTGAGAAATCGGCGGACTGTGTTCATTGGGTACCCATTCTTTTTGAATACATTGTATAGGTGATTTTTCTCTGCTCTGCGTAGTTCCTTTATGCTGCAGTGTGTGGTGGCTCCTTGAAATAATGTTCTATCGTGAAATAATGAAATATTCAGAGTAAGGGATCTCCCATTTAAGATGGCGAAGAGGAAGAACATCTTCTCTCAGAGAGCAGTGAATCTATGGAATCCTTTACCACAGAGAGTTGTCAAGGCTTGGCCATTAACTATATTCAAGGCAGAGACAGACATAATTAATAAGGGGATCAAGATTTATGGGGGAGAAAGCTCTTGCGTCTTATGGTTCATTGTGAATTCATACTTTGGAGAACATACGTCTGCAGCATTGCTCTTCATTCATTGTAAAATGCACAGGGACATTGTGAGGTTGTGAAAGCGCCATACAAATTTAAGATATTTTTAATCACTGAATGCAGCCCTCCTCCGCTCTCTCATTTAGATGGTTCATCACCTGTTCATCAGAAAACCTGATTAAAACCTTTATAAAGTCTCCTTACAAACTACTATCCAATGCTATTTAATGCTTGAAAATTAATATGACGCCAGACACCAGTAAAACAAAGTAGCAATAAAACAGTGTAGCAGAATAGCAGTATATAATTATTAACATGTACTTATTGTGTGAATATGAAAATCTGAGCTTTTACAGAAACTTTGTAAAACTTATTATTTTATGTGCTCACCATCCACAGATTTATCTGAGCTGCTCCAGCTCATGCTTCTTGGTCAGGAAGCCTCAGAGTGCAAACTGAGGCTCTTGACTGGTCTGTGCACTGCTGCGCAGTGCTAATTCCTGGGTTCAATTCCACCCTCAGGCAACTGTCTTTGTGGAGTTTGCATATTCTCCCTGTGTCAGTGTGGGTTTCCTCCCACAGTCCAAAGATGTGCAAGTTAATTGGACTGGCCATGGGGAATTATCCATAGTATCCAGAGATGTGCAGGTTGGGTGAATTAGCCAAGGGAAATGCAGGGTTATAAGGTGGGTAGGTGTGGGATGCTCTTTGAAGAGTCCCTGATGGGCTGAATGGCCTGCTTCCACACTATCGGGATTCTGTGGCTTCAGAGCACAAGTTGTTCTGCACTGCCACACAGAATAGTAAAAGAACTGTGATCTGCTTTGAGTTGTACATCTGTAGGTTAACAAACTCACAGACAGTTTTCTCAACATTTGTATATTTTTAAACTATACACTGCAAGGATGGGTGAACTCCAGATGTGGTTCCCTCTTTGCATTATGGGGCAGCTGCCAGCTGTATTGATTCTGGTGTTTTATTTTTGTACATTTGCCTCAATCATGTGGGTTACATTTGCAGCTCTGGCGAATTCCTTTACTGACTACGAATCACTGCTGTTTGGTGGGTTTCCTCATGATTAGTTCGGGCTCAGTCACCCTGCAGTTCAGCTGTGTTGGCATCACTGTTTCACATAGGAGGCTGGGTTTTTGAGGTTCAATGGGAGAGCCACAAGCAGGAACTCAGGTCCCATCCAGAGAGACCAAGAGGAGAGCAGAGCTAGACAACAGCTGAATGGTACTGCTCTGTGTGGGTGATGCAGGCTCAGAGGGGAAAGGAGCTTCTCATTGCATTCACTGCTCCTGTGGCCTATAGTTTGAGAACTGCTGCTCCACCATGTATCACAATGTTCAGCTCTTCACTGCTGAAAATAACCCATATCACCTCTTTTTCAAAGTCCCACAATCAGCATGTGACAATAATCAGATTATCTGGGCTCTCTGGGAGGTCCTTTGAGGGGTGCTCATTGGCCAGGACACAATGGAGGACTTCCATGCTCTTCCTTAAATTAACACCCCTTGGTCTTTTATGTTTCCCTGACAGGGAGTGGGCACACAGCAGTTCAATCTAACATCCAATGTAAACGATATCACCTCCTACTGTGGAGAGTCAGATTGGATTATGGTCACACTCACAACCTTTCCAATCTTGTGTGAGGTTACTATCTACTCAACCAGCCGCTGATACCTTAAGTCATATACAGTAGCTAGAAAGGATTAAACTGATATCATAGAAACATAGAAAAATAAGACCACAAGTGGGCCATTCAGCCCTTCAAGCCAGCTCCACCATTCAACATAGTCATGATTGATCATCCAACATGAGCATCCTGATCTCACTTTCTCCCACACCTTTTGATCTTTATCCCTAAGGACAACATCTGAATCCTTCTTGAAAACATCCAATATTTTTTTCATCTCAACAATTTCCTGTGGAAGAGAATTCCACAGGCCCCCTACTCTCTGGGTGATGCAATTTCTTCTCCTCTCATCCTATTGGCCTGTGGATGCTGGCAATCATCAACAAAAACAGAAACTGCTGCAGGAACTCAGCAGGTATGGCAACATCTGTAGAAGAGGAAAACAGAGTTAACGTTTCAAGTCCAGTTACCCTTCTTCAGCGAGTAGCTTGGAAAAGCTGCTATTTGTTGCTTGCTAGCAAGCAACAATTTGATTTCAGATCATCAACCTGGTTTCATCAAGGGCAGGTCATGTCTCACAAACCTCATTGAGTTTTTTGAGAAGGCGACCAAGCATGTAGATGAGGGTAGGGCAGTTGACGTGGTGTACATGGACTTCAGTAAAGCCTTTGATAAGGTTTCACATGGTAAGCTGTTGGAGAAAATGTAGAGGAATGGGATTAAGGGTGATTTAGCAGTTTGGATTAGAAACTGGCTTTCTGAAAGAAGGCAGCGAGTGGTAGTTAATGGAAAATATTCAGCCTGGAGTCTGGTTAGTCGTGGTGTGCCACAAGGATCTGTTTTGGGACTACTGCTGTTTGTCATTTTTATAAATGACTTAGACGCAGGCATAGATGGATGGATTAGTAAATTTGCAGATGACACTAAAGTTGGTGGAGTAGTGGACAGTGTGGAAGAATGTTACAGGTTGCAGGGGGACTTGGATAAACTGCAGAATTGGGCTGAGAGGTGGTAAATGGAGTTCAATGCAGCTAAATGTGAGGTGTTGCACTTTGGGAAGAATAACAGGAAGGCAGAGTACTGGGTCAATGGATAAATATTTGGTAGTGTGGATGTGCAGGGGGAGCTTGGAGTCCATGTACATAGATCCCTGAAAGTTGCCACCCAGGTTGATAGTGCTGTTAAGAAGGCATACGGTGTGTTAGGTTTTATTGGTAGAGGGAATGGGTTTCAGAGTTGCAATATTATGCTGCAACTATACAAAACGCTAATGTGGCTACACTTGGAATATTGTATACAGTTCTGGTCACCATATTTGGGAAGGATGTGGAAGCATTGGAAAAGGTGCAGAGGAGATTTACCCAGGATGTTGCCTGGTCTGGAGAGAAGGTCTTGTGAGGAAAGGCTGAGAGACTTGGGTCTGTTCTCGTTGGAAAGAAGAAGGCTAAGAAGGGATTTCGTAGAGACATACAAGATGATCAGAGGATCAGATAGGATAGACAGTGACAGTTTTCGCCTAGTATGATGACATCAGCTTGTACGAGGGGGCATAACTACAAAGTGAGGGGTGATAGATTTAAGACAGATGTCAGAGGCAGGTTCTTTCCTCAGAGAGTGGTAAAGGCGTGGAATGTCCTACCTGCCAATGTAGTTAACTCAGCCACATTAGGGAGATTTTAAAAAATCCTTAGATAAGCACATGGATGATGATGGGATAGTGTAGGGGGAAGAGCTGAGAATAGTTCACAGGTCGGCGCAACATCTAGGGCCAAAGGACCTGTTCTGCGCTGTATTGTTCTATGTTCTATTTTCTATGCTGATGATAGGAGATGTGGGGTGGGAAGGAGTGGATAGATAGATAGATGGAGTCAAAGCTCAGGAAGAGAGAAAGAAAGTCATGCAGGCAAAGGAATGGTGTCAGCAGCCAGGGAAGAAAGAAAGCTTCTGTGGGGTACCATGATATCACACTGCTGGTCTGGTACAAAGTTACTCTGCCCTTGAGGTTTTTTTCAGAGAGGGTGTAATTGGCCAGGCTCCATCGTGTCTGAAGTTTGAATGGTTCATTGGGGCCTTGTTGTTTACCCTAACAGATAATGCTTCAAGAAAAAAAGCTTGAAAGGTCTTTTGAAAAATTGGTACCGTCAAGGGGGCATGACCAGCTCTCTTGCTGTGCAGGTCAGAGCTTTAGTCAGTTTGGGAGGGAGTTGAGTAAGTCACAGGGGAAACTGGAGGCCTTCTCTCTGTCTTTTCTCCCTTATAATTTTGAACTGTGAGTTGCTGTGTCATTGTTACTATTTGTGCTAAGGGGTGTGTATGGGACTGTTGCAGGTATTTTCAGAACAGCATCATTAAGTTGGGTTTGGATAGGATAAGCTATCTGGTATTCTGTTCTTTGTGTTTCATTCCATAATTTTGTAAACAAGTTTTGTTTGTTTAAAACATGGTAGATAACCCAACTAATTTACTCAGAGAATATCCCCTATACACCTCACCCAAACAAATAGCAAAGTTACGGTCTGGGCTACCTGCTTAAAAAATGTTTTAAGGGGTTTGGCCTTGTTTATGACAATGAGTAGGGGAAAATGTCATGGCTGGACTGAAAGCAGCCCATATCATCACAGTGTCAGGAATGACAGGGTGTGTAAAAGATATAGAAGGAAATGTTCAGGCTCCAGAATGACCTGACTCAATATTAAATCCCTGAAGGCTGTCTGTTCTCCCAGCAAGAAATGAGATACTGTTCTCCCAGCTCACACTGCAGCAAGCCCAGGACAGAGATATTGGCCAGGGAGCATGGAGGTATGTTGAAGTGTTTGGAAACTGGAAACAGGTCACTTTTACAGACAGAATGTAGGTGCTCTGCAAAGTGGTCACCCAGTCGGCATTTTGCTATTAACTAAGTTGCTTGCTACATCATTTCATTTAATCACTTCCCCATAACTACAAATAATTAAATGATTAAACAAGCGTGCATTACATAACTTTAAGCACTCTAGTACAACAATGGCTTCATCAAAACTCTGGAACTCACTACCTAGCAAGACGTGTGAGCGTCCTCACACCATGGGCTATAAGAGTTCAGTACCGGTCATAGGTTACCAGGATTAAACAGTAAATTCCATCATTTACAGTAGCATCCACATCCTGTGAATAAATATAAAAGAGGAAGGTGCATTCCCCCATCTGGTTGATGTGGAATTAAAACAGGGAATGCCACACAACGTCACTAACATTACTCCAAAGGCAAACCTATTGAAAAATGCAGAAAGGAGACTGCCACACTCCAGGTGAGAAAGTAACACACTGGAATCGAATGCGGGAATTCTCACCACGATTAGGAAATCCCTGAACATGAGCCCGAGCCCAAAGGATGGTGATAGACACTGCACAGAACCAAGAAGATGTCACGATGCCAATCTCCAAACCTGTAGCTGCCTGTGGAAGCGAAATCCAGCCCAATGTGGAGCTGTGACAGTATTAGAGTCGGTGCGCACAATATGAGCCCAAGTCTCTCTCAGATCATTGGGCTGTGTGTTGGAGGAAGAGTCGGCACAGAAAATCGGTAGGTGACCTTTCCACCATCTATTCTAATCCCAGCAGCCACTCCCATTCCCCCAGACTGGTCTGAAAATATGTGAGGGCATAGAATGGGAGGTGTCCTGTGGCCTGCTCACAAATGGGCTTACTGAGTGGCTCAACAGAGCTAATGCAAATGGACAATTAATGGACACTTAGAACCCTCAACCTGGCAACAGCTGGTATCTTCCCTGCAGCGAGAGGTCAGTGGGCATGCGCCATGTGGGCAACCTGACAGGTTAAGCTGCACTGGGCTTCAGTCAGAGCACAGACCTCTGCAGGTCCCTTAAGCCCATCCTAGGCATCCTTCACTCCCAAGGTCTGCATCCTCCACGTGCCGTCCTCCCCCGCCCTTAATAATTTGCTCCTCAGCCTTTTGAACCTGACCCCCATACTCCTCACTGAGACCCCAGGTCCTGATTTGCCTGTTATCCTTGACGTGGTGGGACTGCAGTGATTAACTCACCCCCTGCCTCCCCAAAGCCTGTCCACCATCTACAAGGCACAAGGCAGGAGTGTGATGGAATACTCCCCAATTGCCCTGGATGGGTTCAGCTCCAACAACACTCAAGAAGCTTGACACCATCCAGGCCAAAGCAGATCACTTGATTGGTACCACATCCACAAGCATCCACTCTCTCCACCACTGATGCTCAGTAGCAGCAGTGTGTATGCTATTCGGCAGGAAATGGTGTGCTTAGAATGCAAACAGATGTTCTCAGGGAAATGCACAACAGAAATGTGGAGGTTGTTCAGGAAGCACTTGCTGATAGCCCTGGACAGGTTTGTCCCACTGAGGCAAGGAAGGGATGGGAGGGTGAAGGAATCTTGGGTGACAAGGGATGTGGAACATCTACTCAAGAGGAAAAAGGAAGCTTACTTAAGGTTGAGGAGGCAAGGATCAGACAGGGCTCTAGAGGGTTACAAGGTAGCCAGGAAGGAACTGAAGAATGGACTTAGGAGAGCTAGAAGGGGGGATGAGAAAGCTTTAGTGGATAGGATTAAGGAAAACTCTAAGGCATTCTATACTTATGTGGGGAACAGGAGGATGGCCAGAGTAAGGGCAGGATCGATCAGGGATAGTGGAGGGAACATGCGCCGAGAGTTGGAGGAGGTAAGGGAGGTCCTGAATGAACACATTGTTTCACTATTCACTACTGACAGGGATCTTGACATTTCTGAGGACAACGTAAAACAGACTGATATGTTATAACAGGTTTGTGTTAGGAAGGAGGAGGCACTAAAAATTTTGAAAAACATAAGGATAGATAGGTCCCCTGGGCCAGATGGGATATAATCACGGTTTATACAGGAAGCGAGGGAAGAGATTGTTGCGCCTTAGACGATGATCTTTACTTCTTCACTGTCCAATGGATTCGTGCCAGATGACTGGAGGGTGACAAATATTATTCCCTTGTTCAAGAAAGGGAATAGGGATAATTCTAGGAATTACAGACTAGTCAGTCTTAAGTTTGTGGTGTGCAGAGTATTGGAGAGGATTTTGAGAGACAGGATTCATGATTATTTGGAAAACCATTCTTTAACATAGATAGTCAGCATGGCTTTGTGAGGGGCAGGTCGTGCCTCACAAACCTTATTGAATTGTTTGAAGATGTGACAAAACACATTGATGAAGGTAGAGCAGTGAATGTGGTGTACATAGATTTTAGCAAGGCATTTGATAAAGTTCCCCATGGTAGGCTCATTCAACAAGTAAGGAGGCATGGGATACAGGGAAATCTGGCTGGCTGGATACAGAATTGACTGGCCCATAGAAAACAGGGTGGTGGTAGGTGGAAAGCATTCAGCCTGGAGCTTGGTGACCAGTGGTGTTGTGTAAGGGTCGGTTTTGGGACCTTTGCTCTTTGTGATTTTTATGAATGACTTGGATGAGAAAGTGGAAGGGTGTATTATTAAGTTTGTCGATGACACGAAGGTTGTTTATTTGTTGTGGATAGTGTGGAGGGCTGTTGTAGGTTGCAACTGGATATTGACAGGATACAGAACCGGGCTGATAAGTGGCAGATGGAGTTCAACCTGGAAAAGTGTGAAGTCATTCACTTTGGAAGGCTGAATTTGAATGCAGAATAGAGGGTTAAAGGCAGGATTCTTGGCAGTGTGACGGAACAGAGGGATCTTGGGGTCCATGTCCATGGATCCTTCAAAGTTGCCACCCAGGTTGGTATGGTTGTTAAGTAGGCATATGGTGTGTTGGCTTTCATGAGCAGGGGATTGAGTTTAAGAGTCATGAGGTTTGCTGCAGCTCCACAGAGTCCTGGTTAGACCACACTTGGAATATTGTGTTCAGTTCTGGTCAACTCATTATAGGAAAGATGGAGAAGCTTCAGAGAGGGTGCAGAAGAGATTTACCAGGATGCTGCCTGGACTGGAGGGCATATCTTATGAAGAAAGGTTGAGGGAGCTAGAGCTTTTCTCATTGGAGCGAAGAAGGATGAGAGGTGACTTGATAGAGGTGAACAAGATATTGAGAGGCATAGATAGAGTGGATAGCCAAAGACTTATTCACAAGGTGGAAATGTCTACCACGAAGCGGTATAATTTTAAGGTGATTGGAGGAAGGTTTAGGGGAGATGTCAGAGGCAGGTTCTTTACACAGAGAGCGGTGGGTACATGGAATGCACTATCAGCAATGGCAGTGGAATCAGATACATTAGGGACATTTAAGCAACTCTTGGATAGGCATATGGACATTAGTACAATGAAGTGTATGTAAGTTAGTCTGATCTTAGAGTAGGATAGACGGCCGGCACAACATTGGGTGGCACGGTGGCACAGTGGTTAGCACTGTTGCCTCACAGCGCCAGAGACCTGGGTTCAATTCCCGCCTCAGGCGACTGACTGTGTGGAGTTTGCACATTCTCCCCGTGTCTGCGTGGGTTTCCTCCCACAGTCCAAAAATGTGCAGGTTAGGTGAATTGGCCATGCTAAATTGCCCATAGTGTTAGGTGCAGTGGTAAATGTAGGGGAATGGGTCTGGGTGGGTTGCGCTTCGATGGGTCGGTGTGGACTTGTTGGGCTGAAGGGCCTGTTTCCACACTGTAAGTAATCTAATCAACATTGAGGGCTGAAGGGCCTGTACTGTTCTATCTAAAAAATGCACTGCAGAAATTCACCAAAGATCCTCAGACAGCACCTTCCAAACCCACATGTCTATTTCCATCTAGAAGGACAAGGGCAACCCCACCACCTGCAAGTTCCCTCAAGGTAGTGAAGAAGGCGTTTGGTATGCTTTCCTTTATTGGTCAGAGTATTGAATACATGAGTTGGGAGGTCATGTTGCGGCTGTACAGGACATTGGTTAGGCCACTTTTGGAATATTGTGTGCAATTCTGGTCTCCTTCCTATCGGAAGGATGTTGTTAAACTTGAAAGTGTTCAGAAAAGATTTACAAGGATGTAGCCAGGGTTGGAGGATTTGAGTTATAGGGAGAGGCTGAATAGGCTGGCACTATTTTTCCCTGGAGCGTCGGAGGTTGAGGGGTGGCCTTATAGAGGTTTATAAAATCGTGATGGACATGGGTAGGATAAATAGACAAAGTCTCTTCCCTGGGGTCAGGGAGTCCAGAATTAGAGGGCATAGGTTTAGGGTGAGAGGGGAAAGATATAAAAAGGACCTAAGGGGCAATGTTTTCACACAGACAGTGTTACATGTATGGAATGAGCTGCCAGAGGAAGTGGTAGAGGCTAGAACAATTGCAACATTTAAAAGGCATCTGGATGGGTCCATGAATAGGAAGGGTTTGGAGGGATATGGGCCAGGTGCTGGCTGGTGGACCTGGACTGGGTTGGGATATCTGGTCTGCATGGACGGGTTGGACTGAAGGGTCTGTTTCCGTGTTGTACATCTGTATGACTATGACTCTAAGTCATTCACCATCCTGACTTGATATATATCACTGTCCCTTAAGTGTCACTGGGTCAAAGTCCTGGAATTCCCTTCCTAAGGGCATTGTTGGTTAACCCACAAGTGGGCTGCAGCGGTTCAAGCAGGCAGCTCACCCCAGCAGCATCTCAAGGGGCAACTAAGGACGGGTAATAAATGCTGGGTCCAGTCGGCAACCCCCACATTCCACAAAGTGAATAAATTTTATAAAAAGAAATTCCCGCAGCGGCCACCATTCCCAACTGATGCTGCTGGAGCTACAGTGCTGCCAATCAATTATTTTGGCCACAATTCTCAAAGGTGTAACCTGTCCTTAATCTAGGCTGGATCTTCATTTGAAAGTATTTGACAAAGCTCCCAGCATTGAAGTACTCTGGAGCAGCTGTGGGAATCATGGGCAGGCTCATCCCCGGATATTTTAGCTGGGGTGGGCAGTGTCTGTAAAATCTAGCCTTTACTGTTATGAGCACTGTTGCCTAAATACTGAAGAAGGGCATGTGCCCGAAACGTCGAATCTTCTGTTCCCTAGATGCTGCCTGACCTGCTGTGCTGTTCCAGCAATAAAGTTTCAGCTAAATACTCAGTTTGCTTACCTGCTGCAGATTTCATGTATTTATTGATTGCCACATGTATTATGTTCCAAAAAATGTCGTATAGTGTCCCTACGCTGCGTTGTTGTCTTAAACCACAGAAAAATAAACCAAAACATAGAATATAAAGGCAGACAAATAACAAAGTAAAGAAATAGTGTTCAACCTTATGGTCCTTCCTGTTAAGTGTTCCTCCATGGGCCTGATGGCCAGGCACAAATCCCCTTCCCCACGCCGATGCCACTAGAACAAAAGCCGCTACTTTTCAGCGCCGTCTCACTTGCACTGATGCCCTCGCCACTGTAAGGCCTCACTGGACCTCATGAATGCATACCCCACCAATGCCAATGTGTACCACACCAGCCCACACTCAACTCCGCAGTTGGCATGAGTCCATTCCTCTTTACCAGCTGTGGTAGGGAGTCCTCCATGCTGAGCTTCTTATTGGGTTAAACAGGAGCACCGTTCAAAATATCAAGTGATATTTTCAAATCAACCTGTTCAGGAATATTATTGCCACCATACACACTGTCAGAAATGTGTCCCTTTTACCGACTGCTCCTCACCAAATAACATCAGAGAAGTTGACATACCCTCGTGGCTATTGCTTTATGTTGATTACTTATTTCCCTAATTTGTCTGCATATTGCCCCTTCACCTCCATTCCCGTTATTAAATGCTCTGTAAACCACACCTCTGGGAGTGACTGATCTTTAATTATCTTTGATTTTTATTCAAATGCATTCATCTTCCATCATAGTGATGACTGCATTGCTTTTTACTGTCATTATGTTATCACTAGTAAGCGCAGTGACTTGGCTTCCCATTTTTATCCACCTAGGTTTTCTAACTATGTTAAACCCTGCAATCTTTCACTCCCAGCTCTGTTTCTCTTTCATAGCTATTATCTTCAACAAGATTAGCTGTCCAATTCTAACAGCCTTCCGCCTATTTGGGTTCGCTGAGAATGAATTAGAGAAATTTGTCTGGAGATTGTCTCTAAGTGTTCTTGTGCAGCTTAATTGAACTAACAATTGTCTTGCCAAAAGAGAATTACATTGCTGTCACTGCTCTCAACGATGGCTCCCTAAAAGAGATCTCACCATCCATTGAATTATAAATTTGCTGCAATATTACAGAATGTTCTATTGCCCTAAGCCACTCTTTGTCTGGATACATCCTCCTTAAATTGTCAACCAAACTGTCCCATTGTTTCTAATGATCTCAATGGTGATCTTACAACGCATTAAAGGCAGCAATGCTACCATCTAATATGTTTCTTCATTGGTATTCTTCAGTTCTTTGCTCAATGGTTGATCTGATGCACGGGCAAGAGACAATCTAACCACCGCAGCTTGACATTTAATAGCATTGCCAACATCCTGGGGATCATCCCCATTTACCGAAACGCAACTGGATTTGCCATATCAATATAACAGCTCTAGGAGCGGGTCAGAGCCTAGGAATAGTGCAATACGTAACTCACCTCCTGACTCCCCAAGGCAGAAGTCAAGAGTCCAATGGAATTCCCCCGCGCCCCCCCTTGCTTGGATGGGTACACCTCCTCCAATACTCAAGAATCTTGACATCATTCAGGACAAACCAGCTCGTTTGATTGGCTCCATGTCTACAAACGTCCACTCCCTCCACCTCAGATGCTCAGTAGCAGCAGTATATAATATCTCCAAGATGCACTGCAGAAATTTACCAGCACCTTCCAAACTAATGACCACTTCCAGTACAAGGGCAGCAGATACATGGGAACACCACCATTTGTGAGTTTTTCCTCCCAGAAGCCACTCACTATTCTGACTTGGAAAAATATCACTGTTCCTTCAGTGAATCTGGGAGAAAATCTTGGAATTCCCTCTCTAAGGGCATTGTGAGTCTACCTACAGGGCATGGACTGCAGCAGTTCATGAAGGCATCTCATCATTACCTTCTCCAGAACTTCAGGATAGTCGGGGGGCAGAGGTGAGTGTGGTGGCCATCACAAAGGGAAGCTGAGAGGTCTGAAGGTGGATAAATCACCCGGACAAGGTAGACTCCACCCCAGCGTTCTGAAGGGGGAACGGTGGCACAGTGGTTAGCACTGCTGCCTCACAGCGCCAGAGACCCGGGTTCAATTCCCGCCTCAGGCGACTGATTGTGTGGAGTTTGCACGTTCTCCCCGTGTCTGCTTGGGTTTCCCCCGGGTGCTCCGGTTTCCTCCCACAGTCCAAAGATGTGCAGGTCAGGTGAATTGGCCATGCTAAATTGCCCGTAGTGTTAGGTAAGGGGTAAATGTAGGGGTATGGGTGGGTTACGCTTCAGCGGGTCAGTGTGGACTTGTTGGGCCGAAGGGCCTGTTTCCACACTGTAATGTAATGTAAAATGTAAAAAAAAATGTAAAATGAGATAGCTGAGGGAATTACAGAGGCATTGGTGGTGATCTTTCAGGAATCACTGAAGTTGTGGGTGGGGGAACAGGTGGTCCCAGCAGACTGAAAAGAGGCCAGTGTAACACTCCTGTTTAAGAAGGGAGAGAGGCAGAAGAGAGGAAACTATAGGCCTGACCTTGATTGTTGGTAAGTCCATTATAAAGGATGAGATTGTGGGATACTTGAAAGTGCATGGTAAAATAGGGCTGAGTCAGCACGGCTTCATCAAGGGCAGGTCAAGCCTGATAAATCTGTTAGAATTCTTTAAGGAGGTAACAAGCAAGTTAGACAAAGGAGAACCAGTGGACATGATCTGTTTGGTTTCTGTGGAAGGCCTTTGACACAGAGCCTCACAGGAGGCTGCTAAATAAGATTGGAGACAAAAAAAACTGCAGATACTGGAATCCAAGGTAGACAAGCTGGAGGCTGGAAAAACACAACAAACCAGGCAGCATCCGGAGGTGGAGAAGTCAACGTTTCGGGTGTAACCCTTAACAGTCCATGGTGTTAGAGACAAGCTACTGGTATGGATAGAAAATTGGCTGACTGGCAGAAGGCAGACAGTAAGGATAAAAGAGTCTGTTTCAGGAAGGCTCCCAGTGACTAGTATAGTTCTGCAAGGATCAGTCTTGGGATCACAACTGTTCAGGTTTTACATGAATGGTCTGGACAAAGGAACTGACGGCATTGTTGCTAAATTTGCAGATGACTGAAAGATAAGATTAGATTAGATTTTTTAGATTAGATTAGATTAGATTACAGTGTGGAAACAGGCCATTCGGCCCAACAAGTCCACACCAACCCGCCGAAGCGCAACCCACCCATACCCCTACATTTACCCCTTACCTAACACTACGGGCAATTTAGCATGGCCATTTCACCTGACCTGCACATCTTTGGACTGTGGGAGGAAACCGGAGCACCCAGAGGAAACCCACGCAGACACGGGGAGAACGTGCAAACTCCACACAGTCAGTCGCCAGAGGCGGGAATTGAATCTGGGTCTCAGGCGCTGTGAGGCAGCAGTGCTAACCACTGTGCCACCATGCCGCCCACAAGGGAAGGAGCAGGTAGTGTTGAGGAAGTGGGGAGGCTGCAGGAGGAGTTGGACAGGCTAGGAGAGTGGGCAAAGAAGTGACAGTTGGAAGATAACGTGGTGAAGTGTGAAGTTATGCATTTTGCTTGGAAGAATAGAGACGTAGACTATTTCCTAAATTGGGAATGGCTTTGAAGTCTGAAGCACAAAGGGAGTTCTAGTTCAGGATTCACTTAAGGTTAACATTCAGGTTCAGTTGGCAGTTAGGAAGGAAAATACAATGTTAGCATTCATTTCAAGAGGGTTAGAATACAAGAGCAGGGATGTACCAATAACTGTCTAGGCTCTGGTCAGACCACGTTTGGAATATTGTGAGCAGTTTGGGCCCAGTATCTAAGGAAGGATGTGTTGGGCTTCGAGGCAGTCCAGAGGAGGTTTTCAGGAATGATCCTGGGGATGAAGGGCTTGTCACACGAGGAACAGTTAAGGACTCTGGATCTGTACTAGATGGAGTTTAGAAGGCTCAAGACAATTGAAACTTATGGAATACTGAAAGACCTGGATAGAGTGGATATGGAAATGTTTCCATGAATGGGACAGACTTGGAACTGAGGACTCAGCTTCAGTGTGAAGGGACAACCTTTTGGAACTGAGATGAGGAGGAATTTCTTCAGCCAGAGGGTGGTGACTCTGTGGAACTCACTGCTACAGAAGGCTGTGGAAACCAAGTCATTGAGTGTCTTTAAAGCAAAGATAGATAGGTTCTTGATTAGTAAAGGGATCAAGGGTTATGGGGAAAAGCAGGCGAATAGGGTTGAGGTACATCAGCCCTGATCGAATAGTGGAACAGATTTGATGGGCTGAATGGCCTAATTCTGCTACTATATTCTATGGCCTTATTGTCTCCAGACCAACTGGGGACAGGCCTAGCCAATGACGCATCAATACATTTCGATAAGGTGAACGAACTTCCAATTGTGGCTTTTAAGAAGGAATTAGATAATTATCTGAAAAGGAAGAATGTGGGGAGTTATGTGAGAAAACCAGGGGAATTGCACAACATGCATTGCTTATTCAGACACAGAGGGGCTGAATGGCCTCCTTCTATACTGTAGACATTCAGAGATTATGTACTAGGCACAACATTTTCTCACCAATCTACATCCCGAAATATACTTGAGGGATTGATGTGAAGAAATCCAATATATGAACTAAGGAGTCAAGGAGGGCGGGAGGGTTTGTGACACCAAGTGTTATTTACTTTGTGACACCAAGTGTTATTTTTACAGGTTACAGAATACCCATGGATTGGAGATCCTGGGAAAGAGTTTGCACTGCAACCTAATGGGAGTCAATGTTGCATTTCGGCAAATGTTGATTGGATAACTCAGGTGTGTTAATCCATGATTACAAAATTCACGTGGGGTTACAGGGATAGGGTGGGTGTGATTCTCTTCAGTGGGTCAGCTCAAACTCAATGGGCCAAATGTCGTTTTTCCCAACAGTAGGGATTCTATTCAATGATTCCCGGTTGATGAAGGTCATCGCAAGCATGAGGCCTAATCATTTTTCACCATGGGACCTCGTTGCTATTCTGTCTCTGAGCTATCACGTAGCTTTTCAGTGACTCACCTCCAGTCAATGGAGGTTGAGTGACGAGTAATTGTTTACAGTGATGATGTCTTCAGAAAATTGACCTTTAATCCGTGAATGTTTCTGCTTTCATTAGGAATAAGGGCGCCACACTAATTGGCTCTAATTAACCATGGTAAACAAGCAATGATGGTTTTAATTAATTAGAGGAAGGTCATCATAATTACTGTGACCACGATTATGCGTGAAATCACTTTTTAATCCTTAGCCTTTGCTCCTCTGTGTATCCAAATTAGCTTCCTATAAAGCACACGCCCAGTGTCTACCAAGTATCCTTCACATCTATCTCTCATTATTGTAGAATCTTACAGCGCAGAAAGAGGCCATTTGACCCATCATCCCCATGCTGGGTGGGTAGCAGGAGCAGAACTACTGGATTTTGTGTAACCTCTGAACCCATCAGCATAGAACCATAAAATCTGGTTTATTGTTTTCTGCACATGTGAAGCAATAAGGGGGCACCTCTGTATCTGACATGGTTGGAAGGACACACCCAGAGGACTTCCCTCCGTGTTCTGGAAGCCTTTGGATTGTAGCTGCAATGGCATCCCATTTGCAAATGTGGAGCATTTAACACATGCGGTTGACAATTAGTGCGGAACGTGTGTTCAGCTGCACGAGGAGCCTAGCGTAAGCTTGACTTCAAGAATCTGGCACCTAGTTTGCAGGAATAACCTCTGCTTTTCTAAAGACACAGTAAAACCTGATGAATGAAGAGGCAACATCAAACACATATACTTTCACCTCAACAGCGAATGGCATGGGCAAGTCCTGCATTTACAACCCCCAGGAAAATGAGGACAATCACTCTCTAGTCCCTCGGGTTTACTTTCTTGTTATGTATTTTCTGATGTTGTGGTGTGGCATGTTTTTGAGACTCTGGCAGGTTTACCCAGGAAAGACACCAACAGTGATGCCATAGCGACGATGATATAGACATCTAGTTGAACTTAGAAGGCAAAGTAATTGTAGAGTGGAAGAAATCAGAGAGAGAAAGAGAGAGAGGTGGTTGTGTTGATTGTGCCCCACAGTTTTACAGTGAGATCTAATGTAAGATATAGCCCCCAGATTTGAGAGGGGTGGCATATTTAATCCTAAAGTAAGAAAGAGATTTCATTTATATATGTCCTTGCAAAATATTTACAGGATTGCTCAAAGGTTGATGATCTGGTAGCTAATTTGCACACAACTAGCTCCCACTAATAACAATGTGAATCTGGGTTTGGCATGCTTACCTTTATTGGGTAATGCATTGACTATGGAAGGTGGGAGTTCATGTTGCTGCTGTACAAGACATTGGGTAGGCCACTTTTGGAAAACTTAATTCAATTCTGGTCTTCTTCCTATTGGAAGGATGTTGTGAAACTTGAAAGGGTTCAGAAAAGACTTACAAGGATGTTGCCAGGGTTGGGGGATTTGAGCTACAGGGAGAGGCTGAAAAGGCTGGGGCTGTTTTCTCTGGAGGCTGAGGGGTGATCTTATAGAGGTTTATAAAATCATGAGGGGAATGGATAGGGTGAATAGTCCAAGGTCTTTTCCCCAGGGTAGGGGAGTCCAAACCTAGAGGGCATACGCTTAAGGTGAGAGAGAAGAGATTTAAAAGGGCTTAAAGGGCAAATGTTTCACGCAGAGGGTGGTGTGTGTATGGAATGAGCTGTCAGTGGAAGTGGTGGAGGCTGGTACAATTATAATATTTAGAAAGCATTTGGATGGGTATATGAATAGGAAGGATTTAGGGAATATAGGTCAAATGCTGGCAAATGGGGCTAGATTAATTTAGGATACCTGGTTGGCATCAATAAGTTGGACCAAAGGGTTTGTTTCTGTCCTGTACAGTTCTGTGATTTTGCGACTGTATGAACAGAGAAGCTGGTTGATTGAAGGATAATTCTGCTGGGCAGATCCAAAGGAGAATGTCGTTGTACCTTTTATATTTGAGTGGGCAAATGGGACCTCAGCACTTCCCAACAACGCAGCACTCCCTGAGTAATGCAGCAGAGCCTAGGTTTCCAATGTAAATTTCTGGAGTTGGTCTTGAGTACACAATCTCCAATGCATAGAAGCAGGAAAACCAAAGCATAGCTCGCTGGCTTTCTCCCTCAAACCCTCACGTGTTTGACTGTTGTTTGAACTCATTGTCAACATATGGACACGATGACATGCCTTCTCCACACTTTTTGACGATCATACCTTCCTGACAAAGTCTTAGCTGAGCATCACGTTGCACAGATAACAGCACTACCAGGTAGCACTGCATCAGAATGCCATTGAAGTGGCTAATTACATACTCTGGGACTTAGCTCAGTCTTGGGACTAAAGAGCTAGTGTAATTAACTGCACTCAGCCAGGAACATAAGACAGGCACGCAACTGAATTACAAATTGTGCTGGGAGTTGAAGCTAGTCAATTTAAAACTTCAACATAGAAAAGGAAGGATGGAGAACTGACAGGCTGAAAGCATAACTTTGGAAACTTGGATGCTGTTAGAAACTTAGTTCTGTCAGTGTTTCAAACTTCACTAAACTAGAGAGCATAGGTTTAACATGAGAAGGGAAAGATTTAAAAGGTATCTAAGGGGCAACTTAGTCATGTTGGGGGTGGTTCATGTCTGCAATGGACTGCCAGAGGAAGTGCTGGAAGCTGGTACAATTATAAAATGTGAAAGGCATCTGGATGGGTATATGAAAAGGAAGGGTTCAGACGGATAGGAGCTAAGTGCTCGCGAATGGAACCAGATTAATTTAGAATATCTAGTCAGCATGGAAAAGTTGGAATGAAGGATCTGTTTCCCTATTGTACAACTCCATGACTCTACGTGGAGAGTGTAGATTAGGAAAGGAGGAGGTGCAACGTGACCTGGGTGACCTTTGTACACCAGTCTCTGAAGATAAGCATGCAGGTGCAACAGACAGTGACAAAGATAAATGGTACATTGGTCTCCATAGTGAGAGGACTCAAGTACAAGAGTAGGGATGTCTTGCTGCAACTGCACAGGGTGAGACCCCACACCTGGAGTATTGTGTGCAGTTTCGCTCTCCTTTTCTGAGGAAGGATGTTCTTTATGGAGGGAGTGTAAGAAAGATTCACCAGACTGATTCCTGGGATGGCTGGACTGACGTATGAAGAGAAACTGAATCGGTTTGGACTACATCCATTGGAGTTTAGAAGAATGAGGGGGCATCTCGTCCAAACCTAGAAAATTTGAACAGGACTAGACAGTGTAAATGTGGGAAGGATTGTGAAACTTTGGAACTCCTTGCCATGTAGAGTTGTCGGGGGGGGGGGTAGAGTCGCTGTGTACATGTGATTGATGGATTCTTAATGAGTCAGGGAATCAAGGGTTATGGGGAAAGAGCAGGAATGTGGACATGAGGAATGTTGGATCAGACGTGGAAGAGCAGGCTCAAGGAGCTCAATGACCTCTTGTTCCGATGTCTTATGGTCTTGCGGGAGTGATGAATAAGAGAAAGCAGGGAAAGAGAGAGAGGGAGAAACTTGGCTGTAGTTGCTTTGTCAACAGAGCTTCTGAAAATTCTGCTTTCTTGCTATGCAATGCTTTTCATAGCCCTTACACATTTTTATTTCATTACCTTGGGTTATCTAAATACCTTATTTACTTGGCCATTCCGTGCGAATTGGATTGTCGAGCTAAAAGTAAGTCAAGGTTGATGAAAGAAAGGAAACCAGTGTGATTGTGAATAACAATCCACTCACAGAGTCGCACAAATTGTCACCATTAACAGAGAAAAGGGAATGCATTTTCATATCCTGGAAGGTGACTTGTGTAAGAACAATCCTGGCAGAGGTACAAAGTTAATCTGCAATGAGTCATGTGGATAGTGCACAATAAAACATCTGAGGTAATCTTTAAGCATGAGCAGATGGAAGGGCGAGCGATGCAGCAACATATACAATAACTTAAGGCTTAACAACCGGTGAGAATAATTAATCACTTTAGGCTCACCACCCTTTCCAGATCATGAGGCTTATTGATATTTCAATATGAAAAGCAATTTTTAAAAGACAATTTTATTAGAACTGTCTGATATTAATATAAATATATTAATGAAAGGAGGTTGTAGCTGTGAAGCTTCACTGATCAAGGAGAATTCAGCAGGAGAGCTCACTGCATAGTCATCTGTAGATTTCTCAATAGGGTCTAGTGCAGAATCAGGCCATTCGGCCCTTTCTGTCCATGCTGGCTTTTTGACAGAACTACCCAGTTTGTACGATTTGCTTGCTCTGTCCGCATAACCTTGGAATGTTTCCTTTTAGAGCGTGGATCTGATTGCCTTTTGAAAGTTGTTATAAACTTGCCACTACTGCCCTATCCAGATTGTATCAACCAACTGCATAAAAATGACTCAAACCTTCTGCCTCTGGAAGTGACTTCTCTTTATCCACCCAACAAAACCTCTCTATGATTTTGAACACCTCTATTGAACACCTCTGCTCAAATGATAGCAATTTCAGTTTCTTTAATCATTTGCAACCTCCTCCAGTGTGATTCAGTGGTCTGGGACATTCGACCTCAGACCTTCAGGTGACCATCCTCCAAGGCAAACTTCGGGACAGGCAACAATGCAGAGTGGCCGAGCAGAGGCTGATAGCCAATTTTCGGTATCCATGGGAATAACCTGAACGGGACCTTGGGTTTATGTCACACTACAGGCGACCCACTACGCTATACACCCATAGACAGATGCACTCATACATTCACACACACTCTTACACAGACACACACAGACACACACACACATACTTACACACACACAGACACACATACACAGACAGACACATACTCACAGACAGACACTTCTACAGACACTCACACAGGCACAAGTTTGTCGGGTGAATTTCTACTTGCAGAATTACATTTTATTTTGCTCAAAAACTGCATGAATCCATGTAAGATTCTGTAAATCATTTTTTAGAATAGAATCAGTCTGAACATTGGGGCACAGGCAATCTCACACAGGGCACCTCACACCTTCAATACATTATCTGGGCCAACATGGCACCTATTGTTAAAATTCACTTGAGAATGTAACTTTGAAAAAGTTGCGTGATTTACATATGAAAGAACTGAAACCAACATGTCCATTCTAAAAGATGAGAGACTTAACAAACAATCCAGGTTTTTTTCAGTATGTAATGTCAGTTACATCACATTGTAAACCTTTGCTATAAATTCTGTGTCTTACGATCTTATTCTCCACAACCGCCTGATGGAGGAGCAATGCTCCGAAAGCTAGTGCTTCCAAATAAACCTGTTGGACTATAATCTGGTATTGTGTGATTTTTAACAATTATCCTTCAGTTTGATATCTTCCTGCTCAGACATCCTGACTGATTCCTGGGATTGCTAGACCGATAGATGAAGAGACATCGGTTAGGACTATATTCACTGAATTCTGGATTAGTGGTGCTGGAAGAGCACAGCAGTTCAGGCAGCATCCAAGGAGCACCACTAATCCAGAATCTGGTTTCCAGCATCTGCGTCATTGTTTTTACCCTTTATTCACTGAAGAATGGCAGGGGGAGTCTCACAGAAACTTACAATATTCAAACAGGACTACACAGGCCTTTCCTGATGATTATAGTCGAGAACCAAAGGGTAACATTCTAAGTGATTCAGGAGTGAGATGAGGAGAAATGTCTTCACCCAGGGATTGGTGACCCTGTGGGGTTCTCTGCCACAGAAAATGGTTGAAATCAAAATTTTGAAAGTTTTCAAGGAGTTCGACATAATCCTTTGGGCTAAAGGGAGAACACGAGAGCAAGGGACAGAGTTGGATGATCAGCTATGATCATATTACATGGTGGAGCTATCTCAAAGGACCGAATGGCCTACTCCTGTTCCTATTTCCTCTGTTACTCTGTCTCCTACGCAAGACTATTGTGTCATTGTCTCTTCCTTTCCTTGAGTAAAGTGCCAATTCCGTTCTGTTGTCCTTGCTGTCACTCTTGAGTCTGAAGATTTCATGTTTCTATGCTGGCTGGATTCTTTCTGCTCCCTGTCCTGTCTGACCCAGAGCTATGTTTCTAACTTTAAATTAAGGACCATTCCTTTCTGCAGTAGTTCCCACCTCCACTGGACCCTCAGCCTACCTGCTGCCAGAATAGTCATCAAGACGTCTTATCATATCCAGATTTGATGATACCAATGTCTGCCCTTCCATCTGTCATCCACATTAATCTAGAGCTCATCCAAAACTCTGCAGCTTCTAACCTGATTTCCCATTCACCTATTGTGACTCACAATGGCTTTCAATCTAAAGTTCGTGAGAAGATTTGTAGCTCGGGTGCTCATTGTTGTAGTTCTGTTCGCCGAGCTGGGAATTTGTGTTGCAGACGTTTCGTCCCCTGTCTAGGTGACATCCTCAGTGTTCGGGAGCCTCCTGTGAAGCGCTTCTGTGATCTTTCCTCCGCCATTTGTAGTGGTTGGAATCTGCCGCTTCCGGTTGTCAGTTCCAGCTGTCCGTTGCAGTGGTCAGTATATTGGGTCCAGGTCGATGTGTTAATTGATTGAATCTGTGGATGAGTGCCATGCCTCTAGCTTTCAATCTAGCTGCAGTGCCATAAGAATGAAATTACATTCAAATTCCTGCACATCCACCTTGCCTCTCCTTTTGTCTGTAAAGTTCTCCAGCCCCGACTTAAACTCGAGCATTTGTTGAGCCTCCTCCAAACCTACTTCCTTTGCCACACCATTAGCACTCCTCATGTTTTCCCCAGAATTAAACCATCTGGCTGCACCCAAACCTACATATTTCTCCATGTTAACATTCCTTTTTTAGTCTCGGTGTCTTTACAATCTCTTCCATCAGTGCTGCACACATTCAGTATATTAATATTGAAATGTGATCAAGGCTAGCACTGTACTTCCTGCACGACAGCACATGAAAACTGGACAAACCATTTGGCAGAACGGCTAAAGCAGCAAAGGGGTGGAATATTGGTGTGGCAATAATCCAGAGACCTTGGTCAATACTCCGGGAATATGAGTTCAAATCCCATGATTGCAGCTCTTAGAAGTTAAATGCAGTCAACACAATTAAATGTTAATCTCAATCAAGGTTGCCATCATCAATTGTTATTAAAACCTCATCTGATTCCCTTATCAGTGAATTAGTACAGGACACACACCACTGGTTTAGATTAGATTACTTACAGTGTGGAACCAGGCCCTTTGGCCCAACAAGTCCACACCGACCCTCCGAACATCAAACCACCTAGACCCATTCCCCTACATTCACCCCTTCACCGAACACTACAGGCAATTTAGCATGGCCAATTCACCTAACCTGCACATTTTTGGACTGTGGGAGGAAACCGGAGCACCCAGAGGAAACCCACGTAGACACAGGGAGAATGTGCAAACTCCACACAGACAGCTGCCTGAGGCAGGAATTGAACCCGGGTCTCTGGTGCTGTGAGGCAGCAGTGCTAACCACCGTGCCACTGTGCTGCCCACGGTGACATACCTGGCACATATGATGATGGTTGTGGTCAGTCATCTCAGCTCCAGGACTCTGCAGGAGTTCCTCAGGATAGTGTCCTAGGCCCAACTATTTTCAGCTGCTTCCCTTCCTCATAGTGACAGAAGTGGTGATGTTCATTGATAATTGCCCAATGTTCAGCACCATTCAGGACTCCTCAGACACTGAAGCAGCAACAAGATCTGGACAATATCCAGGCTTGGGTTGACAAGTGGCAAGTAACATTCTCACCATGCAAATGCCTGGCTATGACCATTTCCAATAAGAGACAGTCCAACCACTGTCCCTACATTCCATGGTGTTACCATCACTGAATTTTCCACTATCAACATCCTACTTGTTAGCATTCACCAAAGACTCAACTGGATTTACCATACAAACACAATAGCTACAAGAGCATACCACAGTGAGTAGCTCATCTCCTGGCTCCCCAAAGCATGTCCACCATTGGTACATACAAGTCAGGAGTGTGATGGAAAACTCCCCATTTGCCTGGACGAGGGCAGTTTCAACAACAATTGAGCAGTTCGACACCATCCAGGACAAAGCAGCCCCCTTGATTGGTACCACATTCACAAATATTCACTCCCTCCACCAGCAGTAGCAGCAGTGCAAGCCGCACTATAGAAATTCACCAAAGATCCTTAGACAAAGATTCCAAGCCCGCGATCACTTTCATCTAAAAGGACTTGGGCAGCAGATACATAGGAACACCACCAGTTGCAAGTTCCCCTCCAAACGACTCACCATCCTGCTTGGTAATGTTTCATGAGTGAATAAAAGGAATTGTTCTTTGGAAAGGAAATCTGTCATCCTTCCCCAATCTGGCTGACATTGTGGCTTCAGACCTACAGCAAAGTGATGGGTTCTAAACGATGTTCTGAAGTAGCCTCAGAATCCATTCATACCTTTCAGAGGGAAAACACAGTAATACTTGTGTTGTGTGAGATGTGTGATTTATATATATTTTAACATCATTTATTTCAGACTTCTGGATTTTGAACGAGTGTCATATGGGTTTTCTGTGTGTTTAACGGGGTTTAATGATAAACTTGTGAGCATTCCTGTAGCGATTGTTCACTAATACTCTTTACAGAAGGAAATCTGCCACCCTTACTTTGTCTGGTTTACATGTGACTCCAGAGCCATAGCAATGTGGTCGACTCTTAAGAATATACGAGGTATAAGGAGTAGGTAATTCATCCCCTTGAGTTATCAGTCAGGATCATGTGGCAGTTGGAGTGCAAAACAGCCTCACTATGTTGTCAGTCTTAATGTGAGGTAGTGGTAACGTCACTAGACTAGTAATTCGTAAACTCTAGTTCATGTTTTATGCACATGGGCTTGAATGCCACCGTGCCAGATGGCAGAACCTGAATGAAGAGCTGACTTAATCTGCCATAAAAACCCATCTGGTTCGCTAATTTCCTTTAGGGAAGAAAATCTGCCATCCTTGCCCGGTCTGGCCTACATGTGACCTCAGACCCACCACAATGTAGTTGACTCTTAACTGCCTTTCAGGCAATAACTGCCTGGCCTGGCCAGTGACATCCACGAGTTGTGACTGAAATTAAAATATGCGCAGGTTCTTACCATGTGAAAGTGGTGGTTGCAGGTACAATTGTAAGATTAAAAGACATTTGGATAAGTTCACGAATGGGAAAGGTTTGGAGGGATATGAGCCAGGAGTAGGCAAGTGGGACTAGTTTAGTTTGGGAACATGGTTGGCATGGGTTGGTTGGACCGAAGGGTCTGTTTCCATGCTGGATGACTCTATAAGAGAGCATCACCCTTATTCCTATGGGCTACCCCACACATGCCTCTGTTTGTGAAATACTTTCCAAAATCCTACAAGGTATTATTTAATTGCAAGGTCTTCAGCTTTCCCATGTCCCACTCAAGTTCAATGGAATCACAAAAGTTTTGAAAATTTGTCAAGGCACTTAATAATCCAGTATCAGAGAGAATTTAGGAGAAACAAAACTTTATTCTGGATGTAATTATCTTTACTTTTGCACAGGGTGATTTATAAAGCAGTTATCACATCTGAGAGTACTTCACATATAACCAATTGCTTTGAGTTGTAGTGCTGTCATCAGAATTGATAATCTTATAAAGTTCTGGTAGGTCATGTCATTATCGCAGATTAGAGCCAAGGTTGGCTAAGCATTGACACCTGGGACTTGCCACTCAATACTTCCATAAGACTAAAATCACATTTCTTCGAAATGTCTTCAGTTTTCTATTGCATAATCAATTCTTTAGTCTATTTAATGTTCTACCCTTGCTTCCTATAACTTTTAGTTTAATTAATAGTTTCTCATGAAGACCAGTGTAAGATTTTGCAGTTTGTCCAAATAAACTAAATTTATGGTATTGTCCATTTTATCTTGCATAACCTTCAAAGACAATGAAGACGTTCGATACTCACCCATTCAATCTCCTTGAATAGTTACTTATCCTTTTCTGTTGAGGAAGGACAAATGTTCCTAGAATATCACATACACTGGAAATGTCAAAATACATGCTATTGGAAGAGGTTATAAAGCATTATTAATGATAAATCTATTATGTGAAAAGGGTATTGGAATGGAAAGGAGGCACTATATCTCATAAGATGATAAGACCACGAAATGCAAGAGTAGACGTTGGCCATTCAGCCCATCAAGTTTGCTCTGCCATTGAATGAGATCATGGTTGACCTGATAATCTTCAATTCTATTTTCCTGCATTTTCCTTATAACGCTTGATTCTCGTAATGATTAAAAACCGTTAACTCAACCTTGAATATACTTAAAGACCCAGCCTCAACTGTCCTGTGCTGTAAAGAATCTTTTTCTCAGAGGGTGGTAAATGGGGTCCAAGTCAATATGTTCGTTGAGATGGACCCCATTTGACTTGGACCCCATTTGCCACCCTCTGAGAAAAAGAACAAGAAATGACATCACCACAGGAAATGACATCACCACAGGAAATGATGCCACTAACCCAAGGAAACCTAAACACTTAAATAGAAACCAGGTCACTGACACCAGTACTTCACTGGAGGCTTACTGATGATGTTACTTAGTATGGTGTCAAAACGTCTGAAAATAAACCTTCCAGCTCAGTGAGCTAACTTATATCCAAGGAAGGTAAATTTTTGAAATTTTCCACACAGAGAGTTTTGGAAGCTCTAGCATTGAATCAATTTAAGGCTTGAATAGACAGATGTTTGATCTCTCAAAGGATCATGGGATATCAAGAGCAGATGGGAAAGTGGGGCCTGAGATAAGATTGTCTTGAAAGGTAGAGAAGACTCAACAGCTGTTTTAATTTCTTCCTACACCTACTTCCTGTTCCTGTCATGTGGGAGAACCTCATTCATCCACTCAGCAGCTCAGGAAGCCCTGAAAGAATGCAATATTTTATTATGAAGCCATATAAAGGAACTGTGTTCCTATGAATGGATGGCAGATAGAGAGCTGGGGAATGGTGCTAAATGCACAGAACTTAATTTAAAAATATTATAAATCTCTACATGTAACTTATAGGAGCATCTTTTGCAGTTATTATACATTGGTTTTGTGTGCGAGTTACTGAACCAAAGACCAAGAAATAGTTAAAAAAATGTTTGTTTGCAATTTAATTTATGTTAACTATCCATGGAATAGTGTTCCTGAAGACAGAAAACAAACAAACATTTAAACTGATGATTTCCTCCACGTTTTGATAATGATCCAAACTTTCCTGCACATATAAACCTGACTGAAATTTCCCTCAAAAAATTGTAGATTCTGTAAGTATTCATAACACATTAGTAAATTTAAATGAAAATGAAAATAGCGGCTACATTTCAAAATGCAATTTTTTCCCCTGTCATACTCGTTGTGCTTAGTAAACAAATAGCCTGTCTGAAGCTAATGACCTTCATAATTTCTTCCAGTAAAGGTCTTCTGTAAAGGACTAAAAAAATTAATATTTTGTCGCCCTGTCCTACCAATGCTTTGCCACCAGGTTATGGCATACCTGGCAGAGACTGAGGCGTCAAAATATCAGCTCTGCAGCATGTTGGAACTCTGGAACTTGTAGAAGTGAAATTCAGCTGAAGTTGACTTTGAATATTCGAACGTTGAGGGGAAGGTGTGTTGACTGCCAAGCTGGAGGTGTAGTGGACAGCGAAGAGGGTTACCTCAGATTATAACAGGATCTTGATCAGATGGGCCATTGGGCTGAGAAGTGGCAGATGGAGTTTAATTCAGATAAATGCGAGGTGCTGCATTTTGGGAAAGCAAATCTTAGCAGGACTTATACACTTAATGGTGAGGTCCTAGGGAGTGTTGCTGAACAAAGAGACCTTGGAGTGCAGGTTCATAGCTCCTTGAAAGTGGAGTCGCAGGTAGATAGGATAGTGAAGAAAGCGTCTGGTATGCTTTCCTTTATCAGTCAGAATATTGAGTACAGGAGTTGGGAGGTCATGTTGCGGCCGTACAGGAGATTGGTTAGGCCACTGTTGGAATATTGCGTGCAATTCTAGTCTCCTTCCTATCGGAAAGATATGAATGGGAAGGATTTGGAGGGATATGGCAGGTGGAACGAGATTGGGTTGGGATATCTGGTCGGCATGGATAGGTTAGTCCAAAGGGTCTGTTTCCATGCTGTACATCTCTATGACTCTATGACTCAGTTATGATCAGTTTGATTGGCTGGATAAGCTCAATGGGACATATGGTCTACTCCTAATCCTATTTCTTGTGTCCTTGTGCTAGCTGGTCAGCCCCAGCACTGAAATAGCCAGAATTCATAACACCGAGCAGGAATAATATAAAGGGTGGGGGTTGGGAGGGATCTGCTCAGAAAATACAGAGAAGAGTTTTTATAGGTTACAACATTGGAGATCGCAAAGGCAATAGGAAATTGTCTGACTCAGTGAATTGGCAGTGAAAGAAAGAAGATGTATTGATATCACACCAGTCACATTCATCTGACATCCAAAAATTTCTACCTTACGGATTAAAAATCTGTCTATCTCAGAGTAGAATATGCATTACGACCCAGTCTCAACAATCCTCTGCAGTAAAGAATTCCACAGGTTCCCTACCTTCCACATGATGCCACACACCATCCAAAGTAAAGCAGACTGTTTGACCCACATCCCAATCCACCTGGTGAAACATCCAGGTTGGATTCAAGAGGTATGATTTTTATTCTGAAGGTGGCGAGGACCACTGCCTGAAGGGTGAGGTGGGGGGGGGGGGTGGTGGGGGGGGGGGGTAGTGTGTGTGGAATGCAGGTACCCTAAACACAAAAAGTACAAAAAGACACTTTTTGCTTGAAGTGTTGGAACATACAATGCTACGAATCCAGACTTGGAAAGGATGTGAACAAAAACATTGCATGATGACCGGTGATCCTGGGTGGATTCAAAACACAAAGGATGAGACTTGAGTTGGGATCCGCGTGGGGTGAGTCTGAGCTGGAGACCGCGGCTGTTCCTTGGAACACCAAGCTTTCGTGTGCACAATGGTCACTGACCTCACTTCACCTGGTGATCTCCCTCTCCATCCCACTGCCTCCAAGCTCATGGTCCCCCAGCCCCGCACAGCCCCTCCTTCCTGAAATTCATAAATAGGATTGCCATTGTTTTTGTCTGCTCCCGCCCCACAGAACCCATCTTTTCCAACTTCAATTCAGAGTTTTCTCCATTTGTCCAGTCAGTTTCCACTTACACCCACGATTCCTCTGATGCTTTATGTCAGTATCAGAATGTCCAGTTTGCAGGCTCCAGCCGCCTCCTCTTTACCATGGACATGCAATCGCTTTCACATTCATCCCCCATCAAGATGGTCCCAGGGCTCTCCACTTCTTCATGGAAAAAAGGCCTGAACCGACCCCATCCTCTGCCACCCTCCTCCACTTGGCTGAGTTCATTTGCACTCTGAACTTTAGTCAGTCCATCTCTGACTCCTCCCTTCTCCTCCTCGCCATCTTTGTTTCCATTCCTGAGGATAGGCTGGCCACCAATATCCACCACAAACCCTGCTGACTCCCACAGTTACCTTGACTATGCATCCTCACACCTGTAAGTACTCTATTCCATTCTCCCAGGTCCTCCATCTCTGTCACAGCTATTCCCATGATGCCACCTTTGACAAGGGAGCCTGCGAAATGTCCACCTTCTTCCTTGAACCGAGGATTCCCCAGCCCCGTAGTTGGCAGAGCCCTCAGCCGGGTCTGACCCATCTCCTGCACCTCTATCTTCTACCCCGTCCCTTCTCTCCCACAACAGTGACAGGGTCCCCCTTGTTCTCAACTGCCATCCCGCCAGCATCCACATCCAGAAGATCATCATTTCCAGTGCTGCCATTTCCACCACTTTCAGCGAGATGCCACCACCAGGCACATATTCCCCTCCACTCCCTTGACAGCCTTCCGCAGGGACCGAAAGAGTAATTTTGAACTTGCATTTTCTCCACCCAATCTGATGACATAGGACAATGGTGGGTAGGAAAAAGAGCATTTGAGTACAAGGTTGCAGTGCAGCCAGATGTGTTCTCTCTGGTTCCTGCTAGTCTTAAATAGTTCTAGCTAACTAGTCAATGTACTTTTACCTATTTCTACCATGCAATACACTCAGCACAAGTGTCTCTTCTTGTTAAGACTCTGCAATGGTCAATCTGTGACCTCCAATAGGCCCTTAGGAGGATCAAAGGAGGATTGGTGGTAACATTATACACCAATCACAAGCTGATCTTGACTTGATTTGATTTGATTTATTATTGCCACTTGTACCTAGATACAGTGAAAAGTTTTGTTTTGCGTGCAACACAGGCGGGTCATACCGTATAAAGTGCATTAGAGTAATAGAACAGAGCGAGGAATACAATGTTACGGCTTCAGAGAAGGTGCACAAAAGAGCAAGGTCAACATTATATTTAAAATCTGAGATGTCCCATTCAGAAGTCTAATAACAGGGGGAAGAAGCTGTTCCTAAATCTGTTGGTGTATGTGTTTAAACTTTTGTATCTTCTCATAGAATCATAGAGTCATAGAGATGTACAGCATGGAAACAGACCCTTCGGCCCAACCTGTCCATGCCGACCAGATATCTCAAACCAATCAAGTCCCACCTGCCAGCACCCGGCCCATATCCCTCCAAACCCTTCCTATTCATATACCCATCCAAATGCCTCTTAAATGTTGCAATTGTACCAGCCTCCACCACTTCCTCTGGCAGCTCATTCCACATGCGTACCACCTTCTGCGTGAAAAAGTTGCCCCTTAGACCTCTTTTATATCTTTCCCCTCTCACCCTAAACCTATGCCGTCTTGTGCTGGACTCCCTGACCCCAGAGAAAAGACTTTGTCTATTTATCCTATCCATCCCCCTCATAATTTTGTAAACCTCTATAAGGTCACCCCTCAGCCTCTGACACTCCAGGGAAAGCAGCCCCAGCCTGTTCAGCCTCTCCCTATAGCTCAAATCCTCCAACCCTGGCAACATCCTTGTAAGTCTTTTCTGAACACTTTCAAGTTTCATAACATCTCATAACTGGGGAGTGGAGTTTTTGATGATGGTGGCTGCCTTCCTGAGGCAGTGAGAAATGTAGATGGGGTCAATGGATGGGAGGCTGGTTTGTGTGATGGACTGGGTTGTGTTCACAACTCCCTGCAGTTTCTGCACTTGCCATACCAAGCCAGGATGCATCAAATATAATGTTTTCTATAGTGCATCCAAAAAAATTGTTAACAGTTTTCACACCTGTCCCTTAAGCTATCAAGGCAAGTGCATCAAATGTTTAAGAAGCCATAGGTACACTTGACTATTGGTTGAGGCACACAGTTTAAAAGCAGGGCGATGGTGGAACAGTATAAAATGTTGGTTCTGTTACGGCGGTGGTATTGTGTGAAATTCACATTAAAGGAAGTTTGCGATAGCGCTGGAAAGGGTGCAGTAGAGATTTGCCAGGATGTTGCTTGAATGAAACAGAATAGATGGGGTAGTCAGGAAGAAACCGTTGACTTTGATGGGGCAGAGATTTAAGGAAATGGCCAGAGGTTTTCGAGGAGATGTAATGAGGAATCTTGGATGGTGGGAATCTGGAACTCGCTGCCTGTAGGGGTAGTGGAGACAGAAACCCTCATCACATTTCAGAACTATTTACATGTGCACTTGCAATGCCAAGGCATATAAGGTTATGGCTGAAGTCCTGGAAAATATGCTCAGAATAGTTAGTTGGTTGGTAGAATGAGTGCATGAGTGTGACAGAGTATAAGCCTGTGAGAGGGTGTGCACGTGTGTCTGTGTGTGTAGGGTATATGTATGTGTGTCTGACAGACAGCATGTGTATGAGAGACGGTCTGTGTGAATGTGTGAGTATGTAAGAGCATGCACACACTCTCCCAAGCATGCACACACATACACACTCACTTGCATACACTCACACTCTCTCCCACACATGTACACACACACAAACACTCTTTCTCTCTCTCTCTTCCCCCCCCCCTCCAAATGAACGCAGAGACACCTATAAGTCTATGGGGTGAATTTGCATTTGCAGAATTGTATTTGCAGATACATTCTACTTTTGTTCAAAAAGCGCACAACCTGCAGGCAGTCAATTCATGTAACATTATATAAACTCCTACTTTGGAAATAGAACCAGTCTGACTCAAGATTGGAATACAGACAGACTCTAATTTCACACTTTGAATGCATTATCTGAGCTGAGATGTCACTTTTTAAAAAATTAAAACCATAAGACCATAAGACCATAAGACCATAAGACATAGGAGCGGAAGTAAGTCCATTCGGCCCATCGAGTCCACTCCGCCATTCAATCATGGCTGATGGGCATTTCAACTCCACTTACCATTCTCCCCATAGCCCTTAATTCCTTGTGACATCAAGAATTTATCAATTTCTGCCTTGAAGACATTTAGCGTCCCAGCCTCCACTACACTCTGCGGCAATGAATTCCACAGGCCCACCACTCTCTGGCTGAAGAAATGTCTCCGCATTTCTGTTCTGAATTTACCCCCTCTAATTCTAAGGCTGTGTCCACGGGTCCTAGTCTCCTCGCCTAACGGAAACAATTTCCTAGCATCCAATCCATGAGTTTTCTCGTGAATGTGACTTGGAAGTAGTTCTGGGATTTACATATTAATGCAACAATACTTGCAACTCATTCCAAAAGATGAAAGACTTAACAACAATCTAGGTTTGTTCAATATATTGTATCAATTGCATGATACTATGATTTTTTGCTTTAAATTCTGTGTCTTATGATCCTGCTCCACTAGTTACCTGATGAAGGAGCGTGGCTCCGAAAGCTAGTACTTCCAAATAAACCTGTTGGACTATAACCAAGTGTTGTGTGATTTTTAACTTTGTCCACCCCAGTCCAACACTGACGCCTCCACATCATCCACTGTGACAACAGTTAATTTCTTTGTTAGGTGAAGATATTTAGGATTTAAGCCAAAGGCAGGTTTATGGAGTGAGGCTATAATCTCAGTGATTGACAGAACAGTCTCAAGGGACTGAATGGCCTTTTGCTGTTCCTATGTTCCTATTAAACTTGAAAGGGTTCAGCAAGATTTACAAGGATGTTGCCAGTACTAGAGGGTTTGAGCTATGGAGAGAGGCTGAATAGGCTGGGGCTGTTTTCCTTGGGAGCATTGGAGGCTGAGGAATGACCTTATAGAGATTTCCAAAACCATGAGGGGCATGGATAGGATAAATAGACAAGGTATTCTCCCTGGGGCTGGGGAGTTCAAAACTAGAAATTTAAGGTGAGAAGGGAAATACTTACAATGGACCTAAGGGGCAATTGTTCCATGCAGAGAGTGTATGGAATGAGCTGCCAAAGGAAGTGGTCGAGGCTGGTACAATCACAACACTTAAAAAAGGTATCTAGATGGACACATAAATAGGAAGGGTTTAGAGGGATATGTGTCAAATGCTGGCAAATGGAACTTGATTAATTTAGGATATTTCATCATGATGATGAATTGGACTGAAGGGTCTGTTTCCATGCTGTACATCTTTTCGACTCAATGATAAGCAGCATGAGGCATAAATAAGAGGGTAAAATATTTGAAGTGTAATGTTCTCCTGACATTTCATTGTGTCAATGTTGTTTTCCTTCCTGCCCCCGCATCCCCCAACACAGATTCTATCTGTGCTCCGCTGTGCTATCAGCCATGGAAAAGAAGGCCATTTCCACTCTCAATCTTGATAACTTCGATTTAATTTCCCTGATTGCCATCGTGCAAGATATTCTCCATGTCCTTACATGTTTCATTCTCACATCTTTACACAGATGGAAAAGACAACAAATTGTTACATTATTCATTGAATCACCAACCCATTGATATGAAGAAAAGAGATCTATTTCATCACAATTGATCCTGAAGATGTGAACAGTCCTGTTTGTGCTTGTAACAGCGCTTTGTGGAGGAAAATGTCCTCAGCTGTAGACTGATGAACAATCATAGACAAAGTAAGTATAAGACCATAAGATAGAGGAGTCGAATTAGGCCATTCGGCCCATTGAGTCTGCTCTGCCATTCGATCATGACTGATATGTTTGTCAACCCCATTCGCCTGCCTTCTCTACGTAACCCTTGATTCCCCTTACCAATCAAGAACCTATCTATCTCTGTCTTAAATATACTCAATGACCTCACTTCCACAGCCTTCAGTGGCAAAAGGTTCCACAGATGAACTACCCTTTGGCTGAAGATATTCCTCCTCATCTCAATTCGAAAGGGTTGCCCCTTCACTCTGAGGTTGTGCCCTCCTATCCCAGTGGAAACATTTCTTACGCATTCTGTACATTTCAATGAGAACCCCCCCCCACTTTCCCCACCCATCTTTCTAGACTCCTTCGAGTACAGACTCAAGGCTTCCACCTCAGGCTAATTTTTTTTCCCATCTATTATTCATCAACTTATCTGAGGGGTTTCCCACTGAATGAGTGTCACCAAGGCCCGGCAGTGGGTCTTCTCTGGAATCAAGGACCTTGTAGCCAGAAACCCTGACAACCAAGAGCTGTCAATCAATCAGAGACCAGCAGTGCCGTTTGAACTGAAATGGAACCATGTACAAACATGTCCTTCCTGGTCTGTTATAGTCATGTGACCATTATAATATGGACCAGGCATTACCAGGAGTGAAGCTCAAGAGACACAGGAACAGAAGGAGGCCATTCAGCCCATTGAGATTGCTCTTCCATTCGATGAGATTATGAATTAGTTGCTAATCATTAATTTTCTGTCTTTTCCCTATACCCCTTGATTCCCTTGCTGATTAAAAATTCATTTATATGAATCCTGCCTTGAATATATTAGACAACCCAGCTTCAACAGCCCTCCGGGGTAAAGAATTCCACATACTCCTCCCCCTCTGAGAGAAGAAATTCCTCCTCACCTCTATCTTGAGGACCAATACTTATTCTGACATTCTGCCCTTGGGGCCTAGACTCTCCCACTAGGGAAAACAACCTTTCCATATCAAATAACAAAATATGAGTACTGCGTCTCAAAGCGAGAAATTCCAGACTTGAGTCCATGCCAGATTTCGGATTTTGCCAGCTTTTGGACAGGTGGGATTGGTGGGATCAAGAATCAGTCAGACTATTCAGGCTACAGGATAAGATTGCATTGGTAAGAGAATAAGCACACAGCCCAAGGAGCCAGGAAGTTACATTACTGTATTGAATAGGAATTCTGTTTCACACATGGCAACTCAATGTTTTGGGACAAACACTAGGTTTCAGCTGAATTTGAGATACTGCAATCTCTTTTAATAATGTTTGTTGAAATTAAGGATAGCTCCTTGGCCGTCTCTCAAAATAGTGTCAAGAGATCTTTCACAGTGATGCAAAGACATAGATGGGGGCCCTTGGCTTAATGCTGCATCTGAATGACAGCATCTCTTCCAGTGTCAATTTCCATGCTCATTCCTTAAAGTGGGACTTGAGCCCAGAGCATTGTAAAGCTCGTATGATGATATCATTTCCTGTTCTTTGACTTGGACCTGATTTACCGCCCCATCACCATAGAAAATGACATCACCTCAGGAAATAACATCACCAACCCCAAAGAAACCCAAACATATAAATAGAAAGCAGGAATCATCAGCACTGCTTCGTCCGGAGGCTCACTGACGAGTTTACCTAGTATGGTGACGAAATGTCTGAAAATAAACCTTCCATCCCAACAAGCAAACCTACATTCAGAACCACAACCTGAGCTACAAATCTTCTCAAAGAAGTGATCCCTGTAACAGACAGTCACTCTGGAAATACCTGTATCAAAAGCAATCACTGGTAAAACATAAAATCATTATAGTCCCCTCTTGACCTGACCCACTTGTCCATCTTTCTTCCCACCTATCCATTCCACCTTTCCCACCGACCTATCCCAATCACCCCACATCTGCATCTACCTGTCGACTTCCCAGCTACCTCACCGCCAACCCCACCCCCACCCTCCTATTTATCCTCCAGCCCCCTTCACCACCCCCAGTCACCTCGCCGTCAACCCCACCCCCACCCTCCTATTTATCCTCCAGCCCCCTTCACCACCCCCAGTCACCTCACCGTCAATCCCACCCCCACCCTCCTATTTATCCTCCAGCCCCCTTCACCAACCCCAGCTACCTCACCGGCAACTTCACCCCCACCCTCTTGTTTATCTCTCAGTCCCCTTCACCACCCCCAGCTACCTCACCGGCAACCGCCCCCCCCACCCTCTTGTTTATCTCTCAGCCCCCTTCACCACCTCCAGCTACCTCACCCTCAACCTCAGCCCCACCCTTCTATTTATCTCTCAGCCCTTTTCATCACCAGCCCCCACCTCCCCATTCCTGATGAAGGGCTTATGCCAGAAACGTTGACTCTCTTGCTCCTCTGATGCTGCCTGACCTGCTGTGCTTTTCCAACACCACCCTTTTTGATTCTGACTCTCCAGCACATGCAGTCCTCATTTTCTCAAAGTCCCATTCCCTTATCAAAGAACAAGAGGGAGACTGCTGGTGGTGTTTTAACATTAGGGCCACCACACCTCAGGCGAAGGGAGAGGTTGAAAAGGAGAGTCCTTCCTGGTAACCTCAGCCGGTGGAAGAATTGAACCCACTCTATTGGTATCAGTCTGTATTTCAAACCAACCATCAAAGCTAACTCATCCTTATTACTTAATTTTCTGCATATGCTTCAGGGAGCTTTGAAATTACCTTGTGTGATTAGAGTGGGTGTGATTTCAATAATAAAGGATATCACAGCAGGTGGGAGTTGGAAAGAAAATCACTTGGCTGCCCCTTGCTTTATACTTCCACTGATATTGTAAATTCCACTATTATTGTCTCTACTCACTCTTACAATGTAGCCCCTAGCCTCTTTATCTTCAGTGAGTTGATGTTCCCATCAAATTTCGAATTAGAATTAAAGTTAGACTTATTGCTTTGATTTGATTTATTATTGTCACATGTACCTAAGTACAGTGAAAAGTTTTGTTTTGCGTGCGGTCGGTCATACCATACAATGATCAGAGCTGAAAGTGTGGTGCTGGAAAAGCGCAGCAGGCCAGGCAGCATCCAAGGAGCAGGAGAATCGACGTTTCGGGCATAAGCCCTTTGAACAGAGCGAGGGACTCAAGATTATGGCTGGAAAGAAGGTGCACAAAAGCAAGATCGCTATTAGGTTTTAAATTGAGCGGTCTGTTCATGAGTCAAATAACAGAAGGAAAGAACTGTTCTTGAATCTGTTGGTGCGTGTGTTTAAGCTTTTGTATCTTCTGCCTGACCGAAGAGGTTGGAGGGAATTATAATCGGGGAGGGAGGGGTTTTTGATGATGTTGGCAGTGGAAAGTGTAGATGGAGGCAATGAATGGAAGGTTGGCTTATGTGATGGACTGGGCTGTGTTCACAACTCTCTGTAGTTTCTTGCCATCCTGAGAGCAGTTGCCATACCAAGCCGTGATCCATTTGGAAAGAATGTTTTCTGTGGTGCATCTATAAAAATTGGTGAGGGTCCTTATAGACACGCTGAAGTTCCTTAGCCTCCTAAGGAAAAAGAGCATTGTTGTGCTTTCTTGACCGTTGCATCAAAGTGTTTGGACCAGGTCAGATTGTTGGTGATTGTCACTCCGAGGAACTTGGTGCTCTCGACCATCTCTACCTCAGCTCCATTGATGGAAACAGGGGCCTGTCCTCCTCTTTGCTTCCTGAATTTGATGATCAGCTCTTTAGTTTTGCTAAAAAAAGGGAGAGATTACTATCCTTACACCAAATTGTCACATATACTCAAGAATAGGGAGACAGGAGTACAGTGAAAAATATACAAAGTCGCCATTTCTGGTGCCATCTTAGGTACAAATGTACCTCAATAAAAAATCTTAGGTATAAAATAGAAAAATGAAGAAATAAAGGTAAATGTTCAGCATTTCAGTCCTAAAGTCCTAAGGGATGGGAGCCCACATTGGGCTTCCTCAAAACCAGGAGTCTGTGCTGGGCTTCCCCAAGACCAGGAGTCTGTGCTGGGCTTCCCCAAGACCAGGAGTCTGTGCTGGGCTTCCCCAAGACCAGGAGTCTGTGCTGGGCTTCCCCAAGACCAGGAGTCTGTGCTGGGCTTCCTCAAGACCAGGAGTCTGTGCTGGGCTTCCTCAAGACCAGGAGTCTGCGCTGGGCTTCCCCAAGACCAGGAGTCTGTGCTGGGCTTCCCCAAGACCAGGAGTCTGTGCTGGGCTTCCCCAAGACTGGGAATTGATGTTGGCTCACCTCGAGTAAACTTGGCAACCACACTCATGCATTGCATGTCGTAATTATATGTTAATAGAACTGGCTGGTCATTTTATTGAAGTCAACTCCCCTCAGTCCCAGACTCTCATGAGTAGGAGATGACCGACAGTGGTTTAGCCTAAAGACCACTACCTCTCAGGTAAGGTTGGGATCTCCTTAGCGATCTCAGTCAGTGGAGAATTGAACTCGTGCTGTTAATATCACACTGTATTGTAAACCAGCCCATCCGACCAATAGAGCTAACCATCCCCAAATCTCCCTTACATCTCATACTTAGCTTATCCATTATATTTCAGATCTTGCTGAATTCACACATCAGTTATTCATTACGCTTGCCAACGAGTTGAATCTGAGAATTGACAGCATTAATGCCATATTAATTGTCTGTACAATGTCAATTAACAACACAGAAACTGAAACTGAATAATATAAATTGTGGAGTCTCATGAATTCATTTGTTACATTGTTTTTTAAACTTTTTATAATTGGCAGAATTTATACGCAAATCGTTTTTGACTTTCTTTTCTTTTATTGATGCTGAATTCAATCTTCCTTTCCCTCCCTTTATATTTCTCTCTGTATCATATTTGACTCTTCCCATTCGGAGCCTCTCTGGCTTTATTTTTAACCTTCAGTCCTGGAAAAGAAAGAATTGCATTCATTTAGCACCTTTCCTGATCTCAAAAGACTTGAAGAAAACACTGTGTAAGTGTAGTCATTGCATTAATGCAGGAATATTAAGAAGACTCACCACTGGTCTCTTCATTCACTGAGGCTTGGATCCTCCATTTGCCCTCACCACTCTGTTATCAGCCCACAATTCCAAATGAAAAAATATTTGAAAGCAAGTGCTTAGTAAAACATCTAGCTAAAGCCCGATGCCTTGAGATGGCTGCTCCAACATGGTCTGCTCCATAATAGTGAAACAAAGAGCTGTGGATGCTGGAGATCTGATTAGATAACGCAACCCTCTGACTCAAATCTGCCCTCTTCACCTGACCTACCTGTCCATCTTCCTTCCTACTTATCCGCACCACACTTCCCACTAACCTATCACCATCATCTCCTACCTTTGCCCACTTCTTACCATCCCGCCGACCTTTCACCTAGCCCCACCTCCCCATATTTATCTCTCAGCCCCCTTCCCACTCCCCAGTCCCGGAGAAGGCTCCTGCCCGAAACGTTGATTCTCCTGCTCCTCGGATGTTGCCCAACCTGCTGTGTTTTTCCAGCACTACTCTATCTCTACTCTGACTCTCCGGCATCTGCAGTCCTCATTTACTCCAAGTTGCTGGAGATCTGAAACATACAAAACAGAAATTGTTGGTGAAATTCAGCAGGTTGGTAGCATCTGTGGAGACAGCAACAAAGTTAGTGTTTCAAAGGGTCACTGGACTTGAAACGTTAACTCTGCTTTCTCTCTCCACAGATCCTGCCAGACCTGCTGAGTTTCTGCAGCAAGATCTAGTGTGTTACTCTTCTGGCCCAGCATTTGAGAAATTGATTTGTGTAGTAGCTAAAGCCAAATTCATTCCCATTCCAGTTTCCGACTTGACTTTAATGACTGTATGTGGAGTAATGGAAGCACCTTTTAAGCCCGGTAATGGATCTTTTATTATTATTAACTGGCTGTCTGTCTTTCCTACAATCAGTGGTTTACTGAAATAATGCTTTGTTTGGGGACAGGAAGAAAATACTGTCTTTTAACACAGCTGACACCAGCTTCATTGCACAGGTTATATACAGCTGCGTGAATAATTTCAGCTCATGTCTTGGGCTCCCGTGACCTCTGGATAATTCGCTTGGTTACCCGTGTAAATAAATCTCAGTCAGTGCTGTGAATGAGGGAGTGCTGCAGTTTGCACAGGTACTGGCTTTGTGAATGAGGGTCTCCAGGGGAGCAGGAAACTGCCAATGACAAAATTCTGGCACGCGTGTTATCCATTATCTCTTCCAAGGCATTCCCTTCAGAATCGATTTGGATGTGCCAGTGTTGGACTGGGGTGTACAAAGTTAAAAATCACATTAAACCAGGAAGATGGTGCTTCCAGATAAACCTGTTGGGCGATAACCTGGTGTTGCGTGATTTTTAACTTCAGGATTGAGGATAAGTTACTTCCAATCCGGTTCAATGGGTTTGGATTGGCTTGTTAAAGCAACGCCTGCATCGTCTGCAGCGGCTCGTGGTCTGTGGGAGAGGTCAGCCGGATGAGTTATAAATAAAGGCAGGATAGACTGGGCCTTTTTTCATTTGAGTGTAGGAGGTTGAGAGGTTTTACACGGAGGGCGGTTCACGTGTGGAATGAACTTCCTGAGGAACACAGCATTTAATAGACACTTAGATAAGTATATGTATAGGAAAGATTTGGAGGGATATGGGCCAGGAGCAGGTGGGAGTAGTTTAGTTTGGGATTATGTTCGGCATGGGCAGGTTGGACCGAAGGGTCTGTTTCTGTGCTGTTTGACTCTCTGACACTATGTGTATATTTGGAGGCTTGTGGGCTTCCTCTGACACCTCGACTTCATCTCAGTGAGTTTTCAGTGTGTTTGGTGCCTTCCAAAATAAACCATCGCAATTGTGGCCACTCCTGGATTTCTTTTACATCTACGAGGATACAGTCTGCCTGGGAGACCCCTATCTGACTATGAGTTTGCCTTTAGTGGAGAATTTTACCCTGATATGGCACTGTTTATGTTTTCCTTTATAAGAAACTAGACCATGGATGTTATGGTATTAAAGGATCCAGTACATACTTAATACATCTAACGAATATATTATAATGATTACATTCACAGACACATAAGTGTCTGGGCTAAGATTAGGCTATTTGATTACACTAAGATATTGCTCACAGTTATTATATTCACTGGTATGCATCTGAACTAGTATCAGGCTACTCAATTACAGCAAAAGAGTAAGCTTCTAGTAGAGTGTCATGTGCCATGTGATTTCTAGAGGATGGTGTCAGAAATTTTCATACTTTTAGGTCATATGCACAATGCTGATATTATGAACATGCTTTTGATCAGAATACATAATAACCTTGAGATAATACACAACATGACCGTAAACAAGATCAGTGCAGGGTGGCATGGTGGCTCAGTAGTGAGCACTACTGCCTCACAGTGCCAGCTATCTGGGCTCGATTCCAGGCTCAGGTAACCGTCTGTGTGGAGTTTGCACATTCTCCCTGTATCTGTGTGGGTTTCCTCCCAAAGTCCAAAGATGTGCAGGTTAGGCAGATTAGCTGCGCTAAATTGCCCATAGTGTTCAGGAATATGCAGGTCAGCCATGGGAAATGCAGTGTTGCAGGGATGGGGTGGATCTGGTTGGGATGGTCGTTGGAGGGTTGAGGTGGACTTGATGGGCTGAATAGCCTGCTTCCACACTGTAGGGATTCTATGAGTAGGATGGTTATTTTGAGAGCCTAGTAATTGGAATACAAAAGTGGCTGTCTCCCGTCAAATTTGGATTTTTACAACAATCTGGTAACTTGAATAACCTTTCTTCCTGTACTCAGCTCATAAAGAAGGCATTCAAAACACGGAGCCTGTAAGAGAGTTTCCAATTCGTCCAACTCCCCTCTTCCAGCTTCGTGGCCATGGAAGTTGCATCTTTTCTATTACTTACCTCATTTCTTTTCTGAAAATTACTATTCAAATTGCTTCTAGTAGCCTTTCCAGCAGCACATTTCAAATCACAACATGACCACAGTTTTTGCATTCAATTTTAATCCTTTTCCATGGTAGTATTTAAACTCACAGCCTCTTACTGTGAGTCCAGTGTAATAACCTCTAAATTAACACATCTATGGAAAATCTTCTGCTACATTTTAATTGCAGCATTTTTGCTGTTCTTCAGTAAGACTTTGTGCTCACGACAGTGGAGATCACTCCTGACGTGGGATTGAGCATTTAAACACTTCAGACTGACAGTTTGTAAGAAACAATAATATCATTTTAATTAAAACTTGTGGATGAGATTTGTAGAGGCTGTTCAAACCAGGAGTACCGCTAGTTTAATTAAAGTACAGAAATCTGTGTGAAAAAGCATAATCAAATTGCAAAGACTACAAGGCGTTTCGAATTAATGTATCTTCCTAAAAGGCACGGGCTGTTTTATCACTGATAAACAAGACCACCGATTTTTGATGGGAAACAGCCTTTCGCTTCTGTGGTCTTGCTGTCCAAGGGTCTCATCACATTGGGTAGAAAATGACAAAAAGTCATATTTCAAAGCTGTGTTTTGCTTTGGTGAAAATGGACTAGCAGGAGGCTGGAAGAACACAGCAAGCCAGGCAGCATTAGGAGGTGGAGAAGTCAATGTTTTGGATGCAACCCTTCCTCAGGAGAGCTAAATCCTTCGTAAAACATAAACCTTTGATGTATGCTGTCTGGAGTTGAGAAGTGTGAAAGGGGATCTATTGGAGTTATATCAGATGCTAAAGGGGATGGACAAAATGAATGTAACACAGGACCTTTCCTAATGTGGGGCAATCTAAACTGAGAGGTCATCGTCTAGGGCTAATGGGTGGTAGAGATGAGGAGCAATGACTTATCTCAAACAGCATTTGAGGAATTCACTCCCCCAAGAGTGTGATGAACCGTAGGATTCTGAATTAATTTAAGAAGGAGACAGATTTTTAATTAGTAATGGATTGCAAGGGTATGGAGTGCAGGCTAGAAAGTGTGGTTGAAGCCGAGATGAGATCAGCCATGATCGTATTACATGGCGGAACCGGCTTGAGGGGCTGAACGGCCTACTCCAGCTCCTAGTCCATATCGTCTTATACGTTTGGTAAGAAATTAAACTGAATAAGCTAAACACAATTAACTAGACAATTACTTTCTCTCTGCCCCGGGTCAGTTTGTTTTGGTTAATTCATTTGTAGTTCATTCCTGTTTGTCCTTGAACTGAATGGTTTGCCAGCCCATTTCAGAAGGTAGTTAGGAATCAACTACTTTGCTGTTGGGTCTGGAGTCACATCTAGGTCAGACTGGGTAAGGGTGGCAGATTTCCTGAGTTCCTTTAAAAGACTATCAACAACAATTGTTATGATCACTATTACTGAGATTTGCTTTCAATTCCAACTGGAATTTGGCAGAAGGCCCTTTGGAGTGTTTTGAACTCATGTACCCAGAGCAGTAGCTTGGGCTAATGGAATACATATCCAGAAACATGGCAACCTTCTCCCCTTGCCACCCAGATTAACCTTAGAATGAATTTAAGGTTCCACATGTTGAAATTATTAATTTTCTTGTCTGCTTGTCTCTCCATGCTCTTTGTGCTAACATCAATAATGGAAAAAAAATGAATGATGATGTTTTTTGAATCCGTCCATTCACAATATATTGCTGAACCTGATTTTGACAAAATCTACTATCAGCCATTTTTGAAGAAATTAATTGAGCCTGTTTGCTTACATCTCCCCTCCCAGTCAATTTATTATGTGAAAATTGAAAAAACTTTCCAGGTCCTGATATGAATTGCATTTCCTAATACAGCTCCTTGTTGTCCATTTTGTAGTTGTAATAAAATTTGTTATATGAAGAGAAACCTGAGTCTTTCTGAGGCCCACATTTATTACCAGAAACTGATCATGCACACAAGACTTTCTGTTCCCTTTCATCTCAAAACCAATTTCAAAAGCAATTTTCACTAGTCCAGGCATGGCTGGGTTGTATGCAGGAGAAAGTGAGGACTGCAGATGCTGGAGATAGAGTTGAGAGTGTGGTGATGGAAAAGCACAGCAGGTCAGGCAGCATCCGAGGAGCAAGAGAGTCGATGTTTCAGGCATATTCCTGATGAAGGGCTTATGCCCGACACATCGATTCTCCTGCTCCTCGGATGCTGCCTGACCTGGTTTGCATGCAGTAATATACCAACAGCATGGGTTCAGTTCTCACACTGACTGAGGTGACTGTATAGGCCTTTTCATCTCAACGTCTCTCCTCACCTGAGACATGGTGACCCTCAAGTTAAACTTCCCATCAGTTTAGATTAGATTAGATTACATTACAGTGTGGAAACAGGCCCTTCGGCCCAACAAGTCCACACCGACCCGCCGAAGCGCAACCCACCCATGCCCCTACATTTACCCCTTACCTAACACTACGGGCAATTTAGCATGGCCAATTCACCTGACCTGCACATCTTTGGACTGTGGGAGGAAACCGGAGCACCCGGAGGAAACCCACGCAGACACAGGGAGAACTTGCAAACTCCACACAGTCAGTCGCCTGAGGCGGGAATTGAACCCGGGTCTCAGGCGCTGTGAGTTGTTCCTTCTCAAATGAGATAGCCGCCCTCTAGTCCTGTGAGGACTTATGGTGACTTTAATTTTTGTCACTGATCTTGACTTCCTCAGTCAGCCAGTCAGACTCAGGAATTTCAAGCTTGCTTTCTTTCTGTCAGGTCCCACTTGCTGTTTCCAGTTGTAAACTTAGTGAGAACAAGTTTGAAATGGAAGGAGACTCTTGTGGATCACAGGGAAGGCAATGACCTAATGGTATTATTGATGGATTGTTGATCCAGATAATGTCCTACAGGCTTAGGTTCAAATCCCATCATGGCAGGTGGTAGAATTTGAACTCAATAAGTATCTGGAATTACAAATCTAATGATGATCATGAATCCATTGTCAATTGTCGGAAAAATCCATCTGGTTCACTAATGCCCTTGTGGGAAGGAAACTGCCATCCTTACCTGGTCTGGCCTACATGTGACTCCAGACCCACGGCAATGTGGTCGACTCTTAACTGCCCTCTGAGCAATTAGAGATGGGCAATAAATGCTGCCCATCCAGTGATGCCCTCATCCTGTGAATGTATAAAGAAAAGAAAACCCAACATGACTCCTTTGGCTGAATGACCCATTTCTGTGCCATCAATACTTTATAAAGAACAAAGAACAAAAAGATTTACAGCCCAGGAACAGACCCTTCGGCCCTCCAAGCCTGAGCCGATCCAAATCTACTGTCTAAACCTGTCGGTCAATTCCTAAGCATCTGTATCCCTCTGATCTCTACCGACTCATGCATCTGACCAGACGCATCTTAAATTAATCTACCATGCCTGCCTCTCCCACCTCTGCTGGCAACATGTTCCAAACACCCATCACCCTCTGTGTGAAATACTTACTGCTTGTATCCCCCTTAAACTTTCCACCTCTCACCTTGAAAGCATAACCTCTCGTTATTGAATCCTTCACCCTGGGAAAAAGCTTGTCTCTATCCACCCTGTCTATACCCTTCATGATTTTGCAAACCTCAATCAGGTCCCCCCTCAATCTCCTTCTTTCGAGTGAAAATAAACCTCCTAAACCTTCTCTGCACCTTCTCCAAAGCGTCCACAACCTTTTGGTAACGTGGCGACCAGAACTGTACATAGCAGTCTAAATGCGGCTGAACCAATGTCTTGTACAATGTTAACATGACCTGCCAGCTCTTATACTCAATACACCATCCGATGAAGGCAAGCATATTATATGCCTTCTTGACCACTCTATCTACGTGTTCAGCAACCTTCAGGGTACAATGGACCTGCACTCCCAGATCTCTCTGCCCATCAACTTTTCTCAAGGCTCTTCTATTCATTGTATAATTTGCTCTAGAATTAGACTTGCTTAAATGCATCACCTCACATTTGTCTGGATTGAAACGCCATCTGCCACTTTTCCGCCCAAGTCTCCAGTTTATGTATATCCTCCTGTGTTCTCTGACAGTCCCCTATGCTTTCTGCCACTCCACCAATCTTCGTGTCATCTGCAAACCTGCTGATCATACCAACAGTGCCCTCTTCCAGATCATTTATGTATATTACAAACAACAGTGGCCCCAATACTGACCCCTGTGGAACACCTTTCTCCATTTCGAGAAATTACCTTCAACTACTACTCTCTGTCTCCTGTTACTCAACCAGTTCTTTATCCACCTAGCTAGAAAACCCTAAACACCATGTGACTTCACTTTCTCCATTAGTCTACAATGGGGAACCTTATCAAACGCCTTATTAAAGTCCATTATATGACATCAATAGCCCTTCCTTCATCTAACAACTTGGTCACTTCCTTGAAGAACTCTATCACGTTGGTAAGGCACGATCTCCCCTGCACAAAACCATGTTGTCTATTGATAAGCTCATTCCTTTCCAAATATAAATAGATCCTATCTCTCAGTACCCTCTCCAGCAACTTCCCCACCACCGACGTTAGGCTCACTGGTCTGTAGTTACCCAGAATATCCCTACTACCCTTCTTGTACAGGGGGACAATATGAGCAACCTTCCTCCGGCACCTGTATTTAAGGACACCACAAAGATATCTGTCAGGGCCCCAGCTATTTCTTCTCTCACCTCCCTCAGCAACCTAGGGTAGATCCCATCTGGTCCTGGGGTTTTGTCCACCTTAATAACCTCTAGCATATCCGACACATCTTCCCTACTTATGCCAACGTGATCCAGACTAATCAAACTTCTATCTATAATCTCAAGATTCATCATTTCCCTCTCCTCAGTGAACATTGATGCAAAGTAATCATTCAGAATCTCACCCATTCTCTCAGGTTCGGCACACAGCCAACCTTCATTATCCTTTAGTGGACCAATCCTTTCTCTAGTTACCCGCTTGCTTCTTATATAAGAATAAAATGCTTTGGGATTCTCCTTAATTCTGCTCGCTAAAGCTATTTCATGACCCCTTTTAGCCCGCTTGATTCCTTGTTTAAGTCTTGTCCTACTCTTCTGATATTCCTCCAGGGCCCGTTCTGTCCTCAGCTGCCAAGACCTTATGTACGCTTCCCTTTCCCTCTTGGCTAGTTGTACGATTTCTCCTGTCATCCACAGTTCACGAATCTTGCCCTTCCTATTCTTTGCCTTCAATGGGACATGCCTATCCTGCACTATCTTTAACCTATCTTTGAAAGCCTCCCACATCACAAATGTGGACTTCCCTTCAAATAGCTGTTTATAATAAACTATCTTCTTTCCCACTTGGAATTCCCAAGTTCAGATGACCACTCCTCCATTGAGTAGATCCAAGCAACTTGCAGATTGGTCTCACCACTCTTCAGGTTGAAGAAGGCATGGGTTCATTTGATCTCCTGACCGAGAATCAGAAATAGCAGGTGAAGGGATAAATGCAGTGACTGCGCAGTGTTGAAAAACTCAGCGCAATGCTATGAAGCTTTTTCAATTTCTTTCTATGCTGTCCCTGTGAACCTACTTCTTTCTCTCTCTCTCTTTCTCAATCTCTGTTCCCATCTGCTTTTGTTTGTTTTTTCTCTCTGTTAACCCTTTTCTCCTGATGTTTCTCTCGCTCACAAAATCCTACAACCAGTAGTTTGTATGAATTAGCTGTTCTTACAATCAGACACTTCTTCTACACCCATTCAAACTATTGATGAACTGAAGACCTGTACGATATTCTTTGTTCTGTCCACATCACTCTGAATGCAGTAACCTTGGGAATGGAAAGATGGAAGATACAGCTTCTGGCTCAGCAAAATAAGTTTGATTGTTGTTTTATAGTGTTTCATTTCTGCTTTATGCTTCAGACAAATATTTACATATGCTCCACAAAAAAACAGCAGATGCTGTAAATCAGAAACAAAAACAGAAGTTGCTGGAAGAGGTCAGCAGGGCTGGCAGCATCTGTGGAGAGAAGTCAGAGTTAATGGTTCCAGTCTGAGTTTTTAGCAAGGCTCTTCAGATCCGAAACCTTAACTCTGAGTTCTCTCCACAGATGCTGCCAGACCTGTCGAGCTTTTCCAGCAATTTCTGTTTTTGTTTACATATCCTCTACCACCTGAGGTTACCACGAAGGACTACGTATCTCAACCTCTCCCCTTATCTGTCATATGGTGATCCTCATGCTAAGCCACTAAAGAGAGAGCAGGCCTATGATCCTCTTAGGCCTATGGCAACTTTACCTTATCTATATCCACAGTGTGGAGGTGTCAGTGTTGGACTGGGGTGGACAAAGTTAAAAATCTCATGACACCAGGTTACAGTCCATAGAACATAGAACATAGAAGAATACAGCGCAGTACAGGCCCTTTGGCCCTCGATGTTGCGCCGATCCAAGCCCACCTAACCTACACTAGCCCACTATTCTCCATATGCCTATCCAATGCCCGCTTAAATGCCCATAAAGAGGGAGAGTCCACCACTGCTACTGGCAGGGCATTCCATGAACTCACGACTCGCTGAGTAAAGAACCTACCCCTAACATCTGTCCTATACCCACCATCACTTAATTTAAAGCTATGCCCCCTCGTAATAGCTGACTCCATACGTGGAAAAAGGTTCTCACGGTCAACCCTATCTAAACCCCTAATCATCTTGTACACCTCTATCAAGTCACCCCTAAACCTTCTTTTCTCCAATGAAAACAACCCCAAGTGCCTCAGCCTTTCCTCAGGTTTCCAACAGGTTTATTTGGAAGTATAAGCTTTCAGAGCGCTGCTCCTTCATCAGGTAACTAGTGGAGCAGGACCATAAGACTCAGAATTTACAGCAAAAGATCACAGTGTCATGCAGCTGAAATGATAAATTGAACAAGGTTAGGTTGCTGTTAAGTCTTTCATCGTTTAGAATGAGTTGCAGGTTTCAGTTCATTAACATGTAAATCCCAGAACATCTTTTAAGTCACGTTCTCGAGATAACTTCAGGTTTTTTAAAGATAGGTGGCATCTCAGCTCAGACAATGCATTAAAGGTGTGTGGTTAGAGTCTGTCTGTAACCCAATCTTGAGTTAGACTGGTTTTATTTCCAAAGTAGGAATTTATAAAATATTACATGGACTGACTGTAGCATTGACTGCCTGCAGGTTGTGTGCTTTTTGAGCAAAATGGAATGTAACTGTAAAAACAACTCTGCAAATACAAATTCACCTATTATAGACGTATGTGTGTGCACGCGTGTATGAGAGAGAGCAACAGTGTGAGTGTGTGCATGTAAGTGTGCGCATGAGTGCAAGTGCACGTGAGAGATTGTGTATTTGTGTGTGTATGTGCTTGGGAGAGTGTGCGCGTGAGTATAATGGAGAATAAGCTTGTGAGAGGGTGTGTGTGTGGGTGTGAGTGTGTGTGGGGGGGGGGGGGGTGTATGTGTGTATGTCTGAGAGAGCACCTGTGTATGAGAGAGGGGACACCACCCACCATGTAGCGGCAGGGACTCCAGTGACTTGGTCAATGTTGTCTGTCTCACACACTGCAGGCAAGGATGCCTAAGGCATGGTACATTGGTGAGACCAAGCAGACGCGAAGACAACAGATGAATGGACACCATGCAACAATGCAGAGTGGCCGAGCAGAGGCTGATAGCCAAGTTCGGTATCCATGGGGATGGCCTCAACCGGAACCTTGGGTTCATATCACACTACAGGTGACCCCATTGCACCACACACACACACACACACACCTCTGTCATTCACATGCTCTGTCTGATACACACACATACACCCCGAATACTCATACCCACGCGCACACCCTCTCACAGGCTTATAATCCATCACTGTCATGCACATGCTTCCAAGCACGCACACACACAAACACATACTCTCTCACACGCACTCACACTCACATGCGCACACTCATACTCTCTCTTGCTCTCATACACGCACCACATATATAAGTCTATGGGGTGAATTTGCATTTGCAGAATTGTATTTGCAGACACATTCTATTTTGCTCAAAAAGCGCACAACCTGAAGGCAGTCAATCCATATAACATTATATAAATTCCTGCTTTGGAAATAGAACCAGTCTGACTCAAGTTTGGAAAACAGACTCTAACCTCACACCTTTAATGTATTCGCTGAACTGAGATGTCAGTTTTTAATAAAACCTTAAGTTATTTCAAGAATGTGACTTAAAAGTAGTTCTGGGATTTATATATTAATGAACTGAAACCTGTAAACCATTCTAAAATCTCGGCTTGTTCAATATATTGTTTCAGTTACATGACACTGTGATCTTTAGCTATAAATTCTGTGCTCCACAACCACCTGATGAAGAAACAGTGCTCCGAAAGCTAGTGCTTCCAAATATGGACTATAACCTGGTGTTGTGTGATTTTTAACTATATCCACAGTGTTATCCAGTTCACACACTTGTGCTTAGGCATTATAATATCTCTTGAAAATCCAGAAAATGCTAAAGTTTTGTCAGAAAGATGGTCCTTTTCATGAAAAGCTGTTCCTTTCCTCAAGGATACTGTGTCCTTGGTTCTTTCTCAGTAGGGTCATACAACAGACCAGGCTCCAAATTGACCGGTTTAGTACAGAGATGAAAAGGGAATTGGGAGGCCTATTTGTTTACACATGAACAGATGAGACTTTAGATCCAAGCTTTCATGTTTTAGAAGTAACCTGAAAAATGAAAGAGTGCATGGCCGGCTCTCTAGCTGCGCAGTTCAGTTCAGAACTTTAGTGTCAGTTCAGCAGTGGGGTTGTGTGGAACAGGCTGTTAGACTCTCTCTCCTTCTGCCCTTCTAACTTCGACCTGTAAGCCTCAGTTTCACTTTTACTGTGGTTAAGGGGTTTGTTTATTGCATATTTTCAGAACAGCATAATTAAGTCTTGTTTGGTTAGACTGAGTTCTGTGGGTATCCTATATTCTGTTCTTTGTGTTTCATTCTGTAATTTTGTGAATAAATGTTTGTCTGTCTTAAAACATGTAGTCAACTTAGCTAACTTACTCCTGATAATTTTTACTGTACACTTACTGAAACAAATTGCAAAGTTATGGTCTGGGCTGCCTGCTTAAGAATGTTTTGAGTAATCTGGCCTAGTCCATAACAGTTTAGAAATGCCTTAGTCCCTTGCATTCTGTACTGGATTTAGAATTAGAAATCCTTTTATTATCACACGTATTCAAATTAGTACAGTGAAAAGTCTACAATTTGCTAGGTGCCAGTGTGGACTGGTTTGGAAGGATTGTCATTTGGACAGTAATCATGATTCGGAGATGCCGGTGTTGGACTGGGGTGTATAAAGTTAAAAATCACACAGCACCAGGTTATAGTCCAACAGGTTTAATTGGAAGCACTAGCTTTCAGAGCCCTGCTCCTTCATCAGGTTGGGCATCTGATCAGCCCAACCACCTGATGAAGGATCGGCGCTCCGAAAGCTAGTGCTTCCAATTAAACCTGTCGGACTATAACCTGATGCTGTGTGATTTTTAACTTTGTTATTCGGAACTTTTCCTAGTTTATTCCTGTGGTCTGTAATGCTGGATTTTTAAAAACTTTTCTAACTTCTTTCTCCGAAGAAATTGTGCTCAAGAATCTGTACCTAGGTAACGTTATGCCTTAGATGGTTGTAGGTACCATCTTTCACTGTCCCATTTGTAATCGAGACTGTCTTCTCCCTGGCAATACCTTCAAACATCCAAAATCCTCTTGTGTAAAAGAAAATCGTCACTTGCACTTTTAACAGCCTTGATGCTTCATCACTGAGAGATTTGCCCACTCAGTGCTATTGTCCTTTGTCCTTTCTCCAAACCCTTTTGAAATATTTACAGTGATCCATTCTCCAGTTAAAATCTACTGAGACCAATGTGAGCAAGAATATTACTGATTCAATTTAGTTGGATTAAAATTAAGAGTCAATTGATGTGAAGCTGGAAAGGTACAGCAGGTCACACAGCATCTGAAGGGCAGGGAGTCAACATTTCTGACCAAAACCTTTGACCAACATTGACTGAAACTTTGACTTTCCTGCTCCTCAATGCTGTCTGACCTGCTGTGCTTTTCCTGCCTCACATCTATTGACCCTGACTTCTAGCATCTGCAGTCCTTACCGTCTCCAAATGAGCTAAAATCAAACCTGTCACTTCAGGTTTGGAGCCTTCATTAGAAGGGCCACTGCAGCCCTCATTCTCTCTAAGATTATCCGTTATTTTCCACGTTGATGCATAACATTGGGATATGTTGTGCAGTGAATTGTGGGTGCAAACACTGAGTCCTCTCAATGCAATGTGCTGCTGGATCCAAGTGTTGATCTTTACGCCATTCAGCTCCTCTGTTCAAAACTGCAGCAGTACATGGATAGACATCAACTGAAGGTAAAACCAACACTCCATCTCCAAGTGGACATAACATACCCTCTGATAGCACTTCAAAGAGGTATTTTCGTGGCGATCTACATGAAAAGCCCTTCAACCCATCAACATGGAACATTACAGCGCAATACAGGCCCTTCGGCCCTCAATGTTGCACTGACTCGTTAAACCAATCTGAAGCCCATCTAACCTACACTATTCCATTTTCATCCATATGTTTATCCAATGACAATTTAAATGCCCTTAAAGTTGGTGAGCCTACTACTGTTGCAGGCAGGGCATTCCACACCCCTACTACTTACTGAGTAAAGAAACTATCTCTGACATCTGTCCTATATCTATCGCCCCTCAATTTAAAGCTATGTCCCCTCGTGCTGGCCATCACCATATGAGGAAACGGTTCTCCCCGTCCACCCTATCTAACCCTCTGATTATCTTGCATGTCTCTATTAAGTCACCTTTGAGGAGAAAGTGAGGTCTGCAGATGCTGGAGATCAGAGCTGGAAATGTGTTGCTGGAAAAGCGCAGCAGGTCAGGCAGCATCCAGGGAACAGGAGAATCGACGTTTCGGGCATAAGCCCTTCTTCAGGAATGGGGAAAGTTTGTCCAGCAGGCTAAGATAAAAGGTAGGGAGGAGGGACTTGGGGGAGGGGCGTCGGAAATGTGATAGGTGGAAAGAGGTCAAGGTGAGGGTGATAGGTCAGACTGGGGTGGGGGGCGGAGAGGTCGGGAAGAAGATCTCAGGTTAGGAAGGCGGTGCTGAATTTGATGGATTTGACTGAGACAGGGTGGGGGGAGGGGAAATGAGGAAACTGGTGAAATCCGAGTTCATCCCTTGTGGTTGGAGGGTTCCTAGCCGGAAGATGAGGCGTTCTTCCTCCAACCGTCGTTTTGTTGTGGTCTGACGATGGAGGAGTCCAAAGACCTGCATATCCTTGGTGGAGTGGGAGGGGGAATTGAAATGTTGAGCTACAGGGTGGTTGGGTTGGTTGGTCCGGGTGTCCCAGAGGTGTTCTCTGAAACGCTCCGCAAGTAGCCGGCCTGTCTCCCCAATATAGAGGAGGCCACATCGGGTGCAGAGGATGCAATAGATGATATGTGTGGAGGTACAGGTGAATCTGTGGCGGATATTGCAGTTTCCTTTGGGGCCTTGGAGGGAGGTGAGGGGGGAGGTGTGGGCGCAAGTCTTGCACCTCCTGCGGTTGCAGGGGAAGGTGCCGGGAGTGGAGGTAGCCGTCATTTCCGCTACCTCCAAACGGACCCCACCACCAAGGATATATTTCCCTCCCCTCCGCTATCAGCATTCCGTAAAGACCACTCCCTCCGTGACTCCCTCGTCAGATCCACACCCCCCACCAACCCAACCTCCACTCCCGGCACCTTCCCCTGCAACCGCAGGAGGTGCAAGACTTGCGCCCACACCTCCCCCCTCACCTCCCTCCAAGGCCCCAAAGGAAACTTCCATATCCGCCACAGATTCACCTGCACCTCCACACATATCATCTATTGCATCCTCTGCACCCGATGTGGCCTCCTCTATATTGGGGAGACAGGCCGGCTACTTGCGAAGCGTTTCAGAGAACACCTCTGGGACACCCGGACCAACCAACCCAACCACCCTGTAGCTCAACATTTCAATTCCCCCTCCCACTCCACCAAGGATATGCAGGTCTTTAGACTCCTCCATCGTCAGACCACAACAAAATGACGGTTGGAGGAAGAACGCCTCATCTTCCGGCTAGGAACCCTCCAACCACAAGAGATGAACTCAGATTTCACCAGTTTCCTCATTTCCCCTCCCCCCACCCTGTCTCAGTCAAATCCATCAAATTCAGCACCGCCTTCCTAACCTGAGATCTTCTTCCCGACCTCTCCGCCCCCACCCCAGTCTGACCTATCACCCTCACCTTGACCTCTTTCCACCTATCACATTTCCGACGCCCCTCCCCCAAGTCCCTCCTCCCTACCTTTTATCTTATCTCCCTAACTTTCCCCATTCCTGAAGAAGGGCTTATGCCCGAAACGTCGATTCTCCTGTTCCCTGGATGCTGCCTGACCTGCTGCGCTTTTCCAGCAACACATTTCCAGCTCTATTAAGTCACCTCGCAACCTTCTTCTCTCTCACGAAAACAACCTCAAGTCCCTCAGCTTTTCCTCATTTCCATCATTTCCACACCAGCCAAAAACAACCGCTTCACTATTCTAATCCCCCAATTTTCCAGCACTTTTCCCATAACCTTGTCTGCCCTAGTATCTCAAATCTACATCTAAATCCTTTTGAAACGCTGTGAGAGTTTCTGTCTCTACCACCTCCACAGCTCCAGATTCCCACCTCCATCTGGGTGAAAATTATTTATCTCACATCTCCTCTAAACCTTCTACCCATTTCCTTAAATCTATATCCTTTGGTCATTGATCCCCCCACCCAGAGGAAACATTTCTTTATGTCTACCCTATCTATGCCCCTCAAGACTTTTTCCATCTCATTCATGTCCCCACTTTTTCCATCTCAATCATGTCCCCACTCAGTCTCCTCTGCTCAAAGGAAATCAATCCCAGTCGGTCCAGCCCAGGCAGAACTGAAAATCTCCAGCCCGTGTTGGTAAATCTCCCCTGAACCCTGTCCAGTGCTATCACTTCCCTCTTATAATGTGGATTCCAGAACTGCACACAATACTCTGTCTGTAGCCTCACTAGTATTGAATACAGTTCCAGCATAACCTCCCTGCTCTTAAATTCTATGCCTGGACTAATTAAAGCAAGTATACCATATGCCTTCTAACCACTTTGTCTATCTGTACTGATATCTTAAGGGACTGATGAAAATACACACAAAGGTCCCTTTGATCCTTAATGCTTCCCAGGGTCTTACCATTCATCATTTAATCCCTTGCCTTGTTTGTCCTGCTTGAGTGCAGCACCTCATATTTATCTGGATTTAATTCCATTTGCCACTGATCAACCCATTGATATCCTCCTGTAGTCGAAGGCCATCCTCCTCACGATCCTATCACCCCATAATTTTTTGTATAATCCGTACACTTACTGACCAATCTTCCTACATTCAAGTCCAAGTCATTTATGTATATCACACACAGCAAGGGCCCCAATAATGGGACCCGACTAGATACAAACACCCAGTCAAAAAAAACCCTTCAACCATCATCCTCTGCTTTTTTCCATTCAGTCAAATGTGGATCAAATTTGCAAAATTTCCTTGGATCCCACAGGCTCTTATCCTTGCTATCAGTCTCCCACGCAGGACCTTGGCAAAAGCCTTGCTGAAGTCCAGGTGGACTATATCACAATCATTGCCCTTATCTTCACACTTGGTCAACTCTTCAAAAAATTCAATCAAGTTGGTCAGATATGGCTCCTTTTAACAAAACAAAGCCGTTTTTGATTAATCCCTACCTCTCAAATTGCAGAATAATTCTGTCCATCAAAATTGCCCCCAATAATTTTGCCACCACCAATATGAGACAGACTAGCCTCTAGTTTCCTGGTCTATCCCCTAATCCCTTCTTGAATAACGATACCACACTGTCTCCCCTTTAGGTCCTCTGGTACCTCTTCTATGACTAGAGATAAATTGAATTTTTTTGTGAAGTTGTTCCCCGTGGTGCTTGTTCCAATTATTTATGCCCAACCTAACAACACTGGATGAGATTACAAAACCAAACTGTTCTGAAGAACGGTCACTGGGCCTGGAATGTTCATTCTTCTTTCTCACCTCAGATGCTGCCAGATCTTCTGAGTTTCTTTGCTGATTTCTGTTTTTGTCACTGGAAGTGATTATCTAGGAGAAAGCGAGGACTGCAGATGCTGAATATTAGCGTCAAGAGTGTGGTGCTGGAAAAGCACAGCAGGTCGGGCAGCACCTGACGAGCAGGAGAATCAACATTTCAGGCATAAGCTCTTCATCAGGAATGAGGCTCATTCTTTGGACGATCTTGAGTTGGAGATTCCCAGGTGTCTTTTGGGAATGCTGCGCTTCCCCAGTGAGGCCTTGAGGGTAGCCTGAAACATGTCCTCTGTCCAGCCTGAGGCCATCCTGCTGTTTTGGAGCTGGGAGTAGAGCCCCGTGTTTGGGGAATCTCGTATCAGTCATGAGGATGCCGTGTCCAGTTCATTGTAGCCGATCAAGGGGTGGAGTCAGTGCCTCCATGCCCGGGATGTTGGCACAGGAAGTGATTATCTGTCCATTATCACATTATTGCTTCTAGCTTCTGGGAACTTGCTGCTTTCGGACTTTTTTTTTGCAAGGTGTCACCATCTTTTTCCCTGCTTTCTATATCTTCCATATCCTTTTCCACAGTAAATACTGATGCAAAATACTCGTTTAGTATCTCCCCCATTTTTTGCGGCTCCACACAAAGGCCGCCTTGCTGATCTTTGAGGGGCCCTATTCTCTCCCTAGTTGCCCTATTGTCCTTAATATATTTGTAAACCCCTTTGGATTCTCCTTAATTCTATTTGCCAAAGCTAGCTCATGTCCCCGTTTTGCCCTCCTGATTTCCCTCTTAAGTATACTCCTACTTCCTCTGTACTCTTCTAAGGATTCACTCGATCGATCCTGTCTATACCTAACAAAGGCTTCCTTCTTTTTCGTAACTAAGCCTTCAATTTCTTTAGTCATTCAGCATTCCCTATACCTACCAGCCTTTCCTTTTACCTTAACAGGAATATACTTTCTCTGGATTCTCGTTATCTAATTTCTGAAGGCTTCCCATTTTCCAGCCGTCCCTTTACCTGCGAACATCTGCACCCAATCAACTTCTGAAAATTCTTGACGAGTACCATCAAAATTGGCCTTTCTCCAATTTATAACTTCAACTTTCAGATCTGGTCTATCCTTTTCCATCACTATTTTAAATCTAATAGAATTATTGTCACTGGCCCCCGCAGTGTACCTTACAACTCTGTGGGAAGTCAGAGAAGTGATTGCTGGGCCTCTTGCTGAGATATTTGTATCATCGATAGTCACAGATGTGGTGCCAGAAGACTGGAGGTTGGCTAACGTGGTGCCACTGTTTAAGAAGGGTGGTAAGGACAAGCCAGGGAACTATAGACCAGTGAGCCTGACCACAGTGGTGGGAAAGTTGTTGGAGGGAATCCTGAGGGACAGGATGTACATGTATTTGGATAGGCAAGGACTAATTAGGGATAGTCAACATGGCTTTGCGCGTGGGAAGTCATGTCTCACAAACTTGATTGAGATTTTTGAAGAAGTAACAAAGAGGATTGATGAGGGCAGAGCGGTAGATGTGAGCTATATGGACTTCAGTAAGGCGTTCGACAAGGTTCCCCATGGGAGACTGATTAGCAAGGTTAAATCTCATGGAATACATGGAGAACTAGCCATTTGGATACAGAACTGGCTCAAAGGCAGAAGACAGAGAATCGGGGTGGAGGGTTGTTTTTCAGACTGGAGGCCTGTGACCAGTGGAGTGCCACAAGGATTGGTGCTGGGTCCACTACTTTTTGTCATTTACATAAATGATTTGGATGTGAGCATAAGAGGTAGAGTTAGTAAGTTTGGAGATGATACCAAAATTGGAGGTGCAGTGGACAGCGAAGAGGGTGACCTCAGATTACAGCAGAATCTGGACCAGATGGGCCAATGGTCTGGGAAGTGGCAGATGGAGTTTAATTCAGATAAATGCGAGGTACTGCATTTTGGGAAAGCAAATCTTAGCATGACTTATACACTTAATGGTAAGGTCCTAGGGAGTGTTGTTGAACAAAGACCTTGGAATGCAGGTTCATAGCTCCTTGAAAGTGGAGTCGCAGGTAGGTAAGATAGTGAAGCAGGCTTATTTTATTGGTCAGAGTATTGAGTACAAGAGTTGGGAGCTCATGTTGCGTCTGTACAGGACATTGGTTAGGCCACTGTTGGAATATTTGTGCAATTCTGGTCTCCTTCCTATTGGAAAAATGTTGTGAAACTTGAAAGTGTTCAGAAAAGATTTACAAGGATGTTGGAGGATTTGAGCTATAGGGAGAGGCTGGAGAGGCTGAACAGGCTGGGGCTGTTTTCCCTGGAGCGTCGGAGGCTGAGGGTTGACCTTATAGAGGTTTACAAAATTATGAGGGGCATGGATAGGATAAATAGACAAAGTCTATTTATCCTATCCATGGGTTCCCCGACCCCTATCCTGGGGTCGGGGAATCCAGAACTAGAGGGCATAGGTTTAGAGTGAGAGGGGAAAGATATAAAAGAGACCTAAGGGGCAACCTTTTCACACAGAGTGTGGTACGGGTATGGAATGAGCTGCCAGAGGGAGTGGTGGAGGCTGATATAATTGCATCATTTAAAAGGCACCTGGATGGGTATATGAATAGGAATGGTTTGGGGAGATATGGGCCAGGTGTTGGCAGGTGGGACTAGATTGGGTTGGGATATCTGGTCGGCATGGACGGGTTGGACCGAAGGTTTTGTTTCCACGCTGTACATCTCTACCACCCTATGACTCTAAGAGTCTATGACGTCTTGAGGATGTGAGGCTCTACGTAAATGCAACTTCTTTTGTTTATTCCTTCAAGGTGACAGGAAACAGCTGCTGTGACCTATTTACTCAACAGCGTATCTATATTAAGTTTAACATCTGTTCAAACCTTTTCTGTCATTCCCCAAGTGTTCGCTATCGGAAACATAATTACAGCCTTGTGACAAAGATCAAAGTGACTGCAGTGAATGACAAAACAGCGTCAGGACCTGACTTGCATGTACCAATTTATTTTCAACAAACAGGCAACAATCGAAGATGGCAGCGAGAGCTGATATTAATGTTGGCATCAGCCCTCTCTATCCTTTCTCCAACTCAAAATACTAATAATTATTCCGTGTACGACTCTTCAAAACGTAGCTTCGTTGCGATTAACCTACACAGAGCAGGTGAATTTCCAGACAATCCTTTCCCAATGTCCCACAATTGGAGAGCTTAAGGGGGACCGTTTAAGATCAATTATGCTAATTATAAATATGTTTACATATGCAAATTAGAGTGAATACATGGATTGTTCCCATTCTAATTTGTATAAACACAAGCGCTGAAACCTTTCACTAAAAATTTGAAATTGTAATTCTTGAAAGGAATCACAGGTGAAGACCATTCAGTCCATCATTTTAGTGTTGGGCGCCTGCAAGAGCAGGTCACCAATCACCACTACCATCCCCTCAACCTTTCCATTTAGCCCTACAATTTATTTCTCTTTGGATAAGTATGAACATTCAACCACATATCTGTTTTTGTGAATTCCTTTCAGCTCTTAAAAATTGAAGCTGTGATGGTTCTACCAGACCATTGGGCTGTTCTTTCATTAGAGAGAGGTGACTGGTTATGGTTTCATCTGAGGGTCATCATGCCGTAGGCAAGAGGAGAATTTGTAAATGAGAGTCCTTCATGATAACCTCAGCCCCTGAGGAAGATCCTGCAAATCCGTCGGGAAGAACATCAGTGTCCTCAACCAGGCCAACATCCCCAGCATCGAACCATTGACCGCACCCGTCAATCGGCTACGGTCGGCTGGGCACGTCATCCCCATGACCCATACGAGAGTCCCTAAACCAGTGCTCTACTTCCACCTTCGAAACAGCAGGAGGACAGAGGAAGTTCTTCAGGGATACCCTCAAGGCCCCACTGGGGAAGTGCGGCAGTCCCACTGTCACCTGGGAATCACCGGCCCAAGACCATCCAAAATGGAGGAGGAGCATTCGAGAAAGCGCTGAGAGTTGCCGTCCGGAAGAAATGGAAGCCGGTAGAAAACACCGTAAGGATCACACTGCTTCGCTAATGCCCCAGCCACCCCTTCCCATCACCACCTGCTGCCCCAGGTGTAACAGAGCCTGCGATAGCCCCATCGGTCTGTACAGCTATCTACAGACTCACCTTGAGCGAGGGAGAGAGTCATCCTCATCTGTGAGGGACCATCGATGATGAAACCATGCTATTGGTGTCATTCTGCATTACAAACCAAACCCCATCCCCTGTAAAAAAAAATGCATTTAAATACGTAACTGAGAACAGCAGGAGAATGGACAGGGTGAGTTTAGTGAAGAGGTGAGTAGTGTGGTCTAATAGCACCTGCAAAGAGCCAGCATTGATGGTCTTCATTCGCCAGGCAGATGGTGTATGATGCACAGTGAACACCAACAGTATGAGTTCAATCCTCACACCAGCTGAAGGTATCATGAAGTTTCTATCTTCTCACCTTTCCCCTTGTCTGGGGTGTGGTGACACTTCGGTTCAACTCATCACAGTTGTCATTCTTTATGGCAACTGTACCTTTTGAATTCATGATTATAGCTCAATGGTCACTGATCCAAGGGTGTCAATGTATGTTCTCAAAGCAGAGAACTGCAGAAAGTGAATATGTGCCATCAAATTCCATTTATTCTTGGTTCAGTTCCATCTGCACTTCTGAAAACAATTCGGGCAGTTCCAATTTCCCCTTTTTTGATAAAAAGCCAAGCATTGAGATTCATCGGCATTCAATTATTCCCTCTGCATGCCTTGCTTTCAGACAGAGATAACTATATCCAAATGTATCAGGAAATTAATTTAGCCAGTGAGAAAATCATTCCTTCGGCTCTATTCTTTTTAAAGGCCAGCTAATTTTCTGACCTGCATTGGGACATTATTTAATTCTAATAAAACTAATTTTAATGGAAAATATTGCATCCATCAGCTAGTATTTGCAAAGCTAGAGGACTGAGTAGAGTAGCCTATGCTTTTTAATTAACTTCTAGTACTGCATTCTGTTATTGGCAGCAGGAGACTTTTGACTTATAATTATTATAATTACTGAAGAATCTGTTTCCCGTGCTGTATGACTCGATAACAAAATGTCTCCTTATTCTGTTAAAAATCACACATCACCAGGTTATACTCCAACATGTTTATTTGGAAGCCCTAGCTTTCGGGAGCAGTGCTCCAAAAGATAGTACTTCCAAATAAATCTGTCAGACTATAACCTGGTGTTGTGTGATTTTTAACTTTGTATACCCCAGTCCAACACTGGCCCCTCCACCTTCTTTTTTCTGGAAACGTATTGTAAATAAACGTGAGCTATATTTCTCTAAAGATTGTACTGCATTCTTAACATCCTTTTCGCAATTCCGAAAATATTTGCTGGATTTATTAGAAACTAACTTATGCTTATGGCCTCTCCAGCTGTCCCTCACAGATGAGGTATTGAACTTCACTGTATCTGACATAAAAATATTCCTTACATGAGATTAGATTCCCTACAGTGCAGAAACAGGCCCTTCGGCCCAACCAGTCCACACCAACCCTCCGAAAAGTAACCCACCAGACCCATTTCCCTCTGACTGATGCACCTAGCACTATGGGCAATTTAGCATGGCCAATTCACCTAACCTGCATATCTTTGGACTGTGAGAGGAAACCGGAGCAAACCCATGCAGACACGGGGAGAATGTGCAAACTCCACACAGGCAGTCGCCCAAGGCTGGAATCGAGCCTGGGACCCTGGTGCTGTGAGGCAGCAGTGCTAACCACTGAGCCACCCCATTCTTTTACATTTGTTCGTAACATGTAGGCATCACTGGCTAGGCTAACATTTGTTACTCAATCTTAATTGCTCTTGAGAAAATAGTGGCAAAGTGCCTTCTTGAACTGCTGCAGTCTTTGTGGAGAGACACCAGCCCTGTTCTATTAGGAAGAGAGTTTCAAGTTTTTGACCCAGCGACAGTGAAGCAACCAAGTCAGGGTGCTGAGCGGCTTGGAGGGGACCTTGCAGGGGGTGGTGTTTCCCATGTATCTATAGGTCACAGGTTTAGAAGGTGCTGTCAAAAAAGCCTTGGCTCTAATAATGATGTAACCATTTAACATATTTCTTTAGGGTGACAAATGAACTTACACACATCGAGTGGACTAATGATTGGGAATGGAATTATCCTCTGTATGTTTGCTTCCACAATTATTGACCTCCAAAAAATAACTGGGACATGTAGGGCTTGGGAATTCTGTGGATAATGTGGGTTGAGCCATCAACTCCTGCCACATCCACAAGCCCATTGAATTCATAGGAATGAAGCAAACCATTCAGCCCATTGGGTTTTGGCCAGCATGAACTCCTCTCACCATTCTAAGGAAATTCTGGTGGTGCAGCCTGGCTTTGTCCCTTCATCAGCCCTTGAATACTTTGAGTAGCCATATTACGCCAGCTCGCTGCTCAGCCTCAAGATGGGTGAACAAGGAGACTAGGTTTGCCCCTATTACTGTATTGCTTAGCTGCATTGTAGAGGGTTCAATATGGGCCTCACCCACATCTCTGTCCAATCCAGCCCCAACCCACCCTCATCCTCTAGGACAATGGCAATTGGCCAGACCATTCTCAGTGGTGGTACTGATTCATCATGTTGACATGACATAACCACTGCTTTTGACCCCCAACTTGAGGCCTCCTGAATTGGTTAATAAATTTCTATGAGTTTGATGGCTATGTTATGCAAATCTCTGAACCAGGCCTTCCAGAGTTCACCTTATAATGGCAGGAATACAAGCGCATAGTCTCCCAAAAGGCTCTGGTTGTTTGTCTGATGTTCCCGTCATTAATGTTTCGGAGATTTTCAAGTATTCTCGGTCACTTCACAGGTATATGAGAGAGGCTTCTGGAACACTAAACACTGTCCAACGCAGAGGCTTTCTCCTCCTTGAGAAGGTTCGGAGAACCTCGCACTCAGTGGGTTTCCTCCGGGTGATCCAGTTTCCTCCTACAATCCAAAGATGTGCAGGTTAGGTGAAAAGGCCATGCTAAATTGCCTGTAGTGTTAGGTGTATTAGTCAGGGGTAAATATAGGGAAATGAGTCTGGGTGGATTACTCTTCGCAGGGTCGGTGTGGACTTGTTGGGCCGAAGGGCCTGTTTCCACACTGCAGGGAATCTAATCTAATCAGTGCCAGTAAACTAATGCAAATGGAGTTAAACCCCGATGATCTGACTGAAACTTATAGGACACTGAGAGACCTGGATAGAACGGATGTGGAGAAGATGTTTCCACGAGTAGGAGAGACTAGGACCCAAGGGCACAGCCTCTGAGTGAAGGGACGACCCTTTAGAACTGAGATGAGGAGGAATGTCTTCAGCCAGAGGGTGGAGAATCTGGGGAACTCATTGCTGCAGAAGGACAATGAGTCAGTGAGTCTATTTAAGACAAAGACAGATAGATTCTTGACTAGTAATGGGATCAAGGATTACATGGAGAAAGCTGGAGAATGGGGTTGAGAAACATAGCAGCCCATGATTGAATGGTGGAGCAGACTCAATGGGCTGAATGGCCTGATTCTGCTTCTATATCTTATGGCTTAATGGTAGTGAAGAGATAAAGATCCAGTCATGGAGACACTCATAGCAGGGATGCCCTTATTATTGATTTTGGGGTCTGGTGGTAATACACCAGCATTGCCTGTGACTGTGGGTGAAGAATGAGAGGTGACCTTATTAAAACACTTAAGATTCTTAGTGAACTTGACAGAGTAGATGTGGGGCGATTGTTTGCTCTTGTGGGACAGTCTAGGACCAGAGGCCGCAATCTCAGAACAAGGAGTTGCACATTGAAGACAGAGATGAGGAGGAATTTGTTTGCTCTCAGAGGGGAGTGAGTCTCTGGAACCTCTTTACAAGCTTTCTTTAAGATTCTTTGTCAAGGCCTGGTCATTAAGAATATTCAAGGCTGAAATGTAGGGATTTTTAATCTGTACTGAACCAAGGGATATAGGGAAAGGGCAGGAAAGTGGTGTTGAGGATGATCAGATCAGCCCTGATCTCAATGACAGAGCAGACTTGATGGGCTACTTTTGCCTATACATCTTATCATGGACTTTGGGTCGAGGTCAGGTCAGTACTTAACCCCTTTCTCGGTACATTCCAGGAAAAGAAAACAGATAAATCTGCAAGAGGTGGATTTCTGATGAGAAGGGGTTAGACAGCCCCGTGTTATCTCCCCTTGTTAAATCACTCCCTATTTAAAGTTCTGTTGACCCATTACAGTAGAACACCTTGTTGACATTACACAGGACTTTGCCAGTCACTCAAGCGCATATAGTTTTTCCTTTTCTACAGCAGTTTGTTTTTACTGTTAAAAATCAATTTATTGGAATTAAAAGTTGCAACAGATCCATAAATACTTTGGGGTTCTGATCCATTGCCGCTACAACAGCCACCACCATTATCTGTAAGTTCCTCTCCAGGTCACTCACCATCCTTGGGGTGGTACTGTTGCTCAGTGGTTAGCACTGCTGCCTCCCAATGCCTGGGGCCCTGGTTCAATTCCAGCCTTGGGTGACTGTCTGTGTGGAGTTCATGTAGAGTCATACAGATGTACAGCATGGCAACAGACCCTTCTGCCGACCAGATATCCCAACCCAATCTAGTCCCACCTGCCAGCACCCGGCTCATATCCCTCCAAACCCTTCCTATTCATATACCCATCCAAATGCCTCTTAAATATTGCAATTGGACCAGCCTCCACCACATCCTCTGGTAGCTCATTCCATACATGTACCACCCTCTGCGTGAAAAAGTTGCCCCTTAGATCTCTTTTATATCTTTCCCCTCTCACCCTAAACCTATGCCCTCTAGTTCTGGACTCCCCGACCCCAGGGTAAAGACTTTGCCTATTTATCCTATCCATGCCCCTCATAATTTTGTAAACTTCTATAAGGTCACCCCTCAGCCTCCGACGCTCCAAAGAAAACAGCCCCAGTCTGTTCAGCCTCTCCCTGTAGCTCAGATCCTCCAACCCTGGCAACATCCTTGTAAATCTTTTCTGAACCCTTTCAGGTTTCATAACATCTTTCCGATAGGAAGGAGACCAGAATTGCACGCAATATTCCAACAGTGGCCTAACCAATGTCCTGTACAGCCGCAATATGACCTCCCAACTCCTGTACTCAATACTCCGACCGATAAAGGAAAGCATACCAAACGCCTTCTTCACTATCATATCTAACTGCGACTCCACTTTCAAGGAGCTATGAACCTGCACTCCAAGGTCCCTTTGTTCAGCAACACTCCCTAGGACCTTACCATTAAGTGTATAAGTCATGCTAAGATTTGCTTTCCCAAAATGCAGCACCTCGCATTTATCTGAATTAAACTCCATCTGCCACTTCTCAGCCCATTGGCCCATCTGGTCACGATCTTGTTGTAATCTGAGGTAACCCTCTTCGCTGTCCCCTACATCTCCAATTTTGGTCTCATCTGCAAACTTACTAACTGTACCTCTTATGCTCACATCCAAATCATTTATGTAAATGACAAAAAGTAGAGGGCCCAGCACTGATCCTTGTGGCACTCCACTGGTCACAGGCCTCCAGTCTGAAAAACAACCCTCCACCACCACCCTCTGTCTTCTACCTTTGAGCCAGTTCTGTATCCAAATGGCTAGTTCTCCCTGTATTCCATGAGATCTAACCTTGCTAATCAGTCTCCCATGGGGAACCTTGTCGAACGCCTTACTGAAGTCCATATAGATCACATTTACTGCTCTGCCCTTATCAATCTTCTTTGTTACTTCATCAAAAAACTCAATCAAGTTTGTGAGACATGATTTCCCAAGCACAAAGCCATGTTGACTATCCCAAATCAGTCCTTGCCTTTCCAAATACATGTACATCCTGTCCCTCAGGATTCCCTCCAACAACTTGCCCACCACTGAGGTCAGGCTCACTGGTCTATAGTTCCCTTACCACCCTTCTTAAACAGTGGCACCACATTTGCCAATCTCCAGTCTTCCGGCACTTCACCTGTGACTATCGATGATACAAATAATGTTCTCTCTGTGTCTGCGTGGGTTTCCTCCCACAATCCAAAAATGTGTAGGTTTGCTGAATTCGCCATGCTAAATTGCCCATAGTGTTAGGTGCATTTGTCAGAGGGAAATGGGTCTGGGTGAGTTATTCTTCGGACGGTCGGTTTGGATTTGTTGGGCCAAAGGGCCTGTTTCCACTCTAGGGAATCTATTCTAAATCCTGACTTGGAAATTTATTATGATTCCTTCAGTCTCACTGGGTCAAAATCCTGTAAATCCCTCCCTGACAGTACTGTGGGTGTCCCTGCACAACATAGGCTACAGCAGTTCCAGTAGGCAGCTCACCACCACTTTGTGCAGGGCAACTAGGGACAGGCAATAAATTCTGGTGCAGTTGATGACATCCAGATACCATTAACAAATATAGTTCTGAAGAAGAGTCACTGGATTCAAAATAATTATTAATTTATGTTTTTGTTTTACGATAATATTTTGTGGGGTTAGGACTCAGGCTCAAAGGTAATAGACAATTTATATAACATTGGTTGGGTAAACGAATAGCAATTATGCATACTTATGGTAATTACAACACTTAACATTTTCCTCAAGTCATCTAAACAACTAAAGGCACCTCTCCTGAATTAATTCCTAATTTAAAATGAACGTTTGGCATGCATTTATTGACTTTTTACAAGGCAAAGAATACTCCCACAAACTCACCACCTAATTCCGAGCTGTTAACTTGAACTTGAGGTAATCATGTAAAACTAGTTTAATGAGAGGGTAATGAGAAGGTTTTACATCATAGCACTGTGTCACAATTATCCCTGCGTGCCACAGACGAATTGCCCACTGAAATAATGTCAAGTTACAGTTACATCGTTCCAAAGTTTCATGAAGCTTTACTGAAACAGGTGAATCTACAGATGTCACAGAATCCTACCGTGGCACTGAAAGGATTACTTACCTCTCTCTCTGTGTCACCATTCAGTTAGTCCCACTGTTGTGAGACAATTTCCAGGGCCCCATAAAATTGAAAGTTGCTGTTAAATCGACTTCCAGCGCTCTGCCTGGGAGTACATCCCAGGTCACAACAGCTCACTATGTAAGAAACTCTCTCCTCATTCTCATGTTTGGTTCTGTGCCCTCTGAATACTACGTTGTATTCATTCGTAGGGAGTGTGCTTCACTGGCTGGGCCAGCATTGGTGACACATTGCTACTTGCCCTTAAGAAGCCAGGTCTATGGCATTGACCTCAAGTGGGCCCCTGGTGTAGAGGAGAGTGGGCCCACAGTGTGGAGGAGAGTGGGCCTCACGGTGTGGAGGAGAGTGGGCCCCACGGTGTGGAGGCGAGTGAGCCCCACAGTATAGAGGAGAGTGGGTCCCACAGTGTGGAGGAGAGTGGGTCCCACGGTGTGGAGGAGAGTGGGCCCCTGGTGTGGAGGAGAGTGGTACCCACAGTGTGGGGGCATGTGGGCCCCACGGTGTGGAGGAGAGTGGGCCCATGGTGTGGTGGAGAGTGGGCCCACAGTATGGAGGAGAATGTGTCCTATGGTGTGGAGGAGATGGGCCCCACAATGTGGAGGAGAGTGGGCCCCACAGTGTAGAGGAGAGTGGGCCCATGGTGTGGAGGAGACTGGGCTCCACAGTGTGGAGGAGAGTGGGTCCCACAGTGTAGAGGAGAGTGGGTCCATGGAGTGGAGGAGAGTAGGCTCCACAGTGTGGAGGAGAGTGGGCCCCTGGTGTGGAGGAGAGTGGGTCCCACAGTGTAGAGGAGAGTGGGCCCCTGGTGTGGAGGAGAGTGGGTCCCACAGTGTAGAGGAGAGTGGGTCCATGGAGTGGAGGAGACTGGGCCCCACAGTGTGGAGGAGAGTGGGCCCCTGGAGTGGAGGAGACTGGGCCCCACAGTGTGGAGGAGACTGGGCCCCACAGTGTGGAGGAGACTGGGCCCCACAGTGTGGAGGAGAGTGGGCCCCTGGTGTGGAGGAGAGTGGGTCCCACAGTGTAGAGGAGAGTGGGTCCATGGAGTGGAGTAGAGTAGGCTCCACGGTGTGGAGGAGAGTGGGCCCCACGGTGTGGAGGAGAGTGGGCCCCACAGTGTGGAGGAGAGTGGGCCCCACGGTGTGGAGGAGAGTGGGCCCCACAGTGTGGAGGAGAGTGAGCCCCACAGTGTAGAGGAAAGTGGGCTCATGGTGTGGAGGAGACTGTGCCCCACGGTGTGTAGGAGAGTGGGCCCCACAGTGTGGAGGAGAGTGGGCCCCACAGTGTGGAGGAGAGTAGGCCCCACAGTGTGGAGGAGAGTGGGCCCCACAGTGTGGAGGAGAGTGGGCCCCACAGTGAGGAGGAGAGTGAGCCCCACAGTATAGAGGAGAGTGGGCCCCTGGTGTGGAGGAGAGTGGGTCCCACGGCGTTGAGGAAAGTGTGCCCCACAGTGCGAAAGAGAGTGAGCCCCACAGTGTTGAGGAGAGTGGGCCCCACAGTGTGGAGGAGAGTGAGCCCCACAGTGTGGAGGAGAGTGGGCCCCACAGTGTGGAGGAGAGTGAGCCCCACAGTGTAGAGGAAAGTGGGCCCATGGTGTGGAGGAGACTGTGCCCCACGGTGTGTAGGAGAGTGGGCCCCACAGTGTGGAGGAGAGTAGGCCCCACAGTGTGGAGGAGAGTGAGCCCCACAGTGAGGAGGAGAGTGAGCCCCACAGTATAGAGGAGAGTGGGCCCCTGGTGTGGAGGAGAGTGGATCCCACGGCGTTGAGGAAAGTGTGCCCCACAGTGCGAAAGAGAGTGAGCCCCACAGTGTTGAGGAGATTGGGCCCCACAGTACAGAGGAGAGTGTGCCCCTGGTGTGGAGGAGAGTGGGCCCCACAGTGTGCAGGAGAGTGAGCCCCACAGTATAGAGGAGAGTGGGCCCCACAGAGTGGAGGAGAGCGGGCCCCATGGTGTGGAGGACAGTGGGCACACAGTGTGGAGGAGAGTAGGCCACATGGTGGGGAGGAGACTGGGCCCCACAGTATGGAGGAAAGAAGGTTCCGCGGGGTGGGGAGAGTGGGCCTCACTGTGTGGAGGAGAGTGGACCTTTGGTGTGGAGGAGACTGGGCCCCACAGTGTGGAGGAAAGAAGGCTCCGCGGTGTGGAGGAGAGTGGGCCTCACTGTGTGGAGGAGTGTGGGCCCATGGTGTGGAGGAGAGCGGGCCCCATGGCATAGAGGAGAGTGAGCCTTTGGTGTGGAGGAGAGTGGCCCCACAGTACAGAGGAGAGTGGGCCCCATGTTGTGGAGGAGAGTGGGCCCCACAGTGTGGAGATGAGTGGACCCCACAGCATGGAGGAGAGTGGGCCCAATGTCGTGGAGGAGAGTGGGCTCCACAGTATAGAGGAGAGTGAGCTTCTGGTGTGGAGGAGGGTGGGCCCCACAGTGTGGATGAGAGTGGGCCCCAGGGTGTGGAGGAGAGTAGGCCACATGATGTGGATGAGAGTGGGTCCACTGTGTAGAGAGAGTGGGCTCCATAGTGTGGAGGAGAGTGGGCCCCACAGTGTGAAGGAAAGTGAGCCCCACAGTGTGGAGGAGAGTGGGCCCCACAGTATAGAGGAGAGTGGGCCCCTGGTGTGGAGGAGAGTGGGCCCCACAGTGTGGATGAGAGTGGGCCCCACGGTGTGGAGGAGAGTGGGCCCCAGCGTGTGGAGGAGAGTAGGCCACATGATGTGGAGGAGAGTGGGCCCCACTGTGTAGAGGAGAGTGGGCCTCACAGTGTGGAGGAGAGTGAGCCCCACAGTGTGGAGGAGAGTGGGTCCCAGGGTGTGGAGGAGAGTAGGCCACATGATGTGGATGAGAGTGGGTCCACTGTGTAGAGAGAGTGGGCTCCATAGTGTGGAGGAGAGTGGGCCCCACAGTGTGAAGGAAAGTGAGCCCCACAGTGTGGAGGAGAGTGGGCCCCACAGTATAGAGGAGAGTGGGCCCCTGGTGTGGAGGAGAGTGGGCCCCACAGTGTGGATGAGAGTGGGCCCCACGGTGTGGAGGAGAGTGGGCCCCAGCGTGTGGAGGAGAGTAGGCCACATGATGTGGAGGAGAGTGGGCCCCACTGTGTAGAGGAGAGTGGGCCTCACAGTGTGGAGGAGAGTGAGCCCCACAGTGTGGAGGAGAGTGGGCCCCACAGTATAGAGGAGAGTGGGCCCCTGGTGTGGAGGAGAGTGGGCTGCACGGTGTGGAGGAGAATGGGCCCCACAGTGTGGAGGAGAGTGAGTCCCACAGTGTGGAGGAGAGTGGGCCCCACAGTGTGGAGGAGAGTGGGCCTCACAGTGTGGAGGAGAGTGAGCCCCACAGTATAGAGGATAGTGGTCCCAATGGTGTGGAAGGAGAGTGGGCCCCATGGTGTGGAGGAGAGTGCGCCACATGGTATGGTGGAGAGTGGGCCCCATGGTATGGTGTAGAGTGGGCCCCGCAGTATAGTAGAGAGTGAGCCCCTGGTGTGGAGGAGCGTGGGACCCATGGTATGGTGGAGAGTGGGCCCCACAGTGTGGAGGAGAGTGAGCCCCACTGTATAGAGGACAGTGGGCCCCTGGTGTGGAGGAGAGTGGGCCCCACGGTGTGGAGGAGAGTGGGCCCCACGGTGTGAGGAGAGTGGGCCCCTGGTGTAGAGGAGAGTGGGCCCCATGGTGTGGTGGGGATGGGCCCCACAGTGTGGAGGAGAGTGGGCCCCACAGTGTGGAGGAGAGTGGGCCCCACAGTGTGGAGGAGAGTGAGCCCCACAGTGTGGAGGAGAGTGAGCCCCACAGTATAGAGGACAGTGGGCCCCTGGTGTGGAGGAGAGTGGGCCCCACAGTGTGGAGGAGAGTGGGCCTCAGTATAGAGGAGAGTGAGCCCCTGGTGTGGAGGAGAGTGGGCCCCATGGTGTGGAGGAGAGTTGGCCCCACAGTGTGGAGGAGAGTGGGCCGCACAGTATAGAGGAGAGTGAGCCCCTGGTATGGAGGAGAGTGGGCCCCATGGTGTGGAGGAGAGTGGCCCCATGGTGTGGAGGAAAGCTGGCCCACGGTATGGAGGAGAGTGGGCCCCACAATGTGGAAGAGAGTGGGCCCCATGGTGTGGAGGAAAGCTGGCCCACAGTGTGGAGGAGAGTGGGCCCCATAGTGTGGAGGAGAGTGGGCCCCACAATGTGGAAGAGAGTGGGCCCCACGGTGTGGAGGAAAGCTGGCCCATGGTGTGGAGGAGTGTGGGCCCCTGGTGTGGAGGACAGTGGGCCCCACGGTGTGGAGGAAAGCTGGCCCACGGTGTGGAAGAGAGTGGGCCTCTGGTGTGGAGGAGAATGGGCCCCACGGTGTGGAGGAAAGCTGGCCCACGGTGTGGAAGAGAGTGGGCCTCTGGTGTGGAGGAGAATGGGCCCCACGGTGTGGAGGAAAGCTGGCCCACGGTGTGGAGGACAGTGTGCCCCTGGTGTGGAGGACAGTGGGCCCCTGGTGTGGAGGACAGTGGGCCCCACTGTGTGGAGGAAAGCTGGCCCACGGTGTGGAGGACAGTGGGCCCCTGGTGTGGAGGACAGTGAGCCCCACAGTGTGGAGGAAAGCTGGCCCACGGTGTGGAGGACAGTGGGCCCCTGGTGTGGAGGACAGTGGGCCCCTGATGTGGAGGAGCTCCTTTTGGCTGGAATTGAATCTTTTGAATATAGTAGAGAAGGGAACCATTCGGCCCTTTGTTTATATGCTTCCCATCTGGAAAGATCAATCGTATTTGCCCTATTCCTTAATAGAGTTATAAAACCATAGAATCATACAGTATAAAAGAGACCCTTTTCCCATCATGTCTGTACTACCAAAACAGTTCTACCACCCGACAATTAGAAAATTGTTGTATTTGCAAGCATTTGTCCAACTGTGTTTTGGGTGCAACTATTGAATTTCCTTCCATGACCCATTCAGCCACACATTGCAAATTATTGTGCAAAAAGTGAAAGGCACTGCCCTCATCTTGCCTGCGATTTTGTTGAGAATCTTCCCCAACCTTTCTCCTCCAGTTATAAATCCTTCTGTCAAGTGGAAGCAACTTCAATGGAGACAGGGAAAGTTGACGAAGGTCATCGTTTGAATGTATCACCATCAACATTTCAGATATTGTTGCCCTCTGAGTAGTACATGTTACTGATGGGATGTTTAAATAATAGATTACACTGAGTGCCTTCATGCGGAAAAGGAAAATAAAAGGTCATCAATTTCCAACATCACCAGTGAAGCTTTTAACTCAATATTTTCTTCTTTAATAGACTGGTGATCTATTGCCTTCATACAACTGTGAACATTTCCCATGCCTTGTATCAAATATCAATACAAGAGTTGGGTGTTCAATTGTTGTATACTAGAAATAAATGTTTTGAACAGAGTACAAATACCCATGTTTTTGTTGGAAATTTATTTCATTTAATCACCCTGCCACTGATTACAAGCTCCCCCATATATGCAACCAATTTCAACACAAATAGCCCTCCATCATTTGTTCCCTCGTTCATTAGAACTCAGGCATTTCTTCAGACCTTATAGATAATATCAGATTTGCTATTTTCTTTTCAATTAAATCTATATATTTAATAATAATTCTAACAATGATCCGGGCATCTCTCCATTTTCTGCCAATTGTTTTAAATTAATTATCATGAGGTCATGTCTTATGATCTTTTAAGACCCCCCCATAAAACATAAGACATAGGACCATTCAACACATTAAGACTACTCTGCCATTCAATGAGATCATGGTTGAACAAATAATTCTCATCTCCATTTTCTTGCCTTTTCCCCATAACTTTCAATTTTGCTTAAGGCAAGGCATGGTGGCTCAGTGGTTAGAACTGCTGCCTCACAGCGCCAGGATCCTCGGTTTGATTCTAGCCTCAGGTGACTGTCTGTGTGGAGTTTGCAACACTCTCCCCGTGTCTGTGTGGGTTTGCTCCAGTTTCCTCCCACAGTCCAAAGATGTGCAGGCTAGGTGAATTGGCCATGCTAAATTGCCCACAGTGTTAGGTGCATTAGTCAGAGGGAAATGGGTCTGGGTGGGTTACTCTTCAGAGGACTGGTTGGATTGAAAAGCCTGTTTCCACTGTGTAGGGAATCTAATTGAATAAAAACCTCTGATTCCCTTTTTGATGAACAATTTGTTTACACATGCACCTAATGATATATATTGAACTGAATTATTGTCACGTACTCAAATGAGTTCAGTGAAAAGTTTACAGCTGCTTCTCAAAGCACCATCTTAGGTACAAAGGTAAAATTCTTAGGAAACAAAAAAAATTAGAAAAATAAAGAAATAAATAGTCTAGCATTAGAGGCCATGGGAATAAATTAGAATAATACTGCGATGATGCTGTCATTTTACAAAGATTATTTTGTCAAATTTTTTAAGAGAGATCATAAAGGCAGAGGTGACGAAGAGTCTAATTCAACAATGAATAGGGAGTGGCCAGTTCTCCCAAGTCAGGTATTTTTCTAGTTTATGTTTAGATCTGGCAGTCACAAGATGTGTGAGTCCAGGGGAGTAGCAAACTTCAGTAAGGAATTCCTCTGACTTCCTTCTGAAATCTCTCTCTGGATGCTGCTCCCTCCTTCTGAATTTGAATTTACATTTTTGTCAAATGGGATGTTACTGTATTGGGAACAGCTAATTAGTAATAATCGGCTTGGTTACATTTTCCAGCAGTTGTTATTCTAAATTTCATTTTCTTTTGAACTGGATGTTTAAATAAATTCTGTTTTGCTTAAAGCCGAGTGTTTTGACCAGCTGCATCACACCTGGAACACGCACTTCACATCTGCCTTTAAATAAAGAAAAAGTTAGGGTCTGGGCTACCTTTCCTAAAATGTTTTGAGGGGGTCTGGCCTAGTTCACAGCAATACAGAAGTAAAAAATTCAGAATATGAGGCTTTCCGACCCAGTCTACACCGGCACATGGTCTCCACCATCTGCACTGGACCTGCCAACATAGGAGTTGCCCCAATTTAGACATCATCACTTCATTGCTGGACCACTTTGCTGATGCCGCTGAATACACAGTCACCCTTGAACCAAGAGCCCCTGGCTCCGCTGAGAGGCAAGGCCACTAGTCCCACTTCAGACACGGTGCCACCAGCTTGAAGAGTTCACTGCTGCTGCCACTCTGTCCCCGAACACGTCTGCTATGGCCGCTGGCTCTGATCACCGGGAGAAGCTACACCCACTGCTCTGCCTGCGGCCCGCTCTCTCTGCCACACCAGTGCTGCCAAAAAACCCGCCACAAAAAAGAAGTAAAAGAAAAGGAAAATAAAGCCAAAGAAGAGAACAGAAAGAAAAGTAGAAGAAAGAAGGAAAGCAGGTGGGAGTGGATGGTCCCTGCGCAAGAGCCCACATGGAGCCCTATTACTCCACTGCCAGCCTGCACTGGGGAACGCATATTATACATAATGATCGAGTCTGCAGTAGCAAAGAATTCCATGGATTCACAACCCTCTGAGAGCAGAAATGCCTCCTCATCTCTGTCTTCTTCTGAGATTATATCCTCTGGTCCTACATGCTGCCACAAAGGGAAACAAACTCTCCACAGCCACCCTATCAAGTTGTCAAGAATCTTGATTCGGAGATGCTGGTGTTGGACTGGGGTGTAAAAAATTAAAAATCACACAGCACCAGGTTATAGTCCAACAGGTTTAATTGGAAACGCACTATCTTTCGGAGCGCTGCTCCTTCATCAGGTGGTTAATCTAAGAATCTTGTAATACCCTCAACTCTCATCCTTCCAAACGTCAATGAATCTTTTCTGGACTGCCTTCAATACCAGTATATCGTTCTATGTAAGGGGAGCAAAACTGTTTACAGTATTCCAGCTATAGTCTGGCTAGTGCTTTGGAACATTTTAGTCAAACCTCCCTTCTTTTAGATTTGATTTGATTTATTAATGTCACGTGTACCAAGATACAGTGAAAAGTATTGTTTTGCAAGCGATATAGGTAAATCATGCCATATAAAGAACAGCAGGGGAATAGAACAAAATAAGCAGAAGTAGGTACTGCAGATGCTGGAGATTAGAGTCAAGATTAGAGTGGTGCTGGAAAAGCACAGCAGGTCAGGCAGCATCCGAGGAGCAGGAAAATCGACGTTTCGGGCAAAAGCCCTTTTGCCCGATTTTCCTGCTCCTCAATTCAACAGAGTGCAGAGGATAGTGTTACAGCTACAGAGAAAGAGATCAGTGTAAGCATTTGAGAGGTCCATTCCAACATCTGATAACAGTGGGGAAGAAGCTGTTCTTGAGTCTGTTAGTATGTGTGTTTAAGCTTTTGTTCCTTCTGCCCGACAGAAGAGGGTGGAAGAGATTATGTTGGTTACTTTCCCGAGGCAGCTAGAAGTGTAGATAAAATCAATGGATAGTAGGCTGGTATGAACTGTGTTCACAACTCTTTGTAGTTTCTTGTGGTCTTGGGTCAAGAATTTGCCATACCTGGCTGTGATGTCTCCAGATAGAATGTTTTCTATGGTGCATCTATAAAAAATTGATAAGAGCCTTTGTGGACATGCCGAATTTCCGTCACCTTCCAAGGAAGTAGCTTTCTTGACCCTTGCGCGACAGGGTTGGACCAGGTCAGATTGTTGGTGATTGTTATTCCTAGGAACTTGTTAGTCTTGACTATTTCCACCTCAGCACCATATGTCCTCTACTCCACTTCCTGATGTCAATGACCAGTTCCTCCATTTCGCTGACATTGAGGGAGAGATTGTCGTCTTTACACCATTCCACTAAGCTCTCTATCTCTTTCCTGTGCTTTGTCTCATCATTGTTTGAGATCTGACCCTCTACAGTGGTATCATCAGCAAACCTGTATTTCGAGTTGGAGTGGAATTTGGCTGCACAGCCGTGAGTGTATAAGGAGTACAGTAAGAAGCTGAACACGTAGCGTTGTGGGGCACCAGTGTTGAGGATTAACGTGGAGGAGATGTAGTGGCCTATCCTTACTCTTTGGGTCAGGAAGTCAAGGATCCAGTTACAGAGGGGGGAGCAGAGACCTAGGTCTTGGAGTTTAAAGATGAGTATGTTTGGAATTATGTGTTGAAGGTGGAGTTGTAGTCGATAGTAGGAGCCTGACCTAGATATCCGTGTTATCCAGATGTTCCAGGGCTGAGTGTAGGGCCAGGAAGATGGTGTCTGCTGTTATCTGTTGCACTGGTAGGTGAATTTCAAAGGATCAAGGCAGGCTGGGTGTGGCTGGAATTGGAGTGAGCCATGACTAACCTCATTATCAACCAGGCGGTAGTCACCGCCACAGGCATCAGATCGGACTTCTTGAGAATGAACCCATGAAAAGCGACTGACCTGGATACAGCCCCCCCCATCGTGCACTCTGATCATGTGCAAACCAGCTGGTGGGAGTATTCGCTGACATCTTTAACCTCTCCTTGCTACAATCTGAAGTCACCACCTGCTTCAAGAGAACCACCATCATCCCATTGAGACACACTGCATGATTTTTCTTTGGCACCGGGGATGATGGTGGTTCTCTAGAAGCAGGTGGTGACTTCAGATTATAGCAAGGAGAGGTTAAAGATGTCAGCGAATACTCCCACCAGCTGGTTTGCACATGATCAGAGTGCACGATGGGGGGGCTGTATCCAGGTCAGTCGCTTTTCATGGGTTCACTCTCAAGAAGACCAATCTGACATCTGTGGTGGTGACTGTGGGTGGGTGACATCAATTCACTGACCTTCTGCTCAAATTGAGTGTAGACTGCATTGAGATAATTGGAGAGGGATGCATTTTATACTCCATTCTCATTGAAATAAAGGTCAATATTCCATTCACCCTTCCCTATGACCCACTGAACCTGGATGTTAACTTGGATTCATGCACGAGGACTCCCACATTGCTCTGTTCTGTAACTTTCTGCAGACTATCTCTATTTCAATAATATTCAGCTCCTCCATTCTTCCTGCCAAAATACATAACCTCACATTTCTCAACATTATATTCCACCTATTTCAATCTATTAGCGAGTTTTGAGAAGACTTTTAGCTCAGGTTGAGGTTGAGGATGTAAGTTTGCTTGCTGAGCTGGAAGGTTCATTTTCAGACATTTCATCACCATATTAGGTAACAGATCAAGACACATAAATAGAAAACGGGACAGAACAACAGCGCTTCACCAGAAGCTCACTGATGATGTTATATAGCATGGTGACAAAATATCTGAAAACAAACCTTTCAGCTCAGCGAGCAGACTTACATCCTGAGCCTCAACCTGAGCTACAAATCTTCTCAAAAATTGCAGTTATCTTTTCAATCCACATCTGTATATTTGATAGGGCTCAAATAAAAGTGAAATATTTTACATGCTGGAAATCTGAAACAAGAAGGAAAGTGCTGGAGAAACCTGGCAGTATCTGTGAAGAGAGAAGCAGCATTAACATTTTGAGTCTAGTAAAACTTCTTCAGGAATGAATGGTGTTGGAAAATTGGTTCTTTGGAGCAAGCGCTTCATCCAACACTTGTACAGAGACAGAACACAATGAAGCTGAATACACTGAATGTTTAAAACAGAAAACCCATCAGAGGAGAGAGCAGAGCTTCTTGCTCTACCCTCTTCAGCCCGACAATCCTGTCAGAACGTGGTAGACTCCAAGTCAAGTCACTTACACAATCCTGAGTTAATTCACGCCATCACTGCACACCAACTTCCCATGTTATGGAATTCCCTCATTTTTGGACATTGTTTTCAAAACACTGCTTCCAAGATGTTACGTGATTTCAGGTAAATGACGAGCAAGATATGTGGGGAGCTAATTGTTAAAGTTCTTGCTGACTTCAATATTATAATCCAGGGAGAAAGAGTGAAAGGGGAACAGAAACAAGATCCTCCAGATAGAAGAGGACATTAATTGCAGAGGTGTTGTTATTGTCAGTCGTCTGAGCTGTTCTGTCTCTGGGCAAATCCTGATTGAGTTTGAAGTCCATGTATTGTAGGAAGTGTATGGAGATACCAACGAAATAGACATCCCACATGGCTGTTGAGGGCATGAACTTAGAGAACCGATATTAATGAATAAATGAGTAGAGTTAGCAGTTTTATTTAAGAGTCTCAGAGAAAGACATTAACAAATGTCAAATAACATTGAATAAATGCACAGCAGAAATTTCACACAAGGGGTAAATTGTCACTTTCATTTGAATGTCAAATTTTAGGGGGTATGGACCCGCTGCCTGGACCTGTTATGGGTGACTGTGCTTCTGTTGAGCAGTAAGCTCTGATTGGTCTATTTCACTTTTTTTTCTTTTTTTTTCTTTTTTTTTACCTCTGACACTTCTTTCTTTTTATTAACCCCCACACTACTGCCTAACTGCGATAGTGCTTATGTTTTCCCCAGCACCCATGGTGTGTGTGTGCAGGTGTGAGACACAGTGAGAGAAACAAGGTGTACGAATCTTTATTTAATTTCCACCACCAGGAAGAAAGGAAACACCCGAGTGGCCAGTGACAAGCAGTGCCCTTTTCATCAAAGGGCAATGCTGTGTGATCAAACAGTGAAGGGGAGGGCAGGGATTAAATCAAAATAGAGTTGGAGGGGGAAATCCACACCTGCACACACACAACATGGGTGCTGGGAAAAAATAAGCACTACCGCAGTTAGGCGGTAGTGTGGGGGTTATTAAAAAAAATGGAATGGAAATGTAAACTGACCTCCATAATGGTTTCTTTGTAAAAGTAAGGAGAAAGCCCCATTGCTTTGCAATGCGTCAGAGATTACATCAGTGTTGCAAATCTTTTATGTGACAATGTTAATTCAAGGATTCCTTGAATCTTATACAGTGGTATGGCAAGAAATTAGCTGACGATTCAGTGCTATGTGTCTGACAGAAATGCTTCTCTTCTTTTTGTTTCAGTCTGGAATGAAAGAAATCCCCTATTATTCACCATAAATCAAAGTTAACCTTCACAAGACAATGACTGTTCTGACAGCCTGCAAATCACATCTGCTTTTTTTTTGCCACGTCTTTGAGTATTAGTCCTTGGCTTGTGGGTACCAAGGCCAGCACTTGTTCTCTATTCTCAATTCTCTTGGACAAGATGGTGGTGAGCTGTCTTTTCGAACAGCTGCAGTCTCATCATCATCATCGGTGGTCCCTTGTAGATGCTCTTTCCCTCTCACGATGAGTCTGTATGTGGCCATACAGACCGCCGCGGCAGGAAATGGTCACAGGAAGGGGTAGGTGGGGGTGGCGGAATTTGACGTGGCAAATTGCTCCTTTCACTGTTCACCCCAGCTTCCACTTTTCCCAACGGCAAGTCTCAAGGTGGGCTAGAGTCTACATGGTGTAAGGTCACCCACTCTGCTCTTGGACTGAGTTCCAGGATCTTGACCCAAGGAACGCCGATATATTTCCAAGGTAGGATGGTGAATGGTTTTGGAGGGAACTTGGAGGTGGAGATGTTCCCATGTATCTGCTGGCCTTATCCCTCTAGATGGTAGGGGTCAGGTGTTGGTGTGGTACTGTCAAAGGAGGAGTGGTGAGTTGCTACAGTGCTTTGTGTATATTGGGATGTATGTCACTGCTCTGCATTGGTGCCTAAAGGAGAGAATGTTTAATGTAGTGAATAGTGTGGTCTGCTCTGCATGGAGCCAAGCTTCTTGAACATTGTTAGAAATGCACTTATCCAGACAAGTGGAGAGGCTTTCATTACACTCCTGACTTGTGCCTTGCTGCTGTTTTGGAGGGTAGTGAGTTACTCACTCAAGTGCATGTGTAGCTGCAGTATGTACCTGCGTAATTCTGTTGAAACAGATGAACAATCGAGGGCCTAATTCTCAACGCTTGAAATCCATTGTTGATCCAACATTGCCTAACTTGTAAAGTAAAGGTAAAGTTGCAGACTTGCAGATCTCAAGTTGCTCTCTCATTAGAGAGAGAGAGAGAGAGAGAGATTACTGGTGATGGGTTAAGCTGAGGGTGACCACTCCTCAAGTGAGGGGTGTTGTTGAGAAGGCAGAACTTCATGGTAACCTGGTTGAACAATCAGTCAAGATCAATAGGTGGAGGGACAGGTAGTGTTTAGGAAATGGGACAATGGCAGAATGATTTGGACAGATGAGGAGAGTGGGTAAAGAAGTGGCAGATGGACGACAATGTGGCAAAGTGTGAGGTCATACAGATTGGTAGGAAGAATAAAGGTGAAGAGTACTTTCTAAATGGGGAAAGCCTTCAGAAATCTGAAGCAGAAAGGGAGTCCTAATTCAACAGTTGCTTAAGGTTAACCTACAGGTCTAATTGGCAGTTAGGAAGACAGATGCAATGTTACAATTCACTTCAAGAGGACTGGAATACAAGAGCAGAGGCTGAGGCTATGTGAGGCTCTAGTTAGATAACATTTGGAATATTGTGAGCAATTTTGGTCCACAAGAATGATTCCAGGATGAAGAGCTTACCATATGAGGAGTGGTTGAGGGTTCTGGGTCTGTACTCGATGGAATGTAGAAGGATGAGGGGTGGGTCTTTGAAGGGGTTAGTGTGGACCCGATGGATTGAATGGCCTGCTTCCACACTGTAGGGATTCTACAAATCATAGGAGAAAGTGAGGTCTGCAGATGCTGGAGATCAGAGCTGGAAATGTGTTGCTGGAAAAGCGCAGCAGGTCAGGCAGCATTCTACAAATCATAGTCAGGGATGCCAGACAGCCTTTTCTTTGACAAAGGAAAGGAGCTGCTCGCTATGTTTGGCACAGTATGTGTAAACTCCTCATGTACTCATAGGCACCCACAACTCTCTTGTGAAAACAACACTGTACTTCATCTGATCTGTTACAATTTCATAAATGTGTCTCAGAAAGTCAAGTGCAGTGTTGTGCTATTACCTGCTAAATAGATAAAGTGATTCGGAGAGACATTTTTCAGACTCATGGTATGTGGATGTCGCAGGCTGGGGCAGCATTTATTACCCATCCCTAACGGCCCCTTGAACAGAGTGGCTTGTGGGAACCACTTTAGAGGACATTTTTAAATCATGGATTCATAGAAACTAGGAGTAGGAGTAGTCCATTCAGCCCTTCGAGCCTACTCCCCTATTCAAAATGATTATGACTGATGGCCTACCTCAATGTCATATTTCTCCTTTCACCCCATATCCCACAATGGGTGTACACATTTTTAAAAAATGTATCTATCTCTGACTTGAATACGGCAACCACATCTCTGTGGGTCTGTGGCATTCAGTAAGGTACCTCACAAACGTTTAAGCCATAAGAGCTTACAGTGTTGAAGGTAGTCTATCGGCATGGATAGAGAATGGGCTCATGGTCAGGAATCAGTAAGTGAGGTTAAAGGTACTCCTTCAGGTTGGTGACCCGTGACCAGTGGAGTTGCAGAGGTATCAATTCTGGGACCGCAACTGTTTACAATTTATATTAATGACTTGGAGGAAGGAGCCCAAAATGCTCTTGCCAGATTTGCAGATAATGCAAAAAATAGGTGGAAGGGCAGCTTGCGATAAGATATACAAACAGTTTATAGAGAGATATTGATAGGTTAAGAAAATGGCCAAAAAATGGACAAATGGAGTATAATGTGGGAAAATGTGAAATTGTTCATTTTCGAAGGAAGAACAGAAGAACAGAATACTATTTAAATGGAGAGAAACTGCAAGGGACTTGGGGAAACTTGTACACAAAACACAGAACGCCAGCACACAGGTATAGCAGGTAATCAGGAAGGCTCATGGGATATTGGCCCTTATTTCAAGGGGGATTGCAGTAAAAGAGTAGTGAAGTCTTACTGCAATTGTACCAGGTGTTGGGGAGACCATATTTGGTGTACAAGGAGCAGTTTGTCCCCTTAATTAGAGAAAAATATTATTTCATTGGAGGCTTTTCAGTGAAGATTCTCTAGGATGATGCCTGGTATGGAGAGATGGCCTTATGAACAAAGGCTAAACAGGTTGGGACTTAACTCACTGAGGTTTAGAAGAATGAAAGGTGATCTTATTGAAACCTACAGGATTCTTAAAGCGCTTGATAGGGCTAATGCTGAGAGGATGTTTCCCCTCATGGAAGAGTCTAAGAGCAGAGGGTGTAGCCTCAGAATAAAGGGGCACCAATCTAAGACTGAGATGAGGAGGAATTTCTTCTCTCTGCAGGTTGTGAGTCTTTGGAACTCCTTGCCACAGAGAGAGCTGTGGGGGCAGAGTCCTTGCGTACATTTAAGGCTGAGATAGAGAGATTCTTGGTCAGTTGAGGAATCAAGGGTCTTAGAAAAGGGCTGGTAAGGGGATTTGAAAAATGTCAGATTTTCCATGATCCTATTAAATAGCAGAGCAGACTCGAGGGGCTAAATGGCCTAATGCTGACTCCTACTTCATATGGTTTTATGAAGCCAGATATCGCCAGATCATGTAAGGATGTCTGATTTCCTTCCTTCAAGGACATTCATGAACCAGATGGACTTTGTGATGACAATGACTCCGACACTAGCTTTAAATTCCAGATTCCTATTGAACTACAAATGACATTATCTGTTTCAGTGGGTCTCAAACTCTTTCCACTTGCGCATTAGTCTGGGACATTGGTTACTAGCCAAGTGACATCACCACTGCATCCCTACATCTACACTCAACAGAGTAGCTCAACGAAAGAGAGGAGAGCTTGAGAATTCATTTGTTACACAGTTAATATGATGAGATCATCTTAGCTGGGATTAACCAATTAAATAATCCTGTGCAAATATCAAAGTTAAAATGCTCCCGCGGTATCTTGGGGAGCTCCAAAGGAGTGTGAGCTGGTGTGTGAAGCAGAAATTGAAATTGAACTTGGTTGGTGTGATAAAAATCATAAATCATTTCAAAACTAATTTCTCCAAGTATAATGACCAAATTAATTTCAAAGATCAACATTGAATCAGATTAACTTTCCAATAAAGCTCAGTTTATTAGAATCAATGAAATTTGCTTAATTAAGGAGCATTACAATCCAATTATTTTACTTTAGATCGTAAAAATACTTTCAGATGGGAAGTTTATTATTAATTATGTCTTTCAGTCTTGAATTTCAAACAATAAGGCCTTTCCAGCATTCTGCCTGTTGAATATGTCTCTGTTTCTTCACTCTGTGCTATGTATTATTCAGACAGAGTTACTTATAGAGAGGTACAGCCTGGAAACAGACCCTTTGGTCCTACTCGTCCATGCCGACCAGATACCCTAACCCAATCTAGTCCCGCCTGCCAGCACCCAGCCCATATCCCTCCAAATCCTTCCTATTCATATACCCATCCAATTGCCTCTTAAATGTTGCAATTGTACCAGCCTCCACCACATCCTCTGGCAGCTCATTCTATACACGTACCACCTTCTGTGTGAAAAAGTTGCCCCTTAGGTCTCTATTACATCTTTTCCCTCTCACCCTAAACCTATGCCCTCTAGTTGTGGACTGTCTCACCCTCACTCCTATCCATGCTCCTCATGATTTTATAAACCTCTATAAGGTCACCCCTCAGCCTCCGACGCTCCAGGGAAAACAGCCCCAGCCTATTCAACCTCTCCCTATAGCTCAAACCCTCCAACCCTGGCAACATCCTTGTAACTCTCTTTCTGAAATCCTCCAGCAGCAGAAACAAAGAACAAAGAGCAAACAAAATTACAGGACAGGAATAGGCCTTTCGGCCTTCCAAGCCAGATCCCCTATCAAATCAGCCACCTATTTCCTAAGGATCTGTATCAATGTGTTCCCTGCCCATTCATGTATCTGTCCAGATACATCTTTAATGATGCTATCGTTCCCACCTTTATCACCTCTGTTGGCAACGCATTCCAGGCACCCACCACCCTCTGCGTAAAGAACTTTCCATATATATCTTCCTTAAACTTTTTCCCTCTCACTTTGAATTCATGACCCCTAGTAATTGAGTCCTCCACTCTGGGAAAATCTTTCTTGCTATCCACCCTGTCTACACTTTCCATGATCTTGTAGACCTCATCCGGTTCCCCCTCAACCTTCATCTTTCCAATGGAAGTAATCCTAATCTACTCAACCTCTCCTCATAGCTAGCCTCCATATCAGGCAACATCCTGGTGAATCTCCTCTGCACCCTCTCCAAAGCATTCACATCCTTTTGGTAATGTGGCGACCAGAACTATACGCAGTATTCCAAATATGGCCAAACCAAAGTCCTATACAACTGTAACATGACCTGCCAACTCTTGTACTCAATATCCCGTCCAATGAAGGAAAGCAAGCTGTATGCCCTCTTGACCACTGTTGACCTGCGTTGCTGCCTTCAGGGAACAATGGACCTGAACACCCAGATCTCTCTGTACATCAATTTTCCCCAGAACTTTTCCACTTACAGTGTAGTTCGCTCTTGAATTGGATCTCCAAAATGCATTACCTCGCATATGTCCAGCTTGAACTCCATCTGCCCTTTCTCTTTCTAACTTTGCAATCTATCTATATTCTGCTGTATTTTCTGACAGTCCCCTTCACTATCTGCTACTCCACCAATCTTATTGTCATCTACAAACTTGCAAATGAGGCAACCTACACTGTCCTCCAAATCATTTACGTATATCACAAACAACAGTGGTCCCAGCATGGGTCCCTGTGGAACACCACTGGTCACAGGTCTACATTTTGAGAAGCTCCCTTCCTCGATCACTCTGTTTTCTGTTGCCCAACCAGTTCTCTATCCATCTAGCTAGTGCACCCTGGACTCCATGCGACTTCACCTTCTTCATCAGCCTTATCAAATGCCTTACGAAAGCCCATGTATATGATATGTATATCCCTTCCCTCATTAATCAACTTCATCACCTCTTTAAAGAATTCTATTAGGTTGGTAAGACATGACCTTGCCTGCACTAAACCATGCTGCCTATCACTGATAAGCCCATTTTCTTCTAAATGGGTATATATTCCTATCTCTCAGTATCTCCTCCAGCCTGCTCACCGGTCTATAGTTACCTGGATTATCCCTGCTCCCCTTCTTAAACAAGGGGACAACATTAGCAATTCCCCAGTCCTCTGGGACCTCCCCTGTGTTCAAGGATGCTGCAAAGATACCTGTTAAAGCCTTAGCTATTTCCTCTCTTGCTTCTCTCAGAAACCGGAGATCGATTCTACCTGGTCCTGAGGACTTATCCATGTTAATGCCTTATAGAATACCTAACACTTCCTCCTTCCTTATGCCAACTTGACCTAGAGTAATCAATCTAACCTCAACATCCGACATGTCCCTCTCCTCAGCAAAGTACTCATTAAGAATCTCACCCATTTTCTCTGACTCCACGCATATCTTTCCTCCTTTGTCCTTGAGTGGGCCAACCCTTTCCCGAGTTACCCTCTTGCTCTTTAAATACGAATAAAAGGCTTTAGAGTTTTCATTAATCCTGCTCGCTAAGGATATCTCAAAACCCTTTTAGCCCTCTTAATTCATCATTTCAGATTGGTCCTAATTCCCAATTTTCTTCCAAAGCTCGTCTGTCTTCAGTCACCTAGACCTTATGTATGCATCCTTTTCCCTCTTAACAGATCTCACAATTTCACCTGTCATCCATGGTTCATTAATCTTGCTATTTCTATCCCTCATTTTCACAGGAACATATGTTACATCCCCCCTGGTAATTTAAACCTGCAAACCAGGAATGATTTAACACATGCTGTAATCTGTTAAAATTCGAGATGGCAAGAATTATCCCAAAGGTCATGATTTAAAGTAAAAATTAGCGACATCCTTTTTAAAAAGTCTAACAGAGATTAATTAATTGGCAACTATTTGCAACTCCTTTCTCTAATCTATCTTTTACTTCTCCCTTTACTATACTAGTCCAATAAAACCCCCAATTAAGATTTACCGAAAAATCCAAATTTCAAAACCAGCCCACTGTCGAATCTTCTCTTTGGACCTTCCCCTGTAGACTTGCTCTCCAGGTTGGTGTTGAGTTTTTTTCTCTGTGCAAACTTCTTCTCTAGATAGGTACCTCTCAGAGAGATCTCACCAACAGCCTACATCTATTGGTCTTTTGGCAGTTCTCCCCTCAACTGCTCAATCTTTCTCGGTCTTATGCCCCAATGCATTGGATTGTTTCATTGGTTTTTAATATGGTCAATATACTAGATTCAAACTTGATTGGAGGTTGTTTTTTTTTGGGTTTTAATTTAAACTGATTGGCTGAATCCAAATTTGTTTTTGTCTCATAGCAACTCAGCCAGTACTAGCTGCTGGACCAAATATTACGTTGTAAATTCTCCAGCACTCAGTGTCCTTGCTAAGTCCTTCAACTCTCTTAAAGGTACAGTATACTTCAACATCTTCATAACACATATCTCTCCTGCACTCTAATCAACCTCTCTTTAAAAGCCTCTCACATATCCAATGCGGATTTCCCTTCAAACGCATGGTCCCAATCTACATTCCCCAGCTCCAGCCAAATTTTGGTATAGTTGGCCTTATCCCAACTTAGCGCTCTTTCTTTAGGACCACTCTCATCTTTATCCATGAGTATTCTAAAACTTTTGGAATTGTTATCACTATTTCCAAAGTAATCCCCTATTGAAACTTCAAACACCTGGCCGGCCTCATTTCCCAACACCAGGTCCAGTATGGCCCCTTCCCGAGTTGGACTATTTACACAGTGCTCTAGAAAACCCTCCTTACAAATTCTGCTCCATCCAAACCTCTAACACTAAGTGAATCCCAGTCAATGTTAGGAAAATTAAAGTCTCCCATCACCTCCACCCTGTTGCTTCTACACCTTTCCATGATCTCTCTACATATTTGCCCCTCTATCTCATGCTTGCTGTTGGGAGGCCTATAATACAGCCCCAACATTGGGTCAGGGCCAGCAACAAATTGGGTTTGAATTTGGCTTTGAGCCAGGACGTATTTCAGGGGGAATGGAGTGTAAAAATAAGGAGGTCTTACTAAACTTTTACAAGACACTAGTCAGATCACAGCTGGAGTAATATGACCATCTCCACCCCCCACCCCCCCCTCACTTATTTAAGGAAAGATGTATTTGCATTAGAAGCAGTTTACAGAAGATTCATGAGATTGATAGGGTCACTCTGAACTCGATGCATTAACTCTTTTCTGTCTACAGATGCTACCAGACTTGCTTAGTTTCACCAACAGTTCTGTTTTTGTTTCAGATTTTCAGCACCTGTGTTCTTGTTTTACTCTGGAATGGAGTGACTGTCTTACAAGGAGACGTGGAGTAGGCTGGGCCTGTAGTTGAGAATGTGGCGCTGGAAAAGCACAGCAAGTCAGGCAGCATCTGAGGAGCAGAAGAATCGACATTTCGGGCAAAAGCCCTTCATCAGGACCTGTACTCAACGGTATTTAGAAGTTATTGAAACATGCAATACATTTAGGGGATTTGACAGGGTAGGTATGGAGAGATTGCTTCCCTTTGTGAGAAAGTGTCCGACCAGTGGGCATAATCTCAGAGTAAGGGGTCACTCTTTCGAGATAGAGATGAGGAGGAATTTCTTCTCTCAGAGCGTAGTGAGTCTGCGGAGTTCTTTACCACAGTGCAGTGTACAGGCTGCACTATTACAGTTGGTTCTGCTATAACATGGTCGTTCTGATCTCATGCAATCCTGTGTTACAAGAAAATCACGTAATAGCAGCACCATTTAAATTAATGTGGCCGGAATCATGTTACAATACTTTAACAGTTCACACTTTAGGAACAGTGTCCCCAATTTGTTAGTCGTGTTACAGTGAATTCATGTTAACAAAATGCATGCTAAAGCAGAATGACCTGTATATATAATATGTGTATATTCAAGATTGAGTTAGCCAGATTTTTTATCAGTAAGAGAATCAAGGGTTATGGATTAAATACAAGAAAGTGGAATTAAAGATTGTTGGACCACCATGATCCCATTGACTGGCAGGACAGACTTGAAGGTATTTACTACATCTGCTGCACCTGATGTGGCCTCCTATACATTGGGGAGACAGGCCGCCTACTTGCGGAACGTTTCAGAGAACACCTCTGGGATACCCACACCAACCAACCCAACCGCCCCGTGGCTGAACACTTTAACTCCCCCTCCCACTCCGCCAAGGACATGCAAGTCCTTGGCCTCCTCCATCGCCAGACCATGGCAACATGACACCTGGAGGAAGAGCGACTCATCTTCCGCCTAGGAACCCTCCAGCCACAGGGGATGAATGCGGATTTCTCTAGCATCCTCATTTCCCCCCCAGCCCTCAGACTCAGCACCGCCTTCTTGACCTGCAATCTTCTTCCCGACCTCCCCCCCCCCACCCCCTCTCCGGCCTATCACCCTCACCTTAACCTCCTTCCACCAATCGCATTCCCAATGCCCCTCCCCCAAGTCCCTCCTCCCTACTTTTTATCTTAGCCTTCTTGGCACACCCTCCTCATTCCTGAAGAAGGGCTTATGCCCGAAACGTCGATTCTCCTTCTCCTTTGATGCTGCCTGACCTGCTGCGCTTTTCCAGCAACACATTATTAAAACGTGAAGGTATGGCTGGCCTATTTCTGTCCTTCACCGTACAGTGCCGATGTAGACACAGTACCCACCTCAATCAAGAGGCCTGAGGAGCTTCCCTGAGTTTGATGTTGTTGTTTAAGTCCCACGTCAGGGATGGAACGCACACTTCAAGCTAAACACCCTGTGCAGATGCGGATTCAGGCCTACAAGTTCAAAACTGCCTCAATTTTCTGATTGAGATCTATCTATCCTCTCAGCTGAACATAAAACACGCAGTTCATACTATTCGAGAACGAGCCATGGGGTTTGACTTGAGATTGAGAGCACAACAGATGGTGTGTTCATTATCCCAATGCTGTTTGTGGGAGCTTGCTGTGCACAGAGTGACTGACATGTTTACCACATCACTTGAAGTCTACTTAACTGGGTGTAAAGTGCATTGGGACATCCTCTGGTGTTGCTGTAGAAATGTATCTCCCGAATCAAAACCCTATCACAATGGCTGGTTATAGACCAACAGGTTTATTTGGAAGTACTAGCTGTCAGAGCGCTTTGAAAGCTAGTGCTTCCAAATTAACCTGTTGGACTATAGCCTGGTGTTGTGTGATTTTTAACTTTGTCCACTCCAGTCCAGTACTGGCATCTCCAAATCATGACTACCGCAATTGATAGATTTGATATCTTTTCCTGACAGTGTTACTGCGTACATTGGATGTTTTTCTGTATGCATTTACGCTGATGCTGAGAAAGTTAATGGCTGCCTTTCTGAATGTCTCTTTGTCCTTAGATTGGGCAAGCAGTTTACTTTGGCCTGTAATGTGTGTGTTCTCAGGCATTAGAAATTACTGCCCACATCTGTTACCTTGACAACAGTGATTATGCTAGCCTATCATCTCTCAGAAATGCAAGTACAATACAAATAGCATTCTAAGGACAGGTTCCACAGTCATTGACTGAGGAGTATGAGTCTTCAGTGACCTCAAAGCTGCACCTTACATAACTGCCACCTGCAATGCAAACCATCAAGAGTAAATCACTGTGTTCTGCACAGCTTCAGGAAGTAAGAAAGAATTCAGAAGTCACTTTTATTCATCACTTCCAATTTGTTTTCCATTTGTTGGGGACGCTGACACATGAGTAATTGGTTATTAAATAACGCACCATTCTTGTAATCTTCTGATGCGGTTTCCATTACTTGAATGATTTTCAAGAGTATTTTTTTTCTTTTATTGTACCTGAGATTTTCTTTTGTGTCTTTTGGAGAATTTCTTCATTCATTCACGGGACAGAGACATCACTGTTTGGGTCAATCTTACTGCTGACCCTTTAATGTCCCATTGAGAAGATGGTGGCAAGTAGCTCACTTGAACTACTGCAGCCCACTTGATAAAGGTACCCCTCATTGGGCTGCAGCGAGGGAGTTCCAGATTTTGAGCCAGTGACAGTGAACGAACGGTCATATAACGTGGATAGTGAGTAGAGGTCAGGTAGTGTGTGGCTTGGACTTAATAGTGTCATACAGCAGACCCTTTGACCCAACTCACTCATACCAACCAGGTTTCCTAAACTCAACTATTCCCATTTGCCCTGTGTTTGGCCCATATCCCTCTATAAACCTTTCCTATCCATGTACCTGTCCAGACGTCTTTTACATAATTGTGCTCTCATCTGGTTCTATTCCAATGCATCCAGTAACTTTGTTCTTCTAGATGGTACAGACTGTAGGTGTGGAAGGTGCTGTTGTGGAAGCCTTGACAAATTGTTGGTAGATTTTATACATGGTACACTGTCTAACTATTGCATGCTGGTACTGGAGGGATTTTAAGGTGCCAATTAAGTAGGCTGTTTTGTCCAGGATGGCGTCAACTTTCTTGGGTGTTGTTGGAATTGCACCCATGCAGTCAAATGGGGAGTATCCCATCACACTCCTGACTTATGGCCCATAAATGTGTTACAATTGGGAGGAATGTTGACAATCAAACCCCATGACTCCTCAGGACTCCTACTCTCTGACTGTTGTAAGACATACTCACAGCCGGTGGGTAGTTCTGAAAGGATCTGTTTTGGTCGCACGCCTCAGCTACTGAAGTATTCTATGTCCATCTGGAGCAAGACCTGGACAATATTCAGATTTGGACTGACAAGTGCAAGTAACTTTCACACCACACAAGTTCAGGAGAGATATCCGACAGCACTTCGACGCACAAAGGGTGGTAGAGGTTTGGTACTCTCTTCCACAAATGCCAACGGATGCTAGAACAGTTGTTAGTTTTAAAGCTAAGACTGAAACATTTTTGTTAAGCAAAGGTATTGAGGGATATTGGCAAATGGAAGGTATTTGGAGTTACACCACAGATTAGCCAGGATCTCATTGAATGCTGGAATGGGCTTGACAGGCTGAATAGCCTACTCCTGTCCCTGTGTTCCTATGTCAGTGGCAGGCAATAGCCACTTTTAACAAGAGAGAATTTAACTATTGTCCTTTGACTTGTAATGAAATTGAGTATCCCACTCTCAGCATCCTGGGAGATTCCATTGGCCAGAATGTAAACTCGACTAGCCATATAAATACTGTGGCTATAGGAGTATGTCAGAAACTATAATTCAGCAAGGAAAAAAACATCTCCTGACTCCTCAAAGCCTGTTCTTCTTCTACAGGACACAAGTCAGGAGTGTGATTGAATACTCCCCACTTGCCTGGATGGGTGCAGATCCAACAACACTCAAGAAGCCTGACATCATCCAGGACAAAGCAGCCCACTTGATTGGTACCACATCCACAAACATCCACGCCCTCCACCATCGATGCCTAGTAGCAGTTAAGTGTACTATTTACACGGTGCACTGCAGAAATTTACTGAAGATCCGAACTGCAGATGCTGGAGATCAGGGTCGAAACGTGTGGCACTGGAAAAGCACAGCAGGTCAGGATGCATCCGAGGAGCAGGAGAATCGATGTTTCGGGCACAGGCCCTTCACTAGTCCTGGGCCTGTCACCCAAATGCAGTCTTTCTGGAGGAAGTTTTCAGACACAATTGGGGAAAATTGATCCACAAATCCACAACCACATCCATCTAAAAGGATCAGGGCAGCAGATACATGGGAACACCACCCTCTGCAAGTTCCCCTCCAAGCCATCCCACCTGACTGACTTAGAAACAAATGTCATTCCTTTAATGTTGCTGGGTCAAAATCCTGCAAGAACGCCCCAAATGGCATTGTGATTGTACCTGGATCAAATGGACTCCATAACTCACCACCACCTTCTCAAGGGCAACTTGGGATTGGAAATCAATGCTGACCCAGCCAGGAAGAGATACTCACATCCCATGACTGAACACAATAAACTGTCGACACTAATCCCCTTTGTTAGTGTTGAGTGGTAAAGGATGACCAGACAAGTGTTTGGTAGAGGAGGCTCAGTCTTGAGCAATGGGAATGATACATTTCATGACAGTAAAACAGAAAGCTACAGAGATATCCAGGCTATTTCAGGTTGCGTGTTATTAATAGTGGAAGTCGGACTAATAAACTTAAAGTCACAATGATCCTACTGTTTCATTGGAGAGAGAGAGAGGACTGGCTGTTTAGATTACTTACACTGTGGAAACAAGCCCTTCGGCCCAACAAGTCCACAGTGCCCCGCCGAAGCACAACCCACCCATACCCCTACATCTACCCCTTACCTAACACTACGGGCAATTTAGCATGCCCAATTCACCTGACCTGCACATCTTTGGACTGTGGGAGGAAACCGGAGCACCCGGAGGAAACCCACGCAGGCACGGGGAGAATGTGCAAACTCCACACAGTCAGTCGCCTGAGGCGGGAATTGAACCCGGGTCTCTGGCGCTGTGAGGCAGCAGTGCTAACCACTGTGCCACCGTGCCGCCCACAAATTCTTGTGAGACTTGAGAGTCTCAGGCAAGGAGAGAGGTTGAGAAGGTGGGACCTGAGACAAGAATTGAACCCACACTGTTGGCCCCACTTCGGCAAACTAGCCATCCAGCCAAACGAGTTAGCCAAATCCCATTAACCAACTAGATCATACCAGAATTGACTAGAACTCTTCCTAGCTATGTGAAGAAACAGTCAACCAAATCTCAGTAGACACAACTATGTACAGCTTCACAGTTGCCCTTATCATACCAGCTGTCTTATACAACACTGACCTGCTCCTGTAGCCACTGTATCATTATGGCTGACTCAGTAAAGTTAGGATTAGATGACTGTTGGTGGAATAGGAAGGGGGAGGTATTAGGAGCTGGTTGGGCGTACGAAATCAGTACTTATTGTTGTCCGTCTTTCTTTGTTAATTGTTTTAAAATCTGACTTTGCATGTCTGAGGTCTGACCCATTTTCTATGCATAACTTTAGTCTAATGCTGCCAAGGAATGCACACTGTTAGAAGGGCATGATAAAATAGACCCTGTATGTCCTCACATTGTTATCATCTACATCATTCAGTCCTAGGAGAAAGTGAGGACTGCAGATGCTGGAGATCAGGATCGAAACGTGTGGCACTGGAAAAACACAGCAGGTCAGGCAGCATCCGAGGAGCAGGAGAATCGATGTTTCGGGCACAGGCTCTTCACTAGTCCTGGGCCTGTCACCCAAATACAGTCTTTCTGGAGGAAGTTTTCAGACACAATTGGGGAAAAGTGATCCATTTAGGTGGTGGCACACAAAGCAAAGACTTTGGCTGAATCGTAGTGAAAACCAAGAGGTGTGCAGTGGCCTTGATTAAAAACAAACCTCCATTTTTACTGTGCCTTTCATACCTTTAGGTAGTCCATACGTGATTTAGAGCCAGCAGAGTACTTCTGAATTGTCATCACTGTTGCAATGTAACAGCTGATGTGTGCACTGCAAGATCCTTTGCAAGGATGTTGCCAGGGTTGGAGGATTTGAGCTATGGGGAGAGGTTGAATAGGCTGGGGCTGTTTTCCCTGGAGCGTTGGAGGCTGAGGGCTGACCTTATAGAGGTTTACAAAATCATGAGGGGCATGGATAGGATAAATAGACAAAGTCTTTTCCCTGGGGTGGGCGAGTCTAGAACGAGAGGGCATAGGTTTAGGGTGAAAGGGAAAATATTTAAAAGAGATCTAAGGGGCAACTTTTTCACGCAGATGGTGGTACTTGTATGGAATGAGCTGCCAGAGGAAGTGGTGGAGGCTAGTAAAATTGCAACATTTAAAAGGCATCTGGATGGCTATATAAATAGGAACGGTTTGGAGGGATATGATCCGGGTGCTGGCAGGTGGGACTAGATTGGTTGGGATATCTGGTCGGCATGGACGAGTTGGACCGAAGGGTCTGTTTCTGTGCTGTACATCTCTACGACTATAAGCTGCAAAGTCATCATTCCCAAGAGGCATGTTTTTTGCAATGTTGATTGAGGGAGAAACATTGCATCAAGGGATATTTTTCTGAATTGGCAGAGATCAACCAGAGGAGAAAGGTTCCATCAGCAGTACAGCAGTTACCCAGTGTGGCCGTGGATGGTCAGCTTTGCATTTGAATCTCTGGACTGGGTCTTGAACCCATGATCTACTGAGGCAAGGGCAAGAGTAGCCCTGATTGAGCCATAGCAGAAACGCAATAACCCCCGTCATCCAACCACTTACACCTGGACGTGCTGGTAACCCTAATCCCATCTCTCAGACAGTTCCTCCAGAGGTCTCCTCACACAGAGAGGCAAATAGAATTTCACTGGGCCATTAACAATGTGACTCTTGATAAAAGTGACAGAAATGGCCTTTTACAGAGCTGCTTCATGCCTAAGCTACTTAACGTTTTCCATAATTCTTACAGAGTCATCAGAGTAACAACCCAGCTTCTCAAAGGGAAAACAGCAATGATGTATGGTCTGTTTTAAATTGATTCTGAAATTTATACAAAGCAGTGAACCTGTAATTCACTGTAAAAGAGAAAAGGAATCTTGTTATGTCAGAGATTTGATATACCTTCAGGGTTTACTACATAAAATCAATCTTCTTTCTGGTTTTGCGTCATTCACTAAAGAGTTTTAAACAAAATTGGATCTGGCTCCTATTAATCTTCACAGCGGTAGTTACCTCAGCAAGTTGAAGAATTCCACATCAACTCGGGGGGAACAAAATGCTGTCAGAGCCTGCAATCACTATTTTCCAATTCTCTGACAGGCATCTATTATCTCTGACATGGTCTCGCTTATGAACGGCAACTATGAATTTCCTCAGGAAGTTCTCTAGAATGTACCATCAAAGCGGGTGGTGGTAGGAGATTTCACATGAACAAGCATTAGCAGTGTAAGGGGGAAAGTGCAGGGGAGAGGCGAAGGGGGAAGACGCAGATTATGTGGCAAGTTCTTTCAACGTGTGGACAAGGGTAGGATGGGTTTGTCACAGGATGTTGTCATCACTGGCTAGGCCAGCATTGATTGTCTGTCTCCAATTGTCCAGAAGGCAGTTAAGATTGCAGTGGGTCTGGACTCACAGACCAGGTAATGGACTGCAGTTTCCTTCCCTAATGGATATTAGTGAACCAGATGGTTTCCCAACAACTGACAATGGTAATAAAAACCAAATGGATTTTTACAACAATGATTACGTGGCCAAACTTAGGGACAGTTTTTAATTCCAGGTTTTTATAGTGGGATTGAAACCCACATCCCTAGCATCAGCTTGTCGGGATTATGGGCTAATATATTGACATTTGGCAGTTGTAAGTATAGATGCCAATTAAAGGCAACACTGAGGCCAAGAAGTGTTCTTTCAAGGACTTCCAATAACTTCCTCCATGTTCATTTTAATTAAAATTAGTTCTCATTGAGCAAAGGGGTGTTACGATGTTTGAAATTTTACATATTCACTTGAGGGATGACGGCTTTGCTGGCTGGACAGGATTTATTGCCCATCTGTAGTTCTCGCAAGAAAGTGATGGTGATCTGCCTTCTGAACCGCTGCAGTGCATGTGCTATTGGTAAACTCAATGCCATTAGAAAGGGAACTTTGACCCAGTGACACTGAAGAAGCAGCGATATTTTTCCAAGCCAGGATGGTGAGTGGCTTGGAGGGGAATCTGCAGGGGGTGGTGTTCCCACATTCCAGCTGCTCTTGTCCTTCTAGATGGAAGTGGTCACGGGTTTGGAAGGTGCTGCACTGCATCTTGCACTCCACCACCAACACATGGATGCTTGTGAATGTGGTGCAAAACAAGTGGGCTGCTTTGTCCTAACTAAGTCTGCCAATTAATCCATTTCCTGTTCGAGGGGCAGGGTAAAAGAGCCCCAGTGTGTCAGTGGACAATCCTCACATTGATATCATCACCTGTATGCTTTACTTCCTGCTCTCTTCACCTGTCTTGTCACTGTCAATGATCTAAGCACATAAACACTTAGGTCCCTCTGCTCTTCCTACATTTAGAATTGTCCTCCCTATTTTATACTGTCTTTCACCACAGAATGTCTACAAAAGGGTCAAAGTCCTTAGCATAACAAGAAGGTTTATAGCCTGATAGTAAGGTGTACAATTACATTTGTCAGAAATAATGACAAAGACTTTTGCGAGCTGATACACATACATTTCCTTGCTGCTCAGAATTGGAGAAGAATTCCTTGTCTCGACCCATGAACTGTGTGTGTGAGATCAGTACTAAAGGGCGGAGCTAATGTAACATGAACATTAATCCCATCAGAACCCATGACCTTTTATGATACAAGTGCTAGTTCGACCACGTTGGAAGGTATTTTAATTTCATTTCTCAGGATGTGGGTTTCATTATCAGCATTCTTTATTTCTGCGGTAATGTTTGAACAATAATGTTTTGCTACAACCAAGTGTCTGTTTAGTCAACAATCTATATTATAATCAATATGGATCTTAGGGTGGTTTGGAATTAGTTGGTTTGGATCGATAGAGACTGCAGGAGACTAGGATGTTGGTAAATGTTACCTTTTATGTTGAACATTGTCTTCCAACCAGATACAGGTCAAGACTCAGCCGAAAGCTTCACCTTGAACCAACTCTCAACAGATTCTGTTGTTATGATGACCCCTGACGCACACTATTAAAAGGCATAAGGACTGTGAGCAGGAGCAGGCAATTCAGTCATTTACACTTGTTGTACCATTCACTACGATAGTGGTTGATCTCATCTCAGTCTCAACACCACTTTTCTGCAGCTCTCCAACCCCTTGAAGCTGTTACTAATTAAAAATTTGTTTCCTCCTTAAAGTTATTCAGTCCCCTGACATTGCCACATTCTTGGGGGAAGGAATTATAGAGATTCGTGACCTTTTGAGAGAAGTAATGTTTCCTCATCTCTGGTTTAAATCCCACCCCTTGTCCTAAACCTACAATTTATTTGTTTAACCCTTTATCTTCCCAAGTTGCTGTCTTTATTTCTGACTCACAGAGGTGACCTGGTCTTATTCCCAACTGTCGCGGAGGAGGTAGAGAATTGGAGTTCTCCATGTTTTCTCCCAAACTTGGCAGAGTGCTCTGTGAGTCATCAGAAAATGCCCGCTCATTATTCAGGTCATCATCCTGAAATTCTGGATGTTTGTGGGCCTGTCAGAGTGACTAGTTCTGCAATGCTGTGTGCAGTAGGCATTTCTTTTAGTCATGTAATAACAGCCTTTGAGTTGGGACCAGGCTGCTATTTAACCTCAGTCCATCAGGAGTAACAAACACCTCTGTCTTGGGCTTGCTGCAGTGCTCCAGTGAAGCTCAGTGCAAGCTGGAAGATCAGCATTTCACTTTGGTGACCCTGCATCCTTCAGGACTCAATCATGAATTCATTTATTTCAGGGCCTGAGCAGCTTCTCCCATGTCATTCCCCCAACCACCATAAACTAGGCCTTGTCAGGTCATGGGCCTGCTACCATAAACCATTGTCAGCTACAAATGGTCCCCATTAGCAGGCATTGATTTTCCCAGGCAGACAATTACCCAACTGCTGTTCTCACTCTCTGGGCTCCATCTCCACCATTATTTACTCCTCACCGTTCTCCCAACTCCATCTCCAGCATATATACTATCTTTTTCCTAGCTACAATTAGTTCTGAAAAAGGGTATCAAGACTCATAGAGATGTACAGCATGGAAACAGACCTTTTGGACCAACTCGTCCATGCTGACCAGGTATCTTAAATTAATCTAGTTCCATTGGCCAGCATTTTGCCGATAACCCTCTATATCCTTCCTATTCATATACTCATCCAGATGCCTTTTAAACATTGTAATTGTATCAGCCTCCACCACTTCCTCTGGCAGCTCATTCCATACACGCAATACCCTCTGCATGAAAAGGTTACCCCTTAGGTCCCTTTTAAATGTTTCCCCTCTCACCTTAAACCTATGCCCTTGAGTTTTGGACTCACCCCCCACCCCAGGGAAAAGATGTTGTCTATTTACCCTATCCATGCTCCTCATGATTTTATAAACCTTTATAAGGTCACCCCTCAGTCTCCTATGCTCCAGAGAATATCACTGGACCCGAAATGTTAACTCTGCTTTCTCTCTACAGACGCTAGCAGGCATGCTGAGTTTCTTCCGCAATTTCTGTCTTAAGTTCAGCTCTCTAGCATCCAATGTTTTTCTTTAAAATTTATGCCCACTTGTTTTGGTTTCTCAGTGGGACTGTGTGGCAATGAGTCCACTGTGGTATAACATTACCCTTGGACATAGCAAGGATGAAACATCAAATGTCATCAATCCAAAACAAAATCTTTGTTCTCTCAGCAGCATCCTTACTCATGCTTTGACATTTGACAATGTGACAAATGCTTTGCGTTATGCTTCAAAGGTAAACTGTTGACCTAATGCATAATCTGTAAGAATCTCACATGTCCGTGTAGCTGCTAATGCATCCCTTTCAATTATTATCTATCTTCGTTCCATTTCAGTTGAGGAGCTGGATACAAAATGTACTGGTCTAGGTTTGCAACCACTGATTGATTTGGAGACCTGAATGATCTGTTCAAAGTCTGCTGTCTCAGATCCTGGTGCAAAGTGAGAAGCTCATTCAGAGTCAGAGTCATACAGCATGGAAACAGACACTTCAGTCAAACTAGTCCAACCCTATCATGTTGGATAAACAGTAGAGCTGGAAAAAGCACAGCAGGTCAAGTAGCATCAGAGGAGACAGGCAGTCAACTTTTCAGGTGTGAAATTTGTCCTGATTGAAAGTTCTGACCTGAAACATTGACTCCCCTTCTCCTCTGATGCTGCTTGACCTGCTGTGCTTTTTCCAGCTCCACTCTTTATCCACTCTGACTCTCCAGTATCCACAGTCCTCATGATCTCCATGCCTATCATGTTCCCAAACTAAGCTAGTACCACCTGCCTGTGTTTGGCCCATATCCCTCCAAACCTTTCCTATTCATGAACTTATCCAAACATCTTTTAAATGTTGTAACTTTTGAATCCACCATTTTCTCTGGCAGTTCATTCCATACATGAGCCATGTCTCTATAAAAACATTGCCCCTCATGTCCTTTTTAACTCTTTCTCCTCTCACCTTCAAAATAGACTGAATGGCCTCATTCTGTGCTGCGAAAATTCTGTGCTTCTGAGGTTCAACACCACATCATTTGCACACAACACAGCCTTCTACAGAATGTGTGTTTCACAACAGAGGCCTCTACAAGTCAACAGAAGTGACTGGGTGTCAAGCAGTTGTGGTCACCATACTTCAGTGATACCTAGACCCTGTATCAGTGACACATGACACACTAGCAATGCTGCCAACACATTTTCTGGATTCAATAGGTGGACCACTGCACAAAGGTTCCTTAAGAGTTCAAGCAAAATCCCTTCAAAATCAATTTCAGTGGATCTCACACTTAGTCACAGAGATGTACATCATGGAAACAGACCCTTCGGTCTGTGCTGACCAGTTATCCTAAATTAATCTAGTTCCATTTGCCAGCATTTCGTCTTTATTTCTCTAAACCCTTCCTATTCATGTGTCCAGATGCCTTTTCAATGCTGTAATTGTATCAGCCTCCACCACTTCCTCTGGCAGCTCATTCAATACACACATAACCCACTGTGTGAAAATGTTGCCTCTTAGGTTCCTTTTCAATGTTTCCCCTCTCACCTTAAAACTATACTCTCTAGTTTTGGATTCCCCTACATTTGGGAAAAATACCTTGGCAATTTACCCTATCCATGCCCCTCATGATTTTATAAACCTCTATAAGATCACCCTTTAGTCTCTGACGCTCCAGGGAAGACTGCCCCAGCCTATTCAGCTTCTCCGTATAGCTCAAACCCTCCAATCCTGGCAAAATACTTGTAAATACTTTCTGAACCTTTTCAAGTTTCACAACATCCTTCCTAGAGCAGGGCTATAATGCTGCTTCTGTCTTTCCCATTTGGCTTTGTTTTCTCAATCACAATTGTGACCAGCATTCCAGCAGTGGACAGGACAATGGTACCATGACCCTCTGAACCTCTCTTTGAAACCTGACTGCATTGACATTCATGATTGGGAGGATTGTTCAAAACAGTGACGCCTTGCCCATCCAACTGCACCATGCTTGGAGGATAAACAGTGAGGCAGAGTGGCAGCAGAGGAGAGTAAAGGAAGCCTTTTCTGCTGTCTGGATTCCCACTCTCCAGTGCGGCATCCCATCCCAGGTCTCCAAAGATCTGCTGGTTGAGAATTGGCCTTTTCACTCTCATGACGACCCATGGCTGAAAGACAAGATCCTGAGTAGCCATCTCCAAATCAAAGGACAGCCAATGACATATATCCTGACTCACCAGAGTGTCGGCCTGTTTTGGAGAAGAGCAGAGAGATTCTCGAACAGTATTTACCCCTCAACTGAGGTCAATACAGCAAATTATAACTGCTAGGCAAAAGAGAGGATTACAGATGCTGGATTCTCCTGTTCCTCGGATGCTGCCTGACCTGCTGTGGAAAAGCACAGCAGGTCAGGCAGCATCCGAGGAGCAGGAGAATCGACGTCCTGATGAAACGCCGATTCTCCTGCTCCTTGGATGATGCTTGACCTGCTGTGCTTTTCCAGCACCACACTCGAGATTATAACTGCTGTTAGTTGGATCTTGCTTTGTGAATATTAGCTGCAAAATACTTTGAGGATAAATTATGAAAGATGCGACATAAATGTATTTTTTTTCTTGCCTGGTACATTCTATTCAAATTGCAGACAAAAGGAATTGATTGTCATGTCTTCAACATTCAGATGGTAATACATAAAACGCAATTTCCACTCTGCAGTTTTATTAATACCTTTCCATTGCTGTCACTTCACGCCGGTCACTCTGTACTGTTCTATGGGGATGGTGCTTGTTGATGACTTGCAGAGATTGAGGGTCAGAGACACCGGTGCTAGCTGTGAAGGAACTGAAGAATGATGTGTTGTGACACAGTCATAGAGCAAAGATGACCCTGTACCAACAAGACCTGGTAATTCAGAGTGACAACATCGGGCACAATAAGTCTATTAACACCGCACACTCCAACGTCACTTTTTATCGCTCTGCAAATAGAACATTCCCCAGACTCAGCAAAATGAATTATTCAAAATTCTCCATAGCTGCTTCAACTAGAGAAAAGAAGACCCTTGCTTAATATGACTCCTTACTTCAAAAGATTTCTTGATGCTGAGGCTATATTTTTGTAAAGGATGCTAATGGCGAATTCTCCCTTGGAGAATATCTCCAGGGGAAGTTGATGTTTGTCCCAATTGGCTGTCTCTGGGAAGAACTCTTTCACAGGACAGCTTGGGATGAACCTCATCAAAAACCATCGCATCTGTCTGTAGTTCTTATTTACAAAGTTAGTCATAGAGGTCTACAGCATAGAAAAGGGCCCTTCAGCTCACTGAGTCTATGCTGGTCAAAAACAACCACCAAACTACGAGAACCCCATTTTCTAACACTTGGCCTACAGCCTTGCAATACTTGGCTTACATTTCTACAAGAAGGTGGACAATAGTCTCTCCCCCATCACAGTCATCTCGAGGTGAGATGTAAAAGGTGGGGGGTTGACACTCTGGGCAGGAAGGATCTGGTAAGAGGAACTTCTCTCACCACCAGCCAAGCTACATCTTGGTCCTTGCTGCAAGTTCCTGTCTTCCAGTGCATGGTGTTGTCCTCAACTGAATGTTGCAGACTGGCACCTTCCAAGTACCAGGACTATGTGCTGAGAGGTGCGCTAAAGCTTGGGTGGCTACTGTAAGGGTTCAAAGGGGGAGAGCTCACTGCCCAGGAAACTATAATATCCCTCAGGCTATGTGCCTCAAATGAATGTGTGTTATAATCCAGGAATATTGAAAACATATTGAGGCACACCACAATGAAACATGTTGCATGAAGCGCAATATCTATTGATATCTATTGCACTTCTCGTAATTTCCAACTGGAAATATTTGGCCCTGAGGCCGTATACCTAACATGTAATGTACTCAGTAAATATTACAACCGTTATAAGTGAATTGAGTGGACATGTTAACTTTTCTTGCAAGTTCTGTTTTATTCAGTAGAAGTATTATTGTAATCTTTTTCAGAAGTGCATTATTGGTGTAATAAACAGGGTAATGTTGACTTTGGGTAAACTGTAAAAAAGGCCAATACCAAACCAAGTCTCTGACTTGCTGTACATTCCTGTCAAGTTTACTAAATGTTAATATCAGGAGAGACCTAATTTTAAAAAAAAGTATATTCATTTATACAGACCCTTCTGGAACTTCAGGATATCGCTAATGCTTTACAACCATGGAAGACATTTTGAAGTTTAGTGACTGTTGTAGTGTAGGAGGCAAGATCACATTGGTCCCAGGGAATAGCATCACATTTTTCAGCAATCTAATTCACCTTCAGGTTGGTACAAAGTCAGAAACATGAAGTGTGTTCTGCGTCTTGCAATGAAATGCTCACAGACAATCTCCTTTGAACTATCCTCAGTCCAAGGACAGATACACGTGAACCCCACCAACCAATCTCCACAATAACTAATAATAATGACATTTTATTACTTAATTTGATGATGTGAAAAATTAACAGAGATTTGGAACATATTTTTCCATCATTACACCATTCACCCTCTTGATCTCTGCCATGAGAATAGATCATAACCCTGGAATACTTATGGACATATTCAATTTTGACTATGGTATGTGCTTCATAACAAAGGACACACAGTCAAAATGAAAAACAGATGTAAATTAATGATTGTCTGGATAAGTCCTGTGAGAAACCATGGAATATGCCAAGGGAGTTTTGAACAGAAACCCTTGAAAGGGAGAGATACAATTCAAAATAAACTAACATGTGATCTCCTGTGGCTGAATAGCTAATAAGGGGCTCATTTCCCTTCCCTTGGATTATTTCCCAATGCATAGGAACATCTATCTTTTACCTGTCCATAATTTGTTTTTAGAACCCCGACTGTGTGGAAACAGGCCCTCCGCCCAACACATCCACACCGACCTGCCAAAGAGTAACCTACCCCAACCCATACCCTATTGGCCCATATTTACCCCTGACTAATGCACCTAACTACATACCCCTGAACACTATGGGCAATTTAGCAGGTCCAATTCATCTGACCTGCACATATTTGGACTGTGAGGAAACTGGAGCATCCGGAGGAAACACACGCAGACACGGGCAGAATGTACAAACTCCACAGACAGTTGCCTGAGGTTGGAATTGAATCCAGGTCCCTGGCACTGTGAGGCAGCAGTGCTAACCACTGAGCCACCGTGCTGACCCAATATGCATTAAACAGGGTAAAAATCCAATTGCAGCACCCTGTCTTGTTATGTTAATGTGCTGATATGCTATGGAGGTCACAGACTGAGGATAGCCACTAGAAACCCCTGCTTAAAAACAATTCTGCTCTGAGATGGGAAGCAAAACAAGCTAGTGAAGTCACTGTCAATAAGGAAATAGGACAGAAAACAACCAACTAACTTGTGGAGCGAGGAATCTCAAAATAAACAGCTTCACTATTACCATCAGCGTTACCACTATTGTATAATGTAACAGCTGTAATATTCTACTCTTCACAGGACCCAGAGACTGATGTGTTTTGCAGATAAACTGTTACTGTTTTTACTGAATTCACATTTCTAACCTATTTTAATTATCATTTCTTCTATTTTAGTAGCTGATAAGCTCATCCTTTCTTTCACTTAAGGAATCCTGATTAACTTGACTCTTTTTAGAACGTAAATACATTTGGATTGGGTAATCATTGTGAGATGTCACTTTAAAATTAACTTCACTGCAACCAACTGAGATAGAGGTTGAATTTAGAAAGAGGGCTATTTGAACACTCCACACTTAGGAATACTGCCATTTGGGGCTTTCCTATCTGTCATTGAAATGAATTGAGGAGCCTTGCACATGAATTGTTCATATCAACTCAGTTTGAATTTTTACAAAGTTCCGCAGAGACAAGCTGTCCCTTGACTGCAGACTTCAGCAAAGTTACAAAGTGACAGAAAAGTTTTAAATTTAGTAAAGTATTCTCTTTCAGATTTCAGAGTAAATGGATTTTAGAGTAAATGTTAATTTTCCATTACATACTAGACTAAGATGTAATTAAAAAGAGGTGAAAGACTATTAGACATCAGACTGGAAATCATCTTAAGCATGTTTGATAAGGATGACATGACAATTGATAAGATACAAACAAAGCTCATTAATAAGTGAGCTGGATCTCAACTAATTGTCTCAAAGTAACAGCCAACTCAATGAAGTATATTAACATTTAAAGAATGTTAAAAAATTGCCTTTGTTAATGGTGTTTAGTGTCGCATAGCAATTACAACAGTTTATTGAGGTATATAATATATTCCTGTTACTGGATGCAGCATAGTTAAATCTTTCACTTGAAAGCTGCTAAGACTGAATACACACAGGCTTCCTAAGAGAGTGCACCAGCATATTTAATAGGACGTAATGTCAACTTCAAGTGATTAGGGATCAACTTATGCTCCACCACTGCACCTTACATGTGTGGAATAATTTAGATAGAGATTAAAAATAAATAAATTACCTGCCTGTTAGGAGTTGGAAAGTACTGGATGAGAAAATGAACTCCATTTTGACATGCACAATAGAAGAAAGTCATTGATCGAAGGAGATTGATTGCATGGATATATTATTATGGTAATTATGGAGAGGCTGCTACAAAATCAATTTGTTTTCTTTACCATGTTATATGCCTTCTGGCAAGAGAGCTTTGCAATTTTCAAAATTTCATACATTATTAAGTGCTGATGACAAGATCAAATTATATAAAGAAGAACAATTTCATGTAGGGAGACACATCGGTTTAATGTGCGCACTCGTCAAGGTGACGTCAGCAACTGTTTACACATACATGTGGGGATGCTGCTGGACATGGGCTGCTGGAAGGTAAAGATCTGTCTGGGAATCGAGCAATGGAAGACCCTGAGGGAGAATTGGTGTGAGGAGGACAGGGTCTCCAGTGCTAATACTCAGTCTCCTAGAGCTAGAAACATCTTAATGATTCGAAACATGTGTTCTAAAAGTTCACTGTTTTAATCACACTTGCCATTCTCATGCTAAAGTAAATTTACCATCAGACCCACTAGGGCATTCAAACTTCAGCCTTAATTGAATAGTGGCCCACAAAAGATTGCTGTGTATATACACCAGATAATAACGCTGGTGACAACAGTTTCGTTTAATAACTTTTTTTGTTGAGCAACTCTGTGAAATCTAATCTCAACCCAGTCAGTAGCATGAGCCCAAGGTTCAGTGTTCAAGTCTCAGGCTTGAGCATAAAAATCAAGGTTGTTACTTCAGTGCAGTACTGAGGAACTGCTGCACTGTCAGAGGTTCCACCTTTCAGATACAGCAAGGCCTCACCTGCTCGCTCAGGGGGTTATAAAGATCACAGACTTGCATTTCCCATCATGGCAGCCAGTGGAATTTAAATTAAGTTGATTAATATGGAATGACAAGTTGCTCCCAGCAATGGTGACCATGAGACCATGTTTCAATTGTTCTAAAAAACATGTCTGTTTCACTATGTTATGGCCTCAGCTGATAATAATACAAGACAAGTTGTAGTTCTGAGTGAATCCTGACTTGTTAGGCAATAACTGAGCTGAAAATGTGTTGCTGGAAAAGCGCAGCAGGTCAGGCAGCATCCAGGGAACAGGAGAATCGACGTTTCGGGCATAAGCCCTTCTTCAGGAATGAGGAAAGTTTGTCCAGCAGGCTAAGATAAAAGGTAGGGAGGAGGGACTTGGGGGAGGGGTCTAACTCCTTGTTAGACAATAAGCTTTATTTTTGTGACTTTGTTTTTCTATGGTGTTCAGTCACTGAAAATACTCACAAAATGCTGCCACTATTCTTTATTGCTCATAGAAGGGAAAAAGATTGCATTGTTATGAACAATACAATAGCTATTCAAAGTGGTTTTATTCAAAGTAACAGAAATAAAGATTCAACATCCTGTCCCTCAACAATATTCCTGAAAATACTCAAACAAAGGTGAACGGTCCCCCCATCTCTTCATTTTAAGGTTCTCCACTTTTGTTTAGATGGCATGGCTGTAATTCATTTCAGGAGATTTCTTTCTGCTGACTTCTGAATGCATTCAGAGCAAGCATGTGGGTTTTCATACTTTCATCTTACAGTCGTTTTCTGCTTTTGCCGTTTTCTTCTACGTCACTCAGGACATTTCCCCGGCCCCAACTTTCTGGAGACTTCGAAATCAATTGTTTAGCCGAATTGAACCAACACACACTCTCTGACCGTCTAGATTGTTCTGTCTTTTCTGGTAGCAGCAGTTTTCTTTAATGCCTTTCCTCTGTTTCCCGATGGACCGAACTATTCACCTCAAAAACTTGAAAAGCTTTATTTCGACACGTAAACAAAGCTTCAGAAAACTCAGCACCACTCAAAACTGAAACTAAAACTCTGCCTGTCCCTTCTGAACACACACAGTATAGAAACACAAACTAAAAGCAATACATAATTTCTCCACTTCAGAATCAAAATTCCCAAAGGATAATAAATTATGATTCTCCATCACAAAGGAAAATCTGCCATCCTTATCCAGTCTGGCCCACATATGATTCCCTATGAACAATAACGTATGGAACTCTTAACTGCCCTGGGAAATGGTCTGGAAAGCCACCAAGTTCAAGGACATTTCGGGATAAGTAATAAGCGCTAAACTCTGCCAGAAATGTCTGCATCATATAAAAGCTATTTTGCAAAATTTATCGCTCAACCAATGTCATTAAGTAAATTATCTGGTCCATTAACACATTGCAATTTTTGGGAGTTTACTGAGTGCAAATTCATGTCTGCATTTCTTACATTATATCAGTGGCTGCATGTCAAAACAGGCTTAATTGTCTGTAAAGATCATCAAGTTTCCCAGTAGTTAGGAACAGCACTGTATAAATACAAATCTTTTGCTTTTCAACATTCTATTTTCAAACACCAGTGCTGTTCTTGCAATCCCCATGCAACAATTGCAACATTTCAAGTGTGCTTCATTGTCTTTGAAAATGCCATATATATGTAATTGTTTATTTATTCTCACTAGTATTCGGTTGCTGTACTACCTACTCATGTTTCTACTTTGCCTTATTTTTATAGAAACCCTACAGTACAAAAGCAGGCCATTCAACCCATCAAATTCACACTGGCCCTCTGGAGAACATCCCACCCAGACCCATCCCCCATCCCCCATCCCTGCATTTTCTAAGGATACTCCACCTAACCTAGACATGTTTGGAGGAAGGGTTGGGAGTGTGTTGCAGGAAAAACACAGCAGGTCAGGTAGCATCCAAGCAGCAGGAGAATTGACGTTTTTCAATTGGAGCCCTGCATCAGGAATGTAAGCATCACCTCCCTTTGGGGGGGTCACTACTGAAGCCTCTTCCAAGGATGCCCATCTTTGGAGAAAACCCACACAGACAGTCACACGAGGGTGGAATTGAACCCAGGTCCCTGGCACGGTAAGGCAGCAGTGCTTTGCCTTGACCAGAATTGAAAAGACATCTGGTTATCTGGATATACACATCTGTATGGCTCCACATGCAAAGACTATCTGCCTGGTTCTCTTGCTATACCACTGAAATGGGCATGAGTAATGAAATTAGCTTATCAGGCAATCACAGGCCTTTCTATATTTAGCAAGATGGGTTGATATGATTTCAAGCCGCAACAATAAAAACAATGTAATTCTCCTTTTTTTTATGGTCATGAGATATGCATGTAATATCCATTCCAGCTCTCACAACATCTATTCCTTCATCAGCTCAGAGCCAAAATGTTGGAGCTCTCTCCTTAACAGTACAATGTGGTGCAACGACACCACGTGGACCACAGCAGCTTAAAGAAAATGATCAGCAGGCATCTCATCTCCCATTGATACACCAGATGCTCCCTGTTAGGACTTTTCTGAGACTCATCAAAAATTGAAGATAGCTTGATGCGATCACTCGCACTTGGAATCATGCCAAAATGCAGGGTGGCCAGGACAATGGGAGCACCCAATTAGCATGACCAAGGTCATCCTGCTCCTTCTGCAATGTAAGCTGTCTAACCGGGCAGACACGATGGGCCAAATGGCCTCTTCCTGCACCATAACTATCCTGAGTTGAAGTGTCGAGATGCCAATGATGTCAGGTCCGAAGGTTGGTGAGGACAGAGCTAGTTTGTCAACATGCATTATTGCACACACAGTAAACAGGGAGCACTATGAAATAAAGGCTGAAGCCTTCAGCTCAGAACTCGATGGGAGCTAGATTTCCAGCAGCCATAAAGGTTAAATTTGATCACCTTGCAATGCCTGAAAACAAGCTACCGATTGACGCCTGACAGCTCTCCTTTAGATGTCGTGGTCTAGACTGCAAATTGGGCATGGAGCTCTTGTCATGAACACCCACCTTGCCCTGCTAAAGGCTGCCTGCCCAGCAGACAGTGGCTTATTGACTGAGAATTTATTTCCTGATGTGCAATGATGCTGGTGGTGATAATGTAACACACAACATCCTTCGGCACTATCCATAACTCTGCCTACCTTAGTGTCATCCTCAAATTTACTATCCCATCCTTCTACATCCGCATCCTGATCAGTTATAAAAATGACAAACAGCAGTGGCCCCAAACCAGATCCTTGTGGCAGACCACTGGTAACTGAGCTCCAGGATGAACATTTCCCATCAGCCACCACCCTCTGTCTTCTTTCAGCTAGCCAATTTCTGATCCAATTTGCTAATCTACAAAAGGTGGTGTGCACAGCCCAAGACCATCATGGAAGCCAGCTTCCCATCTACACTTCTCATTGCTGCAGAAAGACTGTCAACAAAGATTCTCCCTTGGGAAAGAGCAATAAATACTCACCCAGGCCCCACCAGTGAATTAGAAATTTTAAAAAAAGGGGGAAGTGCAATGAGACAGCACAGAGCACAAATATGATGCCCACATCTCAGATATCAAGGTCTTAAAAAACCTTATGGGAACACACCTTGAGCAAAAATATTAGGATCTGCTGTCACAAGACGTGTGATTTCACAAGGTGCGCTACAACAAAAATGACGACTCACTGGTTTTAGAAGGAGAGACAGAGAGAGACAGACAGAGAGAGACAGACAAAACGGGAAGCAAGACCATTAGAAGGGTCCTTCCCCCATTCAAGGACGGTCGGTCCCGTCCATCAGGCAGAAGATACAGAAGCTTGAACCCCCATCCACCAGCAGGTTCAAGGGCTGCTTCTTCAGGAAGTTGCTGAATGGACCTCTCCAATTTAACGTTGACCTTGCCTGGTGCACCTCCTGTGCAGCTGTAAGCTACATGCCTTGCTCTCTCTACTCACCCTATAAGAACATAATTTAGAGGTGCCGGTGTTGGACTGGGGTGTATAAAGTTTAAAAAAAAACACAACACCAGGTTATAGACCAACAGGTTTATTTGGAAGCACTAGCTTTCAAAGCGCTGTTCCTTCATCAGGTGAAGGAGCAGCGCTCCGAAAGCTAGGGCCTGTTTCCACACTGTAAGTAATCTAATCTAATCTCACACGAGGGGACATAGCTTTAAATTGAGGGGTGATAGATTTAGGACAGATATCGGGATAGTTTCTTTACTCAGAGAATAGTAGGGGCATGGAACAGCCTGCCTGCAAAAGTAGTAGACTCGTTGACGTTAAAAGCATTAAAATGGGCATTGGACATACATATGAATAATAATGGAACAATGTCGGTTAGATGGGCATCAGATTAATTTCACAGGTCGGTGCGGCATTGAGGGCCGAAGGGCCTGTACTGCGCTGTAACGATCTATTTTCTATGTTCAAACATTTCTTATTTATATACTTATCAATTTCAATCAAAGAAACCTGATCTGTTTTAACTAAAGCACTTGAGAGAGAGAGATTCCTTTCAATCACATTACTCAGTTCCCTTGACAACTAACAACAGCTCACTATTTTTGAAGTACATTTTTGTGAATGATCAAGCTGCATTTTTCTGAAGGTGCAGTTCTTTCATGAAGTTGACATTGATTCTGGTTTTCACACTGATTAAAGGGAGATGCAAAGTTTTAATGCTTTAATTCACTAATCTACATTAGCAGATGTGCTTAGAACAAACTGAAATTCATAGCTTGACGTAAGCAGTTGAGTCTTTTGAGCCCTAGGTTCTGGCAAAGTTGCTGCAAATCTTTCCACCTCTCTCCTTCTCCTCTTTTAAGAAGCTCCTTAAAATTGATCTCTTCCATCTAGCTGTTTGATCTCCATCCCTGACATCTCTGTACATGGCTCAGTGTCAAATTTTGATTGATGGTGCTGTTTTGAAGCTCCACAGACATTTTACTCCCTTAATGATGCTACGTCAATGCAAATTCTTGTTGTAATGCTGCTTCCACCATATCTTTGAGGAGAAAGTGAGGACTGCAGATGCTGGAGATCAGAGCTGAAAATGTGTTGCTGGAAAAACGCAGCAGGTCAGGCAGCATCCAAGGAACAGGAGAATCGGCATGATTCCTGAAGAAGGGCTTATGCCCGAAATGTCGATTCTCCTGTTCCTTGGATGCTGCCTGACCTGCTGCGCTTTTCCAGCAACACATTTTCAGCTGCTTCCACCATATGGCAATGGATTTCTGTCACAGAATTGTGGTATTTGGAAGCCTTTCCACAGTGAAAAACATTGGATGTCAAGCGGAAATTTCCTACATTCTGTGAGATAGACTTTTGTCAACTGGGATTTTAAAGGTGACAGAACCAAGTATTTGGAGTAAAGATACGCGTCAGTCTTGACACAATTAAATACAATTAATAGGCACAGTAGATTGAATGGTCTCCTGTTGTTCATTTTAGAGAGCAGTGATTGTCCTTATGGATGCACACAAAAGCCCTTTTGTGCACGATAAAATTCAGCAGTCAGAAAAAGAGATGAAAGATCAGCACATCTTTTTCTGGTTGATAGTGAATCATTTTTGATGAGACTGGCAAAGAACTGGCAGAGATTAAAATGCTGAAAACCTCTGTGGTTATCTTTGTCTTCTTGCAGACACTTGTATGCAGGCTGAATGAAACAGTGCTCTCTACATATTAACCCCTATGGCATGCAGTGCCTTTCACTAAATACTGGAATTTCTTAACCTTTGATTTCATGCAAATATCAGTGATTGCTCACTGGGAGAGCTGTAATCTTTCTGTATGAGAAAGAAGTCATGTCCCACACTCCCATATCGAGAGGAACTAATCTGAAAACACAGATTAATTATTTGAGAACATTCTTTTGCTGTCTACTGCAAGATTCAAACTTCATATGCTGTGTCATAAATTGTAATTCAAAAGTAACTCATATCTAACTCTTCAGCAGCAGGTAGATCTGGGAGGCTTCTAATCTCCATGATTTTATTCTGCTCTTGCTTGAATGTGTTCACTCGCTGACACTCGCTGAGATGTTAATGTCATTGCATTGCGAGGGAATGGAAAATCAAAAAAAAGACTGTTTCTACACATAATAAAAAAAAAACAAAGAACTGAGGATTCTGGAAATCAGAAACAAAAACAGAAGTTGCTGGGAAAGTTCAGCAGGTCTGGAAACATCTTTGGAGAAAGGATAGAGTTTAGGGTCTCGTGACCCTTCTTTCTAACTCTGTTTCTTTCATTTTAGACTCGGATTGGATTCATTCGCAATTATCTGATATTTGCAACGCTCTTTCTTTTGCTTCTTTCACAAGTCGTAATGTTTTCTCGATGTCTGCGACTGACTTCCTTCGTAGTTTTAAAAACCATCTGTCACGTTCACCTCTCATCTTTTCTGACAAAATAAGCCCTGGCCCTTTCAGTCTTCCCACATAACTATATTGGGGGGAGGTTTGCTAGTGCTCTTGGGGGGGGTTTAAACTAACTCGGCAGGGGCATGGGAACCCAGATTGTAGCTTCAGGGTGCAGGGCCTGGAGTGTAGGGAGGTGAGGAACATGGCATCAATTTCCAAGGAGGGTGCCTGTAAACAGGGAAGTTGTTTGAAGTGTGTATACTTCAATGCAAGAAGTATACGAAATAAGGTAGGTGAACTTGCAGCGTGGGTTGGTACCTGGGACTTCGATGTTGTGGCTATTACGGAGACATGGCTAGAACAGGGACAGGATTGGCTGTTGCAGGTTCCGGGATTTAAATGTTTTAGTAGGTTTAGAGGTGGGGGTAAAAGAGGGGGAGGTGTGGCATTGCTTGTCAAAGACAGTATTACAGCGGTGGAAAGGACGATGGATGAGGACTTGCCATCTGAGGTAGTTTGGGCTGAGGTTAGGAATAGGAAAGGTGAGGTCACCCTGTTGGGAGTCTTTTACAGGCCTCCTAATAGTCCTAGAATCATTGAAGAAAGGATTGGGAAGGTGATTCAGGAGATGAGTGACAGTAATAGGGTGGTTGTTATGGGGGACTTTAACTTTCCTGATATTGATTGGGAAAGCTATAGCTCAAGTTCGTTAGATGGGTCAGTGTTTGTTCAATGTGTGCAGGAGAGTTTCCTGACACAATATGTAGACAGGCCAACAAGAGGTGAGGCCATACTGGATTTGGTTCTGGGTAACGAACCAGGCCAGGTGTTAGAATTAGAGGTAGGTGAGCACTTTGGGGATAGTGACCATAATTCGGTGATTTTTACACTCGTGATGGAGAGGGATAAGTGTGTACTACAGGGCAAGAATTATAGCTGGGGTAAGGGAAATTATGATGCGGTGAGGCATGACTTAGGATGTGTGGCTTGGAAAAGTAGACTCCAAGGCAAGAGTGTAAATGATATGTGGAACTTGTTCAAGGGGCAACTATTGAGTGTCCTTGATAATTATGTACCTGTCAGGCAGGTAGGAAAGGGTCGTGCGAGGGAGCCGTGGTTTAATAAGGAATTGGAATCCCTTGTTAAATGGAAGAGGGCGGCCTATCTCAAGATGAGACGTGAAGGTTCAATTGGGGCGATTGAGAGTTATAGGGTAGCCAGGAAGGACCTGAAGAGAGAGCTAAAAGCAGCAAGGAGGGGACACGAAAGGTCCTTAGTAGATAGGATTAGGGAAAACCCTAAGGCTTTCTATAGGTATGTTAGGAATAAAAGAATGACTAGGGTAGGAATAGGTCCAGTCAAGGATAGTAGGGGGAAGTTGCGTGTGGAGGCGGAAGAGATTGGGGAGACACTGAATGAATACTTTTCTTCAGTATTCACTCAGGAACAGGGCATTGTTGTCGATGAGAATACTGAGGCACAAATAAGTAGAATGGATGGCTTTGAGGTATGTAGAGAAGAGGTGTTGGAAATCCTGGAAAAGGTGAAAATAGATAAGTCCCCTGGGCCTGATGGCATTTATCCTAGGATTCTCTGGGAAGCAAGGGAGGAGATTGCAGAGCCATTGGCCTTGATTTTTATGTCCTCTTTGTCTACAGGAGTAGTCCCAGAAGACTGGAGGATAGCAAATGTGGTTCCCTTGTTCAAAAAGGGGAGTAGGGATAGCCCTAGTAACTATAGGCCGGTGAGTCTCACTTCTGTTGTGGGCAAAGTCTTAGAGAGAATTGTAAGGGATAGGATTTATGCACATCTAGATAGGAATAATGTGATCAAGGATAGTCAGCATGGTTTTGTGAAGGGCAAGTCGTGCCTCACAAACCTTATTGAATTCTTTGAAAAGGTGACGAAGGAGGTTGATGAGGGGAAAGCGGTAGATGTGGTATATATGGATTTTAGTAAGGCGTTCGATAAGGTTCCCCATGGTAGGCTACTGCAGAAAATACGGAGATATGGCATTGAGGGTGAGTTGGAGGTTTGGATTAGGAATTGGCTGGATGGAAGAAGACAGAGGGTAGTAGTTGATGGCAAAGTTTCTTCATGGAGTGCCGTCACTAGCGGTGTTCCGCAAGGATCTGTTTTGGGACCATTGCTGTTTGTCATTTTTATAAATGACCTGGAAGAGGGGTTAGAAGGTTGGGTGAGCAAGTTTGCGGATGACACGAAAGTCGGAGGAGTTGTTGACAGTGAGGAAGCATGTGGCAGGTTACAGCAGGATATAGAGAAGCTGCAGAGCTGGGCAGAAAGGTGGCAGATGGAATTCAATGTAGCTAAGTGCGAGGTGATTCACTTTGGGAAGAATAACAAAAAGATGGGGTACTGGGCTAATGGTCGGAAACTTGGTAGTGTGGATGAGCAGAGGGATCTTGGTGTCCATGTACACAGATCTCTGAAAGTTGCCACCCAGGTAAATAGTGCGGTGAGGAAGGCATATGGCGTACTGGCTTTTATTGGTAGAGGAATTGAGTTCCGGAGTCCTGAGGTCATGATGCAGTTGTATAAGACTCTGGTACGGCCGCATCTGGAATATTGTGTGCAGTTTTGGTCGCCATACTATAGGAAGGATGTGGAGGCATTGGAACGGGTGCAGAGGAGGTTTACCAGGATGTTGCCTGGTATGAAAGGAAAATCGTACGAGGAAAGACTGAGGCACTTGGGGCTGTTTTCACTAGAGAAAAGAAGGTTTAGGGGTGACTTGATTGAGGTGTACAAGATGATTAGGGGGTTAGATAGGGTCGACAGTATGAACCTTTTCCCGCGTATTGAGTCGGGTATTACAAGGGGGCATAGCTTTAAATTAAGGGGGGGTAGATATAGGACTGATGTTAGGGGTAGGTTCTTCACTCAGCGAGTCGTTAGTTCATGGAATGCCCTGCCAGTAACAGTGGTGGACTCTCCCTCTTTATGGGCATTTAAGAGGGCATTGGATAGGTATATGGAGGATAGTGGGTTAGTGTAGTTTAGGTGGGCTTGGATCGGCGCAACATCGAGGGCCCAAGGGCCTGTACTGCGCTGTATTCTTCTATGTTCTATGTTCTATGTTCTATATTATTGTTCTAAAAACTGAAAGAACTGCAGATGTTGTAAATCAAAAACAAAAAACAGAAGTTGCTGGAAAAGCTCAGCAGGGCTGGCAACATCGGTGAAGAGAAATCAGGGTTAATGTTTCAGATTTGGTGACCCTTCCTCAGAAGCAGAAACAGAATTTCTGAGGAAGGGTCACCGCACTCGAAATGTTAACTCTGATCTCTCTTCACAGATGCTGCCAGACCTGCTGAGCTTTTCCAGCAGCTTCTGCCATTGTTATAAATTTTGCTTTACACTTGCTTCAAATGTTTCAGATTTCAACGTCCGTCAATAAAACACAAAGATTGGTAGTATTTGAGCACTGAAAAATTAAAAACGGATTATTTTTAATTTGATTGTTTTGTAATGCTTTGGCTGCAGTTACTTTTCACCTTGATAGTTTCTGCTGCTGTCATGATTACACTTAGTTCTGGGATTGATGGCTTCCAACATGTCAGAAGGGAGAAAGAGAGAGGGGAGTGAAAGAGCGGCGAGAGAGTGTTGAGGGGGGAGAGTGGGGGGGAGAGAGGGGGTTAGAGAGAGGGGGTTAGAGAGTGGGGGGAGTGAGGGTGGGGAGAGAGAGAGAGGGGGTTAGAGAGAGGGGGTTAGAGAGAGGGGGGAGAGAGGGGGGAGAGAAGGTGGGGAGAGAGAGGGGGTTAGAGAGAGGGGGTTAGAGAGAGGGGGTTAGAGAGAGGGGGGAGAGAGGGTGGGGAGAGAGAGGGGGGTTAGAGAGAGGGGGGTTAGAGAGAGGGGGTTAGAGAGAAGGGGGAGAGAGGGGGGAGAGAGGGTAGGGAGAGAGTGGGGGGGTAGAGAGAGGGGGTAGAGGGGGGTAGAGAGAGTGGGGGTAGGCAGAGGAGGAGAGACCCTTCGGTCCAACTTGTGCAGGCTGACTATATTCCCAAATTAAACTAGTCAAACTGCCCATTTTTTTCTCTTTGTCTCAGAATCATAGAGGTTTTGCAGCATCGGTAAAGGCACTTTGGCCCATCACATCTATACTGGTCATCAAACAGCCATCTATTCTAATTCCATGTTCCAGCAGATGGTCCCATGGCTTTATATACTGTGGTATTTCAAATACTCATCTAAATGCTTCCTTTTACAAAAAAAAACTCTTGGAAAAAAATGCCAAGACTCTTATGTCATTGCTAGTGCATATTTTTTTAAAATCGACACAAAAAGGAATTCTACAAATATATTAAGGACAAAAGGGTAACTGGGGAGAGAATACAGTGCCCATAAAGATCAGGAAAATCACCTTGGTGTGGACTGCACGAGACAGGGGAGATACTAAACGAATATTTTGCATCAGTGTTTACTATGGAGAAGGATATAAAGGATAGAGAACGTGGGGAAATAAACAGAGACATCTTGAAAAATGTCGATATGAGAGAGGAAGAGGAGCTGGATGTCTTAAAATGCACAAACATGGATAAATCCTTAAGACCTGATCAGGTGTAACCTAGAACTCGGTAGGATGCTAGTGAAGTGATTGCTGGGCCTCTGGTGTGATGTTTGTAACATCGATAGCAACAGGTGAGGTGTTGGAAGACTGGAAGTTGGCTAACGTGGTGTCACTATTTAGAAAAGGTGGTAAGGAAAATTCAGGGAACTATAGATTGGTCAACCTAACATCAGTGGTGGGCAAGTTGTTGGAGAGAATTCTGAAGTATTTGGAAAGGATTTAGTATAGTCAGCATGGCTTTGTGCATGGGAAATCGTGTCTCACGAAGTTGATTGAGTTTTTTGATGAAGTAATGAAGGGGGTTGATGAGGGCAGAGTGGTGGACATGATCTATATGGACTTCAGTTAGGCGTTCGGCAAATTTCCACATGGTAGACTGGTTAGCAAGGTTAGATCTCAAGGAATACAGGGAGAACTAGCCATTTGAATACACAACTGGCTCAAAGGTAGAAGAGAGAGTGATGGCGGAGAGTTGTTTTTCAAACGGGAGGCCTGTGACCAGTGGAGTGCCACAAGGATCGGTGCTGGGTCCACTATGTTTTGTCCTTTATGTAAATGCTTTGGATGTGAGCATCAGAGATATACTTAGTAAGTTTGCAGATGATGCCAAAATTGGAGATGTAGTGGACAGTGAAGAAGGTTACCTCAAGTTACAATGGGATCTTGATCAGATGGGTTAATGGGCTGAGAAGTGGCAGATGGAGTTTAATTCAGACAAATGCGAGGTGCTGCATTTTGGAAAAGCAAATCTTATCAGGACTTATATACTCAATGATAAGGCCCTAGGGAGTGTTGCTGAACAAAAGGACCTTGGAGTGCAGATTCATAGCTCTTTGAAAGTGGAGTCGGAAATAGATAGGATAGTGAAGAAAGTGTTTGGTATGCTTTCCTTTATTGGTCATTGCATCGAGTCTAGGAGTTGGGAGGTCATGTTGCGGCTGTACAGGACATTGGTTAGGCCACTTTTGGAATACTGCATACAATTCTGGTCTCCCAAACATTGGAAGGATGTTGTGAAACTTGAAAGGGTTCAGAAAAGATTTACAAGGATGTTGCCAGGGTTGGAGGATTTGAGCTATAGGGAGAAGCTGAACAGGCTGGGACTGTTTTCCCTGGAGTGTCAGAGGCTGAGGGGTGACCTTATAGAGGTTCATAAAATCATGAGGGACATGGATAGAGTTAATAGACAAGATCTTTCCCTGGGGTGGGTGAGTCCGGAACTAGAGGGCAAAGGTTTAAGAAGAGAGGGGAAAGATATAAGAGAGACCTAAGTGGCAATTTCTTCATGCAGAGGGTGGTACGTGTATGGAATGAGCTGCCAGAGGAAGTGGTGGAGGTTAGTACAATTGCAACATTTAAAAGGATGGGTATATGAATAGGAAGGGTTTAGAGGGATATGGGCCAAATGCTGGCAAATGGAAGTAGATTAATTTAGGATATCTGGTTGGCATGGATGAGTTGGACCGAAGAGCCTGTTACCATGTTGTACACCTCTATGACAGTATGTAACTCACAACACTGATTCACAGCTAGAGTGATTTATATGTGCAATATAAACATGTACTGACAGTGACTCTTGTGCAGTACTGGAATCAGTAAAGATCCTTTCTAAACCTTCAATGCTTTAACAAAGCCCATGCCTCACAACCTGGCCCTGAGACTCATCTGACCTTCAATATCAGCACCAAACATAACTCGAGAATCCAGCCCCAAGCTTGAGCCTATCACTGACAGCACTCGGCACAATCCAGTTTCAAGCTCCACTCAAGCTGCTGAATCAACAGCCTAAATCTGAAAGCCTTAACTTTGGATGAAATGAGCTTTATAACCAATTAATGACTAATTAGAACAGCAATTAATCAGAAAATGTATGCCAAGAGGCATACAGATGAGTATTATATTGGGTACGATTTGTAGGATTGTCAAAAACATTCTAAGGGATAATAGATACACACTTGAATAGGTTAACCTGGATAAAATATAATTTTAAAAGCACACAGTTGATTAAAAGCTAAGGTGATCATATAACAGAGATACGCCGTTGTTTACTTCACTTCTAAGTTTCAAGTATTCCTCAATCACTTTCCGAGGCATGTTACACATCCTTCACAGTATGCTAACCAGGTACGGTAAAACAATTTTCATTCCGACTGACATGAGTGTTCACCATCCAGAAATGCATTGCCAGGCAAATAAGCTTTCAACTATGTCCAATTGCTTGTATATTAGGAAGCAAAATTCTGACATAGATTTTGTAATGCACTGTTATTACTTGGGAGCTTGAATGTGAAATTTAAAGTAAAATAGATTTTAGTTTTCAGTTCTGTGAAGGTTACTTGTCCTTTTTTAACAGGTCAAAACATCACCTTCTTGAACAGTGAGTTCAGGCAACCGTGTGTTTTAAAAAATTCTCAAGGTCAAGGACCAGGCTCGCAGGAAAGTAGTCTGACACAGAACAAACAGCCAAGAGGCGAGTCTGCTAGAATATAGTTTTATTCCCCGCAGTGTCCCCACAACCAGTCTCGTACTTACAACGGGTCTGGCTTATACTCACTCTACATGTTACCAAAACTGGGAGCCGTCAGTTCTCGTAGAGCGGTTGCCAACAACCCACGCTCGGCGGTTAAACGTAACCCCGGAGCAGACTCTACCGAACTGGAGACTTCTCCAGCTGATATACCCTTTTCCAGATATAAACATTCATGTGAACAGCAGAGCAAGGCTAAAAAACACATTCCATTCTGGTTACATACAGATAAGAAGATTCACACGGGAAGGTGTATAACAAGATTCACACGGGACCAAGCGACACCTTCCATTTTCGGTTAGATTCACACATGTATTGGGACACAATTTTAACCCTTTCACCACATTCCACTGCTTGGCCCAATACATGTGTTGCATAATGATTCACACATGTATTGGGACATAATTTTACACCACATTCCACTGCATGACCCAATACATGTGTTACATCATGCCCATATGTATTCTTTCTAACAAGCGCCTATGTACACGCCAAATATACAAGCAAGTCAGGACATTACAGCATGTTAAAATCACCAGGACCGCTACCAGGATCGACAAGGGTGGGAACAGGAATGTCCCCGCAGTGGAGGACATACCACTCAATATGTCCCACCAATGATGAGCTGACTCCACGTCCACTACACGGGCAGCATGTACTACCTCCTGTCCATGTATAAAGGTAGACACCGTAACCTTGGTGACATTGGTTTGATGCTTTCGTAATATCTGCTTAAGCTCCTCGGATCGGTCCAATGCCCGCTTAAACCGATCCAGGGAAATGTTCCAGGGATTCCTCAGCACTTTCCACTGCACCTTGGTAAAGTGGCGAGCACTGCTATAAGTGGTCAACAAATAGGTGTGATTCTGCCAGTGCCACTGATAGACATTTGAGAGGCATCCCGAGAACGGTGCTGAGGGAAGCATAGGATGTGGATTATTGGTAGCCACACAGAGCGTGTGTGGCCCAATCTGCCACATCATGTCCCTTGGAGTCTCAACAGTCCATTCGCACAGGGCCGTTCCCTTAGTCAAGCAAGGGTCCCGATACCTGTCCATCAGTAGGCAAGTTTTCCCCTGATCAGTCTGTTCACAAGCGGACAGATCATAGGTAATATTGGTATCTGGGCTAAACCACTGTCCCCTTGTCTTCAGAAAATAATATCCAGAAGATGTAATCACTGGTAATACATAATATCGACAGACCGTAACAGTGTGGGTTACATTCATGGTAACAAAGTATCCGTTACACATAGTTGCATTACACCATGTTCGCTCTGGATGGGTTATCATCCACAATTTCTCAGATACATTCCATAGTCCCCTCCACGCCTGTACATTGGGGGATGTTACCACACGCAAAAAGCGTTCTTTCTGTATTTGAGCATGCAACATTTGAATATGACAGGCAGTCCAATTTAACTGAGCCGTAATGTTCTCAAACAGTTCCTGAGTGGCGCCCCAGACATCCAGTTCCCATTGCAGAGATCGTATCATTATTTCAGCTGTCTCTCCTTGAGTCATCATTACGGATGGCATCCACCTTCCAATAGTATGTAGTCCTTGTGAGGTGGCCTGTCCCGTGTTAGATAATTTAGTACGGGTTACCTCAGAGTCAATGGCATTCGAGATACCCATAACAGTTCCTGCGCCTCCCAGCAGGGTGTCGTACCACGCTCGTCGCCGCCTCTTGGTATGACACTCGGGTATGAGGGGCAACTGTACCCGCCAATGAACATCAGTGTGCAGTACCGCCCGGGCCATCTGTTGACAAGTTGACATAATAGGGGCCAACTGTGTTCGATGCGACCGCACGCCCCCCGTGGCACCCCTCTTCGGTGCTGGCCCGCCCCGCGTGGGGTTTAATAACGCCTCAGCCTGCGGGTGCATAGCAATTACAACATTATTTAGGTCTCACGTAAGTAGCACTGGTTCGCCGGGACGTTTGCCCAGGTCGGGTCTCCGGGGTACATAATGGTGACCAGACTGTCCTTCCCCTGTGCTATGATTTCGGCCGGCCTGGGGAGGCCGGTCGTCTGGCGCACCCATACCTTGGCCCCCTTAGTGTCAGTAGACCCAAATCCCCCCGTCCCACGCTCAGTAACCGTAACGGGAGCTCCCATCTCTTCCACCGTTGTAAGGTTACATGGCTTAATGACCAATTGCGCTATTCTGTCCCCCTTCTGTATCACGTAAGGTTCAGCGGTGATGTTGACCAGGATCACCCCCAACTCCCCTTGGTAGTCTGCGTCAATTACGCCTGCCATCACATCAATCCCCTTTAGTGACAGTCCCGACCGCGGGAGGATATGCCCATAGGTTCCAGGGGGACAAATCAACCCTAACCCGGTCTTAATCACCGTAGGTTTCTGTTGGATCAAAGTCTGGGCAGTTAGTGCTCGTAGGTCCAGTCCAGCCGAAGCCGGCGTGGCCCTTACGGGAATATCAGCTTCCTCAGCGAACTTCCACATTTTAATAGGCTGAGTCTTTGGGGTATCACATACTCGTATCATCCTATTCAAGGGTGTTACCCCATTTCCTAATGGGCGGTTATTAATTTGTTTCACCACCCGAATTAGTTGCTTCCTCCAACCCGTTAAGTCATTGCAACCTCCTGCTTTTCGTAGTGAGGACTTCAGAAGCCCATTCATTCGTTCTATAAGTCCCGCAGCTTGTGGGTGATAGGGTACATAATAAACCCATTCCACGTGGTTATCGTGACCCCACTGCTTTACCGCCCTTCCTGTGAAATGGGAGCCATTGTCACTCTGGACCTGTATGGGCAATCCATAAAATTGTTCAATCAAATCTAAACATCGCAAGGTAGCCTGTTGATTGTTGTGACGACAGGGATGGGCTACCAAAACCCCAGACATAGTGTCCACAGCTGTACATATGTGGTTACATCCTTGTGAGGAGGGTAAGGGACCCACAAAGTTCATTTGCCAGCTCTGTCCCGGACCATCCCCCCGATGGATATGTCCCATCATGTGTTGGGGCACTCCCTGCCGCTGATGTTGACACTGCTCACACTGGTTTACTGCAGTCTTAACATCATCTACCATAAGATCTATTCCTCGGTCTCGAGCCCAGTGCAAGGTTCCTTGCACTCCCCAGTGCCCAGCCTTAAGGTGTGCCCATCTAGCTAGGTCCACTGAGGTGCCCCTTTGCACCATCATGGTTCGGACGATACCATCCACATATCGGTTATGTAGAGCTTCCACATCATTTCGAGAGGTATGGGCATCTACGTGGGTGATGTATATGACCAGGTATTGAGCTTTCTCCCATATATCCTCCCATAACTGTTTACCCCACACTTCCCTATTCTGGATCATCCACTGATTGGCCTGCCAAGTTGGCATCCATTGTGTCATGCCGTTAACCACTGACCACGAGTCAGAGAACAAACAAACTCCCATGACCCCTGCTTGCATGACTACCATATGCACTGCCTTTAATTCTGCCCACTGACTACTTTTTCCCTCCCCTAATTCTTCTAGGGTAGTGCCTTGTTTTGGGTTAAAGGCGGCAGCTTTCCATCTACGCTGTCCCGCTTTCCATTGGGCTGACCCATCTACGAACCAAGCCGTGGCTTGTTCATCCGGGGTCAGTTCATCATACCGTTTTCCCATCTTAACGGGTGATTCCTTGTATTCAATCACCTCAAACCGCTTTTCCCCTTCCTCAGGGGCCTCCGCCACTTGCTCATGTAGGACTGACACTCCTTTCTGTCCAGTCCGCACTCTCTCCGACACATACCATTTCCATTTAATGATGCTGCTCTCTTGGGCAGTTCCTATTCGGTGGGTAGTGGGGTCACTAAGTACCCACGGAAGAATAGGGATAGCTGTTCTCATGATCACTTCAATCACTTCATGTCCAATGGTCAGGGCTTCGGTTTCCACCAAGCCCCAGTAGCATGCTAATAACTGTTTCTCAAAGGGGGTATACCGTTCCCCTGCCGGGGGTAATTTTCGGGACCAAAATCCCAGTGGCTTACGGGTCCTTTCCTGTTTTTGCCATAAGCTCCAATTGGCATAATCCCCCTGTGCTGAGACTTGCAGTTCTACAGGTCCTGACTGTATCTTTCCCAAGGATACAGCTTGCTGTATCGCTTGCTTGGCCATTTCAAATGCAGTTTGATGGACCTCCGTCCATTCGAACGCTGCCTTTTTCCTCGTAACTCGATACAAAGGTTTTAAAATTTGTCCTAAATGGGGAATATGCTGTCTCCAGAATCCGAATAACCCAATAAATTGCTGCACGTCCTTCTGGGTGTGAGGGACGGCAAAGACCTGAATCTTATTTTTAGCTTTCGCAGTGATTTCCCTTTCCCCCTTGTTCCACACGATTCCTAAGAATTTTACCGTTTGTGAGGGACCCTGGATTTTGGCTGGGTTGATCTCCCACCCATATCCTCGCATATGTTGAACCAGTTGGTCCAGCAATTCCTGAACCTGCTTCTGACTTGTCCCCTGTATCATCATATCGTCAATATAGTGCGAGATCATCACTTCGTCAGGCACTTTAAAGGCAGCCAAGTGTTCTGCAACTATCCGGTGGCAGATAGTAGGGCTATGCAGATATCCTTGGGGCAGTCGTGTGAACGTGAATTGTCTACCCTCCCAAGTGAATGCGAACTGTTCCTGCCTATCTTCGGGAATAGGAATTGTGAAGAAGGCATTAGCCAAATCAATTACTCCGTACCACACCCCTGGATGATGTTGGATTCGTCCTATAATAGTGACGGCATCCGGGACCGCTGCCGTCAAGGCCGGAGTGTGACGGTTTAGTTGCCGATAATCTACCGTCATCCGCCATGACCCATCGGCTTTATGTACGGGCCATAAGGGGTTATTCCACGCCGTGGTGCATGTCCTAAGCACTCCCGCTTCCAAATAATCCTTAATTGTGGCGGATATTTCTTTATGTCCGCCGGGAATCCTATACTGTCTAAGACTTATTACGCGATCGGCGATCGGGATGGGGAAGGGGTCCATCTTAACCTTTCCCACTAACACCGTCCTACAGCGCAAAGCCATTTTCGTGATTCCAAATTCAAACTTCCCTTGTTGGAGGTGAAGTGTTAAACCGGCCAGAATGTCCATTCCTAGGATCCATTCTCTAACCGGTGTAATGATAATTGAATAAGTTTTAATGGGCATTGTACCTATCTTTAGGGGCAATTGTACTGTTCTTCCTTCAATCAGATTACCTCCCAGCCCAACCAGCGTGACTGGGGTTCCTTTAAACTTATGGGGCGTCCCATAGATTAAGGTGGCCTCCGCCCCTGTGTCCACTAGAGCCATAACGGTTTGTACGGATTTGCGCCAATAGATAGTCAATGATACATGAGGTCGAATGTCGTCTGCTGACCATTGGCTCGTTCGTGGGCAAACCCTTGGGGCTTGGCCCGATTCCTATTGTTCCTCCCATTCATCTTCCCCAGACAGCACTGGGTAAAGACGTTTGCCTCGCCCTTCTTTGTTCTTGCCTTTCTTACTAGGTTTCCGGCCACGCCTATCCACTTTATAACACTCTCGGAGGGGAGGCCGTACCTCCTCCTCCTCCTCGTCCTCCGAGGATTCCCACCGCTGGGAAGTGGAAGTTCTACCCCTTCGAGGCTCATTAACAACCGGACCCCGTGTCTGACATTTTTGTGTTAGTAATTCCACTAGGTCTTCCATAGTGGGTCGGGACTCCGTCTCTACCCGGGACACCTTCAGTCCCTTTCGTCTGCATAAGTCTTTTAATTCCGGTGTAGGTAGGCCATCAATCTCCGATGCTGGGACCTGCGCCCGTATCAAAGCTTGCCACAAAGCACGCCGTGAGGGGCCTTGGTTACTTCCTTGATTAGGGTTTACTTTTCCCCCTGCCCGAGCCTCAGGGCGACGCCCCTCCGTGCCCCCCTGAGAAGCACGGGTTGTGGGTCCCCAATCCCCCAAACCACCCATCTCCCTCATCATACTACGGGCATCTCCTAGGGTTTCTCCCCGTCCACTCAACATTATGGTTAATAACAGTGGTTTATAATGGGGGGGGGGCAGTCTTCACTAGATGGTCTCTAGTCTGTCTACTAACATTTGTGTTATCTACCTCGTCCAGCACTCCCAGCAACAGGGCATCCCGCACACACAAACGGGTTAGCCTCTGAACCCCTTCCTTAATCGTTGTCCAAGTTCCTTCCAAGGGGGGCCAATCGGACGGGAAGGGATACTGTTCGGCCACTGCCCTGGCATACATCCCAAATAGGGTCCCCATACTGCGATCTATTACCATATCCTTGGCTTGGTTGCGGTACCCCAGGTCTATGGCAGCATCCTTTGCTAATCCACCAAACTTGGGAGCATCCTGATAGTCTACCTGCACTTGTTGCCCCCCTTCCTCGAGGAGCCGAATTAGCCATAGCTCTAACGGCTCCCCAGGATTACGTCGGGTTTTCTGGGTGATAAACAGCACCTCATCGGTAGTGAAGTCTTCCGTTAATTCAGAGAATTCTGCGGGAGGCTGAGCCCGCGGTAATTCATGCATAATTGCCTCCCCTTGTTCATTCCGTATAGGGTTTCCTTTCTCATCTAACATTACCTCCCGTTGCACTGGGAGACGTCTCTGAACCTGCTTTCTCCTAACCACTGGTTTAGCTTGGAGTACGGGTGGGTCCTCTTCGTACTGATCATCTAAATCTCCCCAAATGTTCCCATCCCAATGATCGATATCCCACCGATCCCCGTTATTTAACTGGGCTACAAACGCCCGTACTTGTACCGGGTCCGGGGTTCGAGGGACCTTCCTTTTCTCTTTCCGTTTCTTAGCAGACAATACATAATAGTTCGTCCTGCTAGTTCAGTTAATGCTGTCAATTCAGCTTTTAACTTCATAATTTCCTGCCTCAACATAGAGGCATCTCCCGAACTGAGTCCCTGCTCATGTTTCAGGAGGGCTAATTCTGCTTCAGCTTTTTGGCGCTTGTCTGACTGTTGTCTACAAGCCGCCGCACAGGCCCACATCCTCCGCTGTACCCCAGGCAATGGGTTCTTCGGCAGGACTGGGATCCTCTCAAGGGTGGACAGCAGCGACCCTGGGGTTCCTACGCCCTCGGCCTCCCAGTCCTCCGGTCGCCCCCCACCATTTCTCAAACAAACTGCCACGCCATGCCACGGCCCATGCCATCCCGGGACGGTCAGGACCTCCACAGTTTGTTCCTCTGGTTTCTTAGCCTTTTTCCAAAACATTGTTCTGTATCAAAATCTTTCCTCAATTGCGATTGATCCTGCCGGCTACGCCAAAATGTTTTAAAAAATTCTCAAGGTCAAGGACCAGGCTCGCAGGAAAGTAGTCTGACACAGAACAAACAGCCAAGAGGCGAGTCTGCTAGAATATAGTTTTATTCCCCGCAGTGTCCCCACAACCAGTCTCGTACTTACAACGGGTCTGGCTTATACTCACTCTACATGTTACCAAAACTGGGAGCCGTCAGTTCTCGTAGAGCGGTTGCCAACAACCCACGCTCGGCGGTTAAACGTAACCCCGGAGCAGACTCTACCGAACTGGAGACTTCTCCAGCTGATATACCCTTTTCCAGATATAAACATTCATGTGAACAGCAGAGCAAGGCTAAAAAACACATTCCATTCTGGTTACATACAGATAAGAAGATTCACACGGGAAGGTGTATAACAAGATTCACACGGGACCAAGCGACACCTTCCATTTTCGGTTAGATTCACACATGTATTGGGACACAATTTTAACCCTTTCACCACACCGTGCAAAGTAAGCATGTGACTCAATTTAAATGACTACCTGGAGAGTTAGAGAGTCAGAGAGTCATAGAGATGTACTGCACGGAAACAGAGTCTTCGGTCCAACTCGTCCATGCCGACCAGACATCCTAAATTAATCTAGTCCTATTTGCCAGCATTTGACCTATATCCCTTGAAACCCTCCCTATTCATGTACCCATCCAGTTTCTTTGTAAATGTAATTGTACCAGCCTCCATCACTTTATCTGGCAGCTCATTCCATACACATACCACTGTCTGCATGAAGTAGTTGCCCCTTAGGTCCCCCTTAATTCTTCCATCTTTCAATGTAAAGCTCTGTTTCTAGTTTTGGATTCCCCTGACCTGGGGAAAAGCCTTTGGCTATTCATCCTATCCATGTCCCTTATGAAGTGTTTACTAAGTTGAATTATTTTGATAAAAAGATGGACCGGGGGCCGCAATCACAAAGGGTCAGTTAGACTCGAAACGTCAGCTCTTTTCTCTCCTTACAGATGCTGCCAGACCTGCTGAGATTTTCCAGCATTTTCTCTTTTGGTTTCAAATTCCAGCATCCACAATAATTTGCTTTTATTTAGGCCACAATCACAATTGTTCAGAAGAGCAGTTATGCTCGCAGATGGACAGATTTTGTTTTAGTTTTTATGTAACTCTCCATACTGTGAAAGTTTAATTTATAGAAGTCTCCAGGCTGTGAGCTCTGATAAAAATCTCTAAGTTGTCAGAATTGGAAGGAAGTATCCACACAACCAGAACTAAAAAGCAGTCTGAAGTGCTTTCAGCAGTCCAAGCAGAATGGCAAGGGATAAAATAAATATGACACCCCCCCCCACCAACACAACCTCCACTCCTGGCACCTTCCCCTGCAACCACAAGAAATGCAAAACTTGTGCCCACACCTCCCCCCTTACTTCCCTCCAAGGCCCCAAGGGATCCTTCCATATCCGCCACAAATTCACCTGCACCTCCACACACATCATCTATTGCATCCGCTGCACCCGATGTGGCCTCCTCTATATTAGGGAGACAGGCTGCCTACTAGCGGAATGTTTCAGAGAACACCTCTGGGACACCCGCACCAACCAACCCAACCACCCCGTGGCTCAACACTTCAACTCCCCCTCCCACTCCACCAAGGACATGCAGGTCCTTGGCCTCCTCCATCACCAGACCATAGCAACACGACGCCTGGAGGAAGAGCGCCTCATCTTCCGCTTAGGAACCCTCCAACCACAAGGGATGAATGCAGATTTCTCATTTCCCCTCCCCCCACCTTTTCTCAGTCCCAACCCTCAGACTCAGCACCGCCTTCTTAACCTGCAATCTTCTTCCCGACCTCTCCGCCCCACCCACTCTCCGGCCTAACACCCTCACCTTAACGTCCTTCCACCTATCGTAATCCCCCACGTCCCTCCTCCCTACCTTTTATCTTAGTCTGCTTGGCACACCCTCCTCATTCCTGAAGAAGGGCTTATGCCAGAAACGTCGATTCTCCTGTTCCTTGGATGCTGCCTGACCTGCTGCGCTTTTCCAGCAACACATTTTTAAGCTCTGATCTCCAGCATCTGCAGTCCTCACTTTCTCCGATCTTGAAGAACATTATTGGGAAAATGATTGAATCTTTATTTTTATTGTTCATGCTAAGATCCTTTTAAATATCATATTTACACAGTTTGGTTTTTTTTTCCTCTTGTGTAATAAACTTCTGTTTCATGTGCCTGAATGAAGAACTGGTTGTCAAAGGTGAAAACACTGTGGTCAAGGATAAAGCGGATGAGTTGTACGAGAGTGTTTGGAGATTGGCAATGGTTGGTGTTGAGTACTGAGGCTGTTGCCATCACTGTGGGGATGCTGGTGTAGAGTGCTGAAACATCCATTGTGATGAGGGATGTTCCCGGTTCAACTGGTCCGTGGGTGCTGAGTTTCTGTAAGAAATCTGTAGTGTTGTGACAGAAGCTGGGATCCCCTGTACAATGGGTTTCAAGATGCCTTTGACTTAGCCAGAAAGGTTCTCACACAGGATCCCATTGCCATCACCTGGACTTACCAGGAGATGAAAAACTACGCCATGTTCTTCGTAGCTGCAACAGATTATTGATGAGGATGAGCACCTCGCCAAGACCTTCCCCAACCAATTCTCACCCTTAGACAATCACCAAACCTCAAACAGATCATTGTTCGTAGCAAATTGCCCGGCTTTCAGGACAATATCATACAACCTTGTCACAGCAGATGCTGCAAGACATGTCAGAGTGTTGACACGGATACCACCAGGGGACAGCTCTCATTATTTATGTGGCAGGTACTCATGTGATTCAGCCACCGTTGTCTACCTCATACACTGCAAGCAACGATGCCCTGAGACATGGTATATTGGTGAAACCGAGCTACGGCAAAGGATGACTGGACACCACACAACAATCAACAGACAGGAGTGTTCCCTCCCAGTCAGAGAACACTTCAGCGGTACAGGACATTCAGCCTCGGACCTTCGGGTGACCATCCTCTAAGGCGGATTTCGGGACAGGCAACAACTCAAAGTGACTGAACAGAGGCTGATAGCAAAGTTCGGTATCCATGGGGATGTCCTCAACCGGGAACTTGGGCTCATGTCACACGACAGGTGACCCCATTGCACCACACACACACACACACACACACACACACACACACACACACACACCTACAAACCCTTTCTCATACACAAGCTCTCTCTCATACACTCACACATACACTCCCACACTCTCACACGCACCCTCTCACAGACTTATACCCCTTTACACTCACATGCACACACATACACACATTGTCTCACAGACACTCATAACCCCCCCCCCCCCCCAACACACAGATCCACATGCACACATATATGTTTGCTGGGGGGAGTTTCTACTTGCAGAATTACATTTTATTTTGCTCAAAAACTGCATGAATCCATGTAAGATTCTGTAAGTCCCTTTTTTAGATTAAAGTCAGTCTGAACATTGGGGCACAAACAGCCTCACACAGGGCACCTCACACCTTCAATGCATTATCTGGGCCGACATGGCACCTATTGTTAAAGTTCACTTAAGAATGTAACTTTAAAGAAGTTCTGAGATTTACATATGAAAGAACTGAAACCAGCATGGTCATTCAAAAAGATGAGAGACTTAACAAACAATTTGGGTCTTTTTCAACATATAATTTCAGTTTCATTACACTGTAAACTTCTCCAATAAGTTCTGTGTCTTATGATCTTATACTCCACAGCCACCTGATGAAGGAGCGGTGCTCCGAAAGCTAGTGCTTCCAAATAAGCCTGGTGTTGTGTGATTTTTAACACTGGGGTTGTGTGATCTTTACTGTTTCCTCATTTCCCCTCCCCCCACCTTGTCTCAGTCAAATCCCTCGAACTCAGCACCACCTTCCTAACCTGTAATCTTCTTCTTGACCTCTCCGCCCCCACCCCACTCCGGCCTATCACCCTCACCTTGATCTCCCTCCACCTATCGCATTTCCAACGCCCCTCCCCCAAGTCCCTCCTCCCTACCTTTTATCTTAGCCTGCTGGGCACACTTTCCTCATTCCTGAAGAAGGGCTTATGCCCGAAATGTCGATTCTTCTGTTCCTTGGATGCTGCCTGACCTGCTGCGCTTTTCCAGCAACACATTTTCAGCTCTGATCTCCAGCATCTGTAGTCCTCACTTTCTCTTTGTGTGATCTTTAACTTTGTACACACCAGTCCAACACCGGCACCTCCATATCATGATTGTGCCATAGTGTCTGGGTATGCACACGTTTGATGGGTTAGCCATGGATAATACAGGGATGGTTCGAGGATGGATGCACTTCGGAGGGTCAGTGTTGACTCAATAGGCCGAATGGCCTGCTCTCACACTGGAGGGATTCCATGATAATGAAAGCATGATTTCTAATTGTGTGGTTCCCTGCACCGTCATCAATCAAAAGGGCAACAGAATGTGTCCAGTTTCGGGTAGGAAGTTCCAACTGAGTTGGCCACAACAAGGATTTACAGGCTGTCGGAGAAAGTGAGGACTGCAGGTGCTGGAGAACAGGGTCGAGAGTGTGATGCTGGAATAGCACAGAAGATCAGGCAGCATCTGAGGAGCAGGAGTATCGATGTTTCGAGAATAAGCTCTTCATCAGGAATGAGACGTATGGGTCAGGGATGAAAGATAAATGGGAGGCAGGTGGGGTTGGGGGGAATGTGATCGGTGGTTGAAGGTGAGGGAGAAGGTGATAGGTCAGAGGGGGGAGTAATAGACAGGTCTGGAGGGCGATGCTGAGTTGGAGGCTTGGAACTGGGATAATGTGGGGAAAGGAGAAATGAGGAAGCAGCTGAAATCCACATTTATCCCATGTGGTTGCAGGGTCCCAAGGCGGAATATGAGGCGCTCTTCCTCCAGGCCTCGGGTGGTAACGGTTTTGTGGTGGAGGAGGCCCAGAACCTGCATGTTCTTGATGGAGTGGGTGGGGGATTTGAAGTGTTCAGCCACAGGGCAGTGGGGTCAGTGGGGGCAGGTGTCCCAAGATGCTCTCTGAAACGATCTGCAAGAAGGCATCCTGTCTCCCTGATGTAGAGGAGACCACACTGGATACAATGGATGCAGTACGTGACATTGGTGGTAGAGACTGAAGAGGCAAGAGCCATTGGTAACCTTACTGAAAGATCCTGTATGGATATAATAATCTGAATGGCTTTTTTATGCTCCATTGAATGTTACAGTTCCAAACTGTGAAAATGAGTTCATTTAAATGGCGCCAACATGTTGACAGGGGTGTGAAACCCCCAAATAACACAGACAACGATAAAACATGTTGACAGGTGAGCCAAAGATAGTGTGCAAGGCGAATGACAAGGTGTTAACTCACTTCCTCGAATAAAGCTGAGGCCAGGCTCTCCACACTAACAGGCTGATTTACGCTGTGCTGCAATTTGAAACACAACGTCAGAGAATTAGTTCAATAATTTGAGGACCCAGGTATCTTTTCCATGTCCTTCCCCCATCCCCAAACACCAGGTCTTGCCACCACATGGACTGCATTCACCACATTCAGCTCAGTTTTGCCATATAATGCTCCTCATTAGCAGCTTCTCCTTCTCCCTGGCTCACTATTATTCAATGCTTCATCTAACCAACTGCTGTTTTCTCTGGCTCTCCTCTTTCTCTCTCTCTCTCTCTCTTTCTCTCTCTCCCACTCTCTCTCTCTCAGCTTCATCTCCAGCTATCGTTTACTCCTTCACCTTCCGCTCATCTTTAGCGTATATACCAACCTTTTTCTAGCAACAATGAGTTCTGAAGAAGGGTCACTGGACCTGAAATGTTAACTGCACTTTCTCTCCTCAGATGCTGCCAGACCTGCTGAGTTGCTCCAGCTAATTCTGTTTTGGTGTCAGAAAGTTAATGCCTTTTCACTCAGCTTACATGCATAAATCTAAAATAGTGCAAGTGTAGAGGGGAAGGTTGTTCTTCCCCCTATTCTATGTCCACTCCCTGCAAGATCTCCTCCAAGCCACTCAGTTCGGGCATGGAAATATATTGCTGTTCCTTCAGTGTTGTCACAAAGCAGGGTTCTTTTTACTAAAGGCTCTTCCTTTTCTCAAGGATACTCTCTATTTAATTTTTTTCAGAGGTGTAATAAACCGCTCTCAGTGCTGATTAGATTGGTTTGGTACAGGGGTGAAAAGGATTTTGAGAGGCCTTTTGTTTATATGTAGAGAGATGAGACTTCAGGCCAAATTGGTCATGTTTTAGAAGTGACCTGTAGAATGAAAGGGGAGTGATCAGCTCTCTAGCTGAGCAGTTTAGTTCAGTCCAGAACTGGTTGGGATTTCAACAGTGAGCTGTGTGGAAACAAACTCTCTTTCTTTCTGCTCTTCTAACTTCAACCTGTAAGCATCTGTTCCATTTTTTAGCTGTGTTTCAAGAAGGTTTGCTTATTGGGACTGTTGTGTATATTCGGAACAGCATAATTAAGCCTAGTTTGGATAGACTGAGTTGTGTAGGGTTTTTTTATTCTGTTCTTTGTGTTTCATTGTGTAATCTTGTGAATAAATGTTTGTCTGTTTTAAACCTGGTAGTCAACCTTGCTACCGTACTCTGGGTAATTTTCACTGTACACTTACCAAAACAAATTGCAAAGTTATGGTCTGGGCTGCCTGCTTAAGAATGTTTTGAGTAATCTGGCCTCATCCATAACAGATTGGGGGCTATTTGTGGGATTTTAAACAGTGAGTGGTGGGTGCTAGTGTCTTTATTTCTGGTGTTAGTTTGATTGGGTGGACAAAGCTTGGGATAGTAATGGCTCGTTTAGTTGCCAGAGGTTTTCTGGATGTGGATGCGGTGACTTTGGGAGTTTTGCAAAAGTGAATAAGACCAAGCTGCAGGAATTAGCAAAGAAGCTGGAATTGGAACTGCCTGCTTCTGTGAGGAAAGGAGAGATAATTACAGCAGTAGCTCAGCATTTCAACTTGCAGGAGAAACCATCAGAATCTATAGAGATGGCAAGAATTCAATTGCAAGTGAAGCAGCTTGAGTTAGAGGCAAGAGATAAGGAAAGGGCAGCAGAAATGAAACAGATTGAGTTATGATTAAAAGCAGAAGAGAGGGAAAAAGAGAGAGTAGGGAAAGAAAAAGAGAGCTTTTGAACTTCAAAGACTGACAATCAAAAAGGAAAGTCAGCTTAAAAGGCTAGAGATAAAGTCTGAGGGTAGGCTCAGTGAGGAAGTAGTGTGAACTCATGTGGAAGAGCAGAGAGTTAAAACAGCAAGGTTAGCAGCTGAAGGGGCTGATGATTATGAGTTCATCAAACTCGGTTTGGCTTCCAGAGTCAATTTCAGTCCATGAGGGATAGAAATTGGGGCAAAGAGAAATCCTCATGGGGAAAGGGAAAGGTAGATCTCAGTGAAGATTATAAGGATAAATTACCACCGGGTAAAAAAGAAACCCTTGAGGGGGACAAAGAAGTTAAAAAGCTCCGGTGTTTTCATTATAATAAAGTGGGCCACACAAAATCACAGTGTTGGTGGGCTAGGAGAAAGCCAGATGTAGGAAAACCAGACAAGCCTGGAAGTTTTGATGGACTAGTAACAAAAAGCACAAAGGAAGTTAGACAACTGCCTCAGAGTGTACAAGATGATCAGAGGTTGATTAAGAACTTCAAAGACTGACAATCAAAAAGGAAAGTCAGCTTAAAAGGCTAGAGATAAAGTCTGAGGGTAGGCTCAGTGAGGAAGTAGTGTGAACTCATGTGGAAGAGCAGAGAGTTAAAACAGCAAGGTTAGCAGCTGAAGGGGCTGATGATTATGAGTTCATCAAACTCGGTTTGGCTTCCAGAGTCAATTTCAGTCCATGAGACTAGGACCCGTGGACACAGCCTTAGAATTAGAGGGGGTCATTTCAGAACAGAAATGCGGAGACATTTCTTCAGCCAGAGAGTGGAGGGCCTGTGGAAGTCATTGCCACGGAGTGCAGTGAAGCCGGGACGCTAAATGTCTTCAAGGCCGAGATTGATAGATTCTTGTTGTCTAGAGGAATTAAGGGCTACGGGGAGAACGCTGTTAAGTGGAGCTGAAATGCGCATCAGCCATGATTGAATGGCGGAGTGGACTCGATGGGCCGAATGGCCTTACTTCCACTCCTATGTCTTATGGTCTTATGGTCTAAGAAACAAGTGCCAGATTTGCTTAAAAAATATACATGTAAGGGTAAAGTTTATTCACATAGGCCTAGAGCAGTTGGTAAGGAGGTTACAATATTAAGGGACACAGGATCCTCTCAGTCTGGAATGCTGAAGGATGAGAAGATATGTACTCCTGAGGGACCATTACCAGAGAAGGTACTGGTAACAGGAATTCATGGTAAGACAAAAAGTGCTCAGTTATGTGAAGTGAAGCTGGAGAGTCCAGAGAAGAGTGAAGATTTTGTGGTAGGAGTACTGGACAAACTGTCAGCTCCAGGAGTACAATTTGTCCTTGCAAATGATATAGCTGATTCACCAGTAGGTATACTGCCTACTCTAATTGAAAAGCTAGTGGAGACGCAGGCAACTGAAGAAATGAAGGACATTTATCCAGGAACTTTCCCTGACTGTGTGATCACAAGATCACAGAGGCACAAGCTGATGCAGAAAGGATTAAAAGGCACAGATAAGGCACCTGACATAGCATTATCTGAGACCTTTTCTGGTCAGATAATTGGCACAACAAAGGAGCAAATAGGCAAAAGTACAAGTATCTTTCGCTCTGCATAGCTGATTGAATTATAGCAGAAAGATGAGGAGTTATAACACATATCAAAGGGCATTTACAGAGGAAGAAAGTGAATGCATTCCTGTGTGTTATTATTTAGCAAATGATGTCTTAGTGAAGAAATAGAGACCATCACACATTCAAGAAGATGAGAAATGGGCAGAGATTCATCAAATTGTTTTACCAGTAGGGTATAGAAAGGAGGTGCTGCGAGTGGTGTATGAGCTACCACTTGGAGGTCATTTAGGGGTGAGGAAAACACAGGCTAGAATACAAAGATGATTTTACTGGCCTGGACTACACAAGGATATAGTTTAATTTTGCCAGACGTGTCGTACATGTCAGCTAATCGGAAAACCACAGGCAGTAATAAACTCTGCACTTTTAATACCTATTCCAGCATTTGAGGAACCTTCCACAAAAGTCTTGATTGATTGCATAGGTCCCCTACCTCAAACAAAAAGTGAGAATATGTATTGATTAACAATACTGAATTGGACAACTAGATTTCCAGAGGCAATCCCATTACGCAACATCACACCTAACAGAGTTGTAGAAGAATTACTTTATTAAGTCTAGTTTGGATAGACTAAGTTCTGGAGGGGTTCTTTATCCTGTTTTTGTTTCATTGTGTAATCTTGTGAATACATTTTTTGCTGTTTTAAAACCTGGTAGTCAATCTAGCTCCATCACTCTGGGTAATTTTCACTGTACTGTACACTTACTGAAGCAAATTGCAAAGTTATGGTCTGGGCTGCCTGCTTAAAAATGTTCTGAGTGGTCTGGCCTAGTCCATAACAGTGTTGATGGGTCAATATCCTGGAACTCCTTCCTTCACAGCACTGTGGGTATCAACAAGGCAGCTCGCCATCACCTTCTCAAGGCAACTAGGGATAGGTAGAGACAATGCCCACAACACACAAACAGATAAAAACAGAATAACACAAATTAACTGAAACAACTAGCTCTCCTGCCTTTCCCAAAGCCCTTGTTGCTCCACATGACACTCGTGTAGTTCTGTCTCACCTGGGGCGGGTCCTTGGATGTTTTGTGTTGGCTCTTTATAAATGGGCATTGTCAGCTGAGCCAACAGTTACTGCCCATCCTGAAATGCCTTTGAGATGGTGGTGGTGAGTGTCCTTTTGGTGAGTGTCCATTGCAGTCCATGTGACCTAGATACATCAACAGCCTCTTTTCTTTGTTTGGTATAACTCAGTGATTTGCCAGGTCATCTCTGGAGTCACCTGTAAGCCATACAGAGTGGGGAAAGTAGATTTCGTCCCCTGAGGGACATGTTAGACCTTCATGATAATCCAGTAGTTTTGTGAAAATTATTGAAAGGCACATTTCTCCATCAGGTTTAAATACTTGTGTGCCATGGTGGGATTTGGATTTGTTGTTGGAGCATTAGTCAGCACCTGTGGATTCCTAGTGGCATTGCTTTTAATTTTCTTTCAGACTGCATGAACCTCCAAAGTCTGTGTGCAGCAGGGAACGTGGAACCAGAGTCAGTGCCACGATGAGTGTGCCAATACTGTTCACCGTGCACCAGACCTTAGAACGGCTGGTATTGTCGGTTCCTCATTCAATACCATAACCCACAGCACTGGAGGAGGGCAATCAGTCCATCAAATTCATGCTGGCTCTCTGTAAGAGGCAATGATGGGTCACATTCCTTTCACCATCACCCTGCAATTTTTCTCCCTTTATCTGAGATGGAGAGCTGTTGGAGTTACCATTGGCCGAAGCAACGCCGGTTACCCTGAGCAAGAAGTATCAGTTTGTCTTCCCTTAAAGGAAAATCACCACAATCAAACATCAAGTTTAACGTAGATGCCTCATAGTTCAATAACCTGTTAGATCCTAATGATTAGACGTGCACATGGAGGTTAAGGTCCTCAGTTCAGATATTGCAGGCACCTGTTCAACTGGAACCCAACCAGCACCAACTAGGGTCATTTATCAGGGCACAGGTGAAATAACTCCACAGAGGCTGATATCCATCACCAAGTCACACATGTACAGTGCACTGGTTATGTCCAGCCACCTCAGAGTCAGTCCCTGAAGTGAGGAGACTCTGAATCCCCTGTTTATTTATTAATAAATGTTCATTCTATTTTCCACCCACTCCCCCCCACCCCACGCTACCATTGTACAGCAGTAGTGCTTATTGTTTTCTTTTCTCTACCACACTGAGTGTATCTGCATGTACGTGCATGCAGGGACTCGTTACAGAAACCATTATGCAAACAAGTTAGTTTAATATTTCCACCACCAGGAAAACACACCCATGTGGTCAGTGAACCAATACTGAGCAAAACCTGATAAGGGCAAAACACTCCTGTTTACATCTGTCAGCGGGGCTCCCTGATTGGATCAGGTTAATAGCCCCAATCAGGGAGCTCATATTCTTTGAGGTCCCCCTGCCTGACCTCATTACAATCACTGCATGTGGCAAAGCAAGTGTAGGAAAATCAGAAAGTGAGGTGTGCACAAACAGACACAGAGATAAGCACATGCACACATATAAGTGTGCGCGCACACACACACACACAGATCCAAATGCACCATCAGAGAAGTGCCATCCATTTAAATTATAATCAAGTGAGCTTTCCTGACCCAGTCACTCGATTTGTTTGAAGAGCTACCCTAGAAATATTTTGCCGTGGCAAGATTTCATTTTCATTTTTTAATGAGATGTGGTAGCACTACAGGGTCAACATTTCTTACATATCCCTAATCGATAGCTTGTGAGGTCATTTCAGAAAGAGATTAATATTCAACCACATTATAGGTTTGGAGAATGAACAAAGTGAGATTGTCTTCCAATTAGTGAAACTGGTCTGTTTCTGCAGCAGTCAATAACAGTCCCATATTCATCACTATTGAAAGTTTATTGTCAATGGCAGGTTTTTGGCTAGTTTCCATGGTGGAATTTTAACCCATGTTCTTAAAGCATTAGCTTAGATCGCCAGTCTAGTGAAATTACCATTACACCACCATGTCCCCCTCGAAGGTAGCGTAGAAATTCACGTGTTCCCTCATGAAATGTTTTTGTTGGTTGATTTAACTGAAGTGTTAACTGATCAAGAATTTGAGCTGACATCTTTTCACTTGTTCTGCACAGAGGCAGCTGTGTGCACCATCGACATACTGCAGCAACCCATCAAGCTTCTGAGAGGACAAGAGAAGCAGATGCAGGGGAACACCATCACCTGCAAGCTCCTCCTCAAGCCACTCACCATCCTGACTTGGAAATACATTGCTTTTCCTTTATTACCACAGAGCCGAAATGTGTGTCTCCTGACTCAAGAGCACTGTGGGAGCATTTGCACAACACACACTACAGCATTTCAAGAAAACAACTCACGGCTACTTCCACAGAGACAACAAGGGATGAGCAAATGGAATTTTGTGAACTGCCAGAAGACTGGAGGTTGGCTAACGTGGTGCCACTGTTTAAGAAAGGTGGTAAGGACAAGCCAGGGAACTATACACTGGTGATCCTGACGTTGGTGGTTGGCAAGTTGTTGGAGGGAATCCTGGGGGATAGGATGTACATGCATTTGGAAATGCAAGGACTGATTATGGATAATCAACATGGCTTTGTGCGTGAGAAATCATGTCCCACAAACCTTTTTGAAGAAGTAACAAAGAGGGTTGATGAGGGCAGAGTGATAGATGTGATCTATATGGACTTTTGTAAGGCATTCAACAACGTTCCCCATGGGAGACTGATTAGCAAGGTTATATCTCATGGAATACATGGAGAACCAGCCACTTGGATACAGAACTGGCACATAGGTAGAAGACAGAGGGTGGTGGTGGAGAGTTGTTTTTTAGACTGGAGGCCTTTGAGCAGTGGTACGCCACAAGGATCGATGCTAGGTCCACTACGTTTCATCATTTAGATAAATGATTTGGATGCGAGCATAAGAGGTATAGTTAGTAGGTTTGCAGATAACTCCAAAATTGGAGTTGTAGTGGACAGCGAAGAAGGTTACCTCGGATTACAACAGGATCTTGATCAGGTGTGTCAATGGGCTGAGGAGTGGCAGATGGAGTTTAATTTAGATAAATGCGAGGTGCTGCATTTTGGGAAAGCAAATCATAGCAGGGCTTATACACTTAGTGGTAAGGTCCAAGAGAGTGTTGCTGAACAAACAGACCTTGACATGCAGGTTCATAGCTCCTTGAAAGTAGAGTCACAGGTAGATAGGATAGTGAAGAAGGCATTTGGTATGCTTTCCTTTACTGGTCAGAGTATTGAGTACAGGAGTTGGGAGGTCATGTTGTGGCTGTACAGGACATTGGTTAGGCCACTGTTGGAATATTGCGTGCAATTCTGGTCTCCTTCCCATTGGAAGGATGTTGTGAAAATTGAAAGGGTTCAGAAAAGATTTGCAAGGATATTGCCAGTGTTGGAGGATTTGAGCTATAGAGAGAGGCTGAATAGGCTGGGGCTGTTGGGTTTATAAAATCATGAGGGGCATGGATAGGGTAAATAGACAAGGTATTTTCCCTGGGACAGGGGAGTTCAGAACTAGAGGGTTTAGGGTGAGAGTGGAAAGATATAAAAGAGACCTAATGGGCAATTGTTTCACAAAGAGGATGGTATGTCTATGGAATGAGCTTCCAGAGGAAGTGGTGGAGGCTGGTACAATTGCAACATTTAAGAGGCATTTGGATGGGTATATGAATAGGAAGGGTTTGGAGGGATATGGGCCGGGTGCGGGCAGGTGGGACTAGATTTGGTTGGATTGGGACTAGATTGGGACTAGACTATCTGGTCGGCATGGATGAGTTGGACTGAAGGGTCTGTTTCTATGCTGTACATCTCCATGACGCTATGATAAATAGATTAACTCACTGAGAACAGATTGCCATATAAATACATTGTTTGTTCAAACATCATTTCAGGGTGCATAATAAAAAGATTTCTCAATCATAACACCATTCTGAGGAAATTGATGAGGTTCATGTTTTGTAGGAGGTGTATATTAAGGAGAAAGTGGAAAATCTTATCATATCTTGCTGATTAAGCAGTTAAGGCACACACAGAGAAATAATTGAATAATTCATCTCTTTATTCAAATTAGCATTGTTTTATACGGTCAAACAATTTTTGCTGAATGCAATCAAACACATATCCATGTGGCATCACAGCTAGAAATCGAACTAAGCTCAAAATGATGCACTGACTTTGGTCACAGGAACAGGACGTTCGTGGTATACCACACACATTGTTCACATCATAGAGAAAGCACAGGAAGCAGGAATGAAGGGAAATGTGGCCCGCTGAATTGCCAAGCACAAAGAGGAGATAGCAGCTTGTCTATTAACATGACCATCAGCTCAGTCAAAAATACGGTCATCAATTTGTGCACAGCAAGATCCCACAACCAAGCAGTGAAATGACCAACAAGTTTTTAGTTGCATCGATTGGACAATGAATACTGACTAGGAGACCAGGGAGAAACACCCTACTTGCCATTCTGTTTTAGCTAACAATGGCAGTTCATCTCCACCTGTGAAAATCGATGGAGTCCTGTCTTCGTGCCACATACAGGAGGTGGCATCTTTGGCAATGTGGCACTCATTCCAGCACTGCACTGGAGTCTCACCCAAGAAGACACTACTCACCAACGCTGACAAGCATACAATATTGTTCAAGTGAGCATATTTATATATAGTATTAACAATGGGGAAAATTCATATCTCCTGCAAATTACGAACTTCACATTTCACCAGATCACAAGCAATGTGTGCACATTTTAATTATTCTCTAATGCTTGTGGAATAGAATGACCATGCACCTCAACTCAGATAGTTTCACTCCTGTGGTGCATTCTTTCAAAATAAGTATTGAGTCCATCACATCAATAGTCTGTGGTATCATTCCGGAACCATGTTCTCATTTCTTTGCTTTAAGAGGATATTCACAGACTTGGATCAAATTAACTACAGAGAAGAGAGCTATTCAGCCCTAAACAAGTCTCCTCTCATCCTCTCTTCACCTAACCCTATTCAGATAGCCTGGGGTCAGTAGCTCAATTGGCTAAGTTGTGGTGAAAAGTAAAGCCAACAGTGCAGTTTTAATTCACCTAGAAGTTGTGGTAGCTCATGGAGATCCTATCTCTACACTTTACCCCATTCTTGGTGAATGGCTATCCTCATACTATCCATAACCCATTGTCTCACTCTCTAATGGAGAGAGATGCCTCTGGTCCTTTGTCCCTTTGAGTGCATTTCCAATTTTCCACTGAATCTAACAATTTGATTCAGCTGAATATCTCCCTTTGGTCGTGGGCTTTATACTTTCGCCACTCTCTGGGGAAAAGATTGCTCCTGAATTCCAATACTGCATTAAACGTTTGATCTATGACCCTTTGACATTGGCTCAGCCACTGCAAAGAAATCAAATCAGGTTTTCACCACACGGGATTTAATTCCATTCCATTCACAAATCCTTTGGGAACTGTTGCCCCAAGGTCATGTCAATTGCGTTCAGAGTGTGGACCGATTTAACAAAGTGTAAGCATTGCATGTTCAATTTGGAAATATAAACCAGAAAATGGGAGTTTGGATTATTAGTTGGTTTAGTTTTCACAGATTCATGGTCATTTAGAACAGGGAAGGAGACTATTTGGCCCATCATGTCCATACTGGTTAACAAAGATCGACCCGGTCTCATTCAATTTTCCAGCTCTCAGCCAATAGCTCCTGGCAATGTAAGTGCATCTCTAAATATACTTCAATATTATGACAGTTTCTGACTTAACCACCCTTTCAGATAATGAGCTCCAAATACCCACCACCCTCTGGGTGAGAAAGCTTCTCCTCAATTGCCCTCTTACCTTAAATCCTTGCCTTTCTGGTTATTAATTTTTATTTATTTATTAACAGGATGAGGGCATCACTGACTAGACCAGCTTTTATTGCCCATTCCTAATTGCCCAGAGGGCAATTAAGAGTCAACCACATTACTGTGGGTCTGGAGTCACATGTAGGCCAGACCAGGTAAGGATGGCAGTTTTCTAAAGGACATTAATGAACCAGATGGCTTTTTTTTTTATCAAAAATCAGCAATGGTTTCATGGTCATCATTAGGCTCTCAATCACAGATTTTCATTGAATTCAAATTCCACCATCTGCTGTGGCAGGATTCAAACCCAGGTCCTCAGACCATTAACTGGGTCTCTGGATAAACAGTCCAGTGATATTACCACCTGATCTTGAATTGTCCCATTTAATAATCTACTACTCCCTCTCAATGTTTACTGCTTCAAGGAAACCAACCCCATCCTTTCCAATTTTTCTTCATTGATCAGAACATCCAACCTAGGCAGTATCTTGGTGAATCTCCTCTGCACCCTCTCTTGTGCAATCATTTCCTCCCTATAGTGTGGTGACCAGAACGGCCCACACAGTACTCTAGCTGTGACCTTTGCAGCATTTTATACAGAGTAAGGTGGAACTATGTTGTCACTTAACAGTTAACATCAGAGCATTTAACTTTGTCAGACGGTGGAATTTTGAAACTTTGGCAGTTCATTCTTGACTCCAAATGACTTTAACATAGAAAAGTAACTAGGTAAAAACAAGGGCCGCAGATGCTGGAAACCAGTGTCTAGATTAGAGTGGTGCTGGAAAAGCACAGCTGGCTAGGCAGCATCCGAGGAGCAGGAACATCGACGTTTTGGGCAAAAGCCCTTCATCAGGAATAGAGGCAGGGTGAAGAGGTAAATGAGAGGGGGGTGGGAGTGGGGAGAAAGTAGCATAGAGTACAATAAGTGAATGAGGTGGTAGGTCAGAGAGGAGGGTGGGGGAAGGTAGCAAAGAGCACAATGGGTGAATGGGGGTGGGGATGAAGGTGATAGGTCAGAGAGGAAGATGGAGTGGATAGGTGGAAAGGAAGATAGGCAGGTAGGACAGGTCCTGGGGACAGTGCTGAGCTGGAAGGTTGGAACTGGGTTGAGGTGGGGGAAGGGGAAATGAGGACACTGGTGAAGTCCTCATTGATGCCCTGGGGTTGAAGTGTTCTGAGGCGGAAGATGAGGTGTTGGGTTGTTGAGTTGAGAAATGATTGTTGAGTTGAAAACAGTAACTGCCCATCAACAGGGTTTGTGTTGGTTGTAAGTTACATTCTGGCTAATTTCTTCAGCTGCAGCACAGACCTGCAAAGGCAGCAGCTGGAGTAACCATAGTGACTGCATCAGCATGGTGTTGGCATTTTGTTCCATGCATATGGACCCTCAGAGTGACTGCACGGCAATGGTTGCAGGTGGCCATTTATCACTGAACTGGAGGAGAGAGATCCATCAGGACTCAGAGCTTTAAGCCTGCAAGCAAGCAAAATCCATCCTCTCTCTTTTAAATGGCAAAGAAATATCACCAAAACATTTTGAAGGAAGAAAGAAAATGTCTAAATCAAGCCAAGACCTAGGTCTAACTGATCAGCTGCTGAATTAAAGATCATTGCATTCAACAATGTGATGGTGTTGCCAAAACAAAAACAAAAACTGAGAAAGTGACTTCATATTTCCATTAGGATTGGACTCTGATCCACAGCACATGGAATACAGGGAGAACTAGCCATTTGGTTACAGAACTGGCTCGAAGGTTGAAGACAGAAGGTGGTGGTGGATGGTTGCTTTTCAGATTGGAGGCCTGTGACCAGTGGAGTACCACAAGGATCGGTGCTGGGTTCACTGCTTTTGGTCATTTATATCAATGATTTGGATGTGAGCATAAGAGGTACAGTTAGTAAGTTTGCAGATGACACCAAAATTGGAGGTGTAGTGGACAGCGAAGAAGGTTGTCTCAGATTACAACGGGATCTTGATCAGATAGGCAAATGGGCCGAGGAGTGGCAGATGGAGTTTAATTTAGGTCAATATGAGGTGCTGCACATTGGTAAAGCAAATCTTAGTAGGACTTGTACACTTAATGGTAAGGTCCGAGGGAGTGTTGCTGAACAAGAGAACCTTGGAGTGCAGGTTCATAGCTCCTTGAAAGTGGAGTCACAGGTAGATAGGATAGTGAAGAAGGTGTTTGGTATGCTTTCCTTTACTGGTCACAGTATTGAGTGCAGGAGTTGGGAGGGCATGTTGTGGCTCACAGGACATTGGTCAGGCCACCTTTGGAATATTCCGTGCAATTCTGGTCTTCCTACAGGAAGGATATTGTGAAACTTGAAAGTGTGTTCAGAAAAACATTACAAGAATGTTGCCAGGGTTTGTGCTATAGGGAGAAGTTGAATAGACTACACCTGTTTTCCCTGGAGCATCAGAGCCTGAGGGGTGACCTCATAAAGATTTATAATATCATGAGGGGCTTGGATAGGATTAATAGACAAGATCTTTTCCCTGGGATGGGGGAGTTCAGAGCTAAAGGGCATAGGTTAAGGGTGAGAGTGGAAAGATTTAAAAGGAATTAGCAGCAACGTTTTCACGCAGAGGGTGGTGCATGTATGGAATAAGCTGCAAGAAGAAATGGTGGATGCTGGTACAATTATAATATTTAAAAGGTATCTGGATGGATACATGACTAGGAAGGGTTTGGAGGGATATGGGCCAAGTGCTGACAAATGGGACTAGATTAATTTAGGATATCTGGCTGGCATGGACGAGTTGGACTGAAGGGTCTGTTTCCATGCTGTACATCTCTATGACTCTTTGACACTATCTTGTGCCTTTTTGCTTATATTTGCCATCCATGATTGCTAAAAAGAAAACCAGTCTTTTCTGTCTTGTACATCCACTGTGTGAATGAATGCGTGAGTGATTAGATTTAAAGGAGATCTAATTTAAGTTTGACATGAATAATTAATAATCCAGTTCTGTCATATGTTGGAGGATAGTGTTATGATAAAAATATTTTCATTTGTTTTCTTACACATTGATGAAAACTGTTGTGAGTTTCTTTTTATCTTAGATCATGGTTACTGTCAGGCATTGATTTAACTTGTCATATTTCACATTGCTGATGGCTCGTGAAATAGAGGGGCTTGATTTCCAGAACATTCTTCCCACCAGGACAAAGCAAGAAACACCAAGACAGATATCCATTCTCTCGTGGTTGTTCACTTGGCGGTGTAATTAACTTGTCTTATTGGTTTAGATGGTTGTTTTGGTGGCTGTGTTAAATATCTTTGGCAAAGAGTGTCATCCTCTGAATCATTTTTACAGTTGGCAATTATAGATGACATTTACCATTGTGCCAGATTTTAGATGCTCTGCATTTGTTCTGCAGCAGTGGCTGACTTCAAAAGTGATAACACTTTGAAAACAAGCCACACAAATTCGAGAGTGGGGAGCCATTCTGACCCTGGAACCACATTAGTCTTGATGTTATCCTGAGTGTGTAAATACAACCAGAAGTGATAAATAAGGCTTCATTCACCTCAAAACTATTACACCATAAGACTTAAATGTTGAAATGGGCCGTTCAGCCCATTGAATCTGTCCCCATTCAATGAGGTCATGTTTAATCTGATAATCCTTTTTCAGATCAAACAGGTAGCTGTGAGTACCCACGTGGACCCCCAGTTATGCCTGTCTCTTTGTAGGAGACATGGTACATTCCCTGTTCCAGCCCTACTCAGGCTCCCGCCCACAACTCTTCCTGCGGTATATTGATGATTACATTGGTGCTGCTTCCCTCCCCTCTCCAGAATTGGAAAAGTTTATTGATTCAACTTCAGTTTCCACTGCGTTCTCACATTCACCTGGTCCATCTCTGACTCCTTTTTCTTCCTCAATATCTCCATTTATATTTCGACAAGGCAGCCTTGCAAATGTCCACCTGCCCCTCAGACACATCCTGCCATGCAGAATCCATTTGATCACAAATGATTCTTGCATCCACTAAATTGCCCCAAACTCAAGTTGATCTGAATTGTAATTCTAACAGCAGTTGGGAAATGTGCGGCAGCAAATTGTGCTACACAATTTCAATAAGTTACAGTTCATTTAGAAGGGTAAACAGACACAGATGATCGAATATGCATTACATTAATCTTTTGAAATCAAATTGGAACTGTAAGTGCCTATTCTCCATAATCAAAATGGTGCGTCAGCAGATTTGAAATATGTTTCTTCCTCAGTTTGAACAGTCAAATCATTATTGATGAGAATTAATTAAGACAAATTGCTACTAAAATGGAAGATCTATCAATTTAGCTTTCAGACTGTAATAGAATGAATGTATTATACTTGTTCATTTATCAGAATCACATGTAAAATGACTGTTATTGCCGTTTCAAAGGTTTTAGGCTTTGATTTTTACAGATCCCCTGGCACTACCCAAAGAAGAGTAGGTGTTCTGTCGGGAGGAGAAAATGCGAACTGCAGATGCTGGAGATCAGATTCTCCTGCTCCTCGGATACTGCCTGACCTACTATGCTTTTCCAGCACCACACTCTCAACTAGGTGCTCTGTCCCCTGGAAAATATTTATACCTCAATCAACAACTGACATTAAAGTAAACATTACAGGTAATGTATTTAACAGCTGCTTATGGGATCTTGATGTATGCGCATTGGCTACCATGTTCGCTATGTTGTAATAGTGATTGCAAGCTGTGAGGTGCTTGGAACATGGTGCAGTTGGATAATGTGTGATGTGCATGCGAGCAATCCCTTTGTGATTTCAAGGCATTCTTGCCAGGGAGCTGTACTTAGCAACTGCCAATTGTTCGATCAGAACTGCAGGCTATCAAGTACATGAATCATGAAAAGTTAGCATCCAGCTACAAGTGATCCAGAAAGAAAACAGAATATTGACCATTTTTGCCACAGGGATGGAGTACTCAAGTTGAATGTCTGGCCACAGCTGAATAGGAGAGTGGCTGAGTCTGAGCTCTGTGCCAGTCACAAGGATGCACATTGAGGCAAGCAGCAACTGCTCCTGGAGGGCTTTCAAGTCTTCTTTGGTCATCCAATGCAAGGCATTGTCCTTGACTTGGTGTAGCACACCAAGGTGCAGCCCAAGGCTTTCTAAGATGGTCTGAAGGAGCATCTGAGACCCAATGGAATGAGGGAAGAGGTGAAGGATTTATCAATTACAAGTTAATTGGGTGAGAAGTATTTGCATAAATCTGGGGAGTTAGTAGCCTGAAAATGCTCAATTTCATCTGACCTCAGAATCTATGCATACTCAGGACTAACAGGGAATACCAAGTGCAGTCGGATGATTGATAGGGGATGAAAGAAAGGGATTTTATAGTGCAGTGGTAGCGTTACCACCTCTGAGCCTGGATGCCCAGGTTCAGGCTCCTCCTGCTCCAGAGGTGTGCTATAACATCTTTGAACAGGTTGGTCCCATGAATGAATTTTAAAAAATCAATAACTCATTTTACTGGACAGGTTACTGGATTTTTAAAAATCCATTCATGGAATGAGGGCATCACTGGCAAAGCCAACATTTATTACCCATTACTAATTGCCCAGAGGGCAGTTAAAAGTCAACTGCATTGCTGTGGGTCTGGAGTCACATGTAAGCCAGACCAGGTAAGGATGGCAGGTTCCTTCCCTAAAGGACATTAGTGAACCTGATGGGTTTTTCCAACAACTGACAATCATTAGACTTTTAATTCCAGATTTTTAAAACATTGAATACAAATTACACCATCTGCCATGGTGGGATTCAAGCCCAAACTCCCTGAGCATCACCTGGCTCTTTGGGTTAACAGTCTACCATTAGGCCATTGCCTCCCTATTTACATGACAGAAAAGTAATCAGTGACATCTGAGTTTTACAAAGTGTAGTTAATTGAAATAAAGCTCCCACATAAAAGCATGGATTTGAATTCTATTTAATGGATTCTAACAATGAATGCAGTAAGGTTTTGGGCAGCAGGTACAGAGAGGAATGGAAGCTACCGAAAGTCAGTCAACCATAATACACTATGAGGCTGTGAGCAGTAGAGCCCTTCTGGCTACATGCCTGACATGGAATGTGTAAAGTGCATTGAAAAGGTATTGAGGCATCTCTGAAGGGTACATGGATAGAGAAAAATATTATACCTATTGCATTTTTTGTGTAATTCCCAATTCAAAATGCTTTTCCCTTCTGCTGAATACCTGACATGTCATGTGCTTAGTAAATATTAAGTTTATTACAATCGTATTGGAATACAGCTAGTTCTTCTATAACACGATGTGTTCTTGTGCAACCCCACGATGTAAAAAAATCGTGCTTTAGAAACAGTGCTTAAAGTATTGGCGATGTAATTGCGCTACAACCAACACATATTTTAAAAGTATGGGCTGTAGAAACAGTGTCCCCAATTTGTCAATCACATTATAACGAATTCATATTAACGAAATGCGCATTATAACAGAACGACCTGTATATTGTATAGAGCAAGTTGAATTTTGTTGCACTTACTATAATAGTTGAGTTGAAATCTCTTCTAATGTACTTTTACAAATTTGTTTTACAAAACATAGAGAAATGAGGGGTGACCTTATTGCAACATACAAAATTCTTGAGGTCTTGACAGTATACAGGTCAGGAGGTTGTTTCCCCTTGTGGAAGAGTCCAAGACCAGAGGAGAAAATTTAGGGTGGCACAGTGGCTCAGCAGTTAGCACTGCTGCCGCACAGCATCAGGGACCCAGGTTCGATTCCAGCCTCGGGTGACTGCCTGTATGGGGTTTGTACATTCTCCCCGTGTATGTGTGGGTTTCCTCCCCAAATCCAAAGGTGTGCAGGGCAGATGGAATTGCCATGCTAAATTGCCCATGGTGTTAGGTGCATTAGTCAGAGGGAGATGGGTCTGGGTGGATTGCTCTTCAGCAGGGTGATGTTGGGTCTGAAAGGCCTGTTTCCGCAATATAGGGAATGTAGACTAAAAAAAACTCAGAATAAAAGGTTGCACATTTAAGACAGAAATGAGGTGGAATTTCTTCACTCAGATGGTTGTGAATCTATAGAATTCTTTACTACAGAGGGCTGTTGAAGCTGGGACCTTATGTATATTCAAAGCTGAAATAGAGAGATTTTTACTCAGTAAAGGATCATGGGGAAATTAGAAAAGAGGAAGTTGAGGATCATTAGATCAGAATGGCAGAGCAGACTCGATGGGCTGAATGGCCTACTTCTGCTCCCATGCCTTATGGTCTTAAAGTATATATATATATATATATAATGGCAAAAGAAATTGGTGAATCCACATCTAAAGTGCTGCATATGTTTGTTTCTCTTATTTAAGGATGAATATACTTGAATTAGTAGCAGCTCAGAGAAAGTTCTCTGGGCTAATTTCCAGGATGGGTGATTTGGTCCCTATAAGGAAAGATTGAGCAAGTTTGCCACTACAGTTTGCTGTCAAAAGGAATGAGATCTTTTAGTATATAAATACATAACTGAGGTGGTTAGACAGGGGAGAGACTGAGCAAGTGTCTCACCTCATGGAGAAATATATAACCAGGAGGCATAATTTCAAATTAAAGGGTTTCCCATGAAAGATGGAGATGACAAAGCACTTCTTCTCTCAGAGATGTTTGGAATTAGTGTTTGAAATTCTTCTCTCTGGAGACTAGTATAGACAGAGCCAGTCAGTGTATTCAAAGCTGAGTTAGCCAGATTTTCGACAGAGAAGGGGGTCGAGGTTTATTTGCAATGGGTTGGGGAGCATGGGAGAGGGTGAGTGGACCACCAGGAAAGTGGAGTCAAAGCCATAATCAGATAAAATATGATTTTCTTGAGTGGCCCCTGTTTCAGATGTTCTTGAATCAAAGCAAAATATTGCAGATGCCGGATATCTGAAACAAACACAGAAAACGCTGGAGAACATCAGCAGGTCTGGTGGAAAAAGAAACAGAATTAATACTTCTAGTCTTGAAACATTTCTCCAGCATCTTCTGTGTTTGGTTCTGATGTCTAGTTTTACAGATGTGAGCTTTTGGGAGCTTTCTGGTTGTAAGTTAAAAATCACACAACACCAGGTTATAGCCCAACAGGTTTATTTGGAAGCACTAGCTTTCTTTTGAGTCCTACAGATGTACAGCACGGAAACAGATCCTTCAGTCCAACTCGTCCATGCCGACCAGATATCCCAACCCAATCTAGTCCCACCTGCCAGCACCCGGCCCATATCCCTCCAAACCCTTCCTATTCATATACCCATCCAGATACCTTTTAAATGTTGCAGTTGTACTAGCCTCCACCACTTCCCCTGGCAGCTCATTCCATACACACACCACCCTCTGCATGAAAAAGTTGCCCCTTAGGTCTCTTTTATATCTTTCCCCTCTCATCCTAAACCTATGCCCTCTAGTTCTGGACTCTCCAACCCCAGGGAAAAGACTTTGTCTATTTATCCTATCCATGCCCCTCATGATTTTATAAATCTCTATAAGATCGCCACTCAGCCTCTGATGCTCTAGGGAAAACAGCCCCAGCCTATTCAGCCTCTCCCTATAGCTCAAATCCTCAAACCCTGGTAATATCCTTGTAGATCTTTTCTGAACCCTTTCAAGTTTCACAACATCCTTCCAATGGGAAGGAGACCAGAATTACATGCAATATTCCAAAAGTGGCCTAACCAATGTCCTGTACAGCCGCAACATGACCTCCCAACTCCTGTACTCAATACTCTGACCAATAAAGGAAAGCATACCAAACGCTTTCTTCACTATCTTATCTACCTGCGACTCCACTTTCAAGGAGCTATGAACCCACACTCCAATGTCCCTTTGTTCAGCAACACTCTCCAGGACCAGACCATTAAGTGTATAAGTCTTGCTAAGATTTACTTTCCCAAAATGCAGCCACTCACATTTATCTAAATTAAATTCTGCTACTCCTCAGCCCATTGGCCCATCTGATCAAGATTCTATTGTAATCTGAAGTAACCTTTTTTGCTATCCACTACACCTATACTTTTGGTGTAATCTGCAAATTTACTAACTATACCTCTAGTGCTCACATCCAAATCATTTATATAAATGACGAAAAGTAGTGGACCCAGCACCGATCCTTATAGCACTCCAATGGTCACAGGCCTCCAGTCTAGAAAATAACCCTCCACCACCACCCTCTGTCTTCTATCTTTGATCCAAATGGCTAGTTCTCCCTGTATTCCATGACATTCTAACTTTGCTAACCAGTCTTCCATGTTGAACCTTGTCGAACGCCTTACTGAAGTCCATAAAGATCATGTCCACCACTCCGCCCTCATCAATCCTCTTTGTTACTTCTTCAATAAACTCAGTCAAGTTTGTGAGATATGATTTCTCATGCACAAAGTCATGTTGACTATCCATAATCAGTCCTTGCCTTTCCAAATACATGTACATCTTGTCCCTCCAACAACTTGCCCACCAGCAACATCAGGCTCACCAATCTATAATCCCCCGGCTTGTCCTTACCACCCTTCTTAAACAGTGGCACCACGTTAGCCAACCTCCAGTCTTCCAGCACCTCACCTGTGACTATCGATGATACAAATACCTCAGCAAGGGGCCCAGCATTTGCTTCCCTAGCTTCCCACAGAGTTCTAGGGTACACCTGATCAGGTCCTGGGGATTTATCCACTTTTATGCATTTCAAGACATCCAGTACTTATTCCTCTGTAATATGGACATTTTTCAAAATGTCACCATCTATTTCCCTACATTTTATACCTTCCATGTCTTTTTCCGCAGTAAACTCTGATGCAAAATACTTGTTTAGTATCCTCTTCATCCCCTGCAGTTCTACAGAAAGGCTGGCTTGCTGATCTTTGAGGGGCCCTATTCTCTTCGAGGAGAAAGTGAGGACTGCAGATGCTGGAGATCAGAGCTGAAAATGTGTTGCTGGAAAAGCGCAGCAGGTCAGGCAACATCCAAGGAGCAGGAGAATCGACGTTTCGGGCATGAGGGCCTGAAGAAGGGCTCATGCCCGAAACGTCGATTCTCCTGCTCCTTGGATGCTGCCTGACCTGCTGCGCTTTTCCCAGCAACATATTTTCAGGCCCTATTCTCTCCCTAGTTACCCTTTTGTCCTTCATGTATTTGTAAATATCCTTTGGATTCTCCTTAACTCTATTTGCCAAAGCAATCTCATGTCCCCTTTTTGTCCTTCTGATTTCCATCTTTCCATAAACAAGGAGACCAAATTTGCTCACAATATTCCAGATCAGGCAAACTACCACCTACATCAACCCTTATAACCTGTATATTTGTATCAAATAAGCTACCACATGTGCAAATCCCACCTCTACCTTCGCCTCTCAAGGATGAATAATGTCAGTATCTGAGTTGATAGTTGCAAGAGTCAGATAATGCACCATCACTGTCATTCTCATCCTCCTTCTGCACTGATTAAGGAATTTCAACTGATCACAAGTTGCATTGAAAAAGGGACAGGATTAGCTCGTACATTTCTGTCCACAATTAGTGTCTGCAGCCCAAGAGGGAGAAGAGATGAAAAAGATTATGCCTATACAATTCTTGCTTGAAGTCCGCTTAAATTGCCCATAGCTGCACCAAAAGCTTGCTTTTTCTCCATTGTGGACAGTATTGTCTCACCAATGGGGGAGAGGATATTGCTCCTCCAATGGCAATCTTGTTTTGCTTTATGTATCAATTCCTACTCAAAGTAAAGGGGAGTGCATTAGTGAGAATGCTAGGAATTGTTTGGGTAATGTAACTGTCAAGATTGAATAGCTGTCAATGTGCTATTTAGATGTTTGAAATAATGCAGAATTTCAGGGTGAGGCGAAAAATATTAATGTCTAGCATTATTCTAACTGAAATGGATTTCAAGTTGGTGTGAATAGGGGTGCTGCAAATTTGGCCAAATTTCTAATTCAAATGATCTCATCCAATTATCAAACATCATCAAGTGAAGCTGCTGCCTATGCTCCGTATTTTAGTTTATTCTGAGAGCATTCCTTATCTAGAACAAGTAAAACTAGCTTTCGGAGCGCTGCTCCTTCATCAGGTCATCAACCACCTGACAAAGGAGCAGCGCTCCGAAAGCTAGTGCCTCCAATTAAACCTGTCGGGCTATAACCTGGTGTTTTGCGATTTTTAAACTTTGTACACCCCAGTCCAACACCGGCTCCTCCCAATCCTGGTTGTAAATAACCATTGAACCTAATAAGAAAATGATAATATTGTTTTAAGTGAGAGTAGAAAGAAATTTTAATCTTGGCAAGTTCTTAATTTAAAAACAAATCTGATGACGAATCATCTAGACTCGAAACGTTACTTTGTTCTCTCTCTGTGGAGGCTGTCTGACCCGCTGTGACCTCCAGCATTTGTTGTTTTTAGAACAGATTCAAGCATCTGCAATAATTTGTTCCTAAATTCTTAATCTAGATAGGAAGTGTCAGTGACTTTATAAAGGCTGTGTCTGGTGTTGTTCTGTGATCTATGTTTTTAGGCAAAGCTCATTTAACTCTCTAACTGTAGCATTTGGGAGTTCTCTCCAATTCAGTTGCTGATGAATCCCAAAAGTTTGACATTTTGGCTTTGTGTATCCGTGCTGAAGCCCTGCCTGCTGTGTGTACAATTGTCTCATTAGCACATAGATGGCAGCTAATCAGCCTTTAATTGACTCAACTGCACTTAGAGACACAATTTACAACTATTCAAAGGGTTGCAGGTGTCATTGTGAGAAAGGAAAGAAGGAGGCTTTCACATCTTCATAAGTCCCAAAGCACTTTAAAGCCACTTAAGTAGTTTTGCAAATGTAATTGCTGTTGAAATGGAGGAAGCACGACCGTCAATTTGTCGACAGCATGTTCATACATACAGCAATGTGCTGGTTTAGTGAGGCAAAACAGAGAATGCTGGACATGCTCATCAGCATCTGTGGTGTGAAACAGAGGCAGGTCAATGACTTTTCATCAAGAACTGAAGAAAGATGTAAATATCAGGGTAATAAGCAAATGAGATGAGTAAGTGTGGAGGATATGGTGATCCAGTGGGATGGCACTGGGCTAATGGACCTATAAGCTAATGAGGAGAAAGTGCAGACTGCAGATGCTGGAGATCAGGCAGCAGCCAAGAAGCAGGAGAGTCAATGTTTCAAGCATAAGCTCTTCATCAGGAATGTGGTGAAGGAACTCCTGATGAAGAGCTTATGCTCGAAACATCAACTCCTCTGCTCCTCGGATGCTGCCTGATTGGCTGTGCTTTTCCAGCACCACACATTTTGACCACAGGCTAATGCTCTGGGGACAAAAACAGAAATTACTAGAGAAACTCAGTAGGTCTTGTAGCATCTGTGGAGAGGAAACAGAGTTGACATTTCAAATCTCTTGTATAGGAGTTGTGAAACTTGAAAGAGTTCAGATGAGATTTACAAGGATGTTGCCAGATTAGAGGGTTTGAGCTATAGGGAGAGGCTGAATAGTTTGGGGCTATTTTTTTCCTGGAGTGTCAGTGGCTGACGGGTGACCTTATAGAGGTTTATGAAATCATGAGGAGCATAGTCAGGGTAAAAAAGTGAGGTATTTTCCTTAGGGTAGGTAGTCCAAAATTAGAGGGCATAGGTTTAAGATGAGAGGGCAAAGATTTAAAAGGGATCTAAGGGGTAACTTTTTCACACAGAGGGTGGTGTGCGTATGGAATGAGCTGCCAAAGGTAGTGGTGGTGGCTGGTACAATGACAATATTTAAGAGGTATCTGGATGAGTACATGAATAGGAAGGGTATAGATGGATATGGGCCAAGTGCTGGCAAATGGGACTAGATTAATTTAGGATAACTGGTTGGCATGAATGAGTTGAACCAAATGGTCTGTTTCCATTCTGTACATCTCTATGACTCTATGATCCAAAATCCAATGAAGAAGGGAGTTTCTCCAGCAAGTTCTATTTTTGTTCTAGATGTCCAATATCTGCAGATCTTTGTTTTATTTTAATGCTTTGGAAATATGTGTTTAAATACCAACTTGGCAGCTAGAAACATTGATATTCAATTAATCAATCTAGAATTGAAAGCTCCTCTTAGCAGTGGTACCATTACTGGTTCCCGTCTGGTTGACTAACAATCTTTCAGGTTGGAAATCTGCCTTTCTAACCTGGTCTGACCTACATGAGTGTCCAGATGCACTGCAATATGCTTCACTCATAACAACAGTCTGAAATTATTGAGCAAGCTGCTAATTTCAAGAGCTATGAAGGGTAGGCAATAAATACTGACCTTGGCAGCAACACTCACATCCCATGAAAGAACTTTAAAAAAATGAGACCTGTGATAGCGTTGAGAGCAGGAGAGGTTAAATGGCAAAAGCTTCTAGAGTCATAGACTCATAGAGATGTACAGCATGGAAACAGACCCTTCGGTCCAAACTGTCCATGCCGACCAGATAAACCAACTCAATCTAGTCCCACCTGCCAGCACCCAATCCATATCCCTCCAAATCCTTCCTATTCATATACCCATCCAAATGGTTTTTAAATGTTGCAACTGTATCAGCCTCCACCACTTCCTCTGGCAGCTCATTCCATACATGTGCCACCCTCTGTGTGAAAATGTTGCCCCTTAGGTCTCTTTTGTATCTTTCCCCTCTCACCCTAAACCTATGCCCTCTAGTTCTGGACTCCCTGACCCCAGGGAAAAGACTTTGTCAATTTACCCTATCCATGCCCCTCATAATTTTGTAAACCTCTAAAAGGTCACCCGTCAGCCTCCGACGTTTAAGGGAAAACAGCTCCAGCCTGTTCACCCTCTCCCTATAGCTCAAATCCTCCAACCCTGGCAACATCCTTCTTAGACAAAACTAAAGAGAGTGACAAGGGAAATGGTGTAGAAATGAATGCAATGTCCAGATGAGGTATGAGTGGCTGAATGACAATCGCAATGTGAACAAATGAAGAAAGAACATAAATATAAACCACAAACAAAATGACCCACAAAGCTAAATAGAGGCAGTGATTACGATCTAAATTGGTGAACGCTGTCTTGATCCCTGGAGGCTCAGGAATGTCAAGTGAGCAGATAAGATTTTGTGACAAACAAAACCAGAAATGTTTGGAAAAGCTCAGCAGGTCTGGCAGCATCTCAGAACTGAGGAGGAATAACTGGACCTGAAACATTAACTCTGATTTCTCTCCACAGATGCTGCCAAGCTGTTCCAGCAATTCCTGTTTTTGTTTCTGATTTCTGGCATCCTCAGTTCCTTTGATTTTTCCCTTTAGATAAGGCTCTGTTCCTTTAGCTTCTGTTAAGCTTCACTGGAGCATTACAACAAGTCAAGGATGGTGACGTTAAAGTGAGACCAAGATGGAGAATTGATATTAAAAATGACAGGAAGCACTGGGTCACATTTAGGGACAGAGAGAAAGTGTTCCCTAAACCAGTCACCCAGTCGGTGTGTGGTCTTTCCAGTGTTGGGGAGATGATATTGTCAGTGCAGTGAATGAAGCAAGTCAAACAGAAGGAAATACAGTCTCCTTTGGAAGGATTGATAGGGCCATTGGATGGTGAGAAGGAAGACTAACTGGACAGTTATTGTGCCTCTTGCTGAGATAACAAAAGGTGCTGTAGAGAAGGGGGATTAAATGAGGAATAAACCAGAAAGTTGTGGAGTGAACAATCCCTTTGGAATGCTGAAAGGGATGGGGGGGAAGATAGTGGAGTCACACAGGAAGTTGTGAAAATGGCAGAGGATCATTGTTAAATCTATTATCATTCTCCATGTTACTCTTGCTCAGTCACGCACTTTCAGACATGAACTCTTCTGTACCGGTGCTTCCAATATGCCTTGCCTTTATTTCAACTAATGAAATCCCTCTCCTGTCTGCTGGGCTGGATTCTCAACTGCATGCAATCTATTTCACACACTTCTACTGTCATGCTTTTGCTCCTTCCCAAAATCATAACAGGTTCCCCTTGTCCTCAACTTCCACCTCAACAGCCTCTGTATCCATTATCCAGCTCCTATTGAGTCCATTTCCCAATTACTGCTGAACTTTCACAGTACAAAGCACAGTTCAATTATGCTTCACTTGGCTGCCTTCGATTTATCACAAATGCACATCCCACGACAGATTAAATTTCTGTAACTTGTACAGTGTTTGTTTCCATTGTTGTATATAGGATATGCTGTAACACTAGGGGAAGATAGTGCAGGGCCACCTGCGTGGAGCAGGGGCATAAGAGTAATTGAAATACCATGCTGAGAACTAGAATGTATTTGAAAGTCACATGCTCTACTTGTGCAGCAGAATGACTCGAGGTAAGTGACCAAGATTTGGGACCCATCCATGAACTAAGCAGTATGGGAAGGTGCTCTCTAACAGTTTTAAATAATTAAGGTTCAGATTTATCTGAACTTCTCAAAGTTCTTCAGGCACAGTGCAGACTTGTGCTAGATGCAGTGAAATGTGGATTAATGTGAAGTTGTCCGCTCCAGTTGGATAAACACAATGGTGGACTGTTATCTAGACAGGTGATAGATTCGGAAACATTGATGTACAAAGTAAATTCAATCAAAGTAACTCATTGAACTCTGACGATTGAAAGCAAGTATTTGGTGTAGCAAGCAGATAGGAAGGCAAATGCAATGGCATTCTTTATCGTAAGAGATTTCCAGTAAAAGAGCAATGCATTTGTACCACGGATGTCCCGGTTATTAGGGCACGAGGCCTGTAGTATCATGTGCAGCGTTGGTCTCCTCATCTGAGAAATTATACACTTGCCACAGGGGGAGTGCAGTGAAGATTCACCAGATTGATTCCTGGCATGGCATGATTGTCCAACTAACATTACAGCATGGCACTATTGTCCAACTAACATTATAGCATGGCATGATTGTCCAACTAACATTATAGCATGGCATGATTGTCCAACTAACATTACAGCATGGCACTATTGTCCAAATAACATTATAGCATGGCATGATTGTCCAACTAACATTATAGCATGGCATGATTGTCCAACTAACATTACAGCAGCAGATTATTGTCTTTGCTCTTCCACGAAATGAGGGTGTCACTGACAAGGTCAGTATTTGTTGCCCAGCCCTCAGTGCTGTTGAACATTCTAGAGGGTAGTTCGAGGTTAGCCACATCTCCGTGAGTCAGGAGTCACATATAGGCCAGACCATGTCGGGACAATAATGCCAAAAAGGCGATCAGTTACTCGAAGGTTGTCAGAATGACACCAACAGCATAGGTTCAATTCTCGCAATGGCTGAGGTTACCCCATGAAGGACTCAACCTTTCCCCTCACCTGAGGCATGGTGACCCTCAGGTTAAATCAGTAGCAATGACAGAGCAGCCCTTTGTCCTCCTTGGACTATGATGACTTTACCTCTCCTAAAGTGCATTAATGAAAAAAGTGGGGTTTTAGAAAAATAAATAGAACTTTTTCATCGTCACTGGTAATATGACTAGCTTTTAACTGAGATCTATTAATTCAATTTAACCTCCACTGTTGCCATGGTGGGATTTGAACTGACTTCTTCAGGGAATTAGCCTCAACCCTGGATAACTCATCACCATTCCACCACCATCTCCTCTCATTACCTGCACATCATGAAATGGATATTCATGGGACCTTGCTGTGCACAACTTGGCAACTGCATTTCCTACATCTCAATAGGGTCTACGCTTCAAAAAATACATAGCTGGCTGTAGAGTGTTATGATGAGATTGCAAAAGGTGCTATTGAAGATTTTCGCCCCTAGGAGGCAGACTTGGACAAATCCAATGACTGCTCCCTAGATTTCTGAGGGCTCAGCAATGGAGAAAGACTGGAGAAAGATAGATGGTTATTCCAAGTATTTAAAATAAAGGCCAATCTCATTAATCAAAATACAATCATGAATGTACCACAAGGGAACTGCAAAGCTAGAGCATTACTTCCAACTAAGTTATGTTCAACACCTCATGTATAAACTATGACAAGATAAAGATCAGGGATTTCTTTTCATGTGTGTACCACTCAGGATAATCCTGAAGCAAAATCTGATCATTATGACACCAACAGATGTTGAATTCTGAGTCCCCCCATGACATTGAGCCATATCCTTGGAGATTAGGAGTGAGACGTGCAAACTTATCTCACAGGTATCTCCATTCATCAGAGAGAGAGGGAAAACTTTCAAGTTTCATGGTTTGAAAGGCAATGTGTATTGATCCAACGTGTCATCTCATTCTTTGTTTTGGTTCCCAAAAAGTCAGATAGCGTTTGGATCAATGAAGTGGGAGGGGCGATGGGCAGGGAGATGGCAATAGCCTCAAGACTGAACTTACGTAGAGATGAAGTACAATGGAAGATCATTTTATGCCACTGACTCCTGCTTGAGGCTGTGGCCATTGCTGATGGTGTTCCTATTGCTGCTTCGTACAGATGTCATCCTCATGGCCGACGTACTCTGGAAGTAGCTGTTGGAACTGAAGTGCGATTGTCGCCTCTGGCACCGGAGGTGACCGTTGAAATGCCTCCGGAAACTCTCGCTCAGAAGGTACAGGGCGAAGGGGTTCACGCAAGAGTTAGAGAAGCTCAGCACGCGGCCCAGCACGGTAACCATGAGGTGCCCGAGGGAGGGGTCGATCTCGCCATAGTGGAAGGAGCGGTACATGTACAGCACGTGGTTGGGGAACCAGCAGAGAGCAAACAGACCCACGAACACCAGCACAATCTTCGCCAGGCGCTTTCGGGTTTCCATCTGGGAAAGGAAAGAGCGAACATAGGGAAAAGTGAACTCAATGGAAAGAACAAGCAATGCCAAGCAACACCAACAGTAATGGTGCCTGTTCATACACAGTCAACTCAAAAGACCTCTTCAACCCCAACCGTGCCAACACCCACAGCGCGCAGTGATAACAATTACCCCCAACTTTTGAGAGGTTGAATCCATTGTATTCCTTTGCAACTGAGTACAGCATGGTGAAAACTGCCCCCCCGCCAGATCCCTATCTAAACCCTGAACTTGTCCTTTCCAAGTAGTTACCCTTCCTGCTGTGCACTGAACCATCTCCTCTTGTCAGTCTACCATTGAAGGCAGCTAGCTAACAGAAATGGCCTATCCCAATCGTGAGAATTATCACTGCAGAAACAAAGCTAACCCAAAGGATTTTCAATATCAGTTACTATTAATGGAGTTTTCCTCAAATCTCTCAATTCATTGTCAATGATTAAACGTTTAAACACAAATGAGCAAATTTAAACAGAAAAATGCAAAGCCTAAATGACCACTGCTACAAAGGGCATATAAATAATTTCATTTATATCCAATGATGCATCATTTAGTGAAATTCTGAACAAAATGGTTTTATGGTTCATAACTCAGTAAGCATGTTCACCTATCAGTCACTTTTTATCATTTGCTTTTTGTAATTTTCTTCTGTCTTCAGATATAATAATTACCAAAAAGGCCAATTCATCATCTCCTTGAGTTCATTTCCTGAACCATCTCTCCTTCCATGACCTAAGTGGGTTTTTTTTCCTGATTGAATCAGGTCTGTTGTCCAATCTTTACAAGTCTCAAGTTCCTTTCTTTGTTCCCACTTCAAGTGGTAAAATTGCAGTTAGGGCATCAGTGAGGAAGATCATTGAATCTATGCGACCTGATCCAAAATATCTCGACAGTCCAATTCACTTCATCCTCCTATCCCATCACACCATCTTACTGTCCCAGGCTTTTGTTGCCACTGCAATGTGAAAATGTTAGGAAGAGTTCTAGTGAACCCATCTATCCACACACTAATGTACAGAATGTTAATCTTTGTACTATAGTGTCCTAAGGACAGTTCTTCAATATTTTATTTCTTGGAGTCTCAATAGTATGTGACTGCTGATGTTGAGTCAACTTCTACATTTAATACATGCATGCTCATTATGCTAAAATCAAGTCTGTAAAGATCTCTGGGACCAGATATCAGACAATTAAATAGGGTTGGAGAGGAATCTTTCAATTTTTTCAAATCATTCTAATAGGATTTGGTTTTTAATCTGGTTCTTTGCTACTCCAACATGACGTTCAGTCGCTGGCCACCACTTTTGTATGGGAACAGGCTGCACAGGTCTCCTCCTGATGGTCATCCACATATCCTGAACTACCAGACTGTCAAACAAAATCGAGCTACTGACCTCAGCGTGTTAATGTATTGCTGTCAAACATTAAACCTAGAAATAGCTCACAGGGGAATTCACTGCAGGCTGGTGTTTATATTGTGTGTGAGCAGCCATCTTTCACTACAAATCCATGTAATCAAGGATAAAACAAACTCATTCTCTATTATTTTTCACAACTGATTCAGCCAGAATAAAAATCTCATCCTATTTTGTGACCTTCAATTCACCAGAGACCAATCTTCTTCAATGAAGGAGAGGATTATAGTTCTGTGCGTGTGTGTGTGTATGTGTGTGTGTATCTGTGTTATGTGTGTTTATATGTGACTGTGTGTAAATATGTGTGTACATGTCACTTTGTGTGTGTGCCTGTGTGTGTATGTCAATGTGTGCCTGTGTGTGTGTGCATGTGTGTATATGTCGGTGTGTATATGTGTCTGAGTATGTGTCTGTGCATGTGTGTTTCTGTGTCTATGTGCATACGTGTCTGTGTGTGTATGTATGTGTCTGAGTATGTCTGATTCTGTGCACATATGTGTCTGTGTGTGTGTCTATATATATGTGTGTCTGTGCCTATGTGTGTATGTACGTATCTGTGTGTGTTTTCAATATCAGGCTCTTTTTCATTCTCACTTTCCCATGTACCTCATGAACCACAATTCTCTTGAATGAGGGAACAGGCTGTAAGGGCCAAACAGCCGATTCCTCTTCCTGTTTCCTGTGGTCTTATGGATTGCATGTTTAGTTCCCAGAGCTGAACATTGCAGAAAATGCAGGGCAAAGTATTCCAGCGAGCTGGTGAAATCCCCCTTGTGGCTATTTTATGGGAAGACCAAGTATATCTTGTGCCAATCGGGGCATTTAACATTGAACGGTGGGTCTTCAGCTGGGACCAAAGACAGTAAAGGCAGTGGGGATTCTGTCCCCTCAAAGCTGCTGGTCAGTCAGAGCTCAGGGGTTCTATTTCATGGCAGTGCCACTGGGAGGCCAATATTACACTCACCTGAAACATCAGATCAATGAGGGGTGCAGCCTTGGATGAATGATGGCAGGAAGAGGGTGCAAAGTATTTTGGACCAAGCCAAACCCCCTGAAAATATTTTATGAAGATAGCCCAGACCCTAACCTTTTCTTATTTACAGGCAAATGTGAAGTGCTACATTCTAGATATAATGCGACTGATCAGGCTGCTCGATGTTCAGCAAGACACAATTTATTTAAACTCTGTAGTTAGAATGCAAACAAAAGAAAGATGAATTTAGAATAACTTAGCTATTGGAAAACTTAACCGAATAATAGATACAGTGCCTTTTGCTAATTAACTGTTCCAGTATAGTATCAGCCCATAAACACACCCCTTTGCAAATTCAGACACAGATTCTCAGATGCAGTTCTCCAATCCAGGAGGAAGAAACATCAAGGGAAGGTTCAGAGAAAGTGGCAGCTACAAGTCATTCACTGAAGCTTCCAACTCTTTTGAGATGCGAATGGTTTCTGTTTAAAACTAAACCTAAGAACTAAAAAAAATCTTGAAAGCCTGCTCGGATAAAGTTGGCCACACCCAGGCAGCTTCTATTGTTCCAACTTTCAAAGGTCTCACAAATTGTTTATTTTCTTAGAAACAGTTTGTCCTCTCTGTCTTACAACATCCTCTCAAAAACAAGCAGGACAAAATAATCTTTTAAAGTGACAGCATCGTCAAAACAAGGAGGACACAGAGGATCACTTTCTGGTTATTCTGTTGCTCAATGGTGAGTTCTTGTACAGGAGGGATTTTTATTGGATTGTACACCCAACATGACATGGGCAGTATGGGTGGCACAGTCTTTAGCACTGCTGCCTCACAGCGCCAGGGACCAGAATTCAATTCCACTCTTGGGTGACTGTTTGTGTGGAATTCGCATATTCTCCCCGGGTCTGTGTGGGTTTCCTCCGAATGCTCCGGTCTCCTTCCACAGTCCAAAGATGTGCTGGTTAGGTGAATTGGCCATGCTAAATTCCCCATAGTGTCCAGAGATATGCAGGCTAGGTGGATTAGCCATGGGAAACGCAGGGATAGGGTAGTGGGTGAGTCTGGTTGGGATGCTGTGATCTCGATGGGCCGAAAGGCCTGCTTCCACACTGTAGGGATTCTAAGACAAGCACCTCACCCCTGCCAGACATTAGCTCAAGACACAATGGTGGCAGGAGGAGGTCTTTAGATAGCCATTAATTGTTCAGTTTGTTGCAGGGCAATGATGGGCCTTACCCAGGGTAGAGAGGAGAAGGCTGTGTGGTCATTACACAATTCACTCTCATCTGATTAAATGCTTGATGGGAGAGATTAGATTCCCTCCAGTGTGGAAAACAGGCCCCTCAGCCCAACAAGTCCATACCGACCCTCCGAAGGGTTACCCACCCAGACCTATCTGCCTCTGACTAATGCACCTAGCACTATGGGCAATTTAGCATGGCCAATCCACCTAACCTGCACATCTTTGGACTGTGGGAGGAAACCCACACGGATACAGGGAGAATGTGCAAACTCCACACAGATAGTCACCTGAGGCTGGAATCGAACCTGGGTCGTTGGTGCTGTGAGGCAGCAGTGCTAACCACTGAGTCACCATGCTGCCCCAAATAACAAACCAGCACCCACACTAACTGACACTTGAGGGCACCAAAACCAGCATGCAGGCATTCCCAACAAACACCATCCAGCGTTGAATATAATTAAGGATTTGGAGGCAGAATGCGTGATTCACAAAGAAATTCAGCAAGGCCAGAACTCAGGAGCTTATTCCTCAGATCACCACAGGGTTGACATCGCTGAAGAGATTATTACAGTGCCATCACCAGCTAATTAAGATTTCATGTTTAAACCTGCATTCAAAAAAATGGCGTTCACTCAATAGTCTCAGGGCATCTCAATCACCATCTCCAGCCAACAGGGCCCTTCTCAATTACAGTGATCATTGTACTATAGCAAGGATGTCAAGCCATGTCTGTAAAGCAAGATTCAACAAACAGCCACTGCAGTGCGTGACTAGACACAGTAACCAGTTCCAGAGCAGCTACATCTTAAAGCCTGGTCAGTTTATATGAATGGCCATTGACCTGAAATGTAAACTCTGTTTTGTTGGAGATGGGTCGGAAAGGTTTAACACAGAGGAATTCCACAAGCACCGCCCACCACGAAGATGCCATGTAGACTTATGAGCAGCTTAGAATCACAAAGGAGTGAGACCCAAGATCTGATCTTCCTCAAAGTCTCTGTACTAACATCTACCATATCATTGTAACCTCTAACAAGTCACAAACAGGCACTAAACTGGATCTAGTTAACCATGAGAGATCTTCCTTGTTGGACCAAGGAGCAGCTTTCCCCTCCCACACGGACCCTGTAGCCTCCCAAGCTTCAAGAGGATGCTGGCACCAATTGTGATCATGAGCAGCAGTATGAAAACAGGCCATTGCCCAGATGCTGCCACTGTGCTGCCCCCATGTTTCCAGCACTTCCTGCTTTTATTTCTGCCATGGGTATTGGCTGAGAAATAAATATCGACCCAGGAGATTGGGGGGGGAGAACTCTCCCTTTGAAAAAAAACTTAAGATCTTTTCCATCACCTGAGACTTTAATCTCATGTCTCACCTTTAAAAACTGAACCTTCAACAGTGCTGCTTGTCCCTAGTGAGCCTTGGTTTTGAACTCAGCTCTCTGAAGAGGGTGTTGAACTTGCTAATTCTTTGGGTCCCAGTTGACAACATTTATGCAAACACAATAACGCTGCAGGTCATGGAAGTATAGACAAAGCCGAATCAATACGATCAGGAAAACTGCCTGAGTGGTGTTTTGGCATTAAAGGGGAAAATCTCTTGTTCCAAATGGAGGCAGCTTCATACACTCCCTCCATCTGCCCGAAATTTACTCACTCAATCGATCTGTGAACTCCTTACATCTTCTTCACAACATATTTTCCTCCCCACCTTATCTGAGAATTTAGAATTCTAGAATTCCTACAATGTGGAAATAGGCCATTCAGCCCATTGACTCCGCACCAACCCACTGAAGAACATCCCACCCAGACTCACTCTATCCTTGTAACCCTGCATTTCCCATGGCTAACTCACCCAGCCTGCACAACCCTGGACAGTATGGGGCAATTTAGCATGGCCAATCCACCTAACCTGCACATTGTTGGACTGTGGATGGAAACCAGAGCACCCGAGACAACCCATACAGATGCGGGGAGAATGTGCAAACTTTACACAGACAGTCAGCCGAGTGTGGAATTGAACCTGGGTCCCTGGCGCTGTGAGGCAGCAGTGCTAACCAAACCCTCACCTACATCACTGACGGCAAGTTTAAAAAACTTGAGTCCATTTGTCACATTCTGCCAATCAGACAAAAATCCTTTTATGCATATAGGGTTCCCAACTTACAAACATCTAACTTCTGAATGCTCATACATACAAATGTGATCCCATACAGGGGTGTCATTTTAACTTATGAATATTCCTGTACTTATGAACAGTTACTTTATATTGTCCTGCATTGCATTCTGACTTGGGTACAAATTGACCTACAAATTGGGCGGCACGGTGGCACAGTGGTTAGCACTGCTGCCTCACAGCACCAGAGACCCGGGTTCAATTCCCGCCTCAGGCGACTGACTGTGTGGAGTTTGCACGTTCCCCCAGTGTCTGCGTGGGTTTCCTCCGGGTGCTCCGGTTTCCTCCCACAGTCCAAAGATGTGCAGGTCAGGTGAAATGGCCATGCTAAATTGCCCGTAGTGTTAGGTAAGGGGTAAATGTAGGGGTTTGGGTGGGTTGCGCTTCGGCGGGGCGGTGTGGACTTGTTGGGCCGAAGGGCTTGTTTCCACACTGTAAGTAATCTAATCTAATCTAAAATGCACTCAAGAGCACAACCTGTTCACAAGATGTGGACTGCCCATACTCAGTTTTCTGCCAGCCAGCCAATCTTCTTAACACCCAGCCCACTATCAGTTTTTATTTTCTTCAATAACCTTTGATGTGGCACCTTATGAAATGCCTTCTTGAAATCCAAGTGAAGTGCATTTGCAAGATTTCCTTTATCTGCAACACACATCACTATTTCTAAAAAGTCTGATTAATTGGATAAATGTGACTTTCCTTTTACAAAACCATATTGACTCCTCCTGATCACCTTGAGTTTTTCAAAGTGTGCAGTTACAATCTCTTTAATAATCAATTCAAACATATACCCCACAACCCATGTCAAGTTAACTACCTATAGTTTCCTGTTTACTGTCTCCCTTCTTGATTAGAAATGTTCTATTTCCTACTTTCCAATCTGATGGAACCTTTCCTGAATGTAGCGACGTTTGAGAAAAGTAGCATCAATGCATCATTAGCAACCTCTTCTAAGACCCAAGAGTGATGTTCATCTGGACCCAGGGATTTAATTGCCCACAGTTCCATCAGTTTCCTCGGCATCATGGCCATCATGATTGTAATTTGACCAAATTCCTCTCTCCTTTCTACCTCCTAACTTACAGCCATTGCTAGAATGTTTTTGCACCCTCTATAGTGATGACAGAAGCAAAATATTTGTCCTTTCCATCCACCATTTCCTAACAATAGCAATGACACTATTTACCATGGTGCCATAGCTGTTATGGCACAATGCCGTTACTGTCAGTAACGTCTGCCCAGTTAAATACCAGGAGCCCTACTGATCTCTGGTATGGAAATCCAAGTTAATGCACACCACTCCTGTTCTGCTGGAACATGGAGATTTGTTCTGGATGATTTATTTACTAGAATGCAGCCTCTGTCCCCATTCCTATAAGTCTGCTATATCAAATCAATTGGTTTATGATGTTTACAGTGGGCTGCAGCTCCAGAATCTGCTGGCAACCACCATACATCAGGCACTGCTTAACCTGAACTTATCCTGCATCAATCACACTCTCAGCCACAGTTAGAATGCAGTTCAGAATCTTCCTTGAGGCTGACTTTAGCCTCACTGCAATCGCACAAACCATTGCAGAAAGAAAGAAGAATCAGGTGACCAGCGCATGTTTTTCTAGTAAAGCTCAATCCAATCTCCAGAATGAGCACTCATCTTTCAATTAGACAAGTTAAAAGCTTCTGAACTCTAGACTTAAATTTAACAAACTAAGAATCTTACCTGTTTCAATAAGTTTGCCTCTTTATCATCTAAATGCTCATGAGTAAAGGCCAAATCTCCACACCATCTCCTCCTCAGATAATCCCTCCATACTCAGGACTAACCCGAGGAACCTTTTGTGGACTACTCCCAATGTCTATTTTTATCTTTAGATAAGAAGCCCAAAACTATTTACAATATCTGAGGTGTGGTCTGATTCATGCTTTATATTGTTTTAGCCAAACCTCCCTGTTTTTAATTCAGTTGACTGGGTTGTATTGTGAAGCTACACCATGTGTTCAATTCCCACATTGGCTGAGGTCACCATGATAAACTCTCCTTCTCAACCTCTCTCCTCGCCTGAGGCACAGTGACCCTTGGGTTAAACCAGCACCAGTCGTCTCTCTGAATTGAGGGAGCTGCCCTAAGGGCTGGAAAAACTACAGCCCCTTTACCTCTCAACTAGGTAAAGATGGCAGATTTCCTCCCTTAAAAGGTCTTGATGAACCAGACTGGTGATCATGGTAATCCAGTAAACCTAGGTTACCATTACTGATTGTGAATTTTTAAGTTCCAGATTCAATTCAGCATTGGTTTCACATTCCCCAGCTTCTGTGACTGGATTATTTACTGAAGGCTCCAGGTCACTGGTCCAGTCCTCTGAACTGTTACTCCAGCAATGTAACCACTGTGCTCCCATGCCTGTGTTATTACAGCCGTCCGACAGAAAGGTACACTGATACAAAATCTCTAAGCCAGAAATGTAGTGATAAAGATGCTTAAACCTCTGAATACAAATGATTTTATCCACAGTAGAAACAGCTCAGATATGTTTTACACTGAACAATGCTCCCTCAAGACACAGCTGGCTTTCGAAAATCCCATCAAGCTTTCCTTCTTGATTAATTCATGCTCCAGGTCAATATTTTCAATGTCTAACTCCCCCGTTAAAGCTCCGTCTGCCCCCAGAGCTTTGAAAGAGACAGTAATGGGGCTGTCACGTGGTGGGATTCAGTTTAATCAGAAGCTGCCAGTTCAGAAGTGTGTACTTGGCTAATCCTTACACAAGCACAAATATAGATATAAAGGCATTCTAAAGAGGGAAGGGAAAGTGAGGATCCATTTACATTGCAAAGCTTTTGCATATATTAACACTACAATGCATTGTGAAATGCTTTCCACTTCATGATTTGGAGATGCCGGTGGTTGTGATGCCTGACGAAGGAGCAGTGCTCTGAAAGCTAGTGCTTCCAAATAAACCTGTTGGACGATAACCTGATGTTGTGTGATTTTTAACTTTCCACCTCATGTCATCTTCGACATTCACTCCCTTGTCTGCTGACACACAGTCATAAAATCGTAGGATCCTGACAGTGTGGGAGCAGGCCATTTGGCCCACCGTGTCCACACTGACCCTCCGAAGAGCATCCCACCCAGACCTGCAACACTGAATTTCCCATGGCCACTCCATCTAACCTGCACGTCTGTTGACTGTGTGAGGAAAGTGGAGCACTCAGAGGAAACCCACGCAGACATGGGGAGAACATGCAGACTTCACGCAGAAAGTGGCTGCAGTGTGTACCATCTACAAGTTTGACTGAAGGAACTCACCAAATCTACTCAGGCAGCACCTTCCTAATTTGTGATCTCTATCATCTTGAATGTCAAAGGCAGCAGATAGGTGGGAATACCACCAGCTACAAGTCCCCTTCCAAAGCACTCACCATTCTGACTTGGAAATTTATTGTCAAAATCCTGGAACACCCTTCCTCACAGCATTGAGGGTACACCTACAGCCCATGGAATATAACAATTCAAGGCAGATCACCACCCCCTTCTCCAAACCAAATAGGGTTGGGCATTAAATGCTAGCCCAACCAGTGACAGCTACATCACATGAACAAATAAACAAAAATAATGCTGACATCTTGTAGAGCAACTTTGACAATAGGTCAGGATCTCAGCTTGGATATGCCCTCAACGCCAAGCTGGTATGTTATTACATCAATATGATACTGTGTCCAAGAGGTCAATGCCAATATTCTGCAGTATGGAACATTGAGGGGGGCAGAGTCTCATATAAACCTATAAAGTTCTAACAGGACCAGACATGTAAACATAGGAAGGATGTTTCTGATGACCAGGAAGACCTATCAGTCTAAGGATACGGGATAGGCCATTTAAGACTGAGATGAGAAGCAATGTCTTCACTTAGGGAGTGTTGAGCCTGTGGAATTCTCACTCACACAAAGTTGTTGAGGCTAAAACATTAAATGTTTTCAAGAAGGAGTTAGAAACAGCTCTTAGGGCTAAAGGGATTAAAGGGTATGGGGAGAAAGCAGGAACAGGGTACTGAGTTTGATGATCAGTCATGATCATATCAAGTGGGGGAGCAGGCTTGAGGGGCCAAATGGCCTACTCTAGCTCCTGTATCCTATATTCCTACATTTCTATGTTTATCCCCATCTGTCTTCACCCTAACAGCATAAACTTCGATTCTTCTGTCCCTCCAGTATTTATCTAGCTTCTCCATGCAGGTTGAGTCCGTGATTAAGAAAGCGAATGCAATGTTGTCAATTATCTCAAGAGGGTTGGAATATAAAAGCACTGTTGTGCTGCTGAGACTTTATAAAGCTCTGGTTAGGCTCCATTTGGAGTACTGTGTCCAGTTTTGGTCCCCACACCTCAGGAAGGACATACTGGCACTGGAGCGTGTCCAGCGGAGATTCACACGGATGATCCCTGGAATGATAGGTCTAACATATGAGGAACGGCTGAGGATCCTGGGATTGTATTCATTGGAGTTTAGAAGATTAAGAGGAGATCTAATAGAAACTTACAAGATAATACATGGCTTGGAGAGGGTGGATGCTAGGAAATTGTTTCTGTTAGGCGAGGAGACTAGGACCCGTGGACACAGCCTTAGAATTAGAGGGGGTAAATTCAGAACAGAAATGCGGAGACATTTCTTCAGCCAGAAAGTGGTGGGCCTGTGGAATTCATTGCCACAGAGTGCAGTGGAGGCTGGGACTCTAAATGTCTTCAAGGTAGAAATTGATAAATTCTTGATGTCACAAGGAATTAAGGGCTACAGGGAGAATGCGGTTAAGTGGAGTTGAAATGCCCATCAGCCATGATTGAATGGCGGAGTGGACTCGATGGGCCGAATGGCCTTACTTCTGCTCCTATGTCTTATGGTCTTATGGTCTTATAAATGTATCTGTGCTGTTTGCCTCAATCTGTCCTTTCGATAACGAGAATCATGGGCAGCTTGTGGACTGGACATTTCCTCAGACACATTCCCAAACACTGTTTCAGTTTATCTCAACAAAGCCCTTCAATGTTCTCTTCTCAGGGCCTCCAGCCAGGTAGTAATGGACAACCCTGACATAGCAGGTCAACCGGAGAACAAGCTGGAGAAATTTACAGAGTCGCTTCTCACTCAAAATTCTATAAAGGGAAGAAGGAAACGTTAGAGGGCAGAAATGTTCAACTACATCAGGAGTAACCAAATTCCCCAAGCAACTCAACATTTGTGCCTCCAAGGCTGCCGTGTTCAAGTGCGTTTGCTGCCAGTGGATTTAACTTTTCCAACTTTCTTCTGGACAGCCTCCTGTCCTTGACCTGTCATAAACTTAAACTCCTCCTGCTTCCCGTATCCAAGCTCATGACAAAATCCATCCAGATATAAAACTCATACAAACCTGTAAAGTTCTAACAGGACTGGACAAGGTAAACATAGGAAGGATGTTCCTGACGACCAGGAAGACAGTACCAGGGTTTACAATTCACCCATATTGACTCCCAGTCCAGCATTTCCTCAGTTTTACCATTCTTATCTTCATTTTTATGTCCTCTAATGGCCTCACCTTCAACACCAACATCTACCCCTTGCAACATTCTCTGCACCCTCCAGTGAACCTGCAATGTTTTCCCCATTCCTTCCATTTTAACTTCATCACCCCACACTCCTCATCCAAAGTACTTTCAGCATTCTAGATCCTAACATTCCAATTCCCTTCCTATACCTCTTTGTATTTCCACATGTTTCACTTCCAATACATTGTTGATCACCTATTCCCAAAGCTCATTGTGGAGCTCAGGGTTTGACCTCACTTCTCTTGGGGTTAACAGTCTGGGGAAGACAGTAATTGCTGGCACCTTCACTGGTATAATGACAAAGTTCCACCCCAGTGGAAACCCCAAGCTTGTTCCACCACATCATCTGCCCCATCAAATGACCCAGAAACCCCACTGCACACAATTGGTTCCCCTGACTGAGACTTGCTGCCTATCTCTCAGTCTAAAATGGCATTGTCCACGTGTTTCGTGATGTTTCCTCAGACAGTCATGATGATAATCCAGATAGATGAAGAATCAGCCCAGTGAGGGATAGACTAACAGGTTGGTTTCCTGACTCTGTAATATCTCCTGAGATGAATGAAGATAAATTGTTTTATAATTCACACTTCTATTTTCTGGAGTAGAATGTTCAATTCAAAGTAGTACGTGTTTTTAAACAGTGATGCATTCTCCAGTTCAGAGATTAAATATTTTTTGCAACAAGTTCCATTTTGTGTTTTACAATCGCATGATTAGCAAGTACTTTGGCTTTGATCTATCCCTGTTAAAAACCCATGTGCTAGGTAAAACCAAATAAACCATCCTTATTAGCAAGTTGGTATTGAAAGAATTGATTCAAATACCTTATTTCCACACTGGATGGAGTAATAGCCCAAGGTTAGTGGTTTATACAGCCATATTTTTATTTTAGTTCAATCTGCCTGAAGATGAAATTAGTCTAAGGTTGCATTTTTTAACAGCCTTAAGGCCTTTGGATTGAGTGACAATTTCATCGCATCATTTTATTTGACATGTTAAGTTTTCATGAAATCTTTTACAATCGTAGCCTGTATCTAACAGTCAATGCAGTGCTTAGAAACATAGAATCACTGTGCCCTCTTGTGAAACATGGTCACTGTTGTCAGACTAGAAATTCATTTTTCACACTGCAAGACACCACAAATGGCAATAAGATAAAATGACCAGGCACTTCACAGCCATACAAAATAAGAGTAGGATTAGGCTATTCAGCCCCTCAAGCTGGCTCTGCTGTTCAATAACATCCAGGTTGGTCTGACTGTAGCCTCAAATGAACATTCCCAATTACCCCTGTTCACCTTTCAACCTCTTGCTTGACAAGAATTCATCTATCTCTGCCTTAAACACATTCAAGGACTCTGGTTCCACCACCTTCTCAACAAAACAGGTTCAAAGACTTATTGAGAGAAAACAATTCATCTCACCTCTGTTTTAAATGTGTGACTCCTGATTTTTAAGCAAGAAATGCTGGTTCTGGCTTCTAATCTAACAGGAGCGTTTAGTAATGTTCGGCTGATCTGTGAATATTAGGCAGGCTTTGCCTCTCCTCACTGCTCCTCATGCACTGCAAGAGACATTTCATGTCCAACTGAGATTAGCCAGGAGGTTAGACTTAGCACAACATTGGAAGTTTGGTACCTCCAACAGCGCAGTTCCCCCTCAGCACTGCACTGGGAGTGCAGGCCTGGATTGCGTGTTCAAATTTCTGGAATGGGACTTCACCCTTTCCGACCAAAAGGAGGGAGTGACAGTCTCTGAGGCATGGCAGACACTCAGAATCATAGAAATGTACGGCATGGAAACAGACCCTTTGGTCCTACTCATCCAAGCTGACCAGATATCCTAACCTAATCTTGTCCTATTTGCCAGCATTTGGCCGATATCCCTCTAACCGCCTATTCATATAGTCATCCAGATGCCTTTTAAATGTTGTTATTGTACCAGCCCTCACGAGTTTCTCTGGTAGTTCATTGAGTGCATTTAAGACAGAGACAGCTAAGTCCTTGATTAGTAAGGGGATCAAAGGTCATGACAGAAGGAAATAAGTTAGGGTTGAGAAGCATAACAGCCAAGATCAAATGGCGGAGGAGACTAGATGGACCAAATGGCCTATATCTGCTCCTATATGTTACGCTCTTGCATGTCTGGAATGCTGGGATTACTAATCCATTGATTTGCCTCCAATTACTGCAAGGACACTGAGTTGGACGATCAAACATGGTTGTATTGAATGATTGATCGAAGGGCTAAATGGCCTACTCCTGCTCCTGCTCCTATTTTGTATGTTTTTAATATCACTAATGCCCAACTGGATCTTGGTTGTCCCCTGTAATGTTCATAAACGGATCAGTGACAGGTAGTGGTAGTCTATAATAACCTACCTGTCGCCTGACATGCTCGCTGCTTTCTCCGGGCATGTCATGTGCACTCTTGATTAAGCTCTGAGCGATGTGGAAGTAGTAGATGCTGATTATACCGAGGGGGATGAGGTAGTACACCAGGAATATCATCACCGAGTGGATTTTTGCATGTAGTTTGTCAGAGAGAGGGTATGGGACACAAGCACTGAAGCTTTCATTCTCCCCATTGTGATGCTGCACCACCTGAGAGTACACTGCCTCCGGGATGGCCAGGAACATGGAGATCATCCAGATGGTGACCGCCTTGAGGCACGTGTGAAAGACTGCACTGGACGCTTGAATGTCCATGGGGTTTACGATGGCCTTGTACCTGCAGCAGCAATAAGTGTACAAATGTTGACTTTAGTCAAAGAATTTACAGTATGGGGCAGACTATTCAGCCCAACAAGTCCGCGCCATTCAGATGGCCCTTCTCCAACATTATTTTGCCTTCTTTGCCAATGTATTTTTTCCATTTCTTTTACTTTTCTGTTCGTACGATTTCTCCAGGTCTATGCAATTCACCTCAACTACCCTCTGTGATAGCTGTTTGCACACTCTTGCCACTCTCTGAATAAATAGATTTCCTCCAAAGGCCTTTCCCTCACTCCACCATGAGATGTAACTGCCACTGTCAGGACCAACATTTGTGGCCCATCCTTAAGTTCCATGAGACTGTGTGTCTTGCCTGGCTATTTCAGAGGGCAGTTAAGACGCAATCACACTGCTCTACATCTGCTGTCACCAAAGGGAAGGTTGGGAAAGGATGGTAGATTTCCCAAAGAATGCAAGACATTGGTTAGTCCACTTTTGAAATACTGCATTTAATTCTTGTCTCCCTGCTACAGGAAGGATGTTGTGAAACTTGAAAGGGTTCAGAAAAGATTTTTAAGGATGTTGCCAGGGTTGGAGGGTTTGAGCTGTATGGAGAGACTAATTGGCTGGGGCTGTTTTCTCTGGAGCATCAGAGGCTAAGGGGTGACCTTATAGAGGTTTATAAAATCATGAGGGGCATGGATAGTGTAAATAGACAAGGTCTTTTCCCTGGGGTGGATGAGTCCAGAACTAGAGGTCATGGGTTTAGGGTGAGAGGGGAAAGATTTACAAGGGACCAAGATGCAACTTTCTTAACACAGATGATGGTACGTGTATAGAATGAGCTGCCAGAGGAAGCTGTGGAGGCTGGTACAATTGCAACATTTAAAAAGCATCTTGATGGGTATATGAATAGGAAGGGCTTGGAGGGATATGGGCCAAGTGCTGGCAAATGGGACTAGATTAATTTAGGATATCTGGTCAACATGGGCGAGTTGGATCAAGGTGTCTGTTTCCATGGTCGAACACACTATGACCTTAATGTTAGTTTGAACTTATTGATGATAATTATATATTTCTGATCCTCCATTGTCGATTCCCTTCAATGGGAATAACTTGTCTCCATCTGTAACCTCAGAGACTTTGATAATTTGAAATGACGTAACCTAGGTTTTACAATGCAAAAGCTGGTCACTGCACACACTGGTGTTTATTGCTCTACATGAGCCTCTCCCACATCGCCTCACCTCACCTAATCTGCACATCCTTCTGTTCATTTATCCTTTCTCTCATCGCATTGCCCTTGTTCTGGAGTTTCCAAGAATTAAAGATTCATTTCCCAGCCATTGCTGCAAGCAAGGCTGTGACAATAAAATAAGGAATGATTTCTTAATTTCTTTGATTTTTCTTTTGTTTATCGGTTCCAAAAATATGAGCGATGAGTTAAAATCTCACTTTAATCGGGAGGGCCAGACAGAAATCATGTGATGTAACCTCCAGAAATATGTTCAGCCAGACTTGGCAGCCAAGTTATATATTTCTGATGGACCCATAAAATCATTGAATGTTGCATAAGGTTCGAGTTCTGAATGTTCATGAAACAATCACTCCACCCATTCTCACACATAGTCTGTGGGTGGAGCCAAGGGAGTTCCACTGGAACTTTCAGAGGGAGCTGATGCATCTGGGGATATGGGAGGCGATGACCTAGTGGTATTATCACTGGGCAGTTAATCTCGAGATCTAGATAATGTTCCTGAGATCCATGTTCAAATCCCGCCACGGCAGATGGTGGAGTTTGAATTCAATAAGTATCTGGAATTAAGAATCTAATGATGACCATACTAATTGTCATGGAAGTCCCATCTGGTTCACTAATGTCCTTTAAGGGAAGGAATCTGCCATCCTTACCTGGTCTGTCCTACATGTAGCAATGTGGTTGACTCTGAACTGCCCTCTGAGCAATTAGGGATGGGTCATAAATACTGTCTAGTTAGTGATGACCTCATTCTGTGAATGAATAAAGGGGAAAAAGAAATTGGGGCCAGCTCCCTGAGAGTCCTAGTCATTATACATCATACCAGATGTAGTTGTACTCATTGCTATCATCATGCAACAAACATTCCTGTTACCTAAGGACAGTCTCTTCTGTCAATATTGTATAGTAGTGCATCCTCATCCAATTATCATTAGACAGGCCAAAGTCAAAGCAAAGACAAAGGAGAATTGATGATTGCAGATCACATCAAACAGCCCTTACCTAGTACCATTGGCTGGCAGAAACAGCAAGAGGGTTTGCTTGGATAGTTAGATGAACAGCTGGGTTTGCATTGTAGACGAAGGGGCTGAATTCTTACACCTACTGAGGTTACTGCAAAGTATGCTCTTTCTCAATCTCTCCCCTCGTCTGAGCCATGGTGTCCCTCAGGTTAAACCAATGCTAGTTGCCCCTTTCTAATGAGACAGCAGCCCCATGGTCATTGAAGATATTTTAAAATATTCTCTCATGGGAAATGGGCTTCGCTGGCTGGGTCAGCATGCATTGCCCATCTCTAATTCCACCTTGAGAAGTGGTGGTGAGCTGCCTTCTCAAACCATTGCAGTCCATGAGCTGTGAGTAACAATGGCAACTTTAGTGTTACTAGAGGTGGCAAATGCCACATCGTGTCAGTGATCATCACTTGGGAAAGTTCTACACTAAACGTGGTTAGTCCATGTCTGAAGTATATTCAGCAGCTTTCATGTCATATTTTTTAAGTCCTTTAAAAGTATCAGTGAATCATGTAATCAGATTAGGGCCTTTGATCTCAACGCTTTTCCACTTCCAAGCCTCTCAAATATTAAGCTTTCAACATTTCCTCCTTTCTCATTGAATATAAAATAGGTTTTAATGGGAATGAAATCACCTTCTTTTGTAAGGTTATTTCACTTTCTTATTCCTCAAGCTTAACCTTTGATGGATAAAGGACATGTCTTTAATAGAATCATAGATTACCTACAGTGTGGAAGGAGGCATTTCAGCCCACATCAACCCTCCAAAAAGCATCGCACACAGATCTATCCCTGTAACTCTGCATTTCTCATGGCTAATCCACCTAGTTTTCACATCTCTGAACCATCTGGCATGGCCAACCCATCTAACCTTCACATTCTTTGACTGTAGAGAAAACCAGACTACCCAGAGGAAACCACAGACACGGGGAGAATGTGCAAACTCCACACAAGTAGTCACCTGGGGGTGGAATTAAACCCAGGTCCCTGGTGCTGAGAGGCAGCAGTGCTTGCCACTGAGCCACCGTGCCACCCTTTATAGGCAAGATCGTGAGGGGTTCTGCAGTCCTCACTTTCTCCTAGAAGATCGCGAGGGGTCTCAACAGGTTAGTCTGAGACAAGCCACTCCCATTAGCACCAGGCTCAAGAACATTAGTATAGGATTTGTGAGGTCATGTTGCAGCTGTACAGGATACTGGTTAGGCTACTCTTGTGTGAAATTCTGGTCTCCCTGATATAGGAAGGATGCTGTGAAACTGATTGGCAATATTGATAACACAAGACCAAACCTTTTTGTTGCAGTGAGTGGCTAAGCTGTGGATTGCACTATCCAGAAGTGTGGTAGAGGCAGATTCAATCATTACTTTCCAAAAACAATTGGATAGGGATATAAAAGGGAAAAAAACTGCAGGGTTGCAAGGAAATCTCAGCATTGCAGTCTGTGTCCAATGACGTTGCCCATGAACAGAGCTAACAGGGGTTTGTCAGGTTAAATGGCTCTCCTTTGTGCTGAAGTATTTCTATGAAATGTCTCAGAAGTGCAGTCAACATGGCAATGTAGGAAGCACAGAATAAAAGGACATAGGTTTATAAACTAGTCTAGTATCAGGCCTATGGCCAGTCACCTGATTGTATGTGCTAAGGATTCTTGGTTTCACTGACATCAGAGTGATAGTTAATTCCCTCTCACTCCATTGTGTGAGGGTCACTCAAATACTGAAGTCAAAACCAGTCTGGTAGCTTCCCACTGGCATGCTCTGCAATGCAATCTGTCCCTCATATCCTTCTTTCTAACTATTCTTGCAAATTCTATTCAAGATTCCATTGAACTCACTCTCTTGCTCCTCCTAAGTAACAAACATATCATCCTCTGTGCTCACTGCATCCTAATTGAGCTGAAACCAAGACTCAGTATGCTTCCTACATTGCATACAAACAGAAAACATAACAGCTCAGTACTGTAACGGTGAAAAATTGTTTTGCATAGATTCATGGTCATAGAGATGTAAGACATGGAAACAGACCATTTTGTCCAACTCATCCATACCAACCAGATATCCTAATCAGAAAGTGTGGCGCTGGAAAAGCACAGCCGGTCAGGCAGTATCCGAGGAGCAGGAGAGTTGATGTTTTGAGCATAAGCTCTTCATCAGGACCAGAAATTCCAACCGAATTTCGTCCCATTTAGCAGCACTTGGCCCATATTGCTCTAAACCCTTCCTATTCATATACTCATCCAGATGCCTTTTAAATGTAATAGTTACACCAGCCTCCAACATTTCATCTGGCAGCTGATTGCATACACACGCCACTCTCTGCATGAAAACTGTTGTCCCTTATGTCCCTTTTATAGATTTCCCCTCTCACCCTAAACCTATGCTCTCTAGTTCTGGACTCCCCCAGTCCAGGGAAAAGACCTTGTCTATTTACCCTATCCATGCCCCTCATGATTTTATAAACCTCTATAAGGTCACCCCTTAGCCTCTGATGCTCCAGAGAAAACAGCCCCAGCCTATTTAGTCTCTTCATACAGCTCAAACCCTCCAACCCTGGCAACATCCTTGTAAATCCTTTCTGAACCCTTTTAAGTTTCACAATATCCTTCCTATAGGAGGGAGACCAGAATGCACACAGTTATCCAAAAGTGGCCTAACCAGTGTCCTGTACAGCCACAACATGACCTCCCAACTCCTGTACTCAATACTCTGACCAATAATTTTGGAAACAATGAAACAATCTGCCAAACAGGAAGGAGAGACCCGGATCTTACAAAACATGATTGGGTATTGGAATGGAAGAGTCAAACCACTAGGAAAACAAATAAAAGCAAAAGTTGTGGGATTCAGTCAATGGGTCAGGTAGCATTGGTGTAGGGCAACAATAAATTTACCTTCAGGTCCGTGACCAGAACTTTCCAGTGACAGGTCTTTGACTGCTCTTCTCACTTCACAAAGGGAACCGGACAACTCACTGTTTTGAGCATTTTGGGGTTTTATTTCAGATTCCCCAACATCTGCAATGCTTTGCTTTTGTTCCTGAATGACAAGGCTTGGTGGGATCAATTTTTCATCATCCTTGATGTCTCTTGACGTTTTATGATCAACTTGTTCAGAGACACCTTTGGAGCAGGTGGGATGCAAACCCATATCTCCTGGTTCACAGGTAGGGGCACTACTACCGCACCACAAGGAAACCCCCCATCTTGATTTCTCTTAGATTTCTAGCTTATTTATTTCACCTGCAATTCTAATCTATTTCTTATCTCCCTGAGCCTCCCCTTCTGCAAGCTTATATTTTGTTCTGGGCTACAATTGGGTATTTATTGCACTACTATTCCCTCACCACCTGAAGCCTGGAGGAAGAACGCCTCAGCTTCTGCCTCGGAACACTTCAACCCCAGGGCATCAATGTGGACTACACCAGTTTCCTCATTTCCCCTCCCCCCACCTTACCCCAGTTCCAACCTTCCAGCTCAGCACCATCCTCATGACCTGTCCCACCTGCCAACCACCCTTCCCACCTATTCGCTCCACCCTCCTCTCCGACCTACCACCCTCATCCCCACCCCCATCCAGCTATTGCACTCTTTGCTACCTTCTCCCCAGCCCCACCCCTCTCCCATTTATCTCTCCACCCCGGAGGCTCTCTGCCTCATTCCTGATGAAGGGCTTTTGCCTGAAACATCGATTTTCCTGCTCCTCGGATGCTGCCTGACCTGCTGTACTTTTCCAGCACCACCCTAATCTAGACTCTGATTTCCAGCATCTGCAGTCCTCACTTTTGCCTATTTATTGCACAATTCTAGTTGCCCTTTGAGGGGTGTTGGGGGGGGGGGGGTAGTAGTCAATCTTCTTCATATACACTACAGCCCTTCGATATCCCAGGTTTGGACTTACCTATCTGTTTCTCAATTTATATAACTTTCCCCTCCTTAAGCCAAGCTCAGGACCCTCTGAATTATTGATATTTCCTCAGAGAATCTCATTCTGTTTACAAATTTTCAAATGTTAACGAAGTCCAAACAATCAAGTATTTAATAAGTATGTATTTAGTAAGCTGAGCTTTCCTGGAGTAAGGTTGATGTGTTGCACCCAACAGAGTCAAGTAGATGGTTGATGCAGGGTAATTAAAATTATCTCCTGCCCAAACATTGCGGTACAATTTGCCAATGATTTATATTTCGATTTACTGCCTGCAGTTAGTTAAATTGGTCGTTGGAACAGCAGTTGTAATCAGGAAAACGGAACAGCTTGAAGAGGAATGAGCCGCCTGCCTTCTGTATTAAGCCAAGATTTACCTTCCATAAAACAAGTGTGTAAAGCCCTCCGAGATGTATACTGTTTGTTTTATGATGTAATGTGTATACAGTGTTTGAGGGCACCTTCCTCAATAGCAGTTGCTATGCAACGGAAGGTTAAAATGACAATTTTATCTATTTGGAAAGCTGCCAAATTCTGGTCACCACATGTGAGGGAGGTTCTTGCGGAAGGAATATACTAGAATATTCTACCCATGGTGAGGGGTGTCAGTGGGCAGGAGAGACTGGAGAAGCTGGGGAAGTCTTCCTGAGAGCAAAGAGAAGATTTAATAGAGATGCTCAAATTGCTGGAGGGCTTTGATGAATTAAATAATGATGGAGTGTTTTTCTGGGTAGGAAGTGAAGGCAACAGATGCCACAAATTGAAAATATTTGGCAAATGGACAATGTCTTGTGGAAGGCTTAAATTTTGGTGCAACCAGTTATTGTGCTTGGGTCACCTCAAGTGGAGTGGAATCAGAGTCAATGACAACATTCTGACTTGAAACGTCAGCACAGTGGCTTAGTTGTTAGCCATGCTGCCTCACAACATGAGGGACCCAGGGTCAATTCCAAATTCAGGTGACTTTCTGTGTGGAGTTTGCCCATTCTCCCCATGTCTGTCTGGTTTCTTCCTCCAGTCCAAAGCTGTGCAAGTTACGTGAATTGGCTGAGCTATAGTGCCCAGGGATGTGCAGATTAGGTAGATAATGCAGGGTTACGAGGGTTGGATGGGGGGATTTTGGGACTGGGTGGGATGCTGTTCAGAGGATTGGTGTGGACTCAGTGGGCTGAATGGCCTGTCACCACATTGTAGGGATTCTGTGACCCTAAAAGGATAATGAAGAAAAATCAATATGGGGCTGCATCAATATCTCCTTCAGAAGCCAGCATAAGCTCGATGGGCCAACTAGCCTCCTTCTTTGTTTGCTGATCTTAAAATTCAAAACGCAGATCAAAGTTCCAAAAGTTGAACACTACGGGAACCAGCTTCACATGTTCTTTCACAATAATGATCAGATTTATTCTGTTATTATGTGAAAAAAAAATTTCAATTCTGTTTACAGAACATGCGAGGGATAATCAGAAATGCACAATGTGATTTATAGCCAATCTGTGCACTCTGAGAGAGTTCTTATTTACACAGCTGATCCTCTCTTATAACATGGAAGAGCCAGTAAAATACTGGGACCTGCATTGCTGAAATTCTGAATGAAGAAGAACAAGAAAGCATTAATTGACGTTCTCTGTGAACGGACTGTCTCTGGGTTTAATGACCAAACTCAGAGCGACTGATCCTTGATAATGACCGCCCCTGATATTTAGGCTGCATTTTGATCAAGGAGCCCCACGTAAAACCGAATCAATGGGAATCCCTGCTGGTAGGAGTCAGAGCTGGTACATAGGAAGATGGTTCAGATTGGTCAAGGTTAATCATCTCAACTCTAGGACGTCTCTGCATGACATCTTTAGAGTTTCATCTCAGTCTCAACCACCTGTGTTATCAATAACTTTTCCCTCCATCATAAAGTCATAAATGGGAATGTTTGCTACTGATGATACAGTGTTCAGCACCATTCACAATCGTCAGACACTGAAACACCCCATGTCCAAATGCAACAAGACTTGGACAATATCCAGGATTGGGCTGAAAGATGGCAAATTACATACTTGCCAGGCAATAACTATCTCCAACAAGAGAGAATTGAACTATCACCCCCAGACATTCAAGGGTATTACTGTTGCTGAATGCCCCAGTATCAACATCCTGGAGTTATCATTAAACAGAAACTGAACTGGACTCACCATGTAAATAGCTGAAAATGTGTTGCTGGAAAAGCACAGCAGGTCAGGCAGCATCCAAGGAGCAGGAGAATCGACGTTTCGGGCATGAGCCCTTCTTCAAGAATGAGGAAAGTGTGTCCAGCAGGCTAAGATAAAAGGTAGGGAGGAGGGACTTGGGGAGGGGCGTTGGAAATGCGATAGGTGGAAGGAAGTTAAGGTGAGGGTGATAGGCCAGAGTGGGGGTGGGGGCGGAGAGGTCAGAAAGAAGATTGCAGGTTAGGAAGGTGGTGTTGAGTTTGAGGGATTTGACTGAGACAAGGCGGGGGGAGGGGAAATGGCTATGACAGCAAGTCAGAGACTACAATTCCTGCAGGAAGGAAATCACTTCCTGACTCCCCAAGGGCTCATGCCCGAAACGTCAATTCTCCTGCTCCTTGGATGCTGCCTGACTTGCTGCGCTTTTCCAGCAACACATTTTCAGCTCTGATCTCCAGTATCTGCAGTCCTCACTTTCTCCTGTCCATCATCGACAAGGTACAAGTCAGGAGTGTGATGGAATACTCCCACTTGTCTGGATGAGTGCAGCTTCAGCAAAACACTCAAGAAACTTGACACCATCCAGCAGTCTGTCTGAATGACATCACATCCACAAACATCCGCTCCCTCCACCACAGATGCTCAGTCACAGCAGTGTGTATTAGAGACAAGATGCACTGTAGAAATTCACCAAGGCTCCTTGGACAGCACCATCCAAATCCATGACCACAGGGGGAGTAGATACATGGGAACAGCACCCATTTGCAAGTTCCTGTCCAAACCACTCACCATCCTGACTTGGAAATATATCGCAATTACTTCAGTGTCACGTTCCTGAGATTTTCACCTTTCTGCATTGTTGATGTACATATATCAAATGGACCGTAGTGGTTAAGGAGGGCAGCTCACCATCACCTTCTCAGGGGCAACTAGGGAGGGACAACAAGGGCTGACCCAACCAGCAACACCCACATCCGAAAAATGAATAAACAACACTTGGATAATCAGATAAATGAATGCTTACTCTCATTCTTCATATTATTGCATAACAATAACAAATCAGAGATTTCTGACACTAGTCAAATTCTAGCACCTGTTGTGAATACAATAAACTAACAACCAATTAGGAAATATAAACATAGACAGGGTCACCCAGAGATTCAAATAGTAAAATGACCACTGCTGTGTCATATGATTTAGTATTAATTGGTTACTAAATTATAACTGAGGTCACTGACTGAGGCTTTTATAAATGCATGATTAATTTTGGATTGGAACCTCACTTAATAATTTAAAATCAACATGCAGCTGCCTAGAATTATTCCAGAGCTGATTTCTTACAATCTTGTGGTTACATTAACTGCTTGATTCCTTTGGACAATGGTGACATTGTGTGGAGCTTTGAGGGATGGACCTGTCTCCATTGAGGGTTCTCTGTGTCCCTTGGATTCTCTGAAACTATTGTATACATTAATTACCATATCTACAGTAATCACATTAAATCCCACCTACCTCAGTCCCAGTAAAGTACGTTTAGTCAAACAGATCTGTACCTGTAACTGACCTTTTTGAAAAATCCAATCAAGTTGGTCTCTCATGACCTTCCTTTAACAGAACTACCCTGACTGTTCTTAAGTAATCCCTGCTTCTCTAAATGCAGATTAATTCTGTTCCTCAGAGTTGCTTCCAATAGCTCCCCACCATTGAGATTGGATTGACTGGCCAGTGATTTCCTGTGAGAGGGAACCCACACAGATACAGAAACAATGTACAAACTCCACACAGCTGATCAACCAAGGCTAGAACTGAACCCAAGGTCCCTGTGCTGTGAGGCAGCAGTGCTAACCACTGAGCCATTGTGCCACGCCAAGCACCAGAATGCCCAAGTCTCTTTTGACAGCCACAATGTTTAACTTCGCATCATTTAGAAAGTACCCTGATTGATCGTTTTTCGGTTCAAAATAGATAATCTCACACTTACTTACGCCTGAACCCCATTTACCACAGTTTTGCCTATTCACTTAGTCAACCAATAACCTTTTGTAAATTTATACATCATTTATAAATGTATACATCATTTATAAATTTATAAATCATTGACATTGTCTGCAATGCCCCTAACTTTGTGTCATTACTAAATTTCGAGTTATGACTTTCTATTTCATTATTCAAGTGGTTAATAAATAAAGTGAATAATTGTGACCCTAACACAGATCTTTGTGGGGCACTACTGGTTACATCCTGCCATTATCCCAACCTCCGTCTCTCTCACTGTAGATTCTGTCTAACTCACTGAGCACTTCCAGTCTGTACCCATATGCAGCAAGATATGGACATCGTCCAGATTTGGGCTCTTCAGTGGCAAATAAAATTGGCAGCACACAAATGTCAGGCATTGAGTATTGTCAATGAGAGAGAATATATCCATTTCCCCATGGCATTCAATGGCATTACAATAACTGAATCCATCACTGCCAACAACCTGGGGTTACCATGGACCAAACCTGAGCTGGACCAGCCACATAAATACCATGGCAATAAAGACATAAATTCTGCACTGAGTAACTTAGCTCCTGACTCACCAAAACCTATCTACCATCTACAGGTAATGAGTCAGTGGCAGCACCATTGACAAAGATGCACTGCAGTGACTCACCAAGTGTATTTTGGCAGTGGATTTCAAACCCGTGACCTCTACCTCCTGGAAAGTTGGGGGCAGCTGATGCTCGAATGTGTCACCAGCTACAATTTCCCTTCCAAGTCACGCAGCATCCTAACTTGGATCTGTATCGTCATTCTTTCATTTGTCATTGAGTCAAAATTCAGGAACTTGCTGACAGCACTGTGAGTGTCACTAGCTGCCATGGACTGCAAATGTTCAAGATGGGCAGCTCACCATAATCTTCTCAAGGGCAATTAGAATCTCTACAGTGTGGAAGTATGCCATTCGATCCACATTGACCTTCCAAAGAGCATCCCACCAAGACTAAGCCCTTTTCCTATCCCTGTTCCCATGGCTAACCTATCTAGTGTGGATGCTAAGGGCAATTTAGCATGGCCAGTCTATCTAACCTGCACATCTCTGAACTCTGAGAAGATTGACCCTCCTCATTCCTGAAGAAGGGCTTATGTCCAAAATGTTGATTCTTCTCCTCCTTGGATGCTACCTGACCTGCTGTGCTTTTCCAGCAACACATTTTTCAACTCTGGGAAGAAACCATAGTAAACTCACACAGGCATAGGAAGGATGTGCAAACTCCACACAGACAGTCACCTGAGGCTGGAATTGAACCCGGGTCCCTGGTTCTGTGAGGCAGCATTGCTAAGCACTGAGCCACTGTGGCACCCATAACTTGGGATGGGCTCCACAACTCATGAATGTTTAAAACTAAATCCCATTTTTATTTCTGACCCGTGCAAGCTGCATCAACGCCTTGTTTTCTGTGCTGTAACCTTATAAAAATTGTTAGTATGATACAATTTAATAATGAGGAAATGGAGGCTAAATTATTCATATTCTATTAGACTAAATCACAAATGAGACTGATTTAATTTTAATAAACCACAGATTCTGGGTATCTAAAATCCAGAGAGAAAATGCTGAATGTACTCAGCATGCCAGCATCAAAATGGGGAACAACAGATTAATGTTTCAATTATATCAACATATAAGCCCCTTTATCAGAATTGGTTCTGTACCTAACCCAGCACTAATGGACTTACTGTGCAATTCCTGCGCTCTCTGGTTTTATTAAAAGCAGTTTAGATTTTGCACAAGACAGACATTAAAATAAGAGGCAAATAAATCAGAGGGCTCAATGTACTTCTCCGTTCCATTAACCTGCATAATTTGAAAAGACTGTTACAGAGGATCAGACACAGAAATGTATAAAACGTAATTGGGATTTAATTCACTTGTTTGATGTGGAATCGGAGCTAAGGTGAGGATTGACATGACAATAGGCGGTGTTGCTGGGAAACAGGAGGTGGAGGTATAGTTCATACTCTGAGATGATCCACTGGGAGAAAAGTTGCATCCGTATTCCAAATGGGATTCTAGGAGTGTTCTCAAATTTCTTAATATTCTAAAGTGAAGATGGAAGAGTGTTCTTATTTTGCTGTAGTTATCTCTAGTGAGCAACTATTTCTGTGCGTGCGTGTGTTTCCATCTTCTCAAGTTGCATGTTTGCAAAAATGGACCGGGTTATAGACACATTCCTTGATATATTCTGTCCTTACCTTTTGCAGTTTTTTCTATGGAATCTATGTCTCTGGCAATGCAGATTTGGTCTGAAAATGGTCATGCCCCAGTGATTAAAATGACGACAGACTGTAACTGATGTAACCAGTTTCTGCACTTGTCCACACATTACAGTCATTTATGAATGACCTGTCATATTGATATTTGGAGCTAGAAATTCATAAAGAAGGAAGTCAAAGCTATGGTAATTATAAACAGTGAATGGTACTAATTAGATGTTTAATGGTCTGTCTGTACTGTAGATATTGCTGGGATGGCCAGCTATTGCTCATCCTTAATCAGCATTCAGAAGTTCCTTGGGAAGATGGTGAACTAATTCTTGAACCAATGCAATCCATCTGGTGTAATTATTCTTTTGTTCTCCTAGAGGGTAGAGGTTGTGGGTTTGAGAAGTGCTCTTGAAGACCCTTGATGAGTTCCTGCAGCCCACATCATATTTAGTACACAGTGTTGTTATTGTGCATCGGTGGTAGAGGATGTGAATACTTAGGTTGGTGGATGGGGTGTCATGAAAATGGGCTATTTTTTCCCGGATGGTGTCTCGTTTCTCGAGTGTTATTGGAGCTGCACCCATCCAGTCAAGTGAGGAGTATTCCATCATACTCCTGACTTGTGCCTTGTAGATGGTGGGCAAGGTTTAGGGAGTCAGGAGGTGAGCTACTCACTGCAGGATTCCTAGCCTCTGACCTCCCCTTATAATATCTGTAGTTATATGATATACCAATTCAGTTTCAATTCAATAGCAACTCCAGGATGTTGATAGTTCAGCGATGATAATATCATTGAATGTCAAGGGGTGATGGTTGGAATCTTTTTTGTTGGAGATGGTCATCGCCCAGCACTTGTATAGTAGAAATGTTATAAGTCAACTGTAAGCCCAAGCCTGGATGTTTCCCAGGTATTTCTGTATTTGGAGCTGAATTTCTTCAGTATCTGAGGAGTCACAAATTCTGATCACCGTGCGGTCATTGATAAACATCCCCATATCTGACCATATGACAGGGTAAAAGGTCCTTGGTGAATAAACTGAAGGTGGTTGGACTTAGGACAGAACTCTGAGAAACTCTGACAGAGATGTCCTGGAGTAGAAGTGATTAGCCTCCAACAACCACAACATCTGTGCTAAGTATGACTCCAATCAATAAATCTGAAGAGTGAGTATAGATGAGAGGAAGTAAGCAGCCCCCTGCACTTTTCACATTTCTCTGTTTATATGAACTGTATAATAAACGTTAATGACAGAAACATAATGTCAAATCATCAGTACAATATATTCCACATCCCTGAATGCAGAAGGCAGTTGATGAGAAGACTGCAGAAATACCAGCCTGAAACTTGTTAAAAATTAAAATTGCACCAAGGGACAGATTAGTTAATGTCTGAGTCCTGTTGAAAGTATAGGCCGATTGGGTGAGGGTAGAAATGTTGAGGTATTGATCATATCTGGGATCTTCATCTACCTCCGCAGACAAGCTTCATTGTAAAGTCTCACTTCAGGTTAACTCAACTCCACAATGATGAGAAACGGGTCCCTTGGTTTGTTCTGCCTTCCCTCTTATGGATCATTGAGTTAAAAATCACACAATTTCAGATTACAGTCCAACAGATTTATTTGAAAGTACTACCGAATAAACCTGTTGGACTACAACCTGGTGTTGTGTGATTTTTAACTTTGTACACCCCAGTCCAACACCGGCATCTCCCAAATCATGGAGGATTGAAATACACCTTGATTATTTCTCCCTCTCTCTCCCTGACACACACACACACACACTCCCACAGATCAGAATGAATAAACAACATGACATGACATCTGGCAAAATAAATCAGTTTATCAGTTTCCAGGAAAGCAGCAGATACTCACAGCTGCAGTCCATATTCTGTATTCCACAAAAATTAAAGCTTTATCAGTTAGACAGGAAGATCCCTGAACTCAGCAGTTAATGAATTTTTTGCACAACAAATTTACTTCTAAGAAACATAATGGCAGGGGCAGGTAAGAACAAAACTCCAGTCTAGTCTATTCACTGCTACAGTATCCCTCGAAAACCCTCACTTGATTCAGTAACAATGCATTAGTTTGAAAGCAAGAGCAAACATGTTTGATGGAAATGGAACTGGTGTGAAACTCTCTCCTCCTCTGGCATCTTTCACAGGACAAACACCAGACACTGAAATAAATACAACAAAAAGCTGTAGGTGCTGGATATCTGAAACAGGAACAGAAATTGCTGGAGAAACTCATCAGGTCTGGCAGCACCTTTGGAGAAAAGGTAGAGTCAATGTTTTGAGTCCAGATTGCAGTTCTGAAGAAGGGTCACTTGAATCAAAATGTCATCTCTACTTTTTCTCCACAGATACTGCTAGGCACTGAGGTGTTCAGGTGAGCTAGCACACCAAGCACCCGCAATCGCAACATAGCTAGAATGCTTACCAAAATGTATCTTCAGTGGGGAGATTGAAGTCAGGGGTGTGTTGTCATGGCTATCGAAGGAAAAAAAAATTACAGGGGAACTCTCTATGCTTCATTTAAGAGAATTGATATTGATCGCAAATCCTGAGAGAAACTCATGCACACTTGCTGCACTTAATGTGACTGAAATAAAAATACAGTGCAGCCTCCTGCAAAAGGAAATGCATGCCACACGCAGAGAGAGAAGACAACAGGAGCCAATCCACATCTTCTCCTAAACTCTGTGACAGCCTGTACTATTTGCCAGAGAAACATCCAAGAATTGACCAGCCCTATCAGTCACCAATGCATCCCCAGGCCCTTACCAAAGCCACCCATGCTGAGAATGGTCACTTTCATCTTGAAGAATGAACAAGATGACATAAGAGGTTGTACAGTGGCTCAGGGGGTGGCACGATGACTCAGGGGGTATCACAGTGGTTCATTTGGGTGGGACAGTGGTTCAGGAGACGGGATGGTGGCTCAGGGGACAGCACGGTGGCTCATGGGCGTGCATGGTGGCTCAGTGGTTAGCCATGCTGCCTCACATTGCCAGACACCCGGGTTCAATTCCAGCCTCAGGTGACTGTCTGTGTGGAGTTTGCACATTCTCCCCGTGTCTGTGTGGGTTTCCTCCGGTTGCCATGGTTCCCTCCCACAGTCTAAAGATGTGCAGGTCAGGTGAATTGGCCATGCTAAATTGTCCATAGTGTTCAGGGATGTGTAGGTATTGTATATTAATCAGGGGTAAATGTCATAGAGTCATAGAGATGTACAGTATGGAAACAGACCCTATGGTCCAACCTGTCCATGCCGACCAGATATCCCAACCCAATTTAGTCCCACCTGCCAGCACCCGGCCCATATCCCTCCAAACCTTTCCTATTCAAATACCCATCCAAATGCCTCTTAAATGTTGTAATTGTACCAGCCTCCACCACTTCCTCTGGCAGCTCATTCCATACATGCATCACTCTCTGTGTGAAAAAGTTGCCCCTTAGGTCTCTTTTATATCTTTCCCCTCTCACCCTAAACCTATGCCCTCTAGTTCTGGACTCACTCACCCAAGGGAAAATATCTTGTCTATCCATGCCCCTCATGATTTTATAAACCTCTATAAGGTCACCCCTTAGCCTCCAATGCTCCAGAGACAACAGCCTATTTAGCCTCTCCATACAGCTCAAACCCTCCAACCCTGGCAACATCCTTGTAAATCTTTTCTGAACCCTTTCAAGTTTCACAACATCTTTCCAATAGGAAGGAGACCAGAATTGCATGCAAAATGTAGAGTATTAGGGTAGAGAAATGGGTCTGGGGGTGGAATACTCTCCGGAGGGTCAGTGTGGAATGGTTGGGCCAAATGGCCTGTATCCACAGAGTAGGGATTCTATGATATCTAGACACAATGACATGTGCCGCAATTACAGCACAAACATAGCTAAACAGGTTCCTGGCTTCCACCTATTTTCAACAATCTATCTTTTAAAACAAAAGATGTATTTGTACAGGGAACCCCATGCAGAGGAGGTTTTCAACAGTTTATGCTGATAAATGAAGTTTGCACTGGTATTGTGGTGTAGAGGCTTGAAACAGGCAAGATAAGATTCTTCTAGTTTCCTAACACAACAAGTTGTCAGTATTGGTGGAAGTGGCTTTATAATCCTGAGCAGTGATGGAGGGGTAAAGCTGAGTGTTATCACTGAATGTGTGCAGAAACTAACCCTGTGTCAATGCTAGTTGCCACTGCATGTCAACAAACAGAGAATCCACAAAGTATCCACAATAGGGTGCAAAACATGAGACATTAGGGCTAAAACAAAATCAGCAGATCACATTTACAACATCTTCAACAGTAAGAATGCGTAAACACTAATGATCACAGTTTCTACAATAACAACTGACTTTAGAATGCCATCAATGAAAAATCACACAAGAATGTTGCAATGGGAAATTTAATGCCAAACTACATAATACGAAGTTGGGAGGGACTGGTTAAATAGATAGGTTTTAGAGCTCAGAGTTTCTACAATAAGAAGAGTGAAATAAGGGAGGTGCAGAGGTTTGGGTGTGTTTGGGAGGGGATGTCGGGTGAGTTAGGGAAGCTGAGGCATAGTTGCAAGTTGTCCAGTCATTAAAATTGGAGATACTCAAAATGCCAGTCTTAGATTCTAGAAGATTGCGTGATTGGAGAAGATTACAGAGATAACGCAGGTCAGGTCATGGAGGAATGTGAAAATCATGATGAGCATTTTAATTCATTCATGGGGTGTGGGCATCACTGGCTGAGCCAGCATTTATTGCCCATAGGAGAGTTATGAATCAATCACTGACATAAAACATAGAGCATGGAACATTTCAGTGCAGTACAGGTCATTCGGCCCCCAAAGTTGCACCTACCTGTGAAACAAATCTAAAGCCCATTGAACTTACACTATTCCATTATCATCCACATGTTTATCCAATGATCATTAAAATGCCCTTAAAATTGGTGAGTCTACTACGTTGTAGGCAACGCGTTCCACACCCCTACTACTCTTTGAGTAAAGAACTTCCTCTGATATCTGTCCTATGTCCATCACCCCTCAATTTAAAGCTATGTCCCCTCGTGCTAGCCATCACTATCTGAAGAAAGTGAGGACTGTAGATGCTGGAGATCAGAGCTGAAAATGTGTTGCTGGAAAAGCGCAGCAGGTCAGGCAGCATCCAAGGAGCAGGAGAATCGACATTTCGGGCATGAGTCCTTCTTCAGGAATTCCTGAAGAAGGGCTCATGCCTGAAATATCGATTCTCCTGCTCCTTGGATGCTGTCTGACCTGCTGCGCTTTTCCAGCAACACATTTTCATCACCATCTGAAGAAAAAGGCTCTCACAGTCCACCTTATCTAATCCTCTGATCATCTTGTATGTCTCGATTAAATAACCTCTCAACCTTCTTCTCTCCAATGAAAACAGCCTCAAAGCCCTCAGCCTTTCCTCATAAGACCATCTCTCCATACCAGGCAACATTCTGGTAAATCTCCTCTGCACTCTTTCCAATGCTTCCCCATCCTTCCTATAATGCTGCGACCAGAACTGTACAATACTCCAAATGCAGCTGCACCAGTATTTTGTACAGCTGCAACATGATCTCATGGCTCCAAAACTCAATTCCTTTTCAATAAAACCGAATACTCTGTATGCCTTCTTAACAGCTCTATCAACTTGGATGGCAACTTTCAGGGATCTATGCACATGGACACTGAGATCTCTCTGCTCATCCACACTACCAAAGATCTTACCATTAGCCCAGTACTCTACATTCTTGTTACTCCTTCCAAAGTGAATCACCTCACACTTTTCCACAATAAGCTCCATTTGCCACCTCTCAGGCCAGCTCTGTAGCTTATTTATGTTCCTCGGTAACCTGCAGCATCCTTCAGCACTATCTATAACTCCACTGACTTAAGTGTCATCCGCAAATTTACTAACCCAACCTTCTGCACCTTCGTCCAGGTCATTTATAAAAATGACAAACAGCAGTGGCCCCAAAACAGATCCTTACAGTGCACCAATAGTAACTGAACTCCAGGATAAACATTTTCCATCAACAACCACCCTCTGTCTTCTTACAGCTAACCAATTTCTGATCCAAACCGTTAAATCACCCTTAATCCTATGCTTCCGTATTTTCTGCAATAGCTCACCATGGGGAACTTTATCAAATGCTTTACTGAAATCCAAATCCACCACATCAACACTTTGCCCTTGCCAACTGTTTGGTCATCTTCTTAAAGAACTCAACAAGGTGTGTGAGGCACGACCTACCCTTCACAAAACCATGTTGACTATCACTGATCAAATTATTCCTTTCTAGATGATTATAAATCCTACCTCTTATAATCCATTCCAACACTTTACCCACAACGAAGTAAGGCTCACTGGTCTATAATTACCAGGGTTGTCTCTACTCCCCTTCTTGAACAAGGAAACAACCTTTGCTATCCTCAAGTCTTTTGGCACTATTCCTGTGGACAATGACAACGTAAAGATCAAAGTCAAAGACTCTGCAATCTTGTCCCTAGCTTCCCAGAAAATCCTAGGATAAATCCCATCCAGTCCAGGCATTTATCTATTTTGACAAGTTCCAAAATTGTGAACCTCAATCCCGACTCGTCTCGTAGCCTGTGTCTCAGTATTCTCCTCGACAACATTGTCTTTTTCCAATGTGAATTCTGACGAAAAATATTTATTTAGCCTCTCTCCTATCTCTTTGGACTCCACACACAACTTCCCACTACTGTCCTTGACTGGCCCTAATCTTACTCTCGTCATTCTTTTATTCCTGACATTTTTATAGAAAGCTTCAGGGTTTTCCTTGATCCTACCTGCCAAAGACTTCTCATGTCCTTTCCTGGCTCTTCTTAGCTCTCACTTTAGGTCTTTCCTGGCTAACTTGTATCTCTCAAGCACCCTAACTGAGCCTTCACGTCTCATCTTAACATAAGTCTCCTACTTCCTCTTGACAAGAGAGTCAACTTCCTTAGTAAACCACAGTTCCCTTGCTCGACCACTTCCTCCCTACCTGACAGGTACATACTTATCAAAGACATGCAGTATCTGGATTAGTGGTGCTGGAAGAGCACAGCAGTTCAGGCAGCATCCAAGGAGCTTCGAAATCGACGTTTCAGGCAAAAGCCCTTCATCAGGAATAAAGGCAGTGAGCCTGAAGCGTGGAGAGAAAAACATGCAGTAGCTGTTCCTTGAACAAGCTCCACATTTCAATTGTGCCCATTCCCTGTAGTTTCCTTCCCCATCTTATGCATCCTAAATCTTGCCTAATTGCCTCATAATTGCCTTTCCCCCAGCTGTAACTCTTGCCCTGCTGTATACCTAATCCTTGCCATCGCTAAAGTAAACATAACTGAATTGTGGTCTTTATCACCAAAGTGCTTACCTACTTCCAAATCTAACACCTGGTCTGGTTGATTATCCAGTACCAAATCCAATATGATTTTGCCTCATGTTGGCCTATCTACATATTGGGTCAGGAAACTCTCTTGCACATATTGGACAAAAACTGACCTATCTGAAATACTCAAACTATAGCATTTCCAGTCAATATTTGGAAAGTTAAAAGTCCCCCATAACTACCCTGTTACTTTTGCTCCTATCTAGAATCATTTTTGCAATTTTTGACATGGGTCTGGAGTCACATGAAGGCCAGACCTGGTAAGGAAGGCAGTTTCCCTCTCTAAAGGACATTAGTGAACTAGATGGTCTTTTCTCTCCAATAATCATTTTGTGGTGATCATTAAACTCTTAATTCCATTTCTTAAAAAAAAAGAATTCAAATTCTACCATCATGGGATTTGAATCCAGGTCCTCACGATGTTACCTGGGTCTCAGGATTAACACTCCAGAGGTAACACCACGAGGTCATCACCTCCCCACTGAAGGGACACTAGTGAGCTAACAGCCAATATAGATTCCTGATGAAGGGCTTTTGCACGAAATGTCATTTTTCCTGCTCCTTGGATGCTGCCTGACCTGCTGTGCTTTTCCAGTATCACACTCTCGACTCTTATTGCCAGCATCTGCAGTACTCACTTTCACCTAGCCAATATAGATTAGCAAGTGTCAGGGTGTAGGTGAATGTGAATTGGTGTGAGTTAGGATTTGAGTAGGTTTATGGATACCTTCAAATTTATGGAAGCTAAAATGTGGAAGTTCATTCAAGAATGTGTTGGAATAATTAATTCTTGAGGTAACAAAGTCATGTAATAAGGATAAGTTTGTTAGAAAGATAAGCAAAAACTCCATATTACAATTGAGAAAAGTGCAAAAGGAAGCAACAGAGTGAATATGTTGCCATTTGTGTATTAAAGGCAGAGGGAATGTAATGAGAAAACCAAGCTGCAAGCAAATAAATAATATGCACTTTCATCACAGATTCATTCATTCCTCAAAGCAGGAGGGTACTTTAAGCATAAACAGTTGGAAATTGTAACTATGATATTGCACAACAGCCTCAGAGTGCTAGCCTGATGTTTCTGTCCTCTTGATCACCAACAATCTGTCTTGGTCCCCTCACCTTCCACCCCGGAACACTTCAACCCCAGGGCATCAATGTGGACTTCACCAGTTTCCTCATTTCCCCTCCCCCACTTTACTCCAGTTCCAACCTTGCAGCTCAGCACCGCCCCATGACTTGTCCCACCTGTCAATCTTCCTTCCCACCCATCCACTCCACCCTCCTCTCTGAACTATCTTCATCCCCACCCCCCATTGTACTCTTTGCTACCTTCCCCCACCCTCCTTTCTGACCTATCACCTTCATCCCCAACCCCATCCACCTCTTGAACTCCTTGTTGCCTTCTCCCCAGCCCCACCCCCTCCCATTTATCTCTCCACCCTGGAGGTGCCCTGCCTTAATTCCTGGTGAAGGGCTTTTGCCCGAAAAGTCAATTTTCCTGCTCCTCGGATGCTGCCTGACCTGCTGTGTTTTTCCAGCACCACTCTAATCTAGACTCAGATTTCCAGCATCTGCAGTACCCACTTTTGCCTGGTCCACTCACGTTAACATGATGGTCAAGAAAGCCCAACAGCATCTCTATTGCACAGGAGGCTAAGGAAATTCAGCTGATCAACCAACACCCTTACCAACTTTTATAGGTGCACCATAGAAAGCATTCTATCTGGATGCATAACAGCATAGTATGCCAACTGCCCTTCCCAAGACTGCAGGAAACTACAGAGAACCGCGAACACAGCCCAGTCAATTACATAAACCAGCCTCCCACCCATTCACCCCATCTATACTTCCTGTTGCTTTAGGAAAGCAATCAACATAATTAAAGACCCCTCCCACCCCAGTTATACTCTCTTATGAGTCAAGAACAGCTTTGTTCCCCCATTATCAGACTTCTGAACAGATCTCTCAAATGTTGATGTTGACCTCTCCCTCCACCTTCTCTGTGGCTGTGACATTGTATTCTGCACTCTGTTCTGCTATTCTGATGCACTTTGTATGATACAGTCTGCCTGTACAGCACACAAACATTTTCTACTGTATGTTGGTACATGTGACAACAATAAATCAAAACAAATCAAAGATCTCACTTGATATTATGTAAAATCAATGAACTGATCACAAAAAAGCCATTCAGTTCAATACATTCATGTGTTTATGCTTCCCACAACTTACACCCACCTCTTCTCCATTTAACCCGATCAGAATTTCCATCTTTCCATCCTTCCATGTGTGCTTACTTCATTTGCCCTTAAATGCACCAGAGGAATGTCACATAAATGCACAAAGGATTTGTTCACTGTTTTGGTTGATAGGGATATCTAATCCACAAAGCTACTGGCTAAGCTTTGAAAAGAGTATCGTTGCAATGTATAAAGATGGTGTCCTCTAGACCTAGCTGTCAATTATACTACATGGAACAATGGTGTCAGCAAAGCACCACAACCCACAAAGCACCCCCTCCCCTCACCCCACCCAGTTCAATGAATACATGCACTTTTTTAAGTTTAAATGTCACATTTGGGCATCACAGAAAAATCAGCACTTATTGTGCCATTCCTAATTTCCCTTGACAAGATAGTGATAAGATATCTTTTATTTTCAATAGAGCTGAATGAGTTCCAGACAATTTCACAAGTCACTTAAGTTTCTATCACATTGCTAGAAGCTTGAAGACACTTTATTTCAGAATGGGTAAGGATAGTAGATTCCCTTCCAGTGTGTGATGGTTTGAATTAGGTTTGTTTGCAAGGAGCTTCCTATATTCAAATAGCCTAGGGCTTTTGGAGGTGATGCTTATGCAGAATAATTGCACGAGAGGAGCTGACAGATGAATCAACATCTCAAAGAATGGAGGAAGAACGCAAAAATGGGGAATTTATCTTAACAATGTGATGAGTATATTACAAAGTGCTGTTAGAGATATGACAGAACAACATACTGGCACAAATACACCTGGTGTCCCAGTGGGGCATCTACTGAATATTTATTGCACATGTGAAGATATGCAACTTGCATTTATATCATGCTGCGATTGCAATTAAATGTCCCCAGATCTTTAATAGGCAGCAGTAAAGCTTCTTATTAATAAAAATATGTTTAGAGGTGACCAAAAGCATAGTTACAGGAGTAGGATTTGAAAAGGCTTTGGAACAGAAAGTTGACAATAAAAATAGAAAAAGCTGGAAATGCTCATCAGGTCAGACAGCATCTGCAAAATTGCAGGGTTAACATTTCATGTTGCAATGACCCCCTCCCCCCACCCATATACTCCTGCAGAGGGTACATAATGAAACTGCCTTTTTTTCCCAAAATGAAAACAGAAAGGGCTGGAGAAACTCTGCAGGTCTGACAGCATCTGTTGAGAGAAAACAGTCAGAGGTCACATGACACCAAGTTATAGTCCAATAGATTTTATTTGAAATCGAAAGCTTTTGAAATGGTGCTCCTTCATCAGGTGAAGTGGATGGAAGGGCATAGTCAGAGGATTTACAGGCTGAGAGATCATTGCAAAGTAATTCCAGGTCATTAAGAGCATCAAACGATAGTACAAATGGTGTGAGGGGAGTGTCAACAGGCTGGATAACAAGTCTTTGGAGGTGATCAAAAGTGTCAAACAGTGTGAGTGAGGTGTCAATAGCGGAATAGCAACTAAAGCGTGTGATGTTAAATCAACCTGATGGACTTTAAACTGGTGTCATGTGACTTCTGACTTTGTCAACTCCAGTCTAACACTGGCACCTCCACATTGAGAGAAAATGGAATTAATATTTCAAGACCAGTAACCATTCTTCAGAACTTCTTTCTGAGTTCTTTAGAGGTTCTACTAACTGAGTGAGGAGAAAGTGAGGTCTGCAGATGCTGGAGATCAGAGCTGAAAATGTGTTGCTGGAGAAGCGCAGCAGGTCAGGCAGCATCCAGGGAACAGGAGAATCGACGTTTCGGGCATAAGCCCTTTTTCATACTAACTGAGTGAGGCAATTGCCATGCCACAATGTATTTATCTTTTAACAATTATAATAGCTAGTATTCATATATTTTTCAACCAATGAATGCACATCCTATGAGAAAGGTCAATTATTCAAACTTTGCACTGCTGTACTGCATGGGATTTTAGATTGTACTGTCATTCCATGTCCACTATCTTTGTTCTAATTGTATCATACAGACAGCTTGAGAGGTTTTTGTTTCTAAAGGGGGGGGGGGGGGTGAGGGGAGTGATAGCAAGGAATATGAGAACATTATTTCTTTCATCATTGAAGCTCCCAATGTGATGAATGTAAAGATCATTCCATACATTTGAGGGTTGTCTATTAGAAAAAAAAATCCCTTCACCCTGGTAAAGAAACTGAAGTGCCTCAATCTCTCTGAAAGGATGTAATTTGTCTGCTTTCTTACAAATTCCATTTCTTTTCAAATTTTGAGTGCTTAGAGCTACTATTTACTAAAAATGGATTACTGCATTCAATTATCTTCATTTTATTATAACTGGGATGAATATCTAGAAGAATACACCAACAGATAGAAGGGGAATTTGGTAAGTTAATAGATTGATAGACCAGAAGACAGGTAGATACATATATACAAAACAAACAGAAAGTGTCTGATAAAGTCAACACTAGATAATTGCAGATGGAACTGACTAGATGTCCCACTTACCTGTCTGCACTGAGAGCCGTCAGGGTGAACACTGACACTCCCACTGAGGTGAGTTGGATCATGGGGATGAGCTTACAAGCCAGTGAGCCGAAGATCCAATCCTCAAAGAAATACCTGGCAGCGTCCACTGGGACACAAGTGACCAGGAGCAGCAGGTCACCAGCTGCTAAACTGGAAATGAAAATGTTAGGCACACTTCTCATAGCGCTGTTAGCTACAAAGACCCTGACCAAAGTGATGTTCCCCAGCAAGCCCACTGTGATGAGGAGGAGGTAGATGGGGGGGATGATGCATCGGATCACAAAGAACGCGGTGTCAAGGTAGACTATTTCCTCTGTAAAGTTGTTCCAAGTTGCTCCGTTGAGTGAAAGAAAAGTACCGTTGTCGAACAGTTCACCATCCATCCTCCTGAAGCGTTGGCTCCTGTCCCAAGGGGAAAATAAATGCTGGACAAGGATGCCTTATGCTTTCGCTACAATGGTCTCAACTCCACCCCCACCTACTACCTCAACCTCGTGAGGTCAGCTCCTTTCCAGACAGTCAATTATCTGGATAATCAGCAAGTTGCGTCACTGTTCTTTCGCAACAAGTTCCCTGAAAGAAAGAAGAGGAAGAGAAGTCAACCGAAATTCTGGGAACACGTTCACAAGAATATCAACCACCAGACGTTCACATTTCATTCTCTAAATATTCCCAAATCATCTACAAACAAAAGTTAAAAATAAGTGCCGCAGGGCTTGGAGATTACCTGAGACTGCAAGAGAGAGCCGGTTGCCCGCTGCTATCCAGTCTCAGCGTCTGTGGAAGGAGCTGTCCCCGATGCGTGGTGCTGAAACTGTGGAGCGAGCTGACTGTCCGCTGCTATCAAGCCTCAGCGTCTGTGGAAGGAGCTGACCCCGATGCGTGGTGCTGAAACTGTGGAGCGAGCTGACTGTCCGCTGCTACCCAGTCTTGGCGTCTGTGGAAGGAGCTGTCCTCGATGCGTGGTGCTGAAACTGTGGAGCGAGCTGACTGTCCGCTGCTACCCAGTCTTGGCGTCTGTGGAAGGAGCTGTCCTCGATGCGTGGTGCTGAAACTGTGGAGCGAGCTGACTGTCCGCTGCTATCCAGTCTCAGCGTCTGTGGAAGGAGCTGACCCCGATGCGTGGTGCTGAAACTGAGGAGCGAGCTGACTGTCCGCTGCTATCAAGTCTCAGCGTCTGTGGAAGGAGCTGTCCCTGATGCGTGGTGCTGACATAGTCGGGAGAGCTGGCTGTGCGCTGTTGTCCAGTCTCAGCAACCATGAAAAGAGCTGTCTCTGAGGTGCGGTGCTGAAACTGTAAACCTTCCCTCTTGCCTTCAGCGCCGCGATTTTCCTTTCCTCTGACCGATTTCTCTGTTTAATAATAATTTTCTGACTCCTTTTGTTTCAACTCGTTACTTCTTCCGTATCTGACTTTCTGCTGTTCTTCTTACTGTGTGTTCCTGTATCCCCTTCTGCTAGCTTTCTCTTCCACTTCAAATCTCCACTTTCCACCGACCTTTTATCTCACTGTGTTGAATTCTTTCATACTCCTTTGCTTTATTTTTCACTTCACATTTATTCAGATTCTTCCTCCTCACTCACTCCTCTCCTCTTTCTCTCTACCTTTGCATCCGTCTTTCAGACACTGTTTTTATCACTTCTCGCCCACTCTTAATTTCTCGATTTAAGATTGAGCCCTAGGTTTTTTTTTCTTTTTTTATTCCCTCTCTCTGTCTTTAAACAATCGTCATTGATCAGTTCTCAGAGCTGGCAGTTATACTTGTTTCTCCCATAACAGAGTAATCATGTTATCAAAAAAAGAAATTATATTTTATTAGAAAAAGTCACTGGGCTCAGATGAAAAATGATGAAAGTTATTACTGAATCCAAAGAGAAGATCATTCAGGGAACACCTCTCCCTGTACAATAACAACTCTGCATTGACATATCAAATAACCCAAACCAGCCAGAATCCATTGCTACAATCCCAATGTTGTCATTCTTTTCGTTCCCAGGAATGCTTGACTATCCAATGCCTTCAGCAGCTGTAATCCTGTTCTATTCTTGGATAGAGGGTTGGTTCTGATTAGATTGCAAATTGTCTGCAATTCAATTTTCTAAAACCGAAGTCCCAATATCCTTTTCTAAAGGTTCCTGTGAGGACTACCTTTCCCCAGGTAATGAGTGTGAACCCCTCAATGTTAAGCACACACTAACTCTGGAAACTAACATGTGCAACAAGTAAAGGTTTTCACAATGTGTTGGTATGTTCCACACAAATACCCAAATAGCAAAAACATTCAATGTTTTAATTGCTCCTGGTTCTGTGCACCAACCAACACTAATCTTGAACCCCTCAAAGAAATGGATCCACATTAAAGACAATATGGACATTAGAAAGTGGGATCTTTGGGGCTGTTCTTTTTTTAAAAAAATCTTTGGTATTAGAACAGCACTGGTGGATTGGATAGAGGGCAGTGTAAAGTTGGAGATCAGAGACTCCATGCCAGTACCAAGATATTCAAAATGGAAGCATGCTAAATTGCACAGGCACTGAGCTGTTTTCATCCTGCAGATTCTCATATCTCTAGCTCTTAAAGGATAGGGATGGCAACACATGTGAGAACCCAACCAGTCATACCATGGATAGCCCCTCAGGATGTTCGACTTTCACAGCCACCACTTTAAGACCAGCAGCAAGCAATCTCAAACTGAAAAGTTGTTCTTTGCTAATGTAAGTATTCTTATAAATCACTTTTCTTCAAAGCTAATGGGGAATTCGTCCAATTGGGTATTCACAGCTGCTTCTGGAATCTACATCTTGTGATCATTTAGAACAAGTTAAGGGTGCTAGGATTTCAAAGGCAGACCCAAATTCAGAGAAAGGAGGATTATCTGAAATATGAGACTGTTATACCTGGCAGTGAAGCAAGTCTCATTGATACTTTCACATTGCAAACAGCAAACAAAAATAGAATGGAAGAATGTGAATTAATGGAGCTACCAGTTGGAGCTGGGCTTCTTCACAGTTTCCAATTCTGAAAGGGAAGTTTGGACATTTCAGCCACTTTGTTGATGTTAATGTTGGTATCAATCTTGTGGAATCACTTCTCAATGGGATGGTGTAGTTACAGACATTTTCTAATCAACTTGCTCAGGGATGTTCTTACACACCTTTGGAGAAGGTGGAACTTGAATACTTGTGATGCATTGCCATTGCAGTACACGAGTTATCCAGGAAGCTAATATCCATGCTCACTTTATCTTTTGATAGAATGTGGGCATCATTGACAAGGCCATTACTTGTTTCCCATCCATAACTGCACTTCCCTTGAGTGATTTGCCCTATCATTTCAAAAGGCAGTTATATGTCAACCACATTGCTTTGGGTCTGGAGTCACATGTAGGCCAGACCAGAGAAAGAGGGTAGATTTTCATTCCTTAAAGAGATTTGATGAACAGGTTTTTAAAAAATGGTTTCAGACCATTAAGAAATGATGAATTTACAGCTCACCCTCTGTTATGGGTGGGATTTGAACCCATATCCCCAGAACATTAGCCTAGGGTTGACTAGATTGCTAACCCAGTGACAGCACCAATACACCATCATCTTTCCTCCATCATTCAGTCTGCTTTCAAATTATAATTGGAAAATCTAGGATCATGTAAACATACAATTCTGTGGAAGAAGAGCTGAATTAGACTATTCAGCCTCTGGAGTTAGTTCTACCAGTCAATAAGATTATGCCTGATCCATTTATGATTCAATTTCTATATTCCCATCTATCCACTATAGCTCTTAATTCACTATTAAGAACTAATGCATGTTTATCTTAAAAATATCAATAATTCCAGCTCTCCCACCTTTTGAGGCAGAAGCTCCAAAATCATACAAGCCTTTGAGAGAAAAAGAAATCCTTATGTCTGTTCTGAAAAAGCAGCCAATAATTTGAAAATGGTGCCTCCCAATTCTGGACTGACCCACAAGAATAGACATCCTTTCTGCACCAACATTATTAAACCATTCAGGATCCTACACACTTCAGGATCAAACCACCCCTCCCCCGACTACTCTACAATAGAAACAAGCCCATCCTCTTCAATCTAGCCCCATGAAACAACCTGCTCGTTCCAGATATCAATCTAGCAAAACTCCTGTGGACTGCATCTAAGCCTTTACATCCTTCCTTAAGGAAATGAAAATTGTGCACAGTATTCGAGATGTGGTCCCACCAATACCCCATATAACTGAAGCATCTTTACTATTATGTTCAATTCCTTTCATAATAAAAGATGGCATCCCATTAACTTTCATGATTCTGTACACTAATTTGTTTTGCGGCTAATGGATGAAAACACCTAGATCCCATTAAGCCTTGGAATTCTGTAGTTATTCTCCATTTAAGAATACTCTGCTGTTTTATTCTTAATGTCAAAATAAACATCTTGACATTTTCCAACATTATATAGCATTTGCCAGATTTTCTGCCCACCCACACAACCTACCTCTATCCATATACAACTTCATTGTGTCTTCTTCACAACTTTCTCTCTTCCCTATCTTGAAATCACACTGAATTTTCCCGAATAATCTTAGTTTTTCGAAGTGCACAGCTGCAATCTCTGTAGACAATATGATATAGGAGAAGAAATCTGTCATTCAAATCAAAATAGATATTCTTCTCAACCCCGTTCCCCTGCCTTCTTCCCATAACCTTTGATCCCCTCATTAATCAATAACTTATCTATGTCTTAAGTACACTCAATGACTTGGCCTCCACAGCTCTCTGCAGCAATGAGTTCCACTGAATCACTGTCTTCTGGCTGAAGAAATTCCTCCTCATCTCAGTTCTAAAGGGTCGTGCCTTCACTCTGAGGCTGTGGCCTTAGGTCTTAGTCTCTACTACAAGTGAAAACATCTTCTCCACATCCACCGTATCCAGGCCTCTCAGTATCCGACAAGTTTCAATCAGATCCCCTCCTCATCCTTCTAAACATTAATTGAGCACAGACCCAGAGTCCTCAACCACCCCTCTTATGACAAGTCCTTCATCCCCAGGATCATTCTTGTCCACCTCCTCTGGACCCCCTTCAATGATAGCACATCTTTCCTCAGATGCGGGGTCCAAAACTGTTCACAATATTCCAAATGCAGTCAGACAGGAGCCTTGTACAGTTTCAGTAGTGCATCCCTGCTCTTGTATTCTAGCCCTCTTGAAATGAATACCAGTGATCAATTTAAACCATGCCCACGAGCTAACTAACTTGCTTTCTGCCTCCTTCCCTACTTGATATATTTGCTACTTGCAGTCTGAGGGATTTTGTCATGGATCTGGGGAATTTTGGAAAGTCAACACCAATGCATCTACTAGATCATTAGTCTTCTCTTTTAAGACTCAAGGACAAAATGCATCGTTTTCCTTTGGTTATCCGCTGATGGGAAAATATGAAATTTTGAATCAGTGATCTTATCCTCACTCACAGCAGGATTTAAACGGTTCCAACATTGTGTCAGCAAATTCCTTCCTGGCTAGTGAAAAGAGATTGACCCTCAGTCATTCTGACATAGTTTCAGACTTGATCATTCACTTGCTGCACTATTCAATTTTTGACAGAATTACTGCCCTTTCTGTAAATGAACCTTCCTTCTCTGTCTGAGATTGCTGTGCTCCTCCTGCATCTTTTGCCACTCCTGAATTGTTTAATGCCATTGTTTGATAAAGAACTTATCCCTTATCCTCTATGAGGTGATTCATTTCTTTTAGTGAGGCTAAGATTCGGAACTTCGAATGGTAACAACCCATATTTTTCCAGCTGGGCCACATCAAGAATTAAGGTACAAATATTGCACTCTCAACACTACCGAAGCATTTTATTCAGGCATTACGATGTTTCTGTTGTGGTATCTTGCTGTTTGAAAATTGACTGCAGCATCTTCTAAATTACACTAGTGACTACACTTAAAAAGTAGGTGTAAACCATTAAAAGTTGCCCTGGTGTCAGTAAATGTGTAATATAAATGTTCAACTTTAATTCCCTGAACACAGTCCTCACCTTTTCAATCTCACTATGTTCCACGGAATGAGACTCCTATTATAAAGTCACTCAAAGACAACAATGCACCTTTGATAAGTTAGTGACTTACTCGGAACTTGCCCAATAACAGTTTGCAACTAACGTATCCATCAGGATCTTCCGAGTTGTACTCAAGACAAATGCGATATTACATTGACAGACATTATCTATATTCATGGATAATTATGCTTAATTGAAACAGTTTATCAAGTGATTTCAGAACTGACCTTGATGTGGGCAAATGATTGGTAGTGCATTAATATATAAAAAGAGGTATTCAGTTTTGCTACTTAAATAGTGCTGAAAATCTAATCTATTATGTGACAAAGAAATGGAGATTGAAATGCATATGACACATGTTAAATTGATAATAAACGTGTGAACTAGACTGAATATATAAGGATTAGAGGCAAAGTGAAAATGGACTCAGAAGCAAATAGTAAGTATGAGAAGAGAATGACAGCTTTAATACAAGGGAATCCAAAGGCATTTAAGTAGAAAAACAGTGCTAAAAGGAGTATGGAGGATTAGCGATAAAAGAAATGGAGATTTAAGCACGGATGAAGAAGGCTGAAATTCTAAATGATTATCCTTCATCTGTACCAAGAGATGCTGCTGAAATGATGGTGAAAGGAGATGATTGCAGGCTAAAATAGGCAAAGAGGGAGTATTAGAAATATTAACTTTACGTAAAGTTAATAAATCACCAGGACCTGATGGGATGCATTAGCGCACATAGGATGAATTAAGGTGAAGTCATCTTACTCTCATTAGAGAGAGATGACTGGCAGTGAGCTTAACCTAAGGGTCACCACACCTCAGGTCAGGAGAGAGTTTAAACAGGCAGAACCTGTATAGTAACCTCAGCTGATGTAGGAATTGAACACAAGCTATTGATATTTCTTTGTATCAGAAACCAGCTGCCGAATTAAATGGAGTAAATGAGGACAGGAATTGTAGAGGCAATAGCCATGGTTTTCTGCTTTTCTTTGGATGCAGGGGTGTTACCAAATCATTAAAGGATTAAAAATGTCAGACCATTGTTTAAAAAAATGACTTTGAGAATAAACCAAGCAAATACAGGCCAATGAGTTTAACATTGGTGGTGAGAAAGCTTTTATAGACTATAATCTGGGATATTGCCTACAGTTCTGGTCACCACACTACCAGAAGTGGGTGGATGCTTTGGAAAAGGTACAGAAAAGGTTTTAACAGGATGTTGCCTAGTATGGAGAATTTTAGCTATAAAGAAAGTTTGGATAGACTGGATTTATTTTCACTGGAACACAAGAGGTTGAGGGGCAACCTGATAGAAGTTTATAAGATTGTGAATGGCATGGATAGAGTGGGAAGTATGAGGCTTTTTCACAGGCTGGGGGGATCAATTACCAGGGACATAGGTTCAAGATGTTGGCTGGGGATGATTAAAAGAGATGTGTGAAGGAAGGCAATAGAGGGATACAGATCCTGTAAGTGAAGACAGTTCTGGTATGGAAGGGCAAAATGTGTCAATGCAGGCGAGGAGGGCTGAAGGGTCATTCCTGTGCTGTATTGTTCTTTGTTCTAAAAAGAAACAGACCCTCGGACAAGCCTCGATTCAATAAGGAAAGACATCAGGAATCTGTTAAGGTTGGAAATGGTTTTCATGGGTTTTGATTAGAAATAAAATGTTTTGGAGAACTGTCCTTTGCTAATTGACAGTTGAATAGGTGACTGAGATGAGATAACAATCAAACCTTAGAAATAAGGTATATAAATGGCTACTTGAAGACAAGAAATCATTTTGGACAGAAAATAACATCTTACGGTGATTTCAGCCTAACAATGTAGCTCAAGCCAACAGAGAAATCATCAGCCACAAACATTAGCTTCACCCACTTTTTTTCTGACCTGAAACCACCACGTAGTAGTAGTCTCAGGAGACCACCAACTCCAGAGATCAGCAACTTTTCTGAACCGGTAAATTTCTGAGGTCTTTTCAGCAGATTTACCTTGCACACCACATCTAAACTGTTGCTTCTTAATCAACTGCTTTAAAAGCACTTGTAATTTCAACCAGCTCAAATCTTACAGAAAATACTTTTGAAGGCACTTTGATGAGTGCATTTTCTGACACTGGGCACAGGTAGAGAAGAAGATGAGTGTTTTAAGCGAATGGGTATGAGTGCTAATCAAGATAGTGTCATTGTCTTCATGGTGTCAAATGCTTGAGTGCTGGTCGAACTCACGCATCCAGGCAAGTGACAAGTAGTCTATCACTCTCCTGACTTATACCTTTGTTTCAAAACAAAGAACAGCAGATACTGGAGATCTGAAAGAAAAGCAATAATTGCTGGTGAAACTCAGTATGTCTCCCAATCATGGTGGGGAGAAAGCAAAATTAACATTTGAGTCCGTTCTGAAGAGTCACCAGACTTGAAACATTAACTCTGCTTTCCTCTCACAGCTGCTGCCAGACCCATTGAGATTCAGCAGTAATTTCTGTTTTTGTATGTTGTAGATGTTTGACTTTGAGGAGTCCTGGGGTGAGGTACATGCCTCAGGATTACCAGCTTCAGACCTGGCTGTGTTGGGATGGTGGATCTACATTTTGAGGTAATGATAAATTTCTCAGACATGCAAGAAGTCTATATTTTAAAATTGAGGTTTAGAATGAAAATGAATGCATCTTCATTTTATAGTTTGGAAAATCATACATTCTAATAGAGTCATATAGCATGGACTCTTCAATCCGACCAGTCCATGCCAACCATAATCCCAACTAAACTAGTCCCACCTGCCTGCACTTGGCCCATATCCCTCCAAACCTTTCCTGTTCATGTACTTATCCAAATATCTTTTAAACATTGTAACTATACCTGCATCCAACACGTCCTCTAGAAGTTCATTCCACACACAGACCTCACTCTGAGTAAAAGAGTTGCCCATCATTCTCCTCTCACCTTAAAAATATGCCCCAAGTCATGAAATCCCCCACCCTAGGGAAAAGATGCCTTAGCTATGCCCTTCATTGATTTTAAAACCTTTATAAGCTCACCCCTCAAGCTTCTATGTTCCAGTGAAAAATGTCTTAGTCTCTCCTGCCTCTCCCAATAACTCAAACTCTCCATTCCCAGCAACACCCTGGTAAATCTTTTGTGAGCCCTCTCCAGCTTAATGCTACCTTCCTATAACTGGGCAACCAGAACTGGACACAGTACTGCAGAAGAGGCCTCAGCAATATCCTATACAATCTCAACATGATGCCCTAACGCCTTTTCCTGAAAAGTCTGAGTAACGCAGGTGAGCATGTTAAAAGCCTTCTTAGCCATCCTGTCGACATGTGACACAAACTTCATAGAATTATGTGTCTGAACCCTTAGGTCTCTCTGTTCTACAACACTACCCAATAATATTTGTTGGATACCCACATACCCACAATCACAGCAATAATATTTTTATACAAAATAAGTAGTCAGTGTTACACTTGCCTCATGTTGCTTAACTGGATACTTGTAAACTAAAATATTATCCACATCATCAGAGTTATAAGGTCCTCTTACGATTGATGTTGAATTGAAGGAAATATCTGCCGTAAAACCCCAAAACTAGCATTGAGACAGTTTATGTAAAAAAAGCATATGTGAGCATGAATGTAAATGTGCGTGAGCATCTATGTGTGTACATTTGCATCGAGTGATTGTGTGTATGTTTGAGAGAGAAAAATAAGATTATATTTATACCCCTAAGCATGTGTACTTTATAACAGTATAATGGAGTTGAGGCAAATCATTAGTTTCTGCTGGAGCAGACTGATGTAAGAGATGCATGATAGATCCTGATTTTTATAAAGTGTTGCTGTTCTGGGGAAAAAAAACTCAATCATTAATCATTCCAAGGTCATGAAAAGTTAAGAGTATACGAAATAGGAGCCAGAGTTTCTTGTGTCTACTCCAGCTTTCAATAAGATCATGGCTGATCTTTTGCCTCAGCATTTACTTCCTCTGCTTCCCCTCATATCCATTTGATGTCACACCTGAAATACTGCTATCTATATCTAAGGAATGATGTACTTGCCTGAATGCAGTATGTTAAAGGTTAACTAAATTGGAACCTGGGATGAAAGCATTGTCCTATGACTAAATTGGATCCATAATCTCTGAAGTTTAGGAGGAAGAGATGTGATTTCATGGAGACATACAGTTTCTGAGTGGAGCAAAAGCAGAAATTGCTGGAAAAGCTCAGCGGATCTGGCAACATCTGTGGAGAGAAATCAGAATTAACGCTTCAGATCGAGTGACCCTTCTGAAGATTATCCATTGTTAGCCAATAATAGTCCCATTGGAAGCCATTCATTCCCCTCGGCTGATCATTATCAATTCCTTTGACTGTCCAATTGTCCTTCTCTCTCTGTTCTGAGGAAGGGTCACTGGATCGGTTTGAGCCCAGGATTCTTTCAAGGTAAATTGGAAGGTTGAGTCAATATTTAGGAAGACAAACGCAATGATGATATTTATTTTGAGAGGACTTGAATATAAAATCAGGGATATACTTCTGAGGCTCTATAATGCTCTGTTTAGACCACATATGGAGTAATGTGTGCAATTTTGTGACCTATATCTCAGGAAGGATGTACTGGCCCTGGAGCTTATTCAGAGGAGGTTCATGAGAATGGTCCCAGGAATAAAAAGCTTAACATATGATAAATGTTTGAGGACTCAGGATTTATACTCAATGGAGTTTAGAAGGATGCGGGGGTATTTAATTGAAATGTACAGAATACTGAATGACCTGGACAAAGTAAGTGTTGCGAAGCTGTTTCCATTAGTAAGAGAGACTTGAACCTGAGGGCACAGCTTTACAGTGAAGAGAAGACCTTTTAGAACAGAGATAAGGAAAACATTCTTCAGCCAGAGAGTAGTGAATCTATGGAATTCATTGCTACAGAAGGCTTTGGAGGCCAGATTATTGAGTATATTTAAGACTGAGATAGATAGGTTCTTGAGTCTCAAGGGGTTATCGGGAGAAAGCAGGAGAATGGGGTTGAGAAACTTATCAGCCATGATTGAGTGGTGGAGTAGGGCTGAATGATCGATGGGCTAAATGATTAATTTCTGCTTCTATGTTTTATTATAGTCTGATGGTCTCATGGACCTTAAACAGTAATTGATTTCTCTCCACAGATGCTGCCAGGCCTGCTGAGGTGGCTCAACACTTTAACTCCCCCTCCCACTCCACCAAGGACATGCAGGTCCTTGGACTCCTCCATCGCCAGACCATAGCAACACGACGGTTGGAGGAAGAGCGCCTCATCTTCCGCCTAGGAACCTTCCAACCACAAGGGATGAACTCAGATTTCTCCAGTTTCCTCATTTCCCCTCCCCCCACCTTGTCTCAGTCAAATCCCTCGAACTCAGCACCGCCTTCCTAACCTGCAATCTTCTTCCTGACCTCTCCGCCCCCACCCCCACTCCGGCCTATCACCCTCACCTTGACCTCCTTCCACCTATTGCATTTCCAACGCCCCTCCCCCAAGTCCCTCCTCCCTACCTTTTATCTTAGCCTGCTGGACACACTTTCCTCATTCCTGAAGAAGGGCTTATGCCCGAAACGTCGATTCTCCTGTTCCTTGGATGCTGCCTGACCTGCTGCGCTTTTCCAGCAACACATTTTCAGCTGCTGAGATTTTCTGTTTTTGTTTCTGATTTACAGCATTTGCAGTTCTTTTTGTTTTCATTAAGTTTCTGAAGGGACCTAACACAATGGATACTGAAACATTGGTTCCATTGGCTGTAAAATACAGAACACAGAGCACAGTTTTAGGACATTTAAGAGAGACATGAGGCAAAATATTTGCCGTCAGAAATTTTTGAACAATTGGAATTGTCTGCCTGAGAGGGTTGTGGATCTTTGAGTGTGAGATCTTTCTGATATCAGCATTTCAAAGTTTTGTAACTTTTAAAAATGCATTCTGCTTTCCGATTCATCAGCAATCTTACAGTTTTCCACATTATCCTCCATCTACTGCCACCTCATTAGCATTTCACATAGCCAGCCTGTGCATTTTACAGACTCGTTGTATCCTCTTCACAGCTTGCATTCCCATTTAGCCTTGTTGACATTTTCCTAATCAACTCTGCAGAGAGGTTTTAATCTCTTTTGGAATTGGTGGTATTTGAATGCAGGCTTACCATGGTAGGAACCCTACCATTCCACCATAACAGCCCTCGCATCTTTAGCAAATTAGAGACATTACTCTCAACCTTATAGAACAAAGAACAGTACAGCACAGGAACAAACCCTTTGGCCCATGATGCTGTGTCAAACATGATGCCATGTTAAACTGATCCGTGGTTCATATCACTTCATTCCTTGCTTATTTATGTGCTTATCTCAAAGCCCCTTGAATGCCCCTAACATATCTGCCTCCACCACAACCCCTAGCAGAGTGTTCCAGGTACCTACCATTCTCTGTGTAAAAACCTTGCCCCTCACATCTCCTTTGAACCTCCACCCCCCACCCCCCACCTTCACCTTAAATTCATGCCCCTGGTTTTTGACATTTCAACTCTAGGAAAAAAGTTCTGACTGCGGAGGGTGTCTTGAATGCGTTGCCAGCAGAGGTGGTAGAGGCAGACATGGTAGATGCATTTAAGATGCATCTGGACAGATGCATGAGTAGGTGGGGAGCAGAGGGATACAGATGCTTAGGAATTAGACAACAGATTTAGATAGTAGATTTGGATCGGCTCAAGCTTGGAGGGCCGAAGGGCCTGTTCCTGGGCTGTAAATTTTCTTTGTTCTTTCTTTGTCAACCCTATCTATATCTTTTATAAAGTTATAAACCGCTATCAGCCTCCACCACTCCAGAGAAACCCAAGTCTGTCCAGCCTCTCCTTATAGCTCATACCCCCTAATCTAGGCAGCATCCTGGTAAAGCTCTTCTGCACCCTCTTCAAAACCTCTGCATCTGTCCTGTAATGTGGAGTCTAAAATTGAATGCAATCGTTCCCAAAATCATTAATATAGATTGTAAACAGCACTGATAAATTGCAGCACTGCGTTGATCACAACTTGTCAACTTAAAAATAGCTCGATTTTCACTTGTACTTGCTTTCTATTAATTAACAATTTCTCCAGCTATGCTGACAAACTACCCCTGCTCCCTGGGCCTTAATTATTTTGCATTCTAACCTTTTGGTTGACACCTGTCCATTTGTTGACCAACCGTGGCCACATATCCAAATATTTTCAAAATCTGTAAATGTACTAGACCTACCTCTGACATAACAAGAATGTGTTTGTCATCACTATTTTTGTCAGTTTTAGATTCTTCCATTGTCAAATGTCAACTAAAGTAAATTGTCACACAGTAATCATCTACTGGTTCTGCATAATTCTCTCAACACTAACAATAAATAATATTTATCTTAGTCACTGAAATTTCTAATGTCCAAAAAAGTCCACCAAAATTTTCAAACATAAAATATCTCGTAATAATATAATCACATGTATTTCATGAGTTTGTTTTTCTGTGTCCCATTTAGTGCCTCATTTATCGTCTTTACTTAAAGGCCTCAGTTACTTCTAAAAGCTGGGGTTGGAGTTGAAATGTTTTCTTGAAGCAGTGAGATGAGTTATGACTGTGCAGTCTGACTCCAGGATACTTCTGTACCACTCAGTTAGCAATCCTGAGGAATAGTTTTATTTTTCTCCTTGTAGTTTCTGTCAACAGCTTGCATTATTTCATTGTCACGTAGCTGATGTCAACATTTTCTTTCACAGAGGGAATGTGCGTTTTTGCTTCTGCATGTGAGAGAGAATGAGAAAGTGCGATTTTCCTGGTTACACAATTTTCTGTGCTCTGTGAACCTTTTAGGAAATAAAAGAAAAGGAAATATGAAAGGTTAATTGTTATGGAAAGTGAAAGGAAGATTGAATTCAGAAGAGACAGAGAGAGAGACTTCAATCAACAAAATAGAAATGAAACTGATATTGAACAGATCAAGAGGAACAAAAGTCAAGATGGAGGGAGTGAGGAAGAGGGAGAAATAAAGCTCATCTCTGCAGACAACTGAAACTGCAAGGAATATAACAAGACCAGCAGCATGGCTATTTGAGCGATACTAGTGTTAAAGCACAAGACAGGCATAGGAAATGATTCAATGTCCATTTCAGTTTGGAACCTAACCTTTCAAAAACATCTTCTGAACTGAATGGGTTCAAGTTTAAAACAGATACCCTCGCACTTTAAAATCACCAACATCCAACGTGCATAAGCATTTCCAGAGCTGAATCAAAAATATTGTTCTTCACTTCAAATACACTAGACTTGTTTCAACATTAATGGGCACCATTTGTGGAATCAATGATGACTGGAGCAGCTAAGCTCTGACAAGGAAGCCTTTTCTGAAACAATTGTCTGAATCATAGAACGTTCGCAGCGATGGGTAATCTGCCTGATAGTTGGATGCATTCTTTTCTTTCCCATGTTTGTTGTGTGCAAGGTGAAGGTTAATCTGTATCTGTGTCCTGGAATTTGAATGCTGTACCAAACCCTAAACTAAACTGAGAATATTGTTGCCAGGGGTAACCCTTATTTGCAAAGAGGACATCCACTAATTCAGTGCTGACAAGATTCATTGGACAACAAAAGTTCAAATTTAATATTCCAGTAATCAAGGTAATAAAATAAGATACAGATGTACAATTTCACTGTAGTTTAGTTTGTCTTCTCATGGATTCTAGGATTTCTGGGCTCTTCTTACTTTTGTGAGCAGTTTTGGGTCCATCATCTAAGGAAAGGCATATTGGAGGCTGCCCAGAGAAGGTTCACACAGCTAATATTAGGTATAAAGGGACAGTCTTATAGGAGAGGTTGAGTAGGTTGGACCTGCACACATTGGAGTTTAGAAGAATGAGCGGTGACCTTATTTAAACATGGCATGGAGGTGCCAGCGTTGGACTTGGGTGGACAAAGTTTAAATCTCGCAATACCAGGTTATAGTCCAACAGGTTTATTTGGAAGCACGAGCTTTCAAAGCGCTGCCCCTTCATTGGGTAGCTGTGGAGCAAGATCATAAGACACAGAAGTTATAGCAAAGCATCGCAATGTCATGCATGAAACCAATATGATAGATTGAAAAAATCTAGAGTAGATTAGATTCCCTACAGTGTGGAAACAGGCCCTTCGGCCTAACAAGTCCACACCGACCCTCTGAAGAACAACCCACCCAGACTCATTCCCCTACATTTACCCCTTCACCTAACACTACAGGCAACTTCTCATGGCCAATTCACCTAACCTGCACATCTTTGGACTGTGGGAGGAAACTGGAGCAAACCCATGCAGATACGGGGAGAATGTGAAAACTCCACACAGACAGTTGCCTGAGGCTGGAATTGAACCCCGGCCCCTGGCGCTGTGAGGCAGCAATGCTGACCACTGTGCCACTATGCTTTCCCGTGCTGTTAAGTCTTCAACCTTTTAAAATGGGATGCTCAATTTATCATCTCAGGCGCTTTGCACGACACTGATCTATTGCTATAAATTCTGTGCCTTATGATCATGCTCCACAGCTACCTGATGAAGGAGCAGCGTTCCAAAAGCTAGTACAGGTAGACGATCCTTTATCCGAAAAGCTCAGGACCAGCTGTTTCTCGGAATTCAGAATTTTTCGGTTTACGGAATAAGTGACAGTTTAATTGTGAAATTTTTAAAAATCTTACCGGAGGAGCAGACTTCTAAGGAAGAACAGGATGGTCGGTGCTTGGCCACATTACATCTGAGTTACGACTTGTGTTAACTGTTTGTATGCCAAACAACCTTATTAATGAGAAAACAATTCACAAAATAAACCTTAAGATTTCGGAGCTTTTCGGTTTTTGGATGTTCGGATAAAGAGTCTTCTGCCTGTATTTCCAAATAAAACTGTTGGACTATAACGTGGTGTTGTGTGATTTTTGACTTTATTTAAACATGAAAGAATATTTGGGGATATAACAGGGCAGATACAGAGAGATTGTTTCTCCCTGAGGGAGAGTCTAGAACCAGAGAGCATAATCTCAGAATAAGGGATCACACAATTAAGATAGAGATGAGGAAGAATTGCAGGAGGTTGTGAATCTGTTCAATGCTTTACCACAGAGGGATGTCGAGGCTGAGTCATTAACTATATTCAAAGCTGAGAGAGATAGATTTTAATCAGTGAGAGAATCAAGATTAACCAAACCAGAAGTTGCTGGAAAAGCTCAGCAGATCCGGCAGCATATGAGGAGAGAAATCAGAGTTTACATTGCGGGTCCAGAGGCCCTTCCTCAGAACCCTAGATTACTGAGGAAGAGAAGGGAACAAATCACAGAGGCATTGGCAAAAATTTTCCAGGTTACTCTGAACACAGCATTAGTCCCAGGGGGACGGGGTGGGGGCAGGATTGCAAATGTGACCCATTATTTAAGAAATGGACAAAGGATAATCCAGGAAACTACAGGACTGTCAGCTTAACATCAGTCATGGGAAATCTAATGGAGGCCACAATACAGGATAAGGTAAACATATGCTTAGAGAGAAAAGAGTTAATACAAGGCAGTTGACCTGTCTTTGTCAAGGGCAGGCCATGTTTGAGTTCTTCGATGAGGTGACATAGGCAGTCAATGAGGGTGGAGCTATGGATGTTGTATAGTTGGACTTTCAGAAATCGTTTGATATGATGCCAGTTGGTAGGTTGGTTAGCAAATTGTAAATGTTTGGGATGAATGGGTCCTTGGTAGCATGGTTTAGAAGTCAGCTAAAAGATAGAAACAGAGAGTAGGTATAAATGGGCATTTCTCGGATCGGAGATGCACTAAAAGTGTTCTTCCCCAGGGATCAGTGTCGGGACTCTTGCTTTTTCTGATTTAGGATAAAGAAGAATATCTAATTCCACTAGTTGGTATGTCAGGAACCAGCAGTCACAACTTCAAGATCGTTAGAAACAAAGCTCAGCGTGAGATGAGGAGAAACTTCTTTTATTCAGAGTTAAAAAATCACACAACACCAGGTTATAGTCCTGCAGATTTATTTAGAAACTTTAGCTTTTGAAGAACTGCTTCTTCCTCTGGTGGTTGTGGAGAATAGGATCATAAAACACAGAATGTATAGCCAAATGAGTACAGTGTCATGGAGATATGATAATACATTAAACAATTTTAGATCAAGTCTTTCATCTTTTAGAATGGGATGTGTTGGTTTCTGTTCTTTGATAAGTAAATCTCAGAACTTCTTTTAAAATACAGTTTCAAGAATTTTCTAACAATAGGTGCCATCTCAGCATAGACAATGCTCTAAAGAATGAGGTCTGCCTGTGTCCCAATATTAAGTTAGAAGCAGCAGCGCTTCGAAAGCTAGTGTTTCCAAATAAACCTGTTGGACTATAGCCTGGTGGTGTGTTATTTTTAATTTTGTCCAACACCAGCACCTCCAAGTCTTTACTCAGAGAAGTTGTTAGGATTTGGAATGTGCTGTCTGGTAGAGTGGGAGAGGCAGATTCCATAGGAGATTTCATAAGAGGGCTGGATGTATATTAGAAAGGGTGAATACGTAAATTAGAGGACTACAGAGACAAGGCTAGAGGGTGGGACTAGCTGGGTAGCTCTTTGGGAGCTAGTACAGACATGATGAGTTGAATAGTCTCCTCTACCTCAAAATCCTATGACTCTAACTCTGCCCTGCTCACACCAATGCAGAGCAAAGATGCAGCAAAGCTGTTGGAAATAACAGAGTTTCCCGTCAATTAATATAATAACAAAAAGTGCAAATATTAGGTCATATGAATATTAGGGCCCTATTTGAGGTTTCTGGAATTACTCTACAGAAGCTGGTTTCTTGTCATCAAATCACCCTTTATTTATTAATGAACAGTCTTCACTCTAGTTACTGCCTCGCACAGAGTCAGCTACCCGAGTGTCAGTATCCCTGACACTCAACCTTTTTGTCTGTCAGCCAGGGCTCCCTGATTGGAACAGATTAGCAAGCTCCGATCAAGGGACTCTTATTCTCTGATGTTCAGCTGGCTGATTTCATTGTAATCTCTCCAGGTTTCTTCGCACACTAGCTAAAATTCAGGCCAGTCCAGATGGCTGCAACTGAAAATGCAGAACTCCCTTAAAGTTGGAAATGTTGCAGCAATGTTTTATTTGGAGATAGGGAATAAGTCTGATTTTTCAGTTAAATGCAAGGCTTAAGATTCTAGTCTGGTCTAGCTGTTAACCTAGAGTCCTGCCTACTGCTGCTGGTTTTATTACAGACTGACTCAAGGGTTTAGAAGTACACTATTAAAATACCAAGGCTTTTCGGATCCTTGCCCATTGATGAATCATTTAGTCCAGCAAGTGAATATCCATCCCTCTGGTCGTAATCCATTGAGACTTTAGGAGATGGATAGTGACTTTTCGGACCACTGCCAGTGTAATGAGTTTCAACGTGTCTATTTGTGATTGATCCAGGCTCAGAGACAGTGGATCTGTGAATTCATTGTCTTGCTATTTTGGAATGTATTGAAACAATGATGAGTGCAAAGTTCCACCTGTGAGATTAACCTGCTGTGAATGTACTAGCGAAGCTTTTCGTCAGCTTGGCATTCATGAGATCTGCAGCCATCGTAAAGTCCAACAAAGTCCATTTTTAAAACAAAAATAAAGTATAGGTTTTAGAACAATCTGTACACCTCTTCATGTCTGTGGGCATGATTTGCACACTTCAAAGTGACTTGCTGAGTACTTCTTTCATTCTTCAGCAATACACTTCACTGTTGCTTAGTGAGTGCTCTCTGCTAGAAGAAGCTTTCTCACAAAGATTGCTCACTTTCCCTTAAAGCAATTATCTTCAGCTAAAATGCTGGATTCTAAGACTCATTCAAAGAGTTCCTTAAAACATGCCCTCACAAATGCCAACTATCTGGAAAGTACTTGGAACTCCCAACTTTGTGGTGAGTGTATCATATACCCTTTCTGTGGGCAAATATTACAGTTTCTAATCCAGCTCAAAGCACCTGCATCAAAAAAAAACTAAGGATATTCACCCAAATATTTTCAATAGTTTGCCAATAGGAAAGAAAGTTCACACAGCTTCCCTATAACATCCTAACATTCACCCATCCTCTATATTTATATCTTGTCCAATCAGAACAACACACAATGCACCTTTTCACCAACCGAACATTAATTTCAACCTCAAAACAACTACAGAACTTGCTAGAAAAACTCAGCAGGTTCTGACAGCATCTGTGGAGAGAAATCCAAGTTAACACTCTGAGTCCAGTAACTCTACTTTTGAACTGATTTATTTCAGTGTTATGTTTGCAATTCTAGCATGAGGCAGTTCCCTTAGCCAATCCATATCGCAGCTTTGACTTGTTTTACTACGAATGCTAATCTCACCAAAGGCCAGATTCAAGATATATATCCCAACTACAATCTCAGTTCGCTCCTCTGTTTTTTTCCTAAAGTTGTATTTGATACTTTAAAAATAGGCAACTTAGAGACTTCTTAACATCATACTGGTAATGCTGGAAAATAGGATTTCAATATTCAGGTGGTTATTTTTGACTGGTATGGATTTGATGGGCTGAAGGGCCTTTTTATGTGCTATAGATGTCTATGACTTGATATTAATTAAGGCTTTTCAGCATTCATTTTATATGCAGTACAATTCATGACTTAAGCCTTATTAGTGACACAACCTGCTGAAGTCTAACAAGTAGATACGGAAAGTAAATGGAGCAGTTATTAATTGGCATTGTATCTCAGTCAATATCGCTATTAGAGTAGAACTGAAAACAAGCAAAAGATCTTTTATATTTTACATAGTTACTGGAGAGTGATGGAAGCTCTTTCCAATTCCGTAGCGGATTCAGTATTCTGTAAGTTTCAATGAGTTCCCATCTCATCCTTTTAAATTGCATCAAGTACAGGCTCAGCGTCTTCAACTGCTCCTCATACAACAAGCCCTTCATCCCTGGGATCAGTCTTGTAAACCTCCTCTGGACCCAAAGCTTACTTCTTTAGATATGAGGCCCAAAACTACTCGCAATATTTCAAATGTGGTCTGATCAGAACTTATACAGCCTCAGCAGTACATCTCAGCTCTTGCATTCCAGCCATCTTGAAATCTAGAAAACAAACCAGTTAGTTTGTGCATAGCAAACTCCCATCAACAGAAATGTGATAATGATTGGATAAAAAACTCAAAGAATTGCAGATGCTGTAAATCAGAACGAAAACAGAAATAGCTGGGAAACCTCAGCATGTCTGGCAGCACCTGTAGAGAGAAATCAGAGTTAACGTTTCGGGTCTGGAGGAGGAGTAACCGGAGCATTAACTCTGGTCTCTCTTCACTTCTCTAACTTCTGCGAGACCTGCTGAGCTTTTCCAGCAACTTCTGTTAATGATCGGGCAGTCGGTTTGAGAGATGTCAGCTGAGGGATAAATGTTGACTGGGACAGCAAGAGAAATTCAAACACAAAAGGCAACAAAGGAAAAACAGTGGATTCTGGAAACCTACAATAAAATCAAAAATATTGGGAATATTCAGCAGATCTGATGGAGAGACAAACAGAATGAACATTTCAGATGCTGGCCTTTCATCAGAACTTCAAACATCAGATGTGGTGAAAGAATTGAAACACTAAAGCTGCATGACTAATCAAATGCTCCACTCACTGTTTCCAAAAAGCAAAGTTTTTTACACCAGACATAATTCACTTGGTCTTCCTCGAAATATCATCATGGGAGCTTTCACATACACATAGGAAAACCTGGGAGAAAGTCAGGACTGCAGACTCTGGAGATCAGATTCGAGAGTGTGGTGCTGGAAAAGCACAGTAGGTCAGGCAGCATCCGAGGAGCATGAGATTCCATGTTTTGGGGATGATTACTGATGAAGGGCTTATGCCTGAAATGTTGATTTGCCTGCTCCTCCGATGCTGCCTGACCTGCTCTGCTTTTCTAGCACCACACTCTCGACATGTGAAAGCCTGACCTGGCTTCAGCTATCTGGACAGCTGTATAAAAGGGCTAGCATAGGCAAGAGGGGCTGCATGGTCTCATTTGATTCCACATCATTTTACAATTCTATAGCATGATTTAACAAAGCTCAAGTCAATTCCTTTAGCCTGTGTATCACACACCATACCTGCCCCGCAGCATGAGAAAATTACAAAAGTCAGTACACTCACTGCAAAGGACAGACAGTAAAAACCTGAGGAGTTGAAAGCTTATAAATAGGAGCTTGAAATAGCGAAATTGATGTTGAAAGTTTGCTGAATAAGTTAGAGAAAAGTAAAATCAATAGCTCAAGAGGATACAGCTTTCTGTCCACACTTGATAACTTTTATGAATCAAAGTTTTTTTTAATTATTGAAGAGTATGTAATGCTAGAGAAAAGGAATACAAGTTTGGAATGGGGAATGTAAGAACTGGAGAGGCCACTTAGTCCCTTGAGACTTGGTATACCTGCTTAGCATTAGTCCCCATCCACATGTACTTCCCTGAATTTATCTAACACTGATGTCATCTACTAGATGGCTGTTCTTTCTCTCCATTGTGTTAGAGCTAACAATGTCACCTTTTCTTACCCAAGCTCCTAAGTGTTGCACGGATATTAGTCTCATGCACAAAGATGATTACAGAGGAGTGCAGCACAATATGGGCCAGTCAGTCCAAGTCATCCATGTTATAATCCATTTAGTAATCTTCCATCATTCCTCATTTAAACTATTCTAAGTCTCTATTTCTTTTCCCCCTCATATATCCGTCTACCTTCCCAAAAACTGTAACCATATTGTTTGGTTCACGCACTTCCTGTAATAGTCAGCTTCATAGTTTCAGCTCTCTTTAAATAACATTGACTCTTCTGAATTTGCCTCCTGAATTTCTCAGTGAAAATCTTATATCAATGGTCTCATGTTTTCCCATGAAATGAAATGTTCTCTCTATAACCACTCCATAAAAACCTTTCATCATGTTAAAATCTTCCATAACCCCTCAGTCTTCTTTCTTCAGGATGCAAAGGGACCCAAAGTGTTCAATCTTCCAATCTTCAAATTGTAAACAGTTCCACCAATGTAAGGTATCGACTATTGTAAGAGAATAATGGACATGTGTCCATATGCCAACCATATATAACACTCCCACTTGCAGCCGGGATTACGCCTGTATCCAATTCGATGCTGTACAACCTCATGCTAAATACAGGACCCCGCAGGAGCACTTCAATGGATTTCTTACTGTTTGAGTGAGCTCAAGCTGTAGGAGAAGGTGAGGACTGCAGATGCTGGAGGTCAGAGTTAAAAAGTGTCAAAATGTCATTCCTGATGGTGGGCTTATGCCTGAAATGTCAACTCTCTTGCTCCTCGGATGCTGCCTGACCTGCTGTGCTTTTCCAGCACCACACTTTTCATCTGAGTTCAAGATGTGAATGATATCGATGTCTTTTATGAGTCCTCTTGTGAATGAAGAATCTGACGCTGGATCATCAAGGACATACTGTTCTCATTCTTCTTGTTGATGTGTTGGAAGGTTTCAGCAGCTGAACTACCTCTGGCCTTCCCTTGGATACATTAGAGAGGTTTGGTTTGGAGATGATCTATGAACCATGCTTCAGGGTTTGCCTCCAGTTGGACAGACAACTGCAGGGTTCTCCCAGGACAGAGGTGGTCTGTGACAAAGATGTTAGGAAGCTTCTTATTTAGAGCATCCAACAATCATTTGCACTGACCACCTTGTTGTCGTTTGTCCTGAGACAGGTCCACAAATAAGACCTGGCCGACGATTCTATCAATAACTTCCTTGGGCTGTGTGCCTTACAAAAAAATGTACATTACAAATCAACAGAATTGCAAATATATTTTGGCACATCAGAGTGTGACACTTTCTGTTATTTCAAATTGGAAACAGTTTTGCCTGTGGGCTGTATACCTAACGTGGAATGTATTGCATACATATTGAATCTATTACAATTGTATCAAAAGGAACATGATGTTAAGTTGAATTTTCTAACAAATATTGCAATGATCAAGTTGAAATACTTTGAACAGAATAGAATATCCGTTATTGTCACGAGTACTCAAGTACAGCAGCAGAGGGAAATGTTTATAATGTCACGCAACATGGAGCCATCTTAGGTTCAAAGAACTGAGGTACAAATTTGAGATAAATATCAGAGAAATAAAGAGAAAAGTAACATTACCTTAACATTATTCATAGCATAAGCTAGAAAAATGAGAAATAAAATTAAAAAGACAAACATTACAAAAGGCCTGCAGTAGATCAGGGCAGGGAGTCTTTTTTCCAAAGTAGAGATGTCAATTACCAGAAGACATCAGTTCATAGTAAAAGGGGTGAGTTTAAGAGAGATGTGAAAGACACTTTTTTTACACAGAGGTTAGTAAGTTCCTGGAATGCTCTGCCAGTGGAGGTGGCTGCAATAACAACATTTAAAAGACATCTTGACAGATATCAGTGATAAGTGTCGAGTGTGTGTTGCTGGGAAAGCACAGCAGATCAGGCAGCATCGAAAGAGCAAGAGAATAGAAATTCCTGATGAAAGGCTCTGGCCTGAAACGTCGATTCTCCTGCACCTCGAACGCTGCCTGACCTGCTGTGTTTCTCCAGCAACACTCTCGACTCTGATCTTCAGCAACTGCAGAACTCATTTTCTCCCAGATATCAGTGATAGGCAACATGATTTTGTGCAGGGGGAGATCGTGCCTTACCAACTGAATAGAGTTCTTTGAGGAAGTGACCAAGTTGTTAAATGAAGGAAGGGCTGTAGATGTCATATACATGGACTTTAGCAAGATATTTGATAAGGTTCCCCATGGTAAACTAATGGAGAAAGTGAAGTCACATGATTTGCAGGGATTTCTAGCTAGGAGGATAAAGAACTGGTTGAGCAACAGGAGACAGAGAGTTGTAGTTGAAGAGAGTTTCTCGAAATGGAGAAAGGCAACCAATGGTGTTCCACAGGGATCAGTTCTGTGGTCACTGCTGTTTGTGATATACATAAAAAATCTGGAAGAGGGCATTGGTGGTCTGATCAGTAAGTTTGTAGATGACACAAAGATTGGTGGAATAACAGAAAGCATAGAGAACTGTCAAAGAATACAAGAGATTATGAAAAGACTGGAAAGTTGGGCAGAGAAGTGGCAAATGGCATTCGATGCGGGCAAATGTGAGGTGATGCATTTTGGGAAGTCTAATTCTAGAGCGAACTATACTGTAAACAGAAGAGCCTTGGGAAAAGTTGATGGGCAGAGAGATCTGGGAGTTCAGGTCCATTGTACCCTGAAGGTGGCTGCACAAGTTGATAGAGTGGTCAAGAAGGCATATGGTATGCTTGCCTTCATCGGACGGGGTATTGAGTATAAGAGCTTGCAGGTCATGTTAAAATTGTACAAGACATTGGTTCGGCTGCATTTAGAATATTGTATACAGTTCTGGTCACCGCATTATCAAAAGGATGTGGACGCTTTGGAAAGGGTGCAGAGAAGGTTTAAGAGGATGTTCCCTGGTATGGAAGGTGCTAGCTACAAAGAGAGTTTGAGTAGGAGATTGAGGGGGGATCTGATTCAGGTCTACAAAGTCATGAAGGGTATAGACAGGGTAGATAGAGATAAGCTTTTTCCCAAGGTGAGGGATTCAATAACGAGAGGTCACATGTTCAAGGTGAGAGGATAAAAGGTTAAGGGGGATACACATGGAAAGTACTTCACACAGAGGGCAGTAGGTGCCTGGAATGCATTGCTAGCAGAGGTGGTAGATGCAGGTACGGTAGATTCATTTAAGGTGTGTCTAGATAGATGCATGAGTAGGTGGGGAGCAGAGGGATACAGATGCTTAGGAATTGGGCAACAAGTTTAGACAGTAGATTTAGATTAGCACAGGCTTCGATGGCGGAAAAGCCTGTTCCTGGGCTGTATATTTTATTTGTTCTTTGTTCTTTGTGTATATGAATAGACAGGATATAGAGAGAGTAAATTTCTGCAAATGCTGGAATCTGTACTGAAAACAAAATATCTTAGAGAGCACAGTGGGTCAGGCAGTAGCAATGGAGAGAGAGTAAGCTAACATTTTGAGTCTTCAAAAGGGAATAGAGGAAGGTGGACCGCATAGAGGCAACAGGTTTTTAGTTCAGAAAGTACTGTGCTGTCTTTGCCTCTTCCTGTTCTGTACTGTGCTTTGTTCTTTTACAATGACTGCTGGGTTTTTTTATGAAGTTGATTGAGAGATAAACATTAATCAGGACATTGGGAGTTCCTCACTTGCTCTTTACTGAGAGGTCAGACATCTAACATCTCCTCTGAACAGTGGCACCTGCAACAGTGTGGCACTCATTCAGGACTGTGGTGGAGTACCAGGCTTGCGTTTTTACACACAAGTGACAGGATTGAGTCACTTTATTCCATTGAAGATGACTTCTGGATCCAATGTAACTGCTTCCATTCTCTATGTTTGCAGTCGAGTGAAAGACCTAAGATGACACCTACCTTTAGATGGCAATTTGTTAAAATATATTGGCCCTTAACAGAGGAAAACATCCTCTTCAAAGAAAGGAGTTGACGTAAGTGTTTTTCATAAAATCGTGAGCTGCGTTTTCTGCCTGTGACATAAACTGCATGGTGAGAGGGTTAAAGGATGCATTACATCATTTTAATGTCCAACCATGTGTGGTAACAATTGTTGTAATGACATAATTAAGTGAATGAAATTTTGGTTAGGTGTTAGACCAGGAGGATGGTTTATTCACTATTAAATTTGCTGTCACTTTAATGTCAAGAAGATTACTGCCAGAAAATTAAACCGCAGATGATGAAAACCCATTAGTCTTACTGCTGGAAGTGCAGACAGCATGCCTCACAAGTAGACTGCATACTTAACTCAAACTCCCAGAGAAAAAGCCAGTTTCCACTTGCTAACTTGTTCCAGAATATAACAATATTAGTTTGCCATTGACCAACCCATCAGTCACAATCTGTCTTATAAGGATTGCTGGATATTGGAATGTGCACAGGAGCTAGCTTGCAAGCAACATTGGGAGGTAGGTCTGTCAGAGGCTGGAGTGTTGTCACCTCAGGCCCAATCTTCCCGGAAGCAAACAAAGGCCATCCTCACCCCTAACAGAAGAGGAAAACCAATTTTCAAAATTTACTGCCCTGCGTGTGAGTTAATTAACAGGCATGTTGACATCTTCATGATGGCAAATACTTTCCACAGGACCATAAGATGTAGCTGCAGAAGTAGGCTATTTGGCCCATTGACTTTATTCCACCTTTTAATGAGATCATGGCTGATCTGCTAATTCTCAACTGCCTTATCTCCATAATGCTTGATTCCCTTACCCTGTCACAGCAACCTGTGCAAGACTTGCCAGATCATCGGCATGGATGCTACCATCACACGTACATGACAGGTATTCATGTGACTCAGCCAATGTTGTCTACCTCATATGTTTCAGGCAAGGATGCCCCAAGCCAAGGTACATTGGCAAGACCATGCAGATACTATTACAACAGATGAAAGGACGTGGCACAATAATCGCCCAGACAGGGATGTTCACTTCCAGTCAGGTACACTTTAGCAAACAAGGACATTCAGCCTCTGATCTTCAAGTCAGTATCCTCCAATGCAGAATTGCTAAGCAGAAATTGACAGCCAAGTTCCATACCCATGAAGATGGCCTCAACCGTGATCTTGGGTTCATGTCGCACTACATGTGACCCCACCACACTGTTCTGTATCTGTAAAATCTTCCTTACTGTCCTGGTTTGACACCATCACCTCTCAAGTTTAATTCATTTTTACAGTTTTGGCTTACTTGTTATTTTAGTTAGACTCTCGGATGCAACGCTTATACCTATCACGTTATTCCAGCCATTTGGTTTGTCTCCAGCAGCACCTTATTTTTAAGTTTTCGTAATTATCACACTGCCTCATTTAATCGGATTATAGGTCATTCCTTCACTTGTTACTCAGCTGTTGACACTTTACTCACACTGTCTGACACTCTCGATCACCTGCAGAGACTTATTATTCAGTCTATAGACACTCCTTTCACACCATTTACATGATCTTTGGATCTCTCTGCCAATAAACTCTGTGCCTGTATGCTTCTTTCTCACTTCACCCGATGAAGGGGCAATGCTCCGAAAGCTTGTGATCTCAAATAAACCTTTTGGACTATAACCTGGTGTCGTGTGACTTCTGACATCATCACAGATAATCAACTGAGGTGATTTGGCCTGAGGGTCACCAGAGCTCAGGCAAGGGGAGATGTTGAGAAGAAACGTCCTTTATGGTAACCTCAGCTGGTGTAGGAATTTGACTGAAAATCAAGTACACACTCAGTTAATGACACATCTGCTCTGAATGGTCACAGCTACAGCAATGCAATATTCTCAGTACGTACTGAGATATCACCATAGGTTTTGGGGTAAATTTCCTCTTCCCGTCCTCACTGTAGTTGATCCACCATACATCTGGATAAGTGGGAAAGCCAATTCTTGAGGCCAGAGTCAGAAATGTTTCTGCTGAGCTAATGGAGCAGTAGAAGGTCTGGTTTGCTTACAGATAACATAAGGCTAAAATAAGGAAGAAAGATTCCCATTTATGTAGCACCTTTCACAAACTTAGCAAAATCCCTGAAGTGCCTTGGAGTCAATGCAGTACTTTTGAACTGTAATTAATTGATTTGGACTCTACACTAAATCCAGGAGTAGGGAAAGTCTTGTTGAGAAGTAACCCTAATTGTAAAAATGACAGTCACTAATTTAAAATGCAAACTAACCTGATTTATTGGACAATGAGGTTTAATATTAATGCTTCATTCATTAAGGCTTGTCAGGATAGACAAGTTGAACATAGGAACATAGGGATTAGGAATGGGAGCAGTCAATTCAGCCCTTCGAACCTGCTCTGCTATTTAACATGACCATGGCTGATCTAAACATGGATCAATCCAACTTTCCCTTAGATGCTGGGAAATCTGGGAGCCTTCTCTTGTTGGTGCTTGAGACCTGGTCTCTTGATGCACAACATCCCTTGAGATTTTGGCTCAGTCAACTCAACTCTAATGTGCATTCAGATCTGTTTGCAACTTTAAGATTTGAACTCTTGCAGATCCGTTTTTTAATTAACTCACAGCTCCCCAGTCTAAATGAAGTGCTGAAGCTGCACAGATCTCAGATGCTGATATTACATGTTTTTCCCAGTACCTCATAAGTCAGTAGACAATAAACAATAGACAATAGGTACAGGAGTAGGTCATTCTGCCCTTCGAGTCAGCACCACCATTCATTATAATCATGGCTGATCATCCACAATCAGTATCCTGTTCCTGCCTTTTCCCCATAACCCTTGATTCCATTATCTCTAAGAGCTCTATCTATCTCTTTCTTGAAAGTATCCAGAGACTTGGCCTCCACTGCCTTCTGGGGCAGAGCATTCCATACACCCACCACTCTCTGGGTGAAGAAGTTTCTCCTCAGCTCTGTTCTAAGTGGCCTACCCCTTATTTCTAAACTGTGTCCTCTAGTTCAGCACTCACCCATCAGTGGAAACATGCTTCCTGCCTCCAGAGTGACCAATCGTTTAATAATCTTATACATCTCAATCAGATCCCCTCTCAGCCTTCTAAACTCAAGCGTATACAAGCCCAGTCGCTCCAATCTTTCAGCATAAGATAGTCCCGCCATTCCAGGAATTGACCTCGTGAACCTATGCTGCACTCCCTCAATAGCCAGAATGTCTTTCCTCAAATTTGGAGACCAAACCTGTGCACAATATTCCAAGTGTGGTCTCACCAGGGCCCTGTACAGCTGCAGAAGGACCTCTGCTTCTATACTCAATTCTTCTTGTTATGAAGGCCAGCATGCTATTAGCTTTCTTCACTGCCTGTTGTACCTGCATGCTTGCTTTCATTGACTAATGTACAAGAGCACCTAGATTTTGTTGTACTGCCCCTTTACCTAACTTGACTCCATTTAGGTAGTAATCTGCCTTCCTGTTCTTGCCACCAAAGTGGATAGCCACACATTTATCCACATTAAACTGCATCTGCCATGCATCCGTCCACTCACCTAGCCTGTCCAGGCCACCCTGTATTCTCCTAACACCCTCCTCACATTTCACCCTGCCACCCAGCTTTGTGTCATCAGCAAATTTGCTAGTATTACTTTTAATACCTTCAGCTATATCATTAATGTACATTGTAAAAAGCTGCGGTCCCAGCATTGATCCCTGTGGCACACCACTTGTCACTGCCTGCCATTCCAAAAGGGAAGCCATTTATCACTATTCTTTGTTGCCTGTCAGCCAACCAATTTTCAATCCATGTCAGTATTTTGCCCCTAATACCATGCGCCCTAATTTTGCTCACTAACCTCCTATGTGGGACTTTATCAAAGGCTTTCTGAAATCCAGGTATACTACATTCACTGGATCTCCCTTGTCCATCTTCAGAGTTACATCCTCAAAAAATTCCAGAAGATTAGTCAAGCATGATTTCCCCTTCATAACTCCATGCTGTCTCTGACCTATCCTGTTATGCTATCCAGATGTGTCGTAATTTCGTCTTTTATACTTGGCTCCAGCACATTTCCCACCCCGAGGTGAGACTAACTGGCCTATAATTCTCTATTTTCTCTCTCCTTCCTTTCTTAAAAAGTGGGACAACATTAGTCACCCTCCAATCTGCAGGAACTGATCCTGAATCTATAGAACATTGGAAAATGATCACCAATGCATCCACGATTTCTAGAGCCTCCTCCTTCGGTACCCTGGGATGCAGACCATCAGATCCCAGGGACTTTAGCCCTAGCAATCCATAACACTGGATTTTTATGGCATTCTGCAGTTCAGTAAAAGTTACGTTAGATCCCAGCTAAGCATAATATTGGGTTCTTATGACAACTCCTCAATGTGTAGCAATTACTTTATTCATAAATGAAACCAATTCCTTGATTTTTTGGCAATTCCTTATCCCTGCGATTATATACATTAATGGGTACTGTCCTATGCAAATGCTAGTATCCTAGCCACTGTTCTTTTACTAATTCCTAACTCTCTTGCTCTCTTTCTCTCCCCCCTCCAACAAATGGCCCTTAACAATTGTCCTGTAATGAATGGCAGCCCTTGGCCAGTGCAAAGTCTCTAGTGGTGCACTTTGTTTGCCGATAACTTTGCTACGCTTAATCCAAGCCCATGAATCAACACAATTAGCAGTTCCTAACCCAATAGTTGCAACATTTGACAAGCCTGAAAAGTGCTCCTAGCTTCCCCACAATAATCTAACTTTAATTTGTACCCTTAATCAAATTGCACAGGCAATTCTTCCAGCTAATGGAAGACTGATGAGCTTGACCTGCTGATGCTTATGTGTGTCCTTGTTCCACCTCCACGTGTTCTATATTAAAGCTACATCACAGTATTTAGATCAGATTACTTACAGCGGCCCAACAAGTCCACACCGACCCGCCGAAGCGCAACCCACCCAGACCCATTTCCCTACATTTATCCCTTCACCTAACACTACGGGCAATTTAACTTAGCCAATTCACCTAACCTGCACAGTTTTTTGGACTGCGGGAGGAAACTGGAGCACACGGAGGAAACCCACGCAGACACGGGGAGAACATGCAAACTCCACACAGAGAGTCGCCTGAGGCGGGAATTGAACCTGTGAGGCAGCAGTGCTAAGCACTGTGCCACCGTGCCGCCCACAATTTAGCACTTAAAAAGATGCCAACTTTAAGATTTTCTTAACAAATTGCTCAAGACTCACAGATTTTATACATATATATAATAAAATACATATAAATTAAAGCCTTTCATCATTAAGCTTATGTACAATATAATTTGATAATTTAAAGTTATTAATTATGCAGATATGCCTGGATGGAGGGAGAGATGACTAACAGGATTGAACTGTAGAGATTCAAACCTTCTAGCAGAGTCCTAGCATATAACTACTGAAATTGAAATGCAGGAGACATGGGACACTTAACAAACTTTCCCAATCAGCCATCTGATTTTGACTAGAAAACCTGGTTGTGAGACAAATGTTACACAGGAAACATGGGGAAAGTGCTCTAGCACAGGGTCTTTGGATTTTCATACAAGCTCTGGTCAGACACCTGAGTTGTTTTCAGATAATGTTTGTTAACTGTACATGATGGTAAAGCTGCAGAACAGCATGCACTGAGTTGTACAGTTTCCAACCTCCGAGCAGAGACGTGTATAACTATCGAGGCCATCATTACATCACAATTTACTTTGGTGGCTCATTTATGTATTCAGTAAAACCCCTTCTTTGCAGAGAGCTCTCCTGCTTCCTTTGAAATAGCATCAGAAGATCTTTACTTTCACCTGAGAGGACAGAAGAGGCCTGGATTTATACCTACATAGGACTGAGCTTCCAGATGTTCCAATGTTTGATTTGCACTTCATCCAAAAGACAACTCCTCCAACATCTCCCTGGGATGACACTGGGATATCAGCCTGGACTTGGTGCTGAAATTTGCAAATTTGTACAATTTGCTTTTCAGGATTTTGCACAATTTGTCAAACTCATACTGAGCGAAGATCTTTAGTTGAGAAAGTGTGAAGACAGTTTTTCTCCTGAAGGATGCATTATTTTATTGCAAGTCCGAGTTGTGTTCAGGGATCTATTAAGAGATGTGAGAGAAGTGCAAAGTCCTTCAATTATCTGAGATGGCATTCAGTCACTGTAAATGCTATTATTTCTCTGCTACTTAATCGACTCCTGCTCTTTCCAAGTGCTGTTTGTGTAAATCAAGACAGAGCCACCTAGTGATGATACCAGAAACTGACCGTTTTCCCAGAAAACCAACATTTCAACTGAATACCAAAATAAACGGATGATGGAAATGAAGAACAAATGCTGGCCTTCCTTAGATGTACATCCCATGAAAGAGGAATCTTAAAAAAAAATGAAATAAACTGAAAAAGTGCTCAAAATACTCAGCTATGTGATGAGCAGCGATGGTGAGATGAACAGTGTTAATGCTTCAGATCTATGACCTTTCATCTGAATGGGGAAAGTTTGGAAATGTATGAGATCCTGGAGCAGTGAAAAGAGGGAAATCATAGAGTCATAGAGATTTACAGCATGGAAACAAACCCTTCAACCCAACTTGTCCATGCCAACCAGATATCCTAAACTGATCTAGTCCTAATTACCATTATTTGGCCTATATTATTTGGCGGTGCAGGCTCGAAGGGCTGAATGGCCTACTCCTGCACCTGCACCTATTGTCGATTGTCTATATCCCTCTAAATCCTTCCTAGTCATATAACCATCCAGATGCCTTTTAAATGTTGTAATTGTACAAGACCCCACTACTTCCTCTGACAGCCCATTCCACACACACACCACCCTCTGTGTGAAAACGTTGCCCTTATGTCCCTTTTAAATCCTTCCCCTCTCACCATAAGCCTATGCCCTCTCATTTTGGACTCCCTAACCCTATGTTATGAAGATGTGGGTTTACATTTAAGAGAGTTAAAAGCAGTAGAACTACCAGACCCAGCATCAAGTGCACTCAAAAATGGTAGCAAAGTAATACTGGGTCAAACCACTCAATTAGCTTGTTGCTTGCAGACTAAAGCAAGTTTGAATTTGGCCCATCCATTTAAATTATACCTGAAACATAACAAACTCCAATTAAGTTTGAATTGAGGATATTGACAATCTTAAAGGCCAATGACACAATCCGATCTCTGGAGTATAAGACCGGGGGAAAATTGAAAATTGAGAGGAGATCTGCCACACCCGAACATGAAAGAGACTGCTTGAAAAAAATCCCTCTTAAAAGTCCCTTTTCGATCAGTAACCTGTAACGCATAAATTCCTAACAAGGAGAAAAGAAGACACAGGAAGATCTGTAGACCAGAACATACAGCTGCCTGGTTTTGAGATAAGAAGTGTTGTTTTGTAAATTTTAATTGGGAGTTTTATCGGAATAGTACTATAGAAGGGAAGCTAAAAGATAGGTTAGAGAAAGAAATTGTAAATAGTGGTTAGTTAATTATTCTCTGTTATACTTTAAGAAATAAAATTGTTAATTTTTACTTTAAATAGTTCTTGGCCACTCGATCTTTACAGATTACTGCACAGTATAAATCTTTTCTGTGTGACTGATTGTAAATTAAGCAGGAGGGTTTAACCCATGCTGTAATCATTTGTGGGCTCGGCTCTGTGATCTGAACTGGTTTTGACAGATTTGAATAGATTTGGGGGTATGAAAAATCACAACAGATTTAAACACTTGCAGGTTAGTGTCCTAGATCTTTAAATAAAATGTAGGTGAGACAATTTGTTTAATTGCAGTGACTTGTGGCTGACTAAATGAAAAGTGAGAGAAATGACTCTTAAGATTGCTAAAGAGGTTCTGGGATTTGAAGATGATTCTCAAATTTGCCAAGCAAGTTTAGAAGGAAAGAAAAAGGCCATACTTTTAGAATTCGCAAAGAAGTTAGATTTGGGTTTAACCAAGGACAAAAGTAAAGTTGAAATGGTAAGGGAGTTACTCAAACACTTAGGTCTGTCAGAGACACAGACAAGTACAGTAGAGGTAGAAAAGCTTAGATTACACTTGAGGAAAATGGAGTTAGAAGATAAACAAAGGGAGAGAGAAAGAGAAAGATAGAGTGAGAAGAAAAGGAGGGAGAGAGAAAGTTCTTGCCTGAGCAAAGAGAGAGAGAAAATGTTGAATCAGGTGAACTATTTAGGAAAGGTGCCAGATAGGGAAAAAAAAGGTATCAGGTATATTATGTGAACATGTTGAAACTGTATTATACCAGAGAGAAAGAACTGGAGAAACAGGTGTTAGTTACTGCCCGCAGAATGAGGAATCAAATCCAGATGGTATGGATTTTGAAGTGCCTCAAAAATAGATTAAAAAATAAAAAAGTGCTTGAGGATAGATTAGTAAGCTATCTGTCTCAGGAGCAGAGAACAGAGTTGAAATATTTGTGACTGCAGTACAAGGACATATGTAAGGATCATATGGGGAGGACTAATGCTGTTGTACATAAAGTAGACGTAGGGAATACTGTTCCGATAAAATAACACCCCTATTGACTTAATCCTCGCAAAGCCAGAGAGGTCCAGATGGAGGTGGAGGCCATGCTTGATGAGGACATCATCAAACCAAGCCAGAGTGAGTGGAGTTTGCCAACTGTCTTAGTTCCCAAACCGGACAGGACTCAACGATTCTGAGTGGATTACCGGAAGGTCAACACCATTGCAAAATCCGACTCATATCCAATTCCTAGATTAGAGTACTGTATCGAGAAAGTTGGACAAGCCAGTTACATCACCAAATTGGACTTAATTCAGGGTTACTGGCAAGTATATTTATCAGAGACGGTGAAAGAAATGTCTGCGTTTGTGACCTCAAATGGACTATATCAGTTTAAAGTGATGCCCTTTGGAATGAAGAACGCACCCACCACATTCCATAGACGGGCGGCACGGGGCACAGTGGTTAGCACTGCTGCCTCACAGCACCAGAGACCCAGGTTCAATTCCCAACTCAGGCGACTGACTGTGTGGAGTTTGCGCATTCTCCCCATGTCTGCGTGGGTTTCCTCCAGGTGCTCCGGTTTCTTCCCACAGTCCATAGATGTGCAGGTCAGGTGAATTGGCCATACTAAATTGCCCGTAGTGTTAGGTAAAGGGGTAAATGTAGGGGAATGGGTGGGTTACGCTTCGGCGGGTCTGTGTGGACTTGTTGGGCCTAAGGGCCTGTTTCCACACTGTAAGTAATCTAATCTAAAAAAATTCATGAACAGAGTTGTGGCTGGGTTAACAAACCATGCAGTCTATTTTGATGATGTAGTGATCTTTAGTAAATCCTGGAAAGATCACTTGGTACAGTTGGCAGGGCTCTTTGAACAACTGCGAGAAGCAAAATTGGTGATAAACTTAAATAAAACTGAATTCACAAAAGCAGAGGTGACTTTCTTGGGACATAACATTGGTCATCGCCGACCCCATGGAATGCAAAGACGAAGGCCATTGAGGAATTTCCATGACCAACCTCGAAGAAAGAGGTGCTTCGATTCTTTGGACTCTCCGTATTCTATTGGAAGTTTGTTCCAAACTTCAGCAGTGTAGTAGCACTGTTAACCAATTTGCTGAAGAAAAACACAAAGTTTCAGTGGACAGAACAATGCAGAACAACTGGACCCATCACCAAGTATCCTCAAAAATGGTAACAATGTAACTCTAGGTCAAACTACTTGATTAGTGCATTGTTCAAAAACAAATTTGAATTTGGCCAATCACATTAAATTATACCCGAAACATATCAAACTCCAATCAAGTTTAAATTGAGTGTATTAACAGTCTTGAAAGCCAATGACACAATCTGGAGTATAAGACCGGGGGGGGGGGGGAATTGAACAGTTGAGAGGAGATCTGCCGTGTCCGAGCATGAAAGAGACTGCTTGAAACACTATCTCTCTTAAAAGTCCCCTTTCGATCAGTAACCTGTAATGCAGAAATTCCTAACAAGGAGAAAAGAAGACACAGGAAGATCTGTAGACCAGAACCTACAGTTGCCTGGTTTTGAGATTAGAAGTGTTGTTTTGTAAATTTTAATTGGGAGTTTTTTCAGACTCGTATTATAGAAGGGAAGCTAAAAGATGGGTTAGAGAAAGAAATTGTAGATAATGGTTAGTTAATTATTCTCTGTTGTATTTTAAGAAATAAGGTTGTTAATTTTTACGTTAAATATTGGACATTCGATTTTTATAGACTACTGCATGGGATAAATCTTTTCTGTGTGGCTGATTGTAAATTAAGTAGGTGGGCTTACCCCGTGTCATTACACCTGGGGGAAAAAAGACCTTGTCTATTCAACCTGTCCATGCCCCTGATGATTTTATAAGGTCACCCCTCAGCCTCCAACCCTCCAGGGAAAACAGCACCAGCCTATTCAGCCTCTCCCTATAGCTCAAATGCTCCAATGCTGGCAACATCCTTGAGAATCTTTTCTCGAGATCCTTTCACAACATCTTTCCTGTAGCAGGGTGACCAGAATTGCAGGCAATATTCCAAGCTGAAAAGAAGAACAAATGGAAAGGACTAACTGATAAAGCGTTTGATGCAAGATCTAGGAGAATGTGACTGCGATAAGTTAAAAGGACATGCGTCTCAAGGACCGCAAATAGCAAGTTGTGAATAGTTACTGTCTGAAAGGAGAGGAAAACAAGTGGGGGGGGGAGGGGAAACAAACCAGCAAAGAAAAAAGGAAATAAACGAATTCAATTTAGTATTGAGTCTGGAAAGATGAGATTCTGCTCATTAATTTTATATTGATCCTAGTTAGCACAGTGTGGGATGTCAGACTTGGAGAGGGCAGCGTATTAAAATGACTGGTGGGTCATTAACTATACTCAAGGGTGAGATACATTTTGTAGTCAGTAGGGGAGTCAATGGAGAAACAGCAGAAAACTGAAGTTGAGGATTATCAGATCAGCCATGATCTTGTCGAATGGTGGGCTGAACGGTCGACCTTTGCTCCAATGTCTTATGGATTGTCAGTATTTCTGTAGAGCTATCAGGTGGGTAGGGTTTTGTTTTAATTGCTCGAAGGATGTGGGTGTCGCTGGCTGGGCAAGTATTTATTGGCCGACTGTAGTTGCCTTTGAGAAGGTGGTGATGAGCTGCCTTTTTGAACCGCTGCAGTCCACTTGTAGGAGAATAGTGCATTAGCATCTCTGAGCTAGGATAAGTGGTATCTGAACAACAAGAGACAACCACATTGCTGTGTGCCTTGAGTTACGTATTGGTCTAACCAGATCAGGGATGATTTGATTGCCTTTTCTAACCTCGTGAAGCAGGTGGGTTGTTAGGGCAAGCATTTCAGGCACATCATTAATGCGGCCATATTTTAATTCCAGATTGTGTTGCGCTTATATTCCAGCAGCTATCTGAGTGGGGTTTGAACCCATATCCCGAAAGCATTCTAGCCTGGGCTTCTGGAACATGTGGCCCGTGACTAGACCACTGGTTGGTTAGCTTAGTTGGCTGGATGGCTTGTTAATGATACTAACAGTGGGGGTTCAATTCTTGCACCAGCTGAGGTCACCATGAAGGTCCCAGCTTCTCAACCTTATCTCTTGCCTGAGCTGTGGTGACTCTCAGATTAAACTCTCCACTCTGGACTTTCTCTGACCATAGGTTGTTGACTTTGGTCTTACATCACTACCTTCCTGTAAACATTGGATGTTGCTGCTTCTGATCCTTCTGGATTTTGTGTGTAGATAGATCTCCTGACAAAGGTTGGGAGACCGGAAAACTGAGAACTCCTGAAATGGAAATGGGGAATCGCTGGAGAAACTCAGCAGGTCTGGCAGCATCTGTGGAGAGAGAAACAGTTAATGGTTCAGATCCAGTAAACCTTCTTTGGAATTGGCAATTGGTGGGATTTTTTGAATGCTGTAGAGGAGAAAGCACATGGAACTGAGAGCAGACAGTTTCTGGTTTGTTTGATTTGCACTGTTAGGGGTGTTGGGTGCCCTAACATCTTGAGGATCCCGCCGGCGACAAGCCCAATTCAGTACTGGAGGAAGTGGCACTTGCAACTTGGCACATTGAGGTTGAATGTGGAGGTTTATTTCTGGTCGCCCTGTTATAGGAAGCTGGAAAGGGTTCAGAAAAGAGTTACCGGAACGTTACCAGGAATCAAGGGCTTAAAATAATAAGGAGAAGTTGGACAGGCTGGAACATTTTTCACTGGAGCATAGAGGTTGATGGGTGAACTTATAGAGATTTATGAAATTATGTGGGGTATAGAAAAGATGAATGGCAGGTTTTTTTCCCCCGTACAGGGGTGGGGGGGGGGGGGGGGTGGATTTCAAGAGGGGGTGTATTTTTAAGTTGAGAGGAGAAAGATTTAAAAAAGACAAGAGAGGCAATTTTTTTACACAGAGAGTGGTTTGTGTGTGGATTAAACTTCCAGAGGAACTGATGGATGCAGGTACATTTGGATTAGTACATGAAGAAAGGTTTGGAGGAATATGGGCCAAATGCAGGCAATGGGACTAGTTTAGTTTGGGGTTATGTTCGGCATGGACTGGTTGGACCAAAGAGTGTGTTTCCATGCTCTATGACTCTGTGACACGAACAATTATTGACTTGTAAAGTAGGTGTTGTTGGGGTGGGATTGTGTTCCGTATGGAAGCAGTGTCAGATCAGTCTGTATATGATACTTAACAATCTCCATTTTGGGCAGAGAGAGAGCGAGAGAGACAATAGTGAATGCCAGATGATCAAGTGCTTTGTCCATGTTGCTCTGAGAATGGGCAATGAGGAGGGGTGTGGGAGTTACATTGGAAGGCATCAGCTCCTCGCTTGGACTCAGGTTGGTGTGTGCATTTTACTCCCTGCACTAGTGATGTTACCCCAGTCCATGGTGATTGATTCTAAAACTGTTTTGGGTGGGAGCTGGACTGATATCAATAGTACTAAGATAACAAAGAATTAACAAAGAATTTCTGTCCAAGATCCTGGGGAGTGCTCCAGACGCAGGCTGTGATCTGTTATTTATCAGATTGTGGTTTTCATTGCACATGATCTTTCTTAGCTGAGTTTTAAATTCAGACTATAACTCAGGCCAGTGAATGTATTTTATTACATTTTAAATCAGCCGTTTTGGACCTGCTATTACATTCTCTAGGTCAGCTGTGACTTGCAACCATATACTTTCACATGAAAGCAGAGAGCCTGACTGTGATTGTAGGTATATTTGTTCAGTGATGTTATTTCACACCTCTGGAGCAGGTGGGACTTGAACCCAAGTTTCCTCACTCAGGGAGTAGGGGCACTATCACACTGTTCCACAAGAACCCTAGCTATGTTAGTATATGATGGAACTGAACTGTCTGCATTTGCACTGAAGTTAATGCTAAGGGTGGCGTAGCTGTTATGAATGAACGGTTGATACAAGTATTTCATGAGTTGCAAAGTATTCAAGAAGCTCTTGTTGAGAAGTGAAAGGCCTGAGACCATTCTTTCTCTCATGTCCAATGTCAGTCTGCCTGGCGGTGACACAACATGTAGTAAAGCAGCATTCTGAACTCTCGGTCTTCCCAATAACTCCCCTTTCGGGAGTGATGCCCAGTGAGAAGAATGTGAGCACAGGTTTACTGAGAGTTTGTTGTATTTTTTTTTTGGTTTGTGGTGAGTTTTACCGGTGGCGAGGGGCAGGCAAATATTCAAATTATGAAGGGAATAATCACTTTACTGGAGCTTGAAAGACTCTGGGGTGCAAGCCATTTCATTAACATTTTGCTTCATTTTGATCTCAAGTCAGTAAGAGTCCCTAATGCTCAATGCCATCTCTCCCTCTTCCACTGTGGACCTGGGCTGACTGTTGGAACAGAATGAATTAGGGGAGAGACCACATAGTCCTCTACCCTTTGTTTCCATCCCTCTGTTGGGCTATGTTTTGTTCTTGATTCTTTTTCTCTCCTGAGAGGATATGGCTGGGCTTAGAACTCTTGCTCACTACCTGTCCTCTCTCTCCCTTTCCAGGCAGAGAGAAATATTAGGTCAGGAGCTTCCTGCTACAGCTGTAGAGAAAGTGTTCAGCTTTTTCTGTGGCCAGTCCACCAGCCAGAACTGGTATCTGGATCTGCTCCATTATATTTATGCTGTGACAATATGCTCTTGAAATAAATCTGAAATTTCTATGAAGGATGTGTAAGTATGAAAAACAACTGGCATATCAAATGCCTTCAATACCCATTAGTTCATGTCCATTGTTCCTCTTTAGAGAGTCTCACAGTGTGGAAACAGGCCATTCGGTCCAATTCGTACATGCTGACTGAGTTTCCCAAACTAGCCTCACTTTCCTGTGTTTGGCTCATATCTCCTCAAACCTTTCTTATTCATGTACCTATCCAAATTTGTTTCCAATGTTTTAACTGTTCCTGAATCTACCGCTTCCTCTGGCAGTTCATTCCACATGTGAACCATCATTTGTGTGAAAAGGTTGCCCCTCAGGCCCCTTTTAAAACTCATGATTTTATCAACCTTCATAAGATCACCCCTCAAACTACGACGCTCCAATGAAAAACATCCCGGCCCATCGAGCCTATCCTTATAATTTAAACACTTCATTCCCGGCAACATCCTGGTAAATCTTTTCTGAGCCCCCTCCAATTTAATAATAACCTTCCTATAGTAGGGCAACCGGAACTGTACACAGTACTCCAGAAGAGACCTCACCATGGTGTCCTGCACCACTTCAATGTACCGTCCCAACTCCTTTACTCAAAGGTCTGAGCAATGAAGGCAAGCATGCTAAATACCTTCTCAACTATCCTGTCTACATGCGATGCAACCTTCAAAGAATTACGTTGATACTCGGGGAGAAGCTTTTCAGCTCCTGGGAGGAGATGGTTGAACAGGATGCTCACGATGACCATACCCGTGGTGGATGATGGGAAATTCCTCTGGAGTTTCCACAGTCCGACCTGTCTCCTCTCTCAATGATGATCACAATTGTGATGATGATGCTCCTTTACCAAGGTTATGTTGTCCTTGCTTTCTTTTTTCAGGAGGTTGTAAAGACACAGGTTCCAAAATGTCTGGGTTTGATCCACTTGAAAAGGCTCTTAAGTTTTAAAAAAGGCATTGTACAATGAAAGGTGAATGGCCAGTCCTCCCAGCTCAGCCTTTCTCTGGTTTGGTTTGGCATTAGCAAACAGTCAGTTCTGAAGCTGCTGGAACCAAAGAAGCCAGCCCACGCTGGTCCTCCCTCTCTCCGATATCTCTCTTGCAAGACCCTATGTTGGATTTTTCCTTTTTTTGCCGAGGGTTTATGGGGATTATCATAAGTATTTGGAATAGCATCATTAGGTTGGGAAAATCTGTTAGGTTTTTGGATACATTAAGTTATTCTGTATTCTGTTTTCATTTGTTTGTGTTTCATTCAGTAACCTTGCACATAAATTCTGATTAGTTTTGAAAAGTGATTATTTTTCGTAAATTGTAATTGGGATTTTTTATTGGACTAGTATTGTAGAGTGGGAGGTAAAAGATAGGTTTAAGAGAAAGGAGTTGTAGATAGTTGTTAGTTAATATTCTCTGTTAAACTTACAGAATAAAGTTGTTAATTTTTACTTTAAATATTTGCCGCTGGGATAGTTCTTGCCTCTCGAATTTTAACAGATGGCCGCACTGGGTCAAATCTTTTCAGTTTTGCTGGTTTAAATTAGCAAAAGGGTTTACCCCATGTTGTAACATAGTTTTGTGAAAGTAAATTCTGTAACGTAGCTGTTTCCATCTCCTTGTTTAGCTCAGGCCTCTAACAGCGATTGGCCAGTTCTGTACCCTGTTTGGTGGCTCAGTTCTGATGTTCTTCCTGGGGGTGCTGGGGTTTGCTGTGTACGGGATTGAAGCTCTCTATTTCAACTGTGATCCAGACAGGAAACAGTTAAACCTCTTCTGTTACAATCATTTCCAGTCTATCACCTTCCCCCGGTTAAAGGCGATGAATCAGAATTACAATGTGTGTTATTAAAGACTAAATATACCTTGTGTGGTGGTTTGCTCCCTCTATGAATTTTATAACCTGTTTGTTTTCCACGTTTAAGATGTGGGCACTTAATCCTCTTTTAATCCTATTCACTGATTAATTTTAAGGAAGGAGTAGATGTTTAGTTAATAATGGGTTGATGGGAATGGGCAGGAAAGTGGAGTTGATACTAAGGTGAGATCAGTCATGATTGTATTAAATGATGGAACAGACTTGAGGGGCTGAATGGTCTACTGCTTCCACTTCTTATTTTCTCTCTTTTAAATAAAGGCAATATCTGAAGCAAGCACAGAGAATGCTGGAGAAACTCAGCAGGTCAGTCAACATCTATGGAGAGAGAAACAGAGTCAACATGTTAAGTCTGATATGACCCTTCTTCAGAACTGGGCACTCAATGTTTGACTTACATTGAAGTCAAAATGTTAAATCCATCTCTCTCCCTACAGGATGTTGCTGAGTCTCTCCAGCATTCTCTGACTTTATTTCAATATTGTATAGATTGCTCAACCACAATTAAGAGTCAACAGGATCAATGTGGAGATTGGAGCCACATAGTGGTCAGACAAAATTACATTATATGCCTTTCCTGAAGGATATTTGTTTCTTCTTTACAAAATATTTGTTTACAAATTCCTTTGTGAATTCAACAGTTTCATTGTCGTTTTTAAATCAACTACCAGTATCTTTTAAAAAATTCATTCAAGGCATGTCAGCATCGCTGACTGAACCTGCAGTTAGTGCCCATCCCCAGTTGCCCTTGAATAGCCACCTTGAACGTTCCGGTCCATTTGGTGCTGAGACACCCTCATTGCTGTTAGGGAGGGAGCTCCAGGATTTAGACTCCATGACAGTGAAGGGAACAAGTCTGAACTTGTACCCCTGGTTTAGGAGTTCATGCCCACTGATTTATTAGGCCGGCAGCATCACTCAGTGTCTAAGTAACATCTTGTTGTAGTTGGGGTTTATAAGTGATCTGAATTAACACACCGGTATATATTAGCTGTTGGAATGCTGCATTGTGGGAGATGCCACTTTATGTAGCAGACCTTTAAAGACCTCAGAGTGAAAAAGAAATGGCACGGACACTCAGTGGTTAGCACTGCTGCCTCACAGCGCCAGGGACCCAGGTTCAATCCCAGCCTTGGGTGGCTGTCTGTGCAGAGCTTGCACATTCTCCCCGTGTCTGCGTGGGTTTCCTCCAGTTTCCTTCAGAGTCCAAGATGTGTAGGTTAGGTGAATTGACCATGCTAAATTGCCCATTCTGTCCAGGGAGGTGTGGATTAACCATGGGAAATGCAGGGTTATAAGGATTGGGTGGGTCTGGGTAGCATGTTCTTTGGAGGGTCAGCATGGGCTGAATGGCCTGCTTCCATATTATAGGGATTCTGTGATTAACCAAGTCCCCATCTACACTCTCAGGCAAATGTAAAAGATCTGAGCGCACTGCTGAAGAGTCATAGTAGGTGCATCCATAAAGCGATACTTCTTAGAGATGTGTGTTTTTTTAAACATATTTTGGAGCATGCTGTGCACAAATTGACATTTTCATTTCCATAAGTTTCCACCACAACAGCATGTGAAATGTTATATTATTGGCTGTAAGCACTTTGGAATTCCCTGAGATCATGGAAGATGTGATGATGTGGAGGTACCAATGTTGGACTTGGGTGGACAAGGTCAGAGGTCACACGGCACCAGGTTATAGTCCAACAGGTTTATTTGTAATCACAAGTTTTCGGAGTGTTGTGTCTTCGTCAGGTGAAGTGAAGAGAAGTATACTTGGACAGAATTCATAAACAGAGAGCTCAAAAGATGGTACAAATGGTGTGATTGGAATGTCAAAAGGCTGAATAATAAGTGACACCATCACCTTGATAACTTGTTATGATCTCTATACCGTAATTAGTTTGTACAGTCTTGGGTTACCTGTTATTTTGGTTAGACCCTCAGCCTGTGACTCTTACACCTACTATGTTATTTCAGCCATTTGGTTTGTCTCCAGCACCACCTTGTTTTACATTTTTTCTAATTATCTCTCTGCCTCAATTATTCAGATCATAGGTCACCCATTCACTTGCTACTAATTCCTTCAGCTGATGACATTTTACTCACATCATCTGAAGAAGGGCTTATGCCCGAAACGTCGATTCTCCTGTTCCCTGGATGCTGCCTGACCTGCTGCGCTTTTCCAGCAACACATTTTCAGCTCACATCATCTGACACCTACATGTTCTTGTTATTCAGCCTGGCGACACTCCATTCACACCACGTACATGATCTTTTATTGTCTCTGCCTACAAATTCTGTGCCAGTATGTTTCTCTTCACTTTACCTGATGAAGGAGCCGCACTCCGAAAACTTGTGATTTCAAATAAACCTGTTGGACTATAACCAGGTGTCATCTGACTCTGGCCATGTAAATGTGAGTCTTTCTTTTCCCTGTACAACCTCAGGAAGTCTCCACAGATTGGAGCTAAGTTGTCATTTCAACTTATATTGCTTCTCAAAACAGTTGGTCTGGTCACTTGTGGGAAGCATGCATTGTTGACCAGGCCCTTGTTTATTGGCCATCTCTAATTACTCTTGAGGAGTTAGAGGTGAATCAGTCACTGAACTGAAGGCTTTACTCAACTGTTACAGAGAGCAGTTAGAAGTGACTCTTATCATTGTAGGTATGGGGCCACATATAAACTTGACTGGGGAAGGACAGAGGGTTTTGGGAACTAGTCTTTTATGGCATCTGCTTCTTTCATGGTCTCTATTTCCCAACATTAGCCTTTTAGTCCAGGTTTATTTAACCAATTGCATTGAAAGTCCCCAGCAGCTGTGGTGCAATTTGAACTCATGTCTCTAGATCATTTGTCCAGCTCTCTGGATTGCTGGTCCAGTAACATAAGCTTACAGTAATCCCAATTAAAAGAAAAGTTCTAAGCAGGATTACATTTATGTGGATTTTACTGGTTTAGAGTAATTACGAATGGCTCAAAGTACTTGAATTGCGCTAATAGAAGAGGTGGCAGAGTGATTCAGTGGTTAGCACTTCTGCCTCCCAGCACCAGGGGCCTGGGTTCAATACCGGCCTCAGGGGACTGCCTGTGTGGAGTTTGCACATTCTTCCCCGCGTGTTTCCTCTCTCAATCGAAAGATGTGCATCCTGGTGGATTAGGCATGCTAAAATTGTCCATAGTGTTCAGGGATGTGCAGGCTAGGTGGGTTAGTGGTCAAAGGTATAGGGTGGCTCTGGGTAGGATTGCCTTCGGAAGGTTGGTGTGGACACAGTGGGCTGAATGGAACAGGAGAATCGACGTTTCGGGCATAAGCCCTTCTTCATTCCTGAAGTTCTATTAAACACAAATAAAGCTGGAGTTAGCCCTTCAAGCCTACCATCACATTCGGTATGATCAAAGCTGATCAGATAACTCAGTCCTCAGTTCCTGACTTTCTCCCCTTACCCATGCCAGTGTCAATGTCTGTCATTACTTAGTTTTGTGAATATCCATCGATTGAATTCTCTTTGCTCAGTTTTTGTATGTGCAGTGGAGCTGGAAAACTCCACAAGTTTTTGGTTAAAAAAAAACCCAAATGATTCTTTAAAATCTTTTGCCCAGGTGTTTTTGGGCTTTATGGCTGGTCTCTGTTCTATTCCTCAGAGTAGTTTTGCATCTCCACGCTGCTTGCCACATCACTGATCCTCCAGAGGCCAGCCTCTACCATCTCCTACATCTGTCCTGTCTAGGATGATCTTCAAGGCACCGGCTTCAGTCATCTTTTTGGGTTCCAGTTCAGGTGGAACTTCCGGTGCAATGCCTCATCCCTTGACAAGCATTTTAACGTCACCAAGTGTATGGTCTCTGAGCACTTTGAGAAGACCATACCCCTCAGTGCCATATACAGCTTCATTGCTATCATTTTTCTGCTGTGTACTGCAGACGTCTTTGAGCTCCTTTGCAGGAGACTGGGTAACTTGACCAGCCCGTGATGAGCCCACTACCAGTCCACATCCATGCCACGGTCTCACCAGCATCAACATGCCTCCTATGTGGCAATTAACTGAAGAGATGCAATTGAAAACACCTTCATGTACTTGAAAAGGAAACATTTTCAGGACGATGTGAAAAAGGCTGGGAAGGGGTGTGACTGTTTGGATAGCACAGCACAGATTAAGTGGGCTGTCCAGCCTCTTTTTATGTTGCATGACTCTATAATTTTCATCAGGAATTGGGAACATTAGCAATCTCCTTTCCCCTTCAAATAGACATCTATTGTCAGAAGATGATAATTTGTAGTTCCCCTGGTACATTATCCATGCAATGCCCGTGACCAGTCAGAGTTGACTTTCCAACCAATTAGTATCCTTTTTCTCATGCAGTGGACACTGTTGCTCTGTTTGGCATTTGGCATTCTTGCAATTATGTCCTGATGAGTGAAATACTCAAGTTTCAGACTGCCAGTCATTTTTCACTTTTGAAAAGCTACAACATTTTTAAAAATCATCAATTTACAATAAGCAGTCAGGAAAATAGTTCGAAGAGTGTCAACCCGGGTAGAGTTTGGGATTAGTACTGATAAAATTCTCTTAACAAAATGAAGTCAGATCATGTGTGTGCATAATATTAAAGAGACGTGATGGCCTAGTGGTATTATTGCTGAGACCCAGGTAACGCTCTGGGACCTGGGTTTGAATACCACCATGGTAGACAGTGGAATTAGGATTTAATAAATATCTTGAGTTAAGTGTCTTTAATGACTATGAATCCACATCGATTGTTAGGAAAAACCCATCTAGGTCACTAATTTCCTTTAGGGAAGGAAACTGCCATCCTTACCTGGTCTGGTCCAAATGTGACTCCAGACCCACAGCAACGTGGTTGACTCTTAACTGCCCTCTGGGCAATTAGGGATGGGCAATAAATGCTGGCCTCACCAGAGATGGCCACATCCCATGAATGAATAAAAAAAAGTTCCATATGTGGACTAGTGACTGGGAATAAGGCAGCAGTATCAGCATCAGACAGTATTTGTAAGGACCTCAGAGGATTCTTTCTGTTACTCTTTGATCCAAAGAAAAAGCTTGCGACAATATTTTAAAAGTGTTTGTGAAACATTTCACATATGGAACTCCAGTTTGTGTTCAAAGGCTGTGGGATTGGAACCTTCCAGAGTCAAGATTAGAGTGATGCTGGAAAAGCACAGCAGGTCAGGCAGCATCCAAGGAGCAGGAAAATTGACGTTTCAGGCAGAAGCCCTTCATCAGGAATGCCCTTCATCGGGCAGGAGCCCTCATTCCTGATGAAGGGCTTTTGCTCGAAACGTCGATTTTCCTGCTCCTCGGATGCTGCCTGACCTGCTGTGCTTTTCCAGCACCACTCTGATCTTGAGTCTGATCTCCAGCATCTGCAGTCCTCACATTCACCCAGTTGGAACCTTCCAGCCCAGAGGCAGCCTGTAGTAAAAGTCTAGCTCAGTCAAGGTGATGCTGTCTCCATGTTCAAACACCCAGTGATCATGGCATTATCATTGGCTGGACAGAATCTCCTGTGCACAAAGTTGTTATTCGTTAAGCAATATCTCCTTGGAGTTCTGGAGTACAAGAGGGAAGAAAAAACAAATAGAATTAATACAACTCCTCCCTCACCCCAACCATACAATGAAAAAGATAGCTCAAGTTAACCATGGGATCATAATGAGCCACAAGCAACTTGAAGACACTTTACTAACTTAACCGGTTTGACTCATTCAGTATGCTGAGGCCAGTAATCTATTCCCAGGCATCAGTCAGAGGTTACCCTTGTTTGATTTCAAAATAAATGCTGCTGTTAATAGGTAGAATTTCCACATAAATAAGTTAAAGCTCCCTTTAAAGAAGAACAATGTGGCATAATGTTGGCAATCGCACTCAAAGAGGCCATGCAATGGCTGGTACTTTTTTTTAGATTATTAGATTCCCTACAGTGTGGAAACAGGCCCTTCGGCCCAACCAGTCCACACTGACCCCCTGAAGAGTAACCCACCCAGACCCATTTCCCTCTGACTAATGCACCTGACACTATGGGCAATTTTTCAGCATGGCCAATTCACCTAACCTGCACATTTTTGGACTGTGGGAGGAAACCCACGCAGACACGGGGAGAAGGTGCAAACTCCACACAGACAGTTGCCCATGGCTGGAATTGAATCTGGGACCCTGGTGCTGTGAGGCAGCAGTGCTGACCACTGAGCCACCGTGCCGCCCAACTGGGGCTGGAACATTGTAATACTAATGTAATGGCGGATGCTCTTCTGAGATGGAGAGATAATGGGGGCATATTTGGATTAAGAATCCCTCTGAGAGTCCTGTTTTATGACATTGTAATTTATTTCTCTATTTTTGCTTGTGATTGTGATTCCTCTGGCATTCCTGAAAGAGTATTCACTTCAAAGCAAAGGAATATTGAATTCAGTAAGTGCCCACATGAGTAAGTTACCATGTTCATGACACATGGACCCCAAGAATCTGAGACATCTCCTGACATTCTGCTTTTCTAGAATTTACCCATATCTTTCACCTCAAAAACCTTGATTTTTTTGCACCATCCATTGCTGGAAGTATGAACTGATAATGGGGACAATGAGGCATCAGGGCACTTGGTGATTGAGTAGGCTCTTATTCTTGGAGAAAGTGAGGGCTGCAGATGCTGGAGATCAGAGTCGGGAGTGTAGTGCTGGAAAAGCACAGCCAGTCAGGTAGCATCTGAGGAACAGGAGAATCGATGTTTTGAGTGCAAGCCTTCATCAGGATGATGACGAGCTTATTCTGAAAACGCCGATTTTCCTGCTCCTCGGATGCTGCCTGACCTGCTGTGCTTTTCCAGCACCACACTCTGACTAATATTCCAGCTTGTTCACCCATTAAGATTTAAAGAGTAAGTAAGAACAGGAATAATGGAGAAGGAAAGTTAATTACATTCAAGCTAATTACAGAAAGAGCAATAAAGCAAGGGGAATAAATGATTGAAGCAAGTGATAAAAATAAGAAAAATATAGTAAATTACAAATGTACAAAATTTCTCAGATTAATTTACACCTGAATGAGGTGGTACAATTTCAAATGGTTACTTTCTGCATCAGAGAGGTTGAGTGACATTTGCAGGGATAAGTAATTCATTGTTAAAAGATCTTTGTGCCATTGAATACCAGCCATAAAGTTAATGGATATCCACAGGACAAATGCAGTAATTGCCCAAACCTGGTGGAGAGGTTAAGAATGAGCTTCATTTCTTGTTGGGCTAATGGCATAGTGGTACAAATTGTCCCGCAATTTGTAGCAGTTTGCAACTCATGCTGTTTCTCGCTGTGAAATTGTTTTTTTTATGATACAATAGCAGTACGCGCAGCATTATTTGATCTGTAAATTCTGGGCTGTAACAAAACTGGATCAAATTCCATTTCCCAAACCTAGCCCTAATGAACATAAACATTTCACAGGAATGTAGGAGGCAACCTTACAGAAGTTTATAATATAATGAAGGGTATGGATAGGAATAATGGTGGTCGTCTTTTCCCTAGGGTTTCAAGACTCAGGGGCACATTTCTAAGGTGAGAGGAGAGAAATTTAATAAAGACACGAGGGGTAAATTTTTATAGAAATGGTAGTTTGTGTGTGAAATGAACTTCCTGAGGGAGTGGTGAATGTGGGCTCATTTACAACCTTTAAAAGACATTTGGATAAGTACATGAACAAGAAAGGTTTGGAGGGATATGGACCAGGAGCAGGCAGGTGGGACTAGTTTAGTTTGGGATTATGTTTGGCATGGACTGGTTGGACTGAAGCGTATGTTTCAGTGCTCTATGACTCTATGAAACAAAGCATCAATGGGTAAAGGGTCCCTTAGGCCTGAAACATTAACTCTGCTTTCTCTCCACAGATGCTGCTAGACCTGTTGAGCTTCTCCAGTAAGTTTTGCCTTTGTTTCTGATTTCCAGCATCCACAGCCTTTTTTTTCAGTATGAAACAAAACTTACTGAGAAACATCGAAAATAGGAGCAGGGTAAGGCCATTCAGCCCTTTGAGGCAAAAGTGGGCACTGCAAATGCTGGAGATCAGAGTCAACATTAGAGTGGTGCTGGAAAAGCACAGCAGGTCAGGCAGCATCCGAGAAGCAAGAAAATCGAAAGGGCTCCTGCCCGAAACATCAATTTTCCTGCTTCTTGGATGCTGCCTGACCTGTTATGCTTTTCCAGCACCACTCTAATTTTGACTCTGATCTCCAGCATCTGCAGTCCTCACTTTCGCCTAGTTGATTTTAACCTTACTGTGAATCCTCTTGCAAGGATGCCTACCTTGAGGAAGTTCTCTTCCTCTCTCTACAACGATCTCAGTGGGTCTCTCTCTCACTGCAACCCCCATTTCATCTCCTCTGTCATTCCTCCTTCCTGATGAAGGGCGTTTGCCCGAAACATCGATTTTCCTGTTCCTCGGATGCTGTCTGACCTGTTATGCTTTTCCAGCATCAGTCTAATCTTCATTCAGCCCTCCGAGTCTGCTCCGCCATGCAATATGGTCATGGTTGATGATCTAACTCAGCACCCTGCTTTCTCCCCATACTCTTTGATCCCTTTCGGTCTAAGCCCCCAATTTACAAAAGCTTGTTGTTATGAATTTGAACCCATAGGGGAGTGTAATTTTAAAGATCTGACATGTAACTAGTTCTTGTATTTATGAACAGTTATTTTATATTGTCCTGCATTGTGTTTTGACTTGTGCAAATCAACTTGTGAACGGACTCCAAAACAGAATCTGTTTGCAACTTGGGGACTGCCTGTCCAATGTATTTCCTTCCTGAAGACATTTCGTGTTTTTGCCTCAACCACTTTCTGTTGTAGAGAATTCCGCAGCTCACCACTCTCTTAAACGCAAGCAAGCAGTGACAGCAATATTCAGGTTGAAATTCAATTTTAGATGCAAATTTTTATCTTGAGTGTTTATAATAATCCTCTGTATAGAGACCACAGTCTCAAGGACAAAAAGAGTCACAGAGTTTACAGCACAGAAACAGACCCACAGTCCAACCAGTCCATACCAAACATAATCCCAAACTAAACTAGTCCCACCTGCCTGCTCCTGGCCCTTATCCCTGCAAACCTTTCCTATTCATGTACTTATCCAAAAGTCTTTTAAATGTTGTACCTGCACTCACATTCACCACTTCCTCAGGACGTTCATTTCTGAGTGAAAAAATTGCCCCCATGTCTTTTTTAAATCTCTCTCCTCTCACCTTAAAAATGGTTGTCTAGTTGAGAGTGAGATGAGGAGAAACCTTTTCACTTGGGTGATGTACATCATTGGGATTCCCCATTCCATTGAGTCATGGATGTTCAGTTATTGACTATATTCAAGATTGAGATTAATAGAGTCATAGAGATGTACAGCACGGAAGCAGGCCCTTCAGTCCAACTCGTCCATGCCTACCAGATATCCTAAACTAATTTAGCCCTATTTGCCAGTAACTGGTCCATAATCCCTCTAAATCCTTCCTGTTCATGTACTCAACCAGATGCCTTTTAAATGTTGTAACCCTACCAGACTCCACCACTGCCTCTGGTGGCTCATTCCATACACGCACCACCCTCAGTGTGAAAAAGTTGCCCCTTAAGTCCCTTTTATATCTTACCCCCTCAACTTAAACCTACACCCTCTAGTTCTGGACTCCCCCACTCCAGAGAAAAAACTTTCTCTATTTATCCTATCCATGCCCCTGGCAACATGCTTGTAAATCTTTTCTGAACCCTTTTACATTTCACAACATCCTTCCAATAGGAAGGAGACCAGAATTGCACGCAATATTCCAAAAGTGGCCTAACCAATGTCCTGTACAGCTGCAATATGACCTCCCATCTCCTCTGACCAATAAAGAACATAGAACATAGAACAATACAGCACAGAACAGGCCCTTCGGCCCACGATGTTGTGCCGAACATTTGTCCTAGCTTAAGCACCCATCCATGTATGCTATCCAATTGCCGCTTAAAGGTCGCCAATGATTCTGACTCTGCCACTCCCACAGGCAGCGCATTCCATGCCCCCACCACTCTCTGGGTAAAGAACCTACCCCTGACATCCCCCCTATATCTTCCACCCTTCACCTTAAATTTATGTCCCCTTGTAACACTCTGTTGTACCCGGGGGAAAAGTTTCTGACTGTCTACTCTATCTATTCCTCTGATCATCTTATAAACCTTTATCAAGTCACCCCTCATCCTTCGCCATTCCAATGAGAAAAGGCCTAGCACTCTCAACCTATCCTCGTATGACCTATTCTCCATTCCAGGCAACATCCTGGTAAATCTTCTCTGCACCCTCTCCAAAGCTTCCACATCTTTCCTAAAGTGAGGTGACCAGAACTGCACACAGTACTCCAAATGTGGCCTAACCAAGGTACTGTGCAGCTACAACATCACTTCACGACTCTTGAATTCAATCCCTCTGCTAATGAACGCTAATACACCATAGGCCTTCTTACAAGCTCTATAGACAATAGACAATAGACAATAGGTGCAGGAGTAGGCCATTCAGCCCTTCGAGCCTGCACCGCCATTCAATATGATCATGGCTGATCATCCTTAATCAGTATCCTCTTCCTGCCTTATCTCCATAACCCTTGATTCCACTATCTTTGAGAGCTCTATCCAACTCTTTCTTAAATGAATCCAGAGACTGGGCCTCCACTGCCCTCTGGGGCAGAGCATTCCACACAGCCACCACTCTCTGGGTGAAGACGTTTCTCCTCATCTCTGACCATTTAGGACCATCTATCCATCTGAGTGGCAACTTTCTAAGATCTATGAACATAGACCCCAAGATCCTACACCTTACTAAGAACCCTACCATTAACCCTGTATTCCGCATTCTTATTTGTCCTTCCAAAATGGACAACCTCACACTTGACGGGGTTGAACTCCATCTGCCACTCCTCAGCCCAGCTCTGCATCATATCTAAGTCCCTTTGCAGCCGACAACAGCTCTCCTCACTATCCACAACTCCACCAATCTTCGTATCATCTGCAAACTTACTGACCCACCCTTCGACTCCCTCTTCCAAGTCTTTAATAAAAATTACAAACAGCAGAGGACCCAGAACTGATCCCTGCAGAACTCCACTTGTAACTGGGCTCTAGGCTGAATATTTACCATCTACCACCACTCTCTGACTTCGACCAGTTAGCCAGTTTTCTATCCAACTGGCCAAATTTCCCTCTATCCCATGCCTCCTGACTTTCCGCATAAGCCTACCATGGGGAACCTTATCAAATGCCTTACTAAAATCCATGTACACTACATCCACTGCTCTACCCTCATCCGCATGCTTGGTCACCTCCTCAAAGAATTCAATAAGACTTATAAGGCAAGACCTACCCTTCACAAATCTGTGCTGGCTGTCCCTAATCAAGCAGTGTCTTTCCAGATACTCATAAATCCTATCCCTCAGTACCCTTTCCATTACTTTGCCTACCACCAAAGTAAGACTAACTGGTCTGTAATTCCCGGGGTTATCCCTATTCCCTTTTTTGAACAGGGGCACAACATTCGCCACTCTCCAGTCCCCTGGTACCACCCCCGTTGACAGTGAAGACGAAAAGATCATTGCCAACGGTTCTGCAATTTCCTCTGTTGCTGCCCACATAATCCTAGGATATATCCCGTCAGGCTCGGGGGACTTGTCTATCCTCAAGTTGTTCAAAATGTCCAACACATCTTCCTTCCTAACAAGTATCTCTTCTAGCTTACCAGTCCGTTTCACACTCTCCTCTTCAACAATATGGTCCCTCTCGTTTGTAAAAGAAAAGCATACCAAACACTTTCTTCACTATCCTATCTCCCTGTGACTCCACTTTTAAGGAACTATAAACCTGTACTCCAAGATCTCTTTGTTCAGTATCACTCCCCAGGGCCTTACCATTAAGTGTATAAGTCCTGCTCTGATTTGCCTTTCCAAAATGCAGCGCCTCATATTTATCTAATTTAAACTCCATCTGCCACTCCTCAGCCCATTGGCCCATCTGATCAAGATGCTGCTGTCCACGACACCTCCAATTCTGGTGTCATCAGCAAACTTACTAACGATACATCCTATGTACACACCCAAATCATTTATATAAATGACAAAAAGCAGTGGACCCAGCACTGATCCTTGTGGCACACCACTGGTCACAAGCCTCCAGTCTGAAAAACAACTCTCTACCACCAGCCTCTGCCTTCCACCTTTGAGCCAGTTCTGTATGCAAATGGTTGGTTCTCCCTTTATTCCATGCAATCTAACCTTGCTAACCAGTCTACCATGAGGAACCTTGTTGAATGCCTTATTGAAGTCCCTATGGATCATGCCCACTGCTCTGCCCTCATCAATCCTCTTCATTACTTCTTCAAAAAACTCAATAGATTCTCAGAATCAAAGGGAATGTGGCAGAAAAGTGGAATTAAGGATAAAAATTGATCATGGTCTGTGCAATGGTGGGGCAGTCTTGAGGTGCTTTATTTCAACATTATTTTGATTTTTAAAACATTTTTAAGCTTGGGGCTAGGGCATAGGTCTTGGTCTGTGATGTGGCATACCCAGAAACAATCTTCACTTGATCCAGCTTCAGTAAACGATTGCTAATGCAGGTAAAGTCATTCAACTGCATTGGCATTTCAGCCATTAGCTGAACATTCTCTCCATTCAACAAAGGCACACAGTAGAGTCATTGAGTCATAGAGATGTACAGCATGGGAACAGACCCTTCGGTCCAACTCGTCCATGCCAACCAGATATCCCAACCAATCTAGTCCCACCTGCCAACACCTGGCCCATATCCCTTCAAACCCTTCCTATTCATATACCCATCCAGATGCCTTTTAAATGTTGCAATTGCACCAGCCTCCACCACTTCCTCTGGCAGATCATTCCATACACGTACCACTCTCAGTGTGAAAACGTTGTCCCTTAGGTCTCTTTTATATTTTTCCCCTCTCATCCTAAACTTATGCCCTCTAGTTCTGGACTCCTCCACCCCAGGGAAGAGACTTTGTCTACTTAGCCTATCCATGCCCCTCATGATTTTATAAACCTCAATGCAACGTGTACCATCTATAATGTGAATGTAGCAACCCACCCTCCAAGGCTCCTTCAATTGCACCTTCGAAACTACCATTTTCAGCACCTGGAAGACCAAAGTTCAGACATTGCTACTTCTAAGCATCTCTCCAAATCCTGGATCATCCATTTCTTCATTATTCTTGGGTCAAAATCTGCACTCCCTGTGTCATGGAATACTCTCCACTTGCCTGGTTGAGTGAAGCCCCAATTATATTCAAGAAGCTTGACACTATCCAAGACAAAGCAGCCCACTTGATTGGCACCACATCCATAAACATCCTCTCCCTCCACCACCGATGCTCGGTAGCAGCAGTGTGTACTATCTATAAGATGTTTTGGGCAAAAGCCCTTCATCAGGAATACAGGCTGTATTCCTGATGAAGGGCTTTTGCCCAAAACATTGATTTTCCTGCTCCTTGGATGCTGTCTGAACTGCTGTGCTTTTCCAACACCACTCTAATCCAGAATCTGGTTTCTGCATCTGCAGTCATTGTTTTTACCTACTATCTATAAGACGCACTGCAGAAATTCACCAAAGATCCTTAGACAGCACGTTCCAACCCATGACCACTTCCATCTAAAAGGATCAGGGCAGCAGATGTATGGGAACACCACCACCTTCAAGTTCCCCTCCAAGCAACTCACGATGCAAACTTAGAAATATATCGTCATTCCTTCACTGGTGCTGAGTCAAAATCCTGGACTTTCCTCCCGAATGGCATTGTGGCACAACCCACAGCAGGTGGACTGCAGGGGTTCAAGAAGGCAGCTCACCACCACCACCACCTTCCCAAGGGGCAACTAGGGACAGGAAATAATCACTGGCCCAGCTAACGATGCCCACATCCCACAAAAACTGAATTTAAAAAACTTCTCACTCAACAGCATGGTGAGTGTAGGTCAACTACATGGAGTGCAGTGGTTCAAGAGGAAAATCCTCAAGCGGCAACTCACATGGGCAAGATAAACTAGCCTTGACAATGGTACCCACATCCAAACAGTGAATAAAGTATGTGGAAAATTGTGGATGAAAGGAATCACATTTAGGCCTGACCAGAAAAGGGCAACAGATGTTTTGAAGTTGGGCGGCACGGTGGCACAGTGGTTAGCACTGCTGCCTCACAGTGCCTGAGACCCAGGTTCAATTCCCGCCTCAGGAGACTGACTGTGTGGAGTTTGCACGTTCTCCCCGTGTCTGCGTGGGTTTCCTCCAGCTGCTCCGGTTTCCTCCCACGGTCCAAAAATGTGCAGGTCAGGTGAATTGGCCACGCTAAATTGCCCGTAGTGTTAGGTAAGGGGTAAATGTAGGGGTATGGGTGGGTTGCGCTTCAGCGGGTCGGTGTGGACTTGTTGGGCCGAAGGGCCTGTTTCCACACTGTAATGTAATGTAATTTAAAGTTGTTCATCTAATTTATAATCTCTCGCCATCCACTGTTCACCAGACTGGTCAGGGCTAAAGATTGATGTGGTCTCAAAACCCTGGGTAGATAAGGTTTTGTATGGATTATGAGAATGCTCCTCTGGTTGTATAACAATTGAAGGGACTGCGATTGTCCCTGCTTTCTTGTCTGAACGGTCACCATCCACATCCTCTTTGCCAGATAAATTGTGTTGTCCCATAATGGGCCCTCAAATGCTTCAGGCCTCCTAGCATGGGGCAGCCTTTCTGTATGTTACACACCTATTTTACTCCTGGAATTTACAGCAAGCCATTACTTTTGAGAGCCAACTGAGAAAGTGGTTGAAAGGTGCCATGAATTAAATTGTTTATCTCCTAGCTGGAGACCTGGAATAACCTCTGTAGGCAGATAGTTAACTCCGAGGTAAAAACAATGACTGCAGATGCTGGAAACCAGATTCTGGATCAGTGGTGCTGGAAGAGCACAGCAATTCAGGCAGCATCCGGCGAGCAGCAAAATCGACGTTTCGGGCAAAAGCCCACTCCTCACTGTCAGGAGAGTCTTTAATTTCATTATAGCCAAGGTTGGAGGGCTGATTTCAGCCTCCATTCTTGCCCACAACAAAATATCAATTAAAAAAGGGCAGTGATATTGCCAATTATATAATGACCAGATGGTATTTAGTTTAATTTCATTAAAAAATCAGCCAGGTTTCTGTCATTAACAAATGAGAGTTTGTTTTACAAAAATACTTAAACAAAGGTGTAAAGCTTATTGACAAAGGGAATAAATAGGGAAAATCTATGAAGCTACCCTCTATGAAAACAAGCATTCACACACACTGATTAACACACACATACACAAATACATGCACATATATACACACGTGCACATATACACACAGAAACACACAGCGACACACACAGGCACATACAGACATACACATGTGCATACACATACACACAGAAACACACACAGGCACATACAGACATGCACACACACACATACGTGCGTTTATATACAGAGGTATGCACACACACACACACATGACATCTAACTATTAGAAAAGAGTTATCAGAACTTCCCAGTTTTAAAAGTGAACCACTGCAGATGCTGAAAATCTGAAATAAACAATAAAAAGCTGGACAAATGTGTTAGGTCAGGCAGCATCAAATGAGGCACAACACCAACATTCACCATCAGAGCCAGAAATATTTTAATTTATTTCTCCCTCTGTCAATGTGGGCTGACCTTCATGAGTATTTCCAGCAATCTTGACTATGTTGTTATCCACCTCTCTTACAGGCAAATTCAGGACAAAGTGATTGACCAAAGCTCCAACTTTTATAGATTGACAAGACAACAGATTTACAAACAGCTTAGCAAGGGCATAAACATTGCAAACTAAAATGGATTTTAAATTGAGAGGATTACAACTGAAATAAAACAAACAGAGAGGGTTATGTTGGACTAGTAGAATATTGTGAAATTGTGTTATCTTGGAGTATTGGAAACAGTTGTGTTCTCCATTTAAAGTACTGGTGAAGTTGCATAAAGGATTTATTAAAATATATTGATATATATTTGTTTTTTAGAGGATGTGAGAAGGTAGATGCATAACGATTGCTGCCCCTTCCGAGAGGGTTAAGGGCCAAGAGGGTATAACTACAGAATAATGAGTCAGCCATTTAAGACAGAGATGAGATGGAATTTCTTCTGTCAGAGTGTGGAATTCTTTATGGCAGAAGGCTGTTGAGTCTGGCTCATTGAGTATATCCGAGACTGAGGTAGATTTTTAATCCCTGAGGGGATGAAGAGTAATGGGAAAAAGGCTCAAGAGTGGAGTTGAGGATTATCAGATCAGCCATGATCTCATTGACTAGCAGAGCAGACTAAATGGGATGAATGGCCTACATCTGTTCCAAAATCATATAATCTTAGGGTCAAATGGACACTAGAACTGAGAGGTTTCATTTTTGAAAGATTAAAGAGCTTGAGCACTTGAATAAGGAGGGCTGTTGCATAATCGAACAAAATCTTTGAAATGATGCATTAATTTAAAAAAATGGATGCTGAGGAGACTTTCTGCCTGAGCGAGAAATTTCCAAACAACTGCTTTGTCCTAGTCGTATATTAGGCAGGCAGACCGCACAGTAATTGCTGTTTCCAGAGTTAGAATTTATCTGAAGCAGGTCACGAGCCGTAAACTATGGCTTGAGGTGTGAGTGGAGCAATACTCCATATTTTTTTCCTTTTACCCAACCCCTACTTTATTTCTCATCATCCATTCTGAAAAAGGGCCCCGTAACCTGAAACATTGACTCTGCTTTCTCTCCACAGATGCTGCCAGACCTGTTGTGTTCCTCCAGCAATTTCTGTTCTTGTTACATCTCATCCCTCAATGCAGATGTCACTGGTGTCCCATCCTTAATTTCCCACTACAGTTGATCACACTGCTATGGGTCTAAAATCATGTGTCTACATTAGTGAGCCAGATTTTTTTTAAAGTGGTAGCCCTTAGTCTAACTTTATTTCCGGATTTTTATTGAATTCTAACATCACCTTCATATCATGGTAGGACTTGAAACCATGCTCCCAGGCAGGAACATTGTTCTCAATTAATAGTCCAATAACATTACCACTATACCACCAGATCCCCTCAAGACTTGCTTGCTTTTACCACCTGCCATCAGAAGGATCAATAGGTGGTTGGTCAACATGTTTGGGTACATTAGATTACTTACAGTGTGGAAACAGGCCCTTCGGCTCAATAAGTCCACACCCACCAGCCGAAGCGCAACCCACCCAGACCCATTCCCCTACATTTACCCCTTCACCTAACACTATAGGCAATTTAGCACGGCCAATCCACCACACCTGCACATTGTTGGACTGTGGGAGGAAACCGGAGCACCCGGAGGAAACCCATGCAGACACGGGGAGAATGTGCAAACTCCACACAGTCAGTCGCCTGAGGCAGGAATTGAACCCGGGTCTCTGGCGCTGTGAGGCAACAGTGCTAACCACTGCGCCACCGTGCCACCTATTATCATAGAATTCCTACAGTGTAGAAGCAGGCCATTCATTCCTACAAGAAACACCAACCCTTCACAGGGCATCCCACCCAAACCCCTATCTCTGTGACCCTGAATTTCCTATGGCTAATCCATCTCACCTGCACATCACTGTGGGCAATTTAACATAGCAAATACACCTCACCTGCACATCTTTGGATTGTAGGAGGAAACCAGAGGACACCCATGCAAACACAGGGAGAATGTGCAAATTCCACATAGTCACCCGAGGGTGGAATTGAACCTGGGTCTCTGGCGCTATGAGGCAGCAGTGATAACCACTGAGCCACCATGTCTTCCTTATGGCTTATTATGGAGGCACTTTCCTGGGCCATCAAGTGCTGGATTGGGTCTTGAACCTGGAGCCAGATGGACATTACCCATTGTGCCACAAGACCTCACATTATAAAATAAGACAGTCACTAACAAATCCAATAGGGGACTAAGGAGGAACTTGGTTAATGCAGGGAATGGGTAGAATGTGGAACTCTCTGCCGCAGGGAGTGATTGAGGTGAACATGGCGGACAAGTGGAATAAGCGCAGGAAGGGAAGAGGAGTGGAAAGATTGAGTGTGATAAAGAGGAATGAGTGGAGGTGCTGGTGGAGAAGAAATACCATGGGAGCGATTAGCTAGAGTGGTCTGGTCCTGTGTTCTAAATGGTGCGTAACATCAGGAATATCAGCCAGAAGGAGCTTGGCTGATGTGAAAGCTATCAGTGCAAGTGACAGAAGGAAGACAGCTGTCTGACTGTACCTCAGAAATACTCAGCGATTTCTCTTGGGAGAACAGCAAAGCAATTTGCAAAACAAAAACTCGAAGCCAGCCCTGCTTGACAAACAGATGGTTCCTGAACAAACACAAAATGGGCGTCTGCAAGGTGACAAAATGCTCAGTCAATCACGAGGCAGGACTGACAGCCTTGCCTTCCACAAAGATGGCTGAGTTGCAGTACACAAACTGAGTGAATTATCAGTGTGGGGGGGAGACTAACTCCGTACTGCCGTGCTGTGCTTAGCAAGTATGACGTTTCACTTTCTGACAGTGCAATATGCTGGCACTTTGGGGCGTTGGACACATCTGCTGGTACACCTATGATTATTCATAAGGAGGAACCTGGTTGCCAACTGAGCAGGTGCTCAAATCTGCTGGTACAGATAGAGACTAAAATCTCCATGCAGCTCTCAGTGCTGATAAATGGGATATATCCATCCAATACCCAATGACAGAGCACAAGTGGTGCGAGGTGACACTTGTGATTTATGTGCTGAGGAATGTTTAGAGTTGGGACACAACAATTTTATGAGGGAATCATAACAACAATAACTCATCCATGTTCACCATTTATAATCCTGAAATCCCTTGATTGAAGAGCTAGCTGTGGGGCGATTTATTAAAATGTTGACAAGATTTGACAGGGTAGTTTTAAGGAAAAGATATTGCCTCCAGTGGGGAACATCAGAAGTAATGGGTGGGGTGTGTGGGAGCACAATTTTACAGTCAGGCCTGGAAGCAAACTCAGGAAGAACTTCCTCACACACAAGGTCGTGAAAATTTGGAATTCTCCTCCTGAAAATCAGTGAATTGAATTGAATTGAATTGAATTAACTTTATTGTCACATGTACTCAAATGAGTACAGTGAAAAGTTTATAAGTCACCACTTACAGAACCATCTTAGGTACAACAATACCTAGGGACAGTTTCTTCAGTTACATGGTTAGTTATGACAGAGGAAATTAGATTTTTTAGGACACATACCAAGGCAACTCAGAGTAAAGGTGGGAAAATAGTGCTACAATATGATCGAAAACAGTGTTGGAAAAGAGACCGAAAGGCACCCTCCGGTTCCTGATGCCTTCATCATTCATTTTGAAGAGTATGGCTGTGGGAAGATAATCACTGTTCAGCAATGTTGTGCTCCTTATCTTCATCAGGCCACTGAACATTGAGGATCTCAATCACTTCTGCCCCTCACTAGCATCTCCAGGATCAAGAATCAGTAGAGCACCATCTGTCTTCCTGCAACTCTGCACGATATGGGGATGCAACATCAATGATTGAGACATGAAGCTGAAGTTCAACATGTTGATTGTCATACCAACTACAGGGCATGGAAAAGAACATCAAAGGTGTGGCATTAGTTGGATGACTTCCACCAGTGTTGCCGACAAAGACCCTGGGCGTCACTGCGCAATGAGACAAAAGCACCATTGAAGAAGTACAATGTGGGACTGGTCAGAAACACTCATAGAGCATATGGGAGAGAGAGAGAGAGACTGAGACTGGCATGGCACCTATTTACCCCTCAGACATCCACTGTACCAGAGTGGTGATAGAATATTCACCATCAGGTGGGAAAGATGGGCCAGCCAAAGGAAATTTGGCAAAGTACAATTAAGGAAGACCTTCAAAGGTGGGACACTACTGGCATGGAGCAAAAGAGATTGGGATGGACTCAGGCAAATGGTGGAGTCTTGCTGGCCATTGTCCCACGGTGGAACTAAATCTCAGTCAGTGAGCAGTAGACGCTCAAAGTTGTAGAGTGGGTGAAAAGATCCACAGACTAAGGGGTGTAAGTGATGAGGACTGATGCAGTGAGTGTCTGCACAAAGGGAAGGCAATACTGCAACCCAAAGAATGGAAAAAGGCAAGACTGATTAAAATCCAGAACAGCAAAAAGTGCAAGAACTGGAATGAACCACAAATTCCAATGGACCTGCTCACTCATTTTTATGATTTGATTGTTCCTTCTTATTGTGCCCACTGAAGTGGTTTGATGGAGCAAAGACCATGGAGAAGGGGCAATGCAAGGGTCCTTCACTCCCACCCTCCATTTTTTTCCTTTTCTAACCAATTTTACTGCAGCTTGCTACTTTGTTAAATACACTCAAGCCTATCAGCAGCTTCAAAGGGGCTTATCGTATCTTCCTTTTTTTTGATTAGATTAGATTACCTACAGTGAGGAAACAGGCTATTGGGCCCAACAAGTCCACACCGACTCTCCGAAGAATAACCTATCCAGCCCATTCCCCTACCTTATACTTATCCCTGATTAATGCACCTAACACTTTGGGCAATTTAGCATGGTCAATTCACCTGGCCTGCACATCTTTAGATTGTGGGAGGAAACCAGAGCACCCGGAGGGAACACATTGCAGATTTGGGGAGAATGTGCAAACTCCACACAGACTGTCGCCCGAGGTGGGAATCGAACTCTGGTCCCTGGCACTGTAAGGCAGCAGTGCTAACCACTAAGCCACCATGTGATGGAGAAAGCAACAGGTACTAAATGCTGAACCGACAAAAAAAAATCATAAAATATTATTTGACAGAGATGCAGTAACAGAAGAGTGGACAGAATATATGAATGAACTGTCTGATGATCCAAATCCAGAGGGCTTCAAGATATTGAAATAAACAATAGATGAAACTGCACAATATCAGAGTTTAAAGAATGCTTTGAAATTGATGAGAACAGGAAAAACTCCAGGCATAGATGAAGTAATGATAAATGCCTGTGGAGGAACAGAATTTGAAGTGATTACAGAAATTTATGATCAAGTATATACCAAAGGATATACTCCAAGTGAATTCAGACCTCTTTATTCATTAAGTTATGTTAGGAAACTGAAGCATTGCAGTGCAATCATTTTAGGAAGAGAAGATTAATGAGTCACCTATTTAAAATGGTTTTGAAAATCAGAATAGAAAGAAACAATAACATTTTTCATGCAGAGATTGATGAAATGCAGTCTGAATTTCAACCTGAGGTAGGAACAAGTGAGGGAATGATTAACCTAAGAACACCTGGAAGTGGGCAGCACAGTGGCACAGTGGTTAGCACTACTACCTCACAGCGCCAGAGACCCAGAGACACTTTGTTCTTTCATCAAAGTGTGACGTTGAGAGTAAAGATATGGGATTCATCCGCAGCAAGAAGAGGAACAATGTTTCCAGCGAAGAGAGGAGCACTGTCACCAAAACTATTCCAAATCTGTACACGGAACAAATGTTCAGAGAATTACATAAACCGCTGGGCTAAAATGTTAGAGGCAGGAATGTAACAAACTTACAGTACACCAACAACACCACAAAACTTGCTGTCAGAAGGGGCTCTGCTAAAAAAAGTTCTAATAGTTTAAGTAAATTCTAATAGTTTAAAATAGGAATTGAGCATGAACAGCAAAGCATCAAAACTAATGCATAGTGATTGGAACTAGGTGGATCTTATTGACTATGAGGTCCTTGATTGGATTGTTAACTTGGGCTAATCAGGGAGCCCTGGGTGAGATATAATCAAGAGACTCCGAACCTTCTCATTTCAGGGATTGACTATGAGCTGGCTGGCCACAGCCCATTTACTCACATACATGCTGCCTTATCTGCTGTGCTTTCCCAGCACCACACACTCGCCATGTAAGTAACGGGTGACTTAATGATGGGATACCAGCCTCTCTGCAGTCATTTCATAATAATTGTTGGAAAAAAATAGAACACAAACAACTAGAGTGAAGATTGAAGTGGATGGCATCCCACTGGAACAAGGAGATAGGGACAAATGATAACAGAAATTGGAAGATATGATGCTGAAGCTTTCAGGAGGACAGAGATAGTCAGGAGTTATTTTATGAAGATGAAGGATGTGTTGATGACAAAAAAAACCTGAATCCTGTAACAAAGAAAATACTCAAAAATTCCTTCATTTCTTCGCTGCCTCAGAAGTCTGGGCAATAAACAATCATCAATAGGAGAGGAAAACCTTTTGAAAAGTGGATGCTAAGACATAGGCTAAAAGTTTCACGTACAGTCTGTCAGACAAATGAAGAGGTGCTGGAAAATGCAAGATCAAAAAGAGCTCTGAAAAGTGACAACAGGGAAGGCATATATCAGTATCTGGGCTATTTGATCAGAGCTGAAAAAAAACCCAGAAATCTCTGCTGGAGGGTAAAACGAAGGGCAGCAGGGAGAGGCGTGAACCTTGGTGTATTTGGATGACAGATGTCACAGTGGGATTGCAGCCGAGTTACTCTGGATGTGAAGACAGCAGATCTCCCAACTGGAGCAGCTACAAGCAGATGGAATCTTTAACCACGGCAACATGACCATGTGTTCAGCATAGCCTAAGAGGGGGCGATGGCTTTGACTTGCTTTGATTCTTGATTTGTCCAAATATCTCAGTTCACATCTAAATGACTTTTCCTGTATCTCTTCTGCTTTTACCCTCAATTTCTCCTTTAGTTATTGCTGGGAGGCGGCTATTCAATCTTTCTTTCCAGTTTCTGAACTTTACCATCTTTCTCTGTCCAACTGTACTTAGCCATCCTTTTGATTCCTGAACATCAACTCTAGCTCCATTCCATTCCTTTGCCATTTTGTTCATCCAACTCATTCTGACCATCCTCTGTCTTAACATGTTACAAAAGTTCTGACCCTCATTTCATTCTCTTTTCCCAGACATCTGCAGAATGCAACACTCGTGATGATACTGTATGCTTTTTTCAGCTTGAAACCCAATGTTTTTAAGACTTCCACATGCTGTTTAACTCACTCTTCACACCAACACTGATAATTTTAGTAAGGGCAGATCTTAGAGTGATGGACTCTTTGAGGAAAGTTGCAGTGTCCCTCTCTCTAAGTCATGCAGGCTCCAGGTTCAATTCCCACATGCTCCAGAGGTGTGTAATAATGTCTCTGGACAGGTTGATTCAAAGATATCTGGATCCTATGCTTACAATAAAGACATTGAGTGTTCAAGTTCCACCCTGAATTCAGTAACTAAGACCACTTTAAGGGCCTAACCAGAAGGAATGACTGTAAAGTTATTGGATGGCATGGTGGCTCAGTGGTTAGCACTGTGACCTCACAATCCCAAAGACCCAGGTTCAATCCCAGCCTCAGGCAACTTTCTGTGTGGAGTTTGCACATTCTCCCTGTGTCTGTGCAGGTTTCCTTTGGCTCATTCTCATACTCCAAAGATGAATTAGCCATGCTAAATTGCCATTTCAGGGATATGTAGGTTTAGTCAGGGGTAAATGTATGGGCAATAGGGCAGGCGAATGGGTCTGGGTGGGTTACTCTTCAGAGGGTTTGTGTGGAGTTGTTGGGCCAAATGACCTGTTTCCACATCACAGGGAATCGATAATTATAAAGTAATCATTTTGGTAATGGCGTCTACAGTATGAGGGCAGATTTAGAGTTGCATAGGGATATAGTGAGACTACATCTGGAATACTGTGTCCAATTCTGGTTTTCAAACTTATTGATATATTTGTACAGGTATTGAGGAGCTCCAGTAGAACATCAGTGAATTCATCCCTGGGGTCAGAGGGTGTTCGTATGATGGGAGGCTGACAAATTTGAATCTGTACTCTGTGGAGTTTTGGAGAATAAGAGACAATCTCATTGTGATCTCAGATGTAAGTTACTCAGCCCATTGAGACTGTTCTGCTATTCTAAGTGATCATGTCTGATCTGATAATTCTCAACTCCAGTTTGCTGCCTTTCCTCCATCACCCCCGATAGCCTTATTGATTAAGAACCTATCTCAGCCTCGGATATACTCAATGACCCAGCCTCGACAGCCCTCTGCGGTAAAGAATTCCACAGATTCCCTACACTCTGAGAAATGCAATTATTCCTTATCTCAGTCTTAAATGTGTGCCCCTTTTACTCTGAGATTTGCCCTCTGGTCTGAGACACTCCACAAAGGAGAATGATATTTGTATTATCCTGCACTTAACCATTTTAAATTGTGCCAGTCTCCTACCTCCCCACTCTCTTACTCATCTCCTGGATTATTGAGAAGTACTTTTCCCAGTGGAAATCATTAATGATAGTCAAATTGCTTCCTAACTATTTCACATAGTCTCAGAATAAAGGGGTGCCAGTTTAAGGCTGAGATGAGGAGGACTTTCTTCTCTGTGGGGGCTGTGAGTCTTTGGAACCCCTTGTCACAGAGAGAGCTGTGGGGCCAGTGTCCCCGCGTATATTTAAGGCTGAGATAGAGAGATTCTTGATTGGTCAGGGAATCAAGGATCATGGGAAAAGGGCAGGAAAGTGTACGTGAGGAATGTTGGATCAGCCATGATCCTATTGAAATAGTAGAGGAGGCATGAGGGCCGAATGGCCTGTTCCTATTACGATTTCTCATGATTTTATGGTCCAACCTCTCTCAAGATCCAATGGTGCCTCTTGCTGAACTCTTGGTTTGGCATCTCTTCCTTGGAGATCAGATGATGGGATGGGATGTACAAGGCATAATGTACAAAGTAGCCTCATTGTCTGGAACAGGTTGCAGGAATATTTACATCATGAAAAAGCCCCATAGTACTTTCCAAGCAATAGTGAAAACATAGATAATTAAACAAGTGGTTGCTCCTTGTGACACATGTCTTTTTGCTGCTATTAATTTCGATTGCAATATTTAGTTATTCACCCAGGAGAGGTTCAGTTTGCCGATATCGACCAGATAATTATCGAGCCTAGAATTAATTTCGGAGTCACTGTATTGCAAGGGATTGTATACAGTTAGTGTTAGTGCTTCAGACATTGCATTGCATGGTAGCAAAGACTGGCATTTTTAAATGGATTGATACATTTTATAAAATAGTCTTGGTAGAGGTATAGAGTCATACAGCTCAGAAATAGACCCTTTGGTCCAACCTGTCCATGCCAACCAAGTTTCCCTAACCTAAACTAGTCCCAGTTGCCTGTGTTTGGCCCATATCCCTCTAAACCTTTCCTATTCATGTTCCTGTCCAGATGTCTTTTTGACGTCGTAACTGTATCTGCTTCCACAACTTCCTCTGGACATCATTCCACGTACGAACCACCCTCTGTGTGAAAAAGTTGTCCCTCAGGTCCCTTTTAAATCATTCTCCTCTCAACTTAAAATATGCCCCTGGTTTTGAACTCCACCACCCTGGGGAAAAGACACCTGCCATTCACCCTCTCTGTGCCCCTCATGATTTTATAAACTTTTATAAGGTCACCCCACAACCTCCTATACTCCAGTGAAAAAGTCCCAGCCTAACCAGCCTGTCTTTATAACTCACAACTTCTAGTCCTGGTAAATCTTTTCTGCATCCTCTCCAGTTTAATAATATCCTTCACTGGCAGTTGTAATGGATATGACATACATTTTCACCATTAACAATCCTGTTGTTATCCATGATCAGTGTTAGGCAACCACTTCCATTATGTTTTACATCAAATTGCATTGAAAACCATGAGAAACGCAGGGCATTTGACTCAACTGGTTTATCTAGAGTAAATGCTCAATATGACCATTCATTCCTCTTCATCCCAATCTATCAGCATATCTTTCTGTTCCTCCAGTTTACTTAACATTACTGCATCGCGTCCACGTTATTTGCCTTGACCACTCCTTAACTTTTAAACCATTAAGTTATATGATGTGGACTTGGCTGGCTGGGCCAGCATTTACTGCCCATCCCTAGTTGCCCTTGAGAAGGTGATGGTGAACTGCCTTAATTGATCTGCTGGAGTCAGTTTGTTGTAGGGACACCCATAATGCTGTTAGGGAGGGAGCTTCAGGATTTTGACCCACTGACACTGAAGGAATGGTGACATATTTCCAAGTCAGGATGGTGAGTGGCTTAGAGGGTATTGGTGGTGTTCCCACGTATCTGCTGCCCGTCTCATATACAGAAGCAATCATGGATTTGGAAGGTTCTGTCTATGAATTTTTCCTTTATTTTAGAATGAGGGTGTGGTTGGCTAGGCCAGCATTTATTGCCCATCCCTAATTGCCCAGAGGGCAGTTAAGAGTCAACCACATTGCTGTGAGTCTGAAATCATATGTAGGCTAAACTCAGTAAGGATGTTTCCTTCCCTAAAGGGCATTTGTAAACCAGGTGGGTTTTTCCCAACAATCAGCGATGGTCATCGTTAGACTCTTAATTCTAGATGTTTATTGAATTCAAATTCCATCAACTGCTGTAGCAAAATTTAAACCTGAGTACCCAAAACATGAGCTGAGTTTCTGGACTAACAGTTCAGTGATAGTATCACTACGCCATCACCTCACCATTTTGGTGATCTTTGGCGAATTTCTGCAGTGCACCTTGTAGGAAGTCCACATTGTTGCTACTGACTGTCAGTGTTCGAGGGAGTGGATGATGGTGGGCATGGGGCCAATTTGGATTTTGTATCAGAATTTTTTGTTAATCTCAGAAGGGTTTTGAGTGTTTGGAACTCTCTACCCTAGACAGCAGTGGAGGCTGGGTCACTGAATACTTTGTGACTGAGGTAACAAGAGATTCAAAGGTAACATGATGAGATAGGTAATTAGAGTTGAGTCCACAAACATAGCAGCCATGATTTTAATAAATGGTGGAGTAGACTACACATAAGAATCCTACTTATTGACTATAGTTCAGCCTTCAACACTATTAACCCCTCGAGACTGATTACTAAACTTAGTGATCTCGGACTGAGCCCCACTCTCTGCAACTGGATCCTCAGTTTCCTGACCCACACATCACAATCAGTGAAGACTGGGGACAATATTTCATCCTCACTAACACTCAACACTGGAGCCCTCTCCCGGGGTGTGTACTCAGCCCCCTACTGTACTCACTGTATACCCATGACTGTGACACCAAATACCAGACTAATGCCATTTACAGGAGAAAGTGAGGTCTGCAGATGCTGGAGATCAGAGATGGAAATGTGTTGCTGGAAAAGCGCAGCAGGTCAGGCAGCATCTAGGGAACAGTAGAATCGACATTTCGGGCATTAGCCCTTCTTCAGGAATGAGGAAAGATGGTCCAGCAGGCTAAGATAAAAGATAGGGAGGAGGGACTTGGGGGAGGGGCGTCGGAAATGTGATAGGTGGAAAGAGGTCAAGGTGAGGGTGATAGGTCAGACTGGGGTGGGGGCGGAGAGGTCGGGAAGAAGATTGCAGGTTAGGAAGGCGGTGCTGAATTTGATGGATTTGACTGAGACAGGCTGGGGGGAGGGGAAATGAGGAAACTGGTGAAATCCGAGTTCATCCCTTGTGGTTGGAGGGTTCCTAGCCGGAAGATGAGGCATTCTTCCTCCAACCGTCGTTTCGACTGGTTGTCCTGGTTGGGTCCAAGTTTTGTTGGTCGGAACGTAGTCCGGAGTCCGTGCGGGATAAGTCGGTTCCTTAGGCAGGTGCTGAGGAAGGAGATATGGCTGTGGTAGCGAGTCTGTTTGAGAATGTGGCTGAAGAGCTTCTGTGCAGAGGAGATGACCTGGGGGGTGCAGTGAGAGAGGGACTCACTGAAACCTTTGTAGAGGGAGAAAGAGAGCTTCTTCAAGGAAGGCATCCTTGTAAGAGGATTCGCAGTAGGTTGAAATCTTTGAGGAGAAAGTGAGGTCTGCAGATGCTGGAGATCAGAGATGGAAATGTGTTGCTGGAAAAGCGCAGCAGGTCAGGCAGCATCTAGGGAACAGTAGAATCGACGTTTCGGGCATTAGCCCTTCTTCAGGAATGAGGAAAGTTGGTCCAGCAGGCTAAGATAAAAGATAGGGAGGAGGGACTTGGGGGAGGGGCGTCGGAAATGTGATAGGTGGAAAGAGGTCAAGGTGAGGGTGATAGGTCAGACTGGGCTGGGGGCGGAGAGGTCGGGAAGAAGATTGCAGGTCAACCTACTGCGAATCCTCTTACAAAGATGCCTTCCTTGAAGAAGCTCTCTTTCTCCCTCTACAAAGGTTTCAGTGAGTCCCTCTCTCACTGCACCCCCCAGGTCATCTCGTCTGCACAGAAGCTCTTCAGCCTCATTCTCAAACAGACTCGCTACCACAGCCATATCTCCTTCCTCAGCACCTGCCTAAGGAACCGACTTATCCCGCACGGACTCCGGACTACGTTCCGACCAACAAAACTTGGACCCAACCAGGTCACCAGTCGAAACGACGGTTGGAGGAAGAATGCCTCATCTTCCGGCTAGGAACCCTCCAACCACAAGGGATGAACTCGGATTTCACCAGTTTCCTCATTTCCCCTCCCCCCAGCCTGTCTCAGTCAAATCCATCAAATTCAGCACCGCCTTCCTAACCTGCAATCTTCTTCCCGACCTCTCCGCCCCCACCCCAGTCTGACCTATCACCCTCACCTTGACCTCTTTCCACCTATCACATTTCCGACGCCCCTCCCCCAAGTCCCTCCTCCCTATCTTTTATCTTAGCCTGCTGGACCAACTTTCCTCATTCCTGAAGAAGGGCTAATGCCCGAAACGTCGATTCTACTGTTCCCTAGATGCTGCCTGACCTGCTGCGCTTTTCCAGCAACACATTTCCACATCTAATGCCATTTACAGGTTTGCTGATGACAACACCATAGTCAGTCAAATCTCAGATGGCAATGAAACAGACTGCAGACGGGAGGTGGAAGACCTGGAAAAATGGTTCACTGAGAACCAAGCTCTCAATGCCAGCAAAACCAAGGAACTCATTATTGACTTTCGGCGGGATGTTACTCATGCCCCCCTACACATTAACAGCACATGGGTGGAACGAGTGGAGAGTGTAAAGCTCCTGGGAGTGGTCATCCACAACAAGCTTTTTTGGACTCTTCATGTGGATGCACTGGTTACAAAGGCCCAACAACGGCTCTTCTTCCTCGGGCAGCTGAGGAAATTTGGCATGACGGCGAATACCCTTGCCAACTTTTATAGGTGCGCCATTGAGACCATTCTGTCTGGATGTATCAGGACCTGGTATGGCAACTGTACCATTCAAGATCAGAGACGGTTACAGAGAGTGGTGAACTCGGCCCGGACAATCACAAAGGCCAACCTCCCATCTATAGAATCCATCCACCAGTGCCGCTGTCAAGAAAAGGCCACCAGCATTCTCAATGTTTTTCTACAACCTCTACCACTGGGGGGAAGGTACAGAAGCCTGAACACATGCACCAGCCGGTTTCAAAATAGTTTCTACCCTGCTGTTGTCAAAATACTGAATGGACTCACAAACTCTTAACATTCCTTTGTACCTGTGTTTTTTGTTTTTGCTGCTGTTTACCTATTATTTACTGTCTATGCTACTTAACTCTGTGATCTGCCTGTGTTGCTCACAAGACAAAGCTTTTCACTGTGCCTCGGTACACGTGACAATAAATTCAATTTGATTCAATTCAGCTTCCAACTTCTAGCTCAGTGAGTAAACCTACATCCAGATCAGTTCAATTCAATTCAATTCAATTCAATTCAAGTAGCCAAATTCCTATATCCTGTCTACCTGAGATGGTAGAGTTTCTATTTGACCCACACTCCTTATTTTTTGACTTCCAAGGCACAAGAATTCCATGGTTTTCATTTAGTAAAAGGAAGCCCATAATTTTGATCTCTGGCATTGCTGCACTTTGTATCATCTTGTGCTTGAAGCCAATACTGCCACGTACTCATTGAGGTAAAAAAAGGAAGTGTGAGAGAAACTCAGCAGGTCAGACAGTAACTTTTTTAGAGCGAAATGGTGGCACTGTTGCTCAGTGGTTAACACTGCTGCCTCAAAGCGTCAAGGAACCAGGCCCAATTCCAGCCTTGGGCAACCGTCTGTGTGGAGTTTGCACATTCTCCCCATGTCTGTGTGGGTTTCCTACGGGTGCTCCAATTTCTTCTTGCAATCCAAAAATGTGCAGGTTAGGTGAATTGGCCACACTAAATTGCCCATTGTATTCAGGGATGTGTAGGTTAGGTGCCCATAGTGTTCAGGGATGTGTAGGATAATAGGGTAGGGGAACGGGTCTGGGTGGGTTACTGTTCAGAGGGTCGGTGCAGACTTGTTGGACCTCACGCTCTCTGCCTTTATTCCTGATGAAGGGCTTTTGCCCGAAACGTCGATTTTGCTGCTCCTTGGATGCTGCCTGAACTGCTGTGGTCTTCCAGGACCACTAATCCAAAATCTGGTTTCCAGCCCCTGCAGTCATTGTTTTTACCTTGTTGGGCCGAAGGGCCTGTTTCCACACTGTAGGGATTCTATGAAACAATATTAACATTTTGAGTTCAATAAGGCTTCTTCAGAATCCATATGCCAGCACTGATCCGCTAGTTACAGGTTGCCATCCTGAAAATGCTCCCTTTATCCCAACTCCCTGTTCTCTATTAGCTAGTCACTCTTCCTTACATACTCTTACATAATAATCCCAACACCATGGACTCTTGTCTTACTAAGTTACCTAATGTGTGATACCTTATTGAATTCCTTTTAGAAATCTAAATATATTATGTCCACTGATTCTCCGTTATCTATCCAGATTACCATTTCCTTAAATAATTCCATTCAACTTGTCAAGCACCGTTTCCCCATTATGAAGCCATGCTGATTCTGCTCAATTATTTAGGTATTTCTAAATGTTCTGTTATGTAATCCTTTCTAAAAGATTCCAACATTTTGCCCAATTATAGTTGTTATGCTGACTGTCTTTTAATAACTTTTTTTCTTCCTCCATTTTGAATAAGGGTGTTACATTGCCAATTTCCAATCCTCTGGGACTTTTTCAGAATCTAGGAATTCCTAAAAGAGTGCATCCATTATCTCGGTATTTACTTCCTTTAATACCCTTTGATGCACATCATCAGGTAGTGGGATATAGCAATTTTAGGTCCATTCATTCTCCTTGTATATTTTCTTTAGTGATAGTTATTGTATTTATCTCTTCATTTAGTAATTCTGAATGTTATTAAAGTCTTATAACGTGAAGACCAACGCAAAGTATTTATTTAACTTCTCTTCCATTTCTTAGTTCCCCATTATTATTTCTCTATCCTCATTCTCTATGAAAGTCAACTTATGTTTTGACCTTTCTCTTCTTTTTTATATATTTAAAGAAGCTCTTACTGTCCATTTTGATATTACTTGTAAGTTTCCCTTTATTGTTAATATTCAGGTTTTTTTCAGTTATCTTTTGTTGGTTTTTAAAACTTGCCCAATGCTTTAGCTTACCATTCACTTTTGCCACATTATAGTTTTTTTCTTTCAGTTTGACTGCATCCTTGACCTCCTTGATTAACTACGGTTGGTTTATCGCCTTCCTGAAATCCTTCTTTCTTGCTGAGATAGACATCTTTGCTGCGATTCATTAGCTTTTTATCACACATCTGCCATTGTTCATCAACTATCCTTTCTCCTAAACTCCTGCCCCTGTCTCCTCCAACCAACCATTTTCATTCCTTTGTAATAATTCCTTTCTTATGTTCAGCAGAGATATTTCAAACTCTAGTTCCCCTTTCACAAACTGAATGCTGAATTTTGCCATCTGATGGTTGGTGTTCCTTATGGGATCTTTTCCTCTACGTAATCATTTATGTAACCTGCCTCATTACATGTCATTCGATCCAAATTGCTGGCTTCATAACATAGTGTGTTTGGGAACATGGGAAAGGCAAAAGATTTGTGCAATTGTTACTATACTGCTAATCCAGAAACGCAGGTTTAAATCCTGCTATGGTAGATCTTGAATTCAATAAAAATCTGGAATGATTGTCACAAAAAGCCTATCTGATTGGCTAATGCCCCTGAGGGAGGGAAGCTATCATTCTTAATTGCTCTGTCTGGCATCCATGTGACCCCAGAGCCACAGCAATGTGGTTGACTCTTAACTGCCTAGGAGAAAGTGAGGACTGCACATGCTGGAGATCACAGTCAAAAAGTATGGTGCTGGAAAAGCACAGCCAGTTAGGCAGCATCTGAGAAGCAGGAGAGTTGATGTTTTTAGTTTAACTCATCATCAGGAATTTGAGGGGGGCCCCAAGGGAGCTGAGTGATGTGTGGGGTTGTGGGAGTTGGGACTGGGGGAAAGGTAGCTGGGATTGCAATAGATAGATGGAGGTGGAGGTGATGGTGATAGGTGAGAGGGAAGGGTGAAGATGGACAGGGAGGACAGGTCAAGAGGATGGTGCTGAGTTGGAGGTTTGGATATGGGATATTCACTCCACTCTCCACTTTGCCCACTCCAACACCAACCACCTCCATCTACCTGTTGCATTCCCAAACCTTACCCCCAATCCCAACCCCCCCTCATTTACTTCTCAGTCCCCTTGCCCCCCACCCTATATTCTGATGAAGAGCTTATGCTCGAAACATTGATCCTCTAGGTCTTTGGATGCTGCCTGACTGGCTGTGCTTTTCCAGCATTACAATTTTTGCTATGAGTCTTAACTGGGCAATTAAAGGTGTGCAATTATTGTTGGTCCAGTCAACAATGACCACTTCCCATGAATGGATTAAAAATTAACCTGTCTGTAGGAAACCACTCCAGGAATTCTTCCTTGTGGCTACCTTTGCCAATTTGACTTTTCCAATGTCTGTGAAGATTAAAAAACCCCCGTGATTAATGTTCTGCCTTCATTATTTCATGACTTATTCTCAGTCTTACAGTTTCTCTCGTTAGTGTCTTGCTTCACATCGACTGGTGTCTTCTCTCCCATGGAAGACAATGTGATTCAGTCAATTGTATTGTCATGATTTTTCATTGCACTGCAGACTCCTCCAAATCTGATTTCTTGAGAATGTCCAAGTTTAAACACTTTTTCATTGGAAGCTGTGTCTTCCACAGCATTGACCTTCAACTCAATAAGTCCCTCTGTAAGTCACCCATGAAATACCTTTGGTTATGTTACTAGTTTAATAGTGAGATATAAATGTGAAATTTTATTATTTCTGGTTATGTTTAACTGATAATATTTTGACCAATAAAGCAAGTATTGAAATTCAAGCTTGTCAAACCAATCTCTGAATTCTAATTCTATCCAATCCATTTTATCACTTGTTTGTTCCTGAACTTTCATTTCAGTTGCAGGTTGTTGCCTGGAGGAGGCGCAGTGCTTTATGTTGCCGGGTCCTCCGGCCGGGCGGCGGCACTGTGTCAGGGCGGTGTGGTTCGGTTCTCCGGCCGGGCGGCGGCGTTGTAACGCTAGAATGTAGTTGGGTCCTCCGATCAGCAAGAGGCGCTGTGGCCGCAGTGTGTTGCCTGGGGCCGCCGGACGGGCGGCGGCACCGTGTCATCAACAGGGTGTGGTTGAGTCCTCCAGTCTGCTAGTGGCGCTGTGCCCGGAGGATGTAGACAGGTCCTCCGGCCAGTCGGCGGCGCTGCGTCGGGAGGTATGCCACCTGCTCCCGGAAGCGGTTGCTGGGAGGGTTCAGAGCCCTGGTAACGGAGTCGATGGCGTCTGATCCGCTCCCTGTGCTTCCCCCGGCGCCTCAGCAATTCAAACCGATCCAGCACTACCTGCGCACCGCCCAGGAACATGACAAGCGCGATCCGGTGGTGGCTTATTTCTGTAAGTTTGTGAATAATCACACAGCGGGGGATGGGGGATGGGGTACTGTGGGGATGGGGTAGGGGTACTGTGGGGATGGGGGATGGGGTACTATGGGGATGGGGGATGGGGTACTGTGGGGATGGGGGATGGGGTACTGTGGGGATGGGGGATGGGGTACTGTGGGGATGGGGTACTGTGGGGATGGGGTAGGGGTACTGTGGGGATGGGGGATGGGGTACTATGGGGATTGGGGATGGGGTACTATGGGGATTGGGGATGGGGTACTGTGGGGATGGGGTACTGTGGGGATGGGGTACTGTGGGGATGGGGTACTGTGGGGATGGGGGATGGGGTACTGTGGGGATGGGGGATGGGGTACTGTGGGGATGGGGTACTGTGGGGATGGGGGATGGGGTACTGTGGGGATGGGGGATGGGGTACTGTGGGGATGGGGGATGGGGTACTATGGGGATGGGGTACTGTGGGGATGGGGTACTATGGGGATTGGGGATGGGGTACTGTGGGGATGGGGTACTGTGGGGATGGGGGATGGGGTACTGTGGGGATGGGGGATGGGGTACTGTGGGGATGGGGGATGGGGTACTGTGGGGATGGGGGATGGGGTACTGTGGGGATGGGGGATGGGGTACTGTGGGGATTGGGGATGGGGTACTGTGGGGCTGGGGCTGGGAGCTGCCCTGGGCCCTGCCCTCGGACCCTGGGCCCTGTCACCTGGCTCTAGCCCTGAGGACCTGGTCATTTGGCCACAGACTATGGGCCTTTGCCCTGGGTCATCACTGGCCTTGGCCTCTCAAGCTATTCTATTCATCATATCCAGGCATGGACACGCACCTACAACACTTGAACCCTCAGATATTCTGGCTCAGAGGTAGGGACACTACCACTCCACCACAATTGCCCATAATTGCTCTTGTCCCCAGGCTGTGGCCCTTGTTCAGCGCTCGCCCCCTGGGACCTGCATCTGGCCCTGGGTGTTTCTATCCTCGCTTTGGAACGTGTGACCAGATCCCTAATCCTCCAGCCTCTTGAGTTCTGGTCCCGCACCTGGCCTCTGGACGTCTGATACTTTTCAAATAAAAACAGGCATTACTAGAGAAACCCGCAGGCCTGGCAGCATCTGTGGGGAAAAAGCAGAGTTAATGTTTCAGTTTCAGTGACCCTCCTTCATAACAAGGATCACTTGACTCGAAATCTATAGGCCTTTAAACAAAACAACTCAAAGAAGTGTGGATGTTGGAAATCAGAAATTTCTGTAAAATTGCTGCCAGTGTTTCCAGCAATTTATGATTTTGTATTCATCATCCTTTGTTTTATTATTGTGACATGTTCCGGTGATAGCTTTGGAGTTACAGTTTTCTCTTTTCTCGCTCTTCTATGTCATCTTATTCTCTATCCCTCCCCCTGTGGCTATCACTGTTTCTTTATGTATCAATGTATATGTTTATATGACAGTTATGATGTTCATTAATGTTCAGCCAGGGCTTGGCCGTTTGCATCCTCACTTTTGAGTTAGATGATTTTAGGTTCAGTTCTCGAGACTCAAGCTCAGGAATTTTGCTTCACAGTCTTGCATTACCCTGAGGGAGTTCTGCATTTTTTCACAAGTGCTGTCTGCTGGCTGAGATATTAAACTATGTGACTTTAATATCAGAGAGGAACAGGGTAGTTATTCCTTGTGTTCTGACCAATATTACATCGCCACCAAAAGTAATATTGAAAAGAATATCTAATAATTGTCATATTTCTGAGAGTGGCAAATAATTGTGTGCTTTTATTTCTTACATTGCAGCATCCAGTGGACAGGAAAAGTCTTACGTAAATACCATTGCTTTTTGGTGCATTGTAAAGCAGTTGGATTTTCTCCGTTTTCTGGATGTCTACTTTTTTATTCACTTAATCAGAAACTCTCAATTATTAGTTTAAATTTTTTTTCCATGAACCCTGGCGTTTGTTTTAATGGGTATACACTCGGTCTCCCCAATATTTCTCTAGTCTGTTATTTCATTACATGATCATGTGTTTAATTGAGATTTGCAGTGTATTGAGTTGTAATGACAGTATGGTATGTCCTTTGATCCGTGGTAGTTATTGCCCATCTCTATTATGTAGATTCAACAGTTTGCAGTCTTGTCTGTTCTGACCACCAGTGAGGGTGACCTTCTACAGTGTTTTATAGTTGTCAGATGTGGTTATAATATAAACACCTTATGACAGGAAATGAGGTTTTGCAAGAATACAGTTCCTTTTTTTTTTAAACTAATAGGAAAATCATTTTTATTTCAGAGGTAATAAAGGTGAAATTTTTGCTGTTTCTTCAAATAAACAGCTTTTCTTTCTAGTTTAGGTTATGTTTGTCACTGAACTGTATTCTATGGTGTTGGTTACCCAATTACAGCAGATCGTGTGTTAATACCGAGATAGTTATCACTTAGTAGTCTCCACAGTTGTTCCTCCTCCTTTGGGAATGTCACCAGACATCCACTACACCAAGTTTCACTAATAATATTGGCCCTCAGCTGTGAATTTGAGATTGATACGATAATGCTTTTTAGGCAGTGATGTGATGTTGGGTGTGGCTGTCTTGTGATTTGTAAGGAGGTATGGATGAGATGATTACCAGTTTATCCATTGTTCTCTGTTTAAATAGTTGGTAACACTGTCACCCCAAGTCACACAACTGAAACTTCAAGCCTCACTTCAGAGATGTGAGCACATGATTTTTGTAGTTTTGAGTACGTGTAGCTTTGTTGCAGGTGGTTTATAATGCTTTACTTGTCCAGTTCTGAGTGGACCAAAGCTGCACGCTGTAATTTTCCTCTCCCTTCAGAAAGCCATCTCAACCAATTTGGGTGTGCATCACAACTAGCAATATAACAGGTTCTTCCAGCTATACTTAACATACGATAGTGTTTTCACTCTGAGAGTGTGTTGCTGTAGATTTGAAACCTGAATTTCATGCAGAACACTTAATATGATAGACCATGCCAAGGTATTTTACAGGAGCATAATTGGATGAAATTTGGCAATATACATGAGCAGTATTTGGACTGGTGACGGAAAACTGGCTCAGAATTAAATTAAAGCAAAGAGGTATAGGGGACAAATTCTGCAGTGTTAACTCACTTGAATCCATATATTTATGAATTACCTTTCAGGTTTATTTCAGTGTTTAAATTTGATAGTTTTGGTTTTTGAGTTGTCATCAAGATTACTAACATGATAGAGGATGGTTTCTTTGTTTGGTTTTGTCTTTTGGTTCATGAAGATTTTCCTGCTATAAATGGGATAGACAAATGCAACAGGAACGAGGAAAATTACAAATGGAGTGTCAATTGTGATACCAGGCATACAAGAGGTATTAGAGATTCTGTCAGTACACATGCGCATAAGTTGCAATTGATAATTTCTGCTGGTTTGGGAAAGGTGTATTCAATTAATCACCAGAGCATCAGTTTTAGATTTGTTCATTGTAATTAGTTCTATGATTTACTTTTGCTCACCGTACGTGAAATGTTGAGGCTGCAGGATCATTGCAACTAGATAATGGAACACTATTATGTTAGTTTGCAAACACTCCAAGTAGAATGTAACTCAAACCCTTGCTATGCTGTATGACTCTAAAAGCGAGTGATGGTGAATGTGGGAAATTTGAAGTAAAAACAGAAAATATTGGAAATATTTATAAGGTTGAGCATCTCCTCTGCAGTTAAACAGTCACTGACCTGAAACATTAACTGTTTCTTTCTTCACAGATGCTGCCATACCTGATGAGTATACCTAGCATTTCCTATTTTTATCCTAAATAAACATTGTAGTCTGATTCTAGCTGGGTTTATACTGTGAACACTTCTGGTTATTATGAGAAAGCTACATAGCTACTGGATGGTATTTGAGAAATGACTTATGAAGATGGGACCGGACAGGTTATGTTTGCCAGGAAAAAGTGCACAGGCTGGAACTCCTTCCCTTTGGCAAGTGGGAATCCTGATGGAGATTTTAGCATTTTAGAATTCTGAAAGACTTGAAGAAGATAGGCATAGTGCAGATGTTTCTACTTGGAATGTTGAAACTAGAGGTCATAAATATGTGAATTACTGATGTGTGTGATAGGGGTTTCACGAGTAATAAGAATACTCACAGTCAGAGGGAGTGGTTAAAGTAACTAGCACAGGTGTATTTGAGATGTTGAATAAAACATGAAAGGTCGGGTCAGTAGAAGAATATGATGGAATTATATGAAAGGGGATGGGAAAAGACTGGTTTAGAGATAGCATCGATTTACTTGTGAGACATATCTTTGCAACTAAGTTTGATTAGAGTATAAATCTAGGTTCAGCTAAAGTCGAATGCTACATTCACCCTCTACAGTTTTAACATGAATGTGAAGTGGAAGTTGATTTATAGTACTTTTGTAGAATTAATTTGTCTGAAATCTTTGTGATTTAAATCACACCCACTCTACCTAAGTTTACTGGATGGTTTTCATACTGTACTTTACAAACCATCAGCCAATAATTGTGCTAAAATGACATACAAATATATACATTTTGAGCAAAAGTAGCCCTCCCACCTCCTGGAAGCTGCTCTGCCATTCAAGAAGATTACGATTGATCTGTTAGATTTTGAATTCCACCTTATTGTCTGTTCTGGATAACCTTAGATTCTTGTTAGGTAAGGAATCTATCACTGCCTTAAAATTATTCAGTGACCTCGCTTCAACTGCCTTCTGAGACAGTGTGTTCCAAATTTGTACAATCCTCTGGGAGCAGTCAATTTCTCCTCACCTCCGTTCTAAAAGACTGACCCATAATTTTAAAACTGTGCATCTAGTTTTGGACTAACCCAGAAGTAGAAACATCTTTTCCATGTCCATCTTGTCAAGGCCATTCAGGATCTTGTACACTTCAACAAAGTCACCCTTCATTCTTCAAAACTCCAGTGAAAATAGGCTCAGCCTGTGCCTCTTACGTTCTTAAGGCAACCTACTCAGTTTACATATCAATCTAGTAACCCTCCTCTAAAATGTCTCCAAAGCAGACTCCTTCCCTAAAGAAGGAGACCAAAATTGTGCACAGTATTCAAGATGTGGTCTCGCCAATGCCTGTAGAGCTAAAGCGTCACGTACTCTTATGTTCAATTCCTGTCATGATAAAGAGTAGCATCCTATTATCCTTCTTGATTATGTTCCATACCTGGACATTAACCTTTTATGACTTATGCACTGGAACGCCTCAAACCCTCTGCGTCTCCATATTCTGAAGTTAAGAATAACTTCATATCAACTAGTCAGTTCTTCTATAACACAATGGTTGCACTCTTGTGCAACCCGCTTCATAGAAAAATCGTGTTTTAGAAACACCTCTTAAATGTTGATGTTGCATTTGTATTACAGTCAACACATGATTTACAAGTTCACACTTTACCGATAGCGCCCCCAATTCTTCAATGGCATTACAGCAAATTTGCGTTGAGGAAATGTACATTATAGGAGAAAGTGAGGTCTGCATCCAGGGAACAGGAGATTCGACGTTTCGGGCACAGGCCCTTCTTCAGGAATGAGCAGAGAGTGTTCAGCAGGAGAAGATAAAAGGTAGGGAGGAGGGACTTGGAGGAGGGGCGTTGGAAATGTGATAGGTGGAAAGAGGTCAAGGTGAGGGTGATAGGTCGGAGTAGGATGGAGGCGGAGAGGTCAAGAAGAAGACTGCAGGTCAGGAAGGCGGTGCCGGGCTGGAGGGATTCGGCTGAGACAAGGTGGGGGGAGGGGGGATGAAGAAACTGGTGAAGTCCAAGTTCATCCCCTGTGGTTGGAGGGTTCCCAGTCGGAAGATAAGACGCTCCTCCTCCGACCGTCGCGTTGTTGTGGTTTGGTGGTGGATGAGTCCAATGACCTGCATATCCTCGGTGGAGTGGGAGGGGGAGTTGAAATGCTGTGCTACAGGGTGGTTGGGTTGGTTCGTCCGGGTGGCCCAGAGGTGCTCTCTGAATCGCTCCGCAAGTAGGCGGCCTGTCTCCCCAATATAGAGGAGGCCACACCGGCTGCAGCGGATGCAGTAGATGATGTGGGTGGAGGTGCAGGTGAATCTGTGGCGGATATGGAAGTTTCCTTTGGGGCCTTGGAGAGAAGTGAGGGGGGAGGTGTGGGCGCAAGTGTTGCACCTCCTGCGGTTGCAAGGGAAGGTGCCGGGAGTGGAGGTTGGGTCGGTGGGGGGTGTGGATCTGACAAGGGAGTCGCGGAGGGAGTGGTCTCTACGGAAAGCTGATAGGGGAGGGGAGGGAAATATATCCTTGGTGCTGGGGTCTGTTTGGAGGTGGCGGAAGTGACGGCGGATGATGCGCTGTACATGGAGATTGGTGGGGTGGTAGGTGAGGACCAGTGGGGTTCTGTCCTGGTGGCGGTTGGAGGGGCGGGGCTCAAGGGCGGAGGAGCGGGAAGTGGAGGAGATGCGGTGGAGGGCACCGTCGACCACGTCGGGGGGGAAATTGCGGTCCTTGAAGAAGGAGGTCATCTGTGTTGTACGTATTTTGAACTGGTCCTCCTGGGAGCAGATGCGGCGGAGACGAAGGAATTGGGAGAATGGGATGGCGTTTTTACAGGGGGCAGGATGGGAGGAGGTGTAGTCCAGGTAGCTGTGGGAGTCGGTTGGTTTGTAGTAGATACAGGGGGCAGGATGGGAAATGTACATTATAGCAGAACGACCTGTCTGCAACTTTATATAATAACTATAATAACTTTATATAACAACTATGTATCATCCTTCAATTTAGCTACCATGCTTTTACTTCTGTCATGCAAGTCAAGGTAAATTGTAAACAGTTTGAGGGCCCAGGACAATCCTGTGGGGTTCCATTTGTCATATTTTGCCTGCCAAAGGCTCATTTACGTGTACTTTCCATTTGCTGCTAGCAAGCCAATCTTCTAGCCATGCGAATATTTTACCCTTACACCAGGAACTTTTGTTTTTTGCAATAAGTTTTGATGTGGCACCTTTTCAAATACCTTCTGGAAATGCAAGTGCAGTATGTTTACAGGCTTCCCTTTTGTCAAAGCACATGCTATTCCTTCATAGTCTAATAAATTTGTTAAAAATGTTTCCCCTTTCAACAAAGCATGCTGATTCTTCCAAATTATTTTGTTTTCCAAGTGCACAGCTGTAATCTCTTTAATGTTTGATCTCTTAACTCCTTACCATATCAGGCTTCAAGCTACCAGGCTTGTGGTTTCCTGTTCACTGCCTCTCTCCCTCCTTGAATAGAGGGGTTAGATTTGCTACTTTCTAGTCTGATGGAAATATTCCTGAATTTAGGGACCTGTGGAAAATTGATGCCAATGCATCCTACTACTTCATTAGCCTCAAATTGGACTCATCGAAGATCATGCTGTGTTTAATGTTGACAGAATAATTTTCAATTTAGCTGTTTAAACTATTTAAACATTGCCTCTGCTTCCTTAGGAGGCTAAGGAAATTTGGGCATGTCTGAAGAGACTCTTAATAATTTTTAAAGATGCACCATAGAAAGCATTCTATTCAAATGCATCAGAGCTTGGTACGGGAACTGCACTACCCAGTACCATAAGAAACTGCCGAGTTGTTAACACAACCCAGTCAATCATGCACACCAATCTTCCATCCATTGGCTGCATCTACACTTCTCGCTGCCTCGGGAAGGCAGCCAACATCATCAAAGACCCTTGCCATCCCGGTTATAATATCACCCAACCTCTTCCATCAAGCAGAAGATACAAAAGCTTAAACACATACTAACACATTCAAGAGCAGCTTCTTCTCTGCTGTGATTAGACTTCTTAATGAGCCTTTCAAGTTTCAAATTGAAATGTTGACCTTGCTGTTTGTGCACTTTCTCTGCAGTCATAACATTGTATTCCTCGCTCTGTTCTATTACCCGAATGGACTTCGTATGGTATGATCTGCCTGTACTACACGCAAAACAAAATGTTTCACTGTTTAGATACATGTGGTAATAATGAATCACGTTAAATTTTATTCTTGCTGTGATTTGAGTCAGTCAATGTGACTTCGTACAGCTGCACATTGATTCTCTTGGACTCTTAAAGGCACTTTGTGACATTAAATTATGGGTTTTACAAGATCAAACTAACTTACTGTAACTGATCTGGGAAAGTAAAAACCTTTTCACATGAGCCGTAATGAAAATGTGAGCATTACTATTTCTTTAAATTACATGCACTACTCAAAAAGAGAGCAGACTATAAACTTCTATAATCACTGCAGTTTGCTCTAAAGTGTTAGTTGCCTTATCGGCATCACTACTGCTAATTCTTGGGGTAGTTGTGCCATCATAATCTTCCTGCAAAGATGTTCCTCCTTCAGGAAAGTCACCAGGGTTAGATACTGATAACATCAATTCCCAGCTATGAAAGAAGCTTATGACTGCATAGCTTTTGAGGTGAAGATAATAAATTGGTGTGATTTCTGAGCAGTGGTGTGATATTGGTTTTGTGGTTTATGAGAAGCTTTGGCAGGGATTAGTGCCAGCTTATCCATCAATCTCCATTTAGGGCTCAGACTTGGTATATGGTCATTGGTTTAAGCCCCAATCTAGGACTACTTGCTGAGTATCCTTGGTGCTGGAGGAGGGAATTCTATGATGCCATTGGTGCCAAGGTAGTATGAAATGTTTAGTTTTAGTCCTTTTGGATGAACGTAAAAGAGCTCATGGATTTTAATAACAGTAGAGGGGACTATCTTGTTTTATGGCCATTATGTATTCAACAACCGCCAGCATCATATAAAACAAATTCTGCACCTTAAGGGCAGCACGGTGGCTCAGTGGTTAGCACTGCTGCCTTGCCGCGCCAGGGACCCGGGTTCAATTCCTGCCTCGGGCAACTGTCTATGTAGAGTTTGCACATTCTCCTGGTGTCTGCATGCGTTTCCTCTGGGTGCTCTGGTTTCCTCCCACAATCCAAAGATGTGCAGGTTAGGTGGATTGGCCCAAGTTAAATTGCCCATAGTGATAGGTGCATGAGTAGGGGGAATAGGTCTGGGTGGGTTACTCTTCGGAGGGTCATTGTGGACTTGTTTGGTCGAAGGGCATGCTTCCACACCTTAGGGAATCTAATCTAATCTAGTGGAAGATTGTGCACATATTGGCTACGTGGTGATTGGTTCACTCAGTTGGCTGGATGATTGGTTTGCGAATGCAGAATGATGCTAACAGTGAGAGTTCAATTCCTATACTCCCTGAGGGCTGTGTGAAGGCACTGCCTTTTTAACCTCTGCCATCGCCTGAGATGTGATGACCCTCAGGTTAATCTCTTCTCCAACTGTGGCAACATTTGCTTTCACAATGTGGTTTCATTTCAAGAACATTTCGCCACCTGTAAAGCATTTTAGGATTTCCTAAGGGCAATAAAGGTGATGTGTAAACATTTGTTAGTGCTTTATTTTTGTTGTTGTCTTTGTGAATTGGAACTCTACCATTTGTCATTGTAATAGGCTGGAAATCAAGCCCCTTTAGTTCAACTATTCAAAATCCGAAATCACTTGATCAGCTCAGGTTAATAGGAAACATTCTACTTCATAAAAATACCTTTATTATGAGCAATTGTCTTTAACCAATGGAAATTAGGAAATATGAAATGCTGACTTATGTTAAACTCTGCCTCTTCTTATCTCTCTCTGCCATACAAATGGACAAACAAAGATAGGCAAGATATGCATATTAAAGATGGACAGAAAATGTCAGGGGAACAGTTTGACAGCACAGGCTGGACCACAGACGCAATGAGTTGTTTTCTTTCTCTTTCTTTCAATTCTATGATATTGACACATACTTGTCTGCACAACCATGTTCAGTCTTTCACTAATTGGTTGAGAATTTGTCTTTTCATTGAATTAAACACATTGTTTTAATAGAGGATTTGCAGAGAAAAGCAAGTAGAAGTGAGTTAGCTATTACTGGAGACTTTCTCGTACCTCTGTTCAGGAAAGAGCGAGACAAATGTTTTGATGCTTTTGCTTTGAAAGCCATGCTGCACTAGCCCTGCACAAGCCATGATCTAGGGCCAGTCAAAATCTTAATTCAGAACCCAATGGCTCCATTGTGTCTGCTTTTGCTCTTGCTACTCCAGGAAAATGCTAATTGTATAAAACACTCAATATGCTCCACTAAACATTGCAGCCATCTCTTTGCACATCTCCTCAGTTTAAAATAGTACCTTCCTTTTATACATACCAGAAGGAAAGGCAATGAAAGCATGTGGTCCTTACAAACAACCTCCCCCAAGGAGCAACCGTTCTATATGTGGTACCTGATTTCATCATATTTGCCTTCTCTGACTCTGATATTCCAGAAAACTGATTCTAATAATAGATGTCTGACGATTGAAGAACCTCCAAGGCCCTACAGCGTGACGTTGCCATGATTAATGTGTATCAATGGACTGTCGAGACTGAGAAAAATAAACTGGAATAGCATAGGATCCCTACAGGCCAGTCAGCTCATTGAGTGCACATTACCCCTCCACAGCGTGGCCCACCCATCCCCTTTCCCATTTTCCTCCTACTCCATCCCTGCTACTCTGTATTTCCCATGACTAATCCACTTAAGATACACATCCCTGGTCACTATGGGCAATTCAGCATGGCCAGTCCACCTAACTTGTACATGGTTGGATTGTGGGAGGAAATCAGAGCCACTGGAGGAAACCCATGCAGACACAGGAAGGATGTGAAAACTCCACACAGACAGTCACCTGACACTGGAACTGAACCCAACTCCCTGATGCTGTGAAGCAGCAGTGCCACCATGTATTTAGTGAAGATTCTGTAGCTCAGGTTGTGGTTGAAGTTGTTGGTCAGTTCACCGAGCTGGTTGATTTTTCTATGAGCGTTTCATCTCCCTTCTGGGTGACATCTTCAGTGTTGGGTAGCCTCTGGATGAAGCGCTGTCATTGTAATCTGTCCCAAATTTACACAGTTCTGTCTATTGTGGCGGGTGGATCCATTTCCGGTTTTGTACTGTAGTGGTCTGTCACTGGTGTCTATTTCAGCGTGTTTGTTTATGGAACCAGTGGATGAATACCAGGCCTCCAGGAATACCTGAGCTTGTCTTTATTTAGGCTGTCCCAATATGGTAACATTGTCCCAGTTGAATTGGTGTCCTTCATTGTCAGTGTGTATTGATATGAGGGAGGACTGGTCGTCTCATTTTGTTGCTTGTGTATTCTGGTGGCGAGTTTCCTTCCCGTTTTTCAGATGTAATGCTTCTCACCGTTGCTGCGTGGTGTTTTATATATCACATTCGCCCTGGATGTTGTGGATATGGGTCTTTTGTTTTGGATAGTAGCTGGCAAAGTGTGGCTGTCATTATTCCCAGAGGACATAGAACATAGAAGTTTCAGCAATAGTTCTGAAATGTTTCTAATGTAGGGTAGGGTGGTCACTGTGCTGGGGGAGCACAGCTGGTGTTGTTTGTATACCAGGCATTGGCGGATGATGCTGATAGGGTACCCACTATTGGCAAAGACTTTGTATAGTGTTTCTTGCAACAGAACGACACAACCAGTCCTCCCTCATATCAATACACACTGACAATAAAGGACACCAATTCAGCCAGGACAGCGTTACAATACTGGGACTGGCTAAGCAAAGCTGAAAATGTGTTGCTGGTAAATCACAGCAGGTCAGGCAGCATCCAAGGAACAGGAGAATCGACGTTTCGGGCATAAGCCCTTCATCAGGAATCTGGGCTCAGGCTTATGCCCGAAACGTCGATTCTCCTGCTCCTTGGATGCTGCCTGACCTGCTGCGCTTTACCAGCAACACATTTTCAGCTCTGATCTCCAGCATCTGCAGACCTCACTTTCTCCTGGCTAAGCAAAGCCAAGTTTGGGAATTCCTGGAGGCCTGGTATTCATCTGCTGGTTCCATAAACAAACACGCTGAAATAGACACGACAGTACAAAACCGGAAATAGATCCACCCGCCACAACAGACAGAACTGTGTAAATTCGGGGCAGATGGCAACAGTAACACTTCATCCAGAGGCTACCCAGCACTGAAGATGTCACCCAGGAGGGAGGCAAGAAAATCAACCAGCTCGATGAACCGATCAGCAACTGCAATACAATGGATCAGGTTCCAAATGAAGGCTGCTCCTTGGGATTGCTCCAACCTTACTTGTGTTTTGCCCCCAGTTCATGTCAACTGCTGCTAAGAAGACTTTTCCATCATTGAAAGCCCAAGCTTAACAAAAAAAAACTTTCAGTTCTCGTATTGGAATCCAGGGTGAATAATAATTTTCCTCTGGGATATTGGTGTCACTGGTAAGGTTAGTATTTATTGCCTGTTCTTCATCGCCCTTGAACTGAACCACATTTCAAAGGGCAGTTTAGCATTAAGTACATTGTTTTGGTCTGTAGACTTTGAAGGCCAGACTAGGTACGGATGACCGATTTCCTTCCCTAAGAGCCTTTCGTGAACCAGATGTGTTTTTACAACAATCAATAAACACCATTGCTTATTTGTTTTAATAAATTTAATTTCCATTAACTGCTGTTGTGGCATTTGGGCTCAGGATATTAACATTGATCTCTTGATTATTAGTATAATGACATTCCCATTGCACTACTTACCCTCCTAAGCGTGATTAATACCAATTTTAAAACAATGCGCTTTTCCTTCCATCTGTTTGTGCACCCCAACAAGAATTATCTGCTCATGTTTCCATACCTTTCTCATTCAGAACATTACTACCTCCATCTCATCTGCACTTTACTTAGCTATCAATATCTGCCTCCAGTTCTTTTCTGCTACTATAAAGCAAGGGAACTGTTAACACACCTGTCTTCCTGTGAGTGAGTGTGTTCTCGTTTTGAGTGCCTGTGAATCTACCTATTGTGTTTGTATGCAGAGAGTGTGTTTGACCTGTAAATGTGCTTACACCATTTGGAGGTCATCACCTCCCCATCCCATAACCTAGCCTCTAACTTGTTGGCAGGTGAATCAACTATCTGGATTAAGAACAGAAATCTGATCTCAACACTTAAAAGGATATTACAATGCTATTGGATGTCCCAATTGTGCAATTACTCTATAGTACAAAGTTAAATATAACCAATATTATTGTGGCTCATTCGAGCACTCCAAACAGTTTAAATGGTGTGATTCATTCCCAGGAGCTTGCTATCTATAGCTGTCTGTTTTGATGTTCAGCAGTGGCTGAAAATAGAAACTCACCCACACGGTTTCCACCTGTATTTATTGTTTATGGGCTAATGCTAGCTGTGGTATCTTTTCAAGGTTGCAATTCATTCCTGCTTCAGAACAGAAACTGTGTTGTTGCAACTACAGGTTGTTCTGCTATAACGTGACAGTTGTATTCGTCTGTGATCTTGTGCTATAGAAAATTGCGCTATGAAAACTGCTATAGAAAATTGCACTGTAGAAGATCGCTAATAAGAAAATCGCTACACCCGTTCAGTAGAAAGTTTGTATTATCCACACAATGTCCACAATTTGTCAATCGTGTTATAACAGAATGACCTGTAGTGTGTTGTCCTCTACAAGAAACCGATGCCAGCCATCTCACCAAGTCAGCACTAGCTTCCCCCATCATTTCACATTGCTGTTTTTTGCCAAACTTTATGCTCAATCATAATGTGCACATGGTATGGACATGATTCCAGTTGTCATGTGTGAGCTACTGTACATAGATCAACTTGTCAACTCTTAACCGTTGGTGAACAGTGGCCTGAAAGTGCCTTGATGGGCAGGTAAACACATCTGGAGCACCTGATAGCCTGCACACTGACTATAGGTGATAGAGACACAAGCAGAAAAAAAATACTTGTACCTTTCATTGTTCAGGAAGTAGCACAGTGTTACCCACAGCCTACAAACTACTTTTGAAATGTAGCCACAGTTGATATGTAGACAACCTTTGCACACAGCTGGTGTTCTTTCAGGGACAGAGCACTGCCATTTAATGGTGGAACTGTATATTCATGCAGAGATCAGTATTAGGACTGTTACTCCTCACCAAAGGCATCAGTGATTTGGATTGAAGGATTTTGTTTGGTCAGCAAGTTTATAGTTATGTTGAAATCTGATCAAATTGCATTGAGTAAATGAGTAACAGCAATTACTGTTAAATGATAAGCATAGTATGCAACATTGTGATCACACTAATAGCAAGTATAGAACAATATGTCGAACTCTAAGTTGAATTCAGTTGAGAGGGAAAGATGCCCTGGTGTCACAGTGTTCAAGTCTCGAAAGATCCAAAGCCAATTCTGAGAGGCCAACGTGTTGGTTATTAGATGACTTAGGGCAAGACGGAACAAGGAACACTCCTGTCCCTGTACAAGATTTTGATTGGGCCCCATCTCGGACAGTGTCCCCTGTTCTGGGTTACTCCGATTGAGTGATATGGAAACCTTCAGAACTTTAGAGAGTCTCCAAATCATTGCTTGACCTAAACATCCTCAGCAATTACAATAGATTCAGGAAGTTAGAGTCATAGAGTAATACAAGTTATATAGATTTCATAGCAATTTGTTTTGAATATTTAAAGTAACTTTTTTTTAAAGTGCTCTTTAATGAGATGTAGGTGCCAATCCCTCATTGCCCTTAGACTGAGTGGCTTTCCTCAGCCATTTCAGAGACCAGTAAAACATTATTGCTGTGAATCTGGAATGACATATAGGCCAAGATGAGTAAAGATGGCAGGTTTCTCTTCCTGAAGAACAGTAAGTGAATTCAGTTACGTTTTCACAACAATCTGTTATTGTTTCATGATCACCGTGGCTGAGACTAGCTTTCAATTCAAGATTTTACCCAATGAATTAAAATTCCTCCAACTGCCATTGTTGGATATAAACCCACATATGCAGAGCTTCTGGATTACTAGGCCAGTGACATTGCCTTTAGTCACCATCTCCCCACACATGTACACATGAAGTATTTGAAGCGAATCAGTTGCGGTGAACAAGTTGGCGTACATAGGTTAGACATTGGGAGGTTTTTATGAATTCTCAGTTCGCTGATTTTAGTAATAGGCTGCTGGCTGATGCTATGGATTTGTTTCAAAGCAGTCAAAAGAGAGCAGCTTGTACCAGGAACCTGCTGACATCACACTGTACAAAAGGTAGGTGAGAAGTTGACCCACAGCATACTTTTCCAGTATTCTCTCTTCCTGAATGAGGCTCGCTCTCCTTAAGTGCTTTTTACCTCACGGGTAATGGGATAGCTGCTGGTGGCTCTAGAGTAGTCGGAGGCCATATTCCTTGTTTGCAGTGTAGCAAGAATGGACTGAATGGATTGTCCAGTCTCTTTTCTGTCTAATCATATGGACATATGTTGGACAGAACTTCCATGAATAATGCTGTAGAATTATTTTTATTCCCACTAGAACTACCAGAGGGGAACCTCACTTTAACATCTGTCGGACTTTGGCTCAATCTTAGTTTCTTCTATGTGTGAGCCAAGTCCTGCGTGTTCTTTTAAATGAAGCAATAGGAGATGATATTCGGTCTCGCACTCTCAATTTATTTTAAACAGTAAATTGTTAAAGCATTCAGAGCTCTGGTTCTAAACCTTTTTGTCCCTGACAAACTACAAAGTGTGCCAGTTCAAAAAGTAAGACGTATTCCTGTCCCTGAGCCAGTCTTTTATACCATAAAAAATGTCATACAATCACTGAGGTGGAATTATCTTCTGCTTGGCTGTTGATCTGACTCCATTCTCCGCCTCCTCGCATTCCCGGATGTCCAACCCCACGTGACATTCTTTTGCCCGCGAAACGGAGCATCATGTGATCTCCTCACCCGCGAAACGGAGCATCACGTGACCTCCTCGCACTCTTCCAGGGCGCGAAACGGAGCATCACGTGACCTCCTCTCACTCTTCCAGGGCGCGAAACGGAACGTTACGTGACTGCCTCGCACTCTTCCGGGGCTCGAAACGTGACCCCTTCTGCGTGCATTAAACAGCATCACCACAGACTTCCGAACGCCGAACACATTTACACTCGCAGCCAGCCTTCTATTTTACAAGTAAGCCATATTTTTACAAGTCCCCCTTTTGGTCTCATAAAAATGAGACCAACCAATCAACCAGTTCTATACATCACATTCACTCTCCGACGCATTGTCTTCCCTTCTTGCCAAAGCCATGGTTTCCATCTCCATCTGTGAGGGCTGGGGAGCCTTCGCTTCAATTGCTGTGATAATTACCCCCTGCAGTCTAACCACATGGGATGTCTCCACCACCTTATAAGGTCCTGTCCACCTTGGCTCCGACCATTTCCGTTTGATCACTTTCAACAGGACCCAATCTGTGGTAGATGGCGTCTGGGTCTGTAGTTTACCCCTTTTCCGATCCAACCTGTTTGGAGAAAGCTGACACCAGAGCTGTTAGTTGGTCATAGTAAGGTTTGTACCTTAGAGAGGCTCCTCCTCCCTCTAAGATCTGTATTCCAGCTCCTGGTCCCGGGAACTGCTGCCCTGTTGTTTGCTCATACGGAATGAACCCTGTGATAGAGTTTACTGAACTTCTAATGGACAGTAAAGCAAAGGGTAGGGCCTCCGCTAATCTTTTCATATCTTTTTCATGTTTAATTGAGGTTTTTGCTGCTGTTAAGAATCCTGCCCTGATCCATTGACTGAGTTCTACCTGTATAGCCCCTGCCACATATGCAGAGTCGGTGTAGATATTTACTCTTTTTCCCTCTGACCATTCTAACGCAGCTATCATTGCCTGTAGTTCAGCCAACTGGGCTGATTCTTTGCCTGTCACTTTTCCTGTCAACACTTCCTCAAATCCCTTACTTGCCTGTCGCACCACTACATAGGCTGCTTTAAGTCCTTCAGTTGGATGTCTATAACAGCAACCATCTGTGAACAGCACTTCTTCTGGGTCTACTAGTGGAATTGCCTGTAAATCTGCCCTAACTTTGGTATCTCTCTGTACCCTTTCCTCACACACGTGTGGCTCTCCTTCTCCCATGTTATCAGCCATGTTAATTCCTTCATATGTAAAAATTATATGTGCTGCATTCAAGATTTTCTCTAACCTGGTTTGCCGCAGTGACGTCATTGTAAAGGCTGTTGAGTTCACATAGGCCACTATACTGTGTGTCGTCAGTACTGTTAGTGAATGGCCCATGACTATATGTGCTACCTTTTGAAGAATTTTTGCTACATCTGCTGCATGTCTTGTACATGGCGGGTGTCTGTCCTCTACTGGGTCAAGGGTCACACTTACATCCATCAGCACCTGCCTGCCTCACCCTTTTTTCTGAAAAAGAACACCATTTATTGTGTGTAATTTTTCAGAAATAAGGAGGAAAAATGGCTCTTTGTAATCCGGGACCGCTAAATCAGCAGCCCGTGTTAAAGCCTGTTTAAGAGATATGAAACTTTCGTCTGCCTCCGTAGTCCACTGCAAATGGGCCGACAAATTTCTCATGCCTTGCTCATTTACCATGGCCCTGAGAGGAAAAGTGAGCTCCCCATATGATGCAATGAATTGTCTACTGTATCCTGCCAACCCAAGAAATGAGAGCATGTCTTTTACAGTGACTGGTTTGGTATGATGCAGAATGGAATGGAGGGTCTATGAGACGGAGACACACCTGTTCCCTTAGCGGAAATAACTCTACCCAGAAAAGACACCGTTTGTCTGCAGCATTGCAATTTAGCCCGTGAAACTTTGAAACCGACACTATACAGGTGAAACAGCAACGACTTTGTGGCTGCCAAACAAGAAACATGATCAGGTGCTGCCAAAAGAATGTCATCCACATACTGGATCAATACCACCCCCTTTGGGAGCGTCAGATCCTTCAGCTGCTGTTTCAGTACCTGATTAGACACCCCAGGCGACAAAATAAACCCTTGAGGGACCCTTGTATAATGTAGTTGTTGGCCTTTGTAGGTGAACGAAAAAATGTCCCTCAGATGATCAGCTAGGGGCAAACAGAAGAACACGTTGGCCAGATCAATGCACGAGAACCACTTATGGTCAGGGGTCAGCACAGACATCGCAGTGTAAGGGTTTGGAACTGGAACTGTTGGAGTAGAAACGACACTATTGATCCGTCTAAGATCATGGGCCATCCTATATTTACCTGTATTCTGCTTCTCTACAGGTAAGATAGGAGTGTTCCAGGCTGACTGGTAGGGTTCTAGCACCCCTGCTGCTAACAATCCTTCAATTGTGTCGGCAATGCCGGCTTCAGCCTCTGGTTTATGTGAGTATTGTCTCTGCCAAATCGGTGTGTGGTCTATTAAATCAAATGTGATTGGTGTGACGTGTTTGCAGTAACCAACGTCCGTTGAACTTGCTGACCACAAGGTATCTGGTAGAGTATCAAGCATCGCCGCAGCCTGTGGATGGTCTGTTTTTTCCCTACCATGAAACCGTTCAATCTGCCTATGTTCCAGCAGTACCTTGTCAGTTGTCCTGTACGTAATTCTATAGGCTTCCTCTGATGGTGAATATTGTAAACCGGGTAACTGAGTCCACACCCAGTCCGTTAGCACCATCAAGCGTTTGGACATAGGTCCCAGATCCTTGGCCTGATATTCAGCATGCATGGCCAATGTGACATGAGGTATAGCTTCTTCAGACATCTCATACCATTCCAACTGTTCTGCAGTTAATTCAACAACACACGCCACACCTTCTTTTCTGAGCAGAATCCAACTGGAGGAAATTTCCATTGAGTCCCTTCTAGATGCTGATAGAATGCATTTGATAAATTTCATTATCATCTCTATCATAATATAAGGTAATATGAAGGGGATCTGCAGGAGGAGCATAGGGATGCAGCATCTGAACCCAGGGTCGCCATTGGTTGTGTAAAAACTGCATACCGTTGTTCTGCCTGTTTTCGGGTTCGAGGAGTCCCCAGTATATATCTGCCCACTGCCCTTCTGCCATGGGTGATGTGTCTGGTGATAGCATCATTTGGGATCCAGAGTGAATCATTGTCATAGAACAGTTAACGGATTGGCCATTTGGAAAGGTCACTACCAGTCCGTCGGGTCCGCACAAAACCGAGACCCCACATCTCACTAGCAAGTCACGACCCATCAGATTCACAGGGCATGCAGGTGATGAAATATACTGGTGACAAAAGGTCTGTCCAGCCACTGATGTGATCAGTGGCGATGTCAAAGGCAGATTTTTTGGTTTACCCAAGAACCCTACTAACTGGACGCTGGAGGATGATATATTTGACCGAGGTATATCACAAGTGATGGTAGAAAATCTTGCACCCGTGTCAACCAAAAAAGACAGATTCTTGTCCATTACCCTCATTTGCATATAGGGGTCTGCCAACTCCACATGCCCCTGGATTCTCAGGCCCCGTCAATATTCGTACCCCTGCCCTTTCGGGATAGTCTGGGTGTACTGTCCTTGCACCGGGGCTGCAGCTACATTTGGGGCTTGGTAAAGTTGAGGAACCTGTTGAAAAGGAGGCTGACTTGAGCGGACATACTGTCCTCTGATCAATCCTTGGCCTCCCTTCTAGCCTCATCGAGCTGTAACTTCAGCAACTGCACTTGAGCTGACTCGTTGCTCTGTTTATCTTCATCCTGTTTCGTCCTGTAACGCTTCATGTGGTGCGTCAAGTGTTTCTCCCACTGTTCTGTAGAACAACCTGGGATATCAGGATTACTCTCCATTGCCTCTTTTACCTCCTTAGGCATCCCTGCCATAATGGCATTCCTAAATAACGTGGTCTGTAGCTGACCCGACTCTGGATGGCTCCCCGCAGTATCTGTCCACGTGCCCTTACACCTAGCCAAAAGGCAGGCACATCCTCACCCTCCTTCATTGTGAAGGTGAGTGAGTGCATCGCTCCCGGTGGAATCGGAAATCTATCCCTCATTGCCCTTCCCACCCAGGTGGCATCCTGCGCAAATGGGTCCGAATCAGGTAATAAGGTGGTCCCAGCAGACGCTTCAATCTGCTGTATTTCCCACATACTCAATTGCTTACCCAACAATGCTCTCCAGTCGCCCATAGCTAATTTGTGGCCTAGTGTATATTGGGAAAATTTAGTCATCCAGGACCCACCTCCCTCCATGGGTGGGGGCATTTTATCCAGGATGCAGTTCATGGCATTTGGTCGTGCTGATACTTTATAGGTTGTTGTAATGTGTCTCTTTGACACAGGTTGTAACTTGGTTCAGGTAGGGGCTTCAGTGGAGGGCCATGTTCGGTATGCATTGTGAGTGAGCCTTTCAAAGTGACTGGGTAGGTGTTTGGATCATCGTCTGTCAGGGATTTTTCGTCCTCAATATCTATACTACTTTTAGACTCCTCCCCATCCAATTTCTCTCTATCCCGTTCTTCCCTCAAATCTCTCCTTCTCTCTAAGAACCCATCATCCAATAACTGACCTGAATCATGTAATCTTCCCCTCTTTTCATTCCCAGCACTATACGGTGTCGAATGAGCATCTGGCTCTTCCACTGATGAATATCCCCCCTGTTTTGGCTGCTCTTTGTTTCTGCTGTGTGTCATTATCACCCTGCTTGCCTCCTCTGCTTCCTTAACTCTCTGTTCAGCTTCTAGTGTTAGTTTTTCTACTTTTCTGATACTTTCTTCTACTGCTTCTGCCAGTGTCTGTTTAATACGTTGTACTCTCTTGTTCCTACTTCTTGCACATCTAACACCCCTTCTTGAACATGCATAAGTGGCATTTGTATTACAGGATATGGGGGTGGTGATTGTACCACAGGCAATTTAGGATATAATGGCGCAGATGGTCCTGCATTTTTTGTCTCCTTTGTCAGTTCTATTATAGAGATACCACCTACTCTCTTTTGTAATGTTTCTGCCGCCATACAGGCTAACGTCATGTTGTGCAGATAAATCCTCCTCTCCTCTTTCTCCCCGCCTTTTGTCCACTTTCTTCTAACTAATATTGACCCTTTCGTGTGCTCTTCAACTTCTAATTTAGCTTGCTCTTCTGCTTTTCCTAAAAACGGTGACAATTTCTTCCTCTCCTCATCTTTAGGGACTTTGCCCTGTTTTTGTAATTCTTCCCAAATCTTATCATATTTCTCCATCGTTGTTTTTTGTTTGTTCTTTGCAAGCCCACTGACTAACTGACTTCTGGCTTTACCCCACTGCTGTTTTACGGGCAACATTAAATCGGAAGACCATCCTCCGTATTCTTCAAACTCTTTATCAAACTCCCCTTCCATTTTATGTATTTTTGTTTTTAATCCTCCCGTCCAGTAGTCAGTTGCTTTGGATATAAATATAACCGAGCAACCAGCCCAATCAGAGACAAATCCGGTGGGTAGTCAGTTTGGATGGAGTACACCCGAGCAACTGACCCTTTCAGCGAGATTTATCAGCAGTTTCGTTGTCACCATTAGGTTTCCACTGCCAACTCTCTCTCACTGAAACACCACCGTCTCTGTCTTCAAGACACTACTGGCTTTTCTGCCACCCTCCGTACATTCCCCAATATAAGTTTTAAAACATACCACACAATCACACACCACAATTTGTGAGCGTTGCTTTTATGAGATCCTGCTCAATGGACTTTAAACCTCCTCACATTTACGTACCTTGTTGCTTTTATGGGGACTCTAACCCCAAGGGACTTTAAACCTGTACGTACTATATCAATACTTTATCCACTTACTATTACTAGGACACTTGCAGTATAATGACAACAATCAATTTAGTATTTCCAATTGCAGAACTTCGATATAAACAGGCGTCTGCTCATCTTTTTTATGCGGCGCCGCTTGTTGTTGTAATCAGACGTCAGTTGTCCGTTGTTTCTATTTTTCTCTCTTTTCCGTCACTTCTCCGTCTTCATCACGTCGGGGTCACCAATTTGACGGACTTTGGCTCAATCTACCAACTTACTTTCTTCTATGTGTGAGCCAAGTCCTGCGTGTTCTTTTAAATGAAGCAATAGGAGATGATATTCGGTCTCACACTCTTAATTTATTTTAAACAGTAAGCGGATAAAGCATTCCAAGCTCTGGGTCTAAACCTTTTTGTCCCTGACAAACTACAAAGTGTGCCAGTTCAAAAAGTAAGACATATTCCTGTCCCTGAGCCAGTCTTTTATACCATAAAAAAATGTCATACAATCACTGAGGTGGAATTATCTTCTGCTTGGCTGTTGATTTGACTCCATTCTCCGCCTCCTCGCATTCCCGGATGTCCAACCCCACGTGACCTTCTTTTGCCCGCGAAACGGAGCATCACGTGATCCCCTCACCCACGAAACGGAGCATCATGTGACCTCCTCGCACTCTTCCAGGGCGCGAAACGGAACGTCACGTGTCCGCCTCGCACTCTTCCAGGGCGCGAAACGGAACGTCACGTGACCCCCTTCTGCGCGCATTAAACAGCATCACCACAGACTTCCGAATGCCGAAAACATTTACACTCGCAGCCAGCCTTCTAATTTACAAGTAAGCTATATTTTTACACATCTCATTTGAAAGGTGGTCCTTCTGATAATATCAAATTGAACAGGGGTATATTTACTGCTAGGGATTAGACAGCGCAAATAAGCTGTAAGAATTATGTTCTTGGCACCTGTCATAGAGGCATATTTTATATATAGGTTGCTTCACATTCTGTGTGAAGTTGGGCTGAAGCCATAGATTTGCTTTGATGCACATTGTTCATCCCCATTACTTTGTTGGGTAACACATGTAACCTATGTGATAATTTCAGCTCAGCAACCCAATTTGAGCATAATTAATTGCACACAATTAAATAATACTACTATTGCATTAAGAATATAAACAGGAAAATATAAATTGTTTTAAAAAAAATTGATTATTCATTTCGTGAAGAGCATCATTCTGAGTAGGATTTTAAGAATCCCTGTTTAACTGGTGCTTGTCGTATCTGCGAGATTAAAAATCACACAACACCAGGTTATAGTCCAACAGGTTTAATTGGAAGCACTAGCTTTCGGAGTGCCGCTCCTTCATCATCAACCACCTGCAGTGCTCTGAAAGCTAGTGCCTCCAATTAAACCTGTTGGACTATAACCTAGTGTTGTGTGATTCTTAACTGAAATTATATATTGAAAAAGACATGGATTGTTTAAGTCTCTCATCTTTTAGAATGACCATGCTGATTTCAATTCTTTCATATGTAAGTCCCAGAACTTTTTTAAAGTTCCATTCTCAAGTGAACTTTAACAATAGGTGTCATGTCAGCCCAGATAATGTATTTAAGGTGTGAGGTGCCCTGTATGAGACTGTCTATGCCACAATGGTCAGACTGATTCTAATCTAAAAAGTGGATTTACAGATGCACGTCATACCTTAAATACATTATCTGGGCTGACATGACATCAGTTGTTAAAGTTCACTTGAAAATGTAACTTCAAAAAGGTTTTGCAATTTACATATGAAAGAACTGAAGCCAACCTGTTCATTCTAAAAGATGCGAGACTTAACAAACAATCCAGGTCTTTTTTGATATATAATTTCAGTTACATCACACTGTAAACTTTTGCCATAAATTCTGTGACTTACAATCTTATACTCGACAACCACCTGATGAAGGAGCAGAGCTCCGAAAGCTAGTGCTTCCAAATAAACCTGTTGGACTATAATCTGGCATTGTGTGATTTTCAACATTATACACTCAAGTCCAACCCCGGCACCTCCAAATCTTGGTATCTGCAAGGTTCTTCCAAGCTCTTCAATGTCGACTGTTGATCCAAATGTTGAGCTGTAGTTGTCGTAGTGAAAAAGTGATCCACACAGATTCAAGCAGAATATATAACACTGTGCAGGCACGTGAATGCCACTATTCACTGGTCTCTCTTTCTCCCATTCCTTGGAACAGAGAATCACGTCATACTCTCAAAATCAGTGCCTGAAGAAAGGTCAATGGACCAGAAATGTTAACTCTGCCTTCTCTTCATACATGCTCGCTGACCAGTGTTTTCCAGCAATTTCTGTTTTTGTTAACTCTTATCTCTCTCTCTACCGATGCCAGACCTGCTGAGATTTTCCAGTGCTTTTTGCTTTTATTTCAAATTTCCAGTATTCACTGAATTAGATGGAGATTGGAGCCTAAGCCTGCCTTGCCTGGGGTCATTACACTGAACCAGGCGAGCCCCAGTCTCAATTGTTGCTGATAAAAGGGGGTTTACCAATAGCAAGACAAACATGAAAAAGTTACCCTTCAGACTTTCAGATTACAATTTGAATTCAAATAATTGCACTAGCTTTCACTAGCTGATTAGAAGTTCTAATTACGTGCAATGTATCCCCAGTGCATGTTTACAAAGGATTGCAGGCCATGTTAATGAGTGGAAATGCAGTGTGCTGTAGCAGATAGCCTGTGATGAATGGTGGGGAGAATGACTCATACTGTGAATCACTGGTGTCAAACTCAGTGTCGAATGGTTTACCAATATACTGTGTTGCAGAATGACTAATGGGTCAATGAATTAAACAGCATCTGTTACAACTTATGGTCCACACAGAATAGAAAGTGACATAATGATTGCTTTTTCACACCTCGGGAAAGACCGTTTCACTTCCATATGTGCCGCCTCCTGATCGTCAGGGAGAGTGTTGCTGAGGATTGTGGGGTGGTTCATGGGGAACATGTGAAATCGGGGAGACAGAAACAGAGACTCATTTTGGGTTAAGGTTTATGGAAATTCCAGTTCTGGGTTGCAGCACAGAGCTGGCCTTGGAAAAGAGAGACATCCAAAGTCTTGATTTTATTCCAGCAGCAGTTTTTAAGGAGTGTGACCATGATGTATAAAGAGGCAAGATGTCATTAGCCCTCTCACTTTCAGAGGGATTAGAAGGTGGGGAAAATATCTCAGCATGGAAGGAAATAGTATATTAATAGACTAGCAATCCTACAGACTATTGGACAGTTTGCTATATATTTTTGTAGTTTTATTGTTTGCATATCCAATCTGCAAATCTCTCCCTGGATCTCTCCACATTGCTGTGCATAATTCTGTTTTTTGATGCTTTCTGAACTATGCTTTTTCTCAGTGCTCCTGATTTCTCTTTGATGCTTTGCATTGATTTCTCTGTCAAGAGCCTTGGAACACTAACTGCGTTCACAAAGCAGTTTTGAATATGTTAATTAGCTTGAAAAATCTTGTTGCAAATTCTGTCTGAGACATTATAGCCATTGGTCATGATTCACCATGGCCTGGCAAACATTGATCAAAAAGAAAAGATTGTTGAATTGGAATTAACATTAGTATCCTTTTCATTGTATGTTTTATCAGGCATGATGGTGTACTGTATTTTTGTTATATGTAATTACACAAATCTATCACCAGATGGCAATGAAAGTATGTGTTTTTCAATGGAACTTGCTCGAGTTTGAAAATAATGATTCAGGACGTCTTGGAGACAACTGGGAGAGCTGAGCAATTTGATTTTCTGACCCTGTGCATTTTTTTCTTCAAATAGAAATATTTGTTAAGAGACATATTCAGAATCCACAAACAAAATGGACTTAGAAGAAAATAAATATAACTAGAAGTAGCTGGAAAAACTCAGCAGGTTTGGCAGCATCTATGGAGAGAAATCAGAGTTTACGTTTCAGGTATGGTGACACTTCTTCAGAACGTTGCTGTACCCAAAATGTTAACTCTACTTTCTGTCCACAGATGCTGCCAGATATGCTGAGCTTTTCCAGCAATTTCTGATTTTGTTTTTGATTTCCAGCATCCGCAGTTCTTTGGTTTTTAGGAGAAAATAAAACTTGCGCTTAGGCAGGGCATTTCACCATTTGCAAAGTGCTTTGCGACTAATAAGCATGTTTTGAAAGAGTAGTCACTGTTATAATGTAGAAAACACAGCTGTCAATTTATTCGCACCAAACTCCCGCAAGCCACAACAATATCTTAATGAAATCCTTTGGTGAGCTCCCCTCTCTTTAATAGTACTGTGGGCTTTTTAATGTCCAGCTGAAAGGGCAGATGATGCCATTGCTGCTGTAGCACTTGCTCAACACTACATTGGACTGTCAGTTGAGCTAATATGTTCAAGGCTGTGGCATGGAACTTAAACACACAACCTTATGACACTGAGGCAAATGGATTTATTAAATCGTGTTCTCACTGCATTTTATGGGAGAAATTGCTCTGCTTTTTTAAATCAGGAGTTTTGGTTGTGGTTTTGTGCATAATTAAAGTCACTGGTACTGGCTTTGATTAAATAGGCCTTTTACTGTAAAACAGACTCTACTTTCTAAAAATATTTCATTCACACAATATCAGAGTCAGATAGCACAGAAGCAGATCCTTTGGTCCAATTAGTACATGCCAACCATGTTCCCGAACCATACTAATGTCACCTGCCTGCATTTTGCCCATTATCACTCCAAACCTTTCCTATTCACACGTATTTGTCCAAATATTTTCTAATCGTTATGATGTTGGTGTCGCAGACAAGGCTGGCTTTTATTGCTCCCTGTAGTTTATTCTTGAGATGGTGGTGAACTATTGTGTGCAACTGCGTGGCTTGCTAAGCCAAAAGCAGATATCCTTCCAAAAATGACATTATTGAATCGGATTGGTTTATGTGACAATCTGCTTATTTTATGATTACCATTAATGACACTAGCAGTGTATAGTATTCTAAATTTCATGTAAAACGATTTCATGTTCCTTAGCTGCTGTAATAGAGTATCAGCTGAAGTCTTCAGATAATTTTTGTGTCTGGATTAAAAGCAGATTGAAACATCAATGCTACTGTGCTGCTGCTATAAACAGACTCTTTGATTTAGGTCCGGTCCTGTCCCTAATCCCTTGCTGAAACCAGAATATCTATATTCACTTTGATTCTAGTTGATACTGTGAAAGCATGAAATGTCAATGTGTAAACTGACTTTTGAAACTTCAAAAAAAAGAAAGTTAATTTATATACTGAATTAAAACAAAGTGTGAGTTGTCGCCATTTTTAAATTTAAAAAAAGCCTCCAGTAAATCATAGATGAAAATGACATGATTTAATACATAAAATATCATTGCACACTTGATTTAACTGTAATCAAAGAGTTTTAAAACCTATAAAATTCATTGTCTTTGGAGAAAAATGTGGAGTTCATTACATTCATTGAATTATTTTGGCCATTATACTATTGTAAGGTTTCTATTCTGGATCAGATTTTGTACTTTCAATCATTCTTCCATGACCATCCCTGACAATGTGATTTAATGATACTGTAAGATCGCTTTTATATTTTTGGACTATGGACTTGAAAATGGAAGAAATACTGTTTTAACCTGAGCGTTAGTGGAAAAAGATGTTACAGTTTAAACAAAAAGCTCACTCCTGGAACTGATTGTGTGTCATATTTAGAAGGTTGCCTTATTTAAGCAGTTGGGCAGAAGGCCAAGGTGTTTCCATGCAGTTTTGCCCAGTAGCAGATTTTTTTATTGATTTTTCAACCACGACCTATACTTAGCTAGTAACAACTCCTACATTGGTTGCCTGGCAAATAGCTACAGCTTTGTGTTTTGACAATACACTAGATCCAACCTGTGACGGAGAAAATGTCTCTCTTCTGTGAGTGCAGGAGTAAAAGAAAATCATGAGCAGCTAGCTACTTCCTTCTCACTGTAAATTCACTCTTGAAAGGAAAAGGAGAGAAATCACTTTTTTAAAAAATTTATTCATGAGGGCATGGCTGGCTAGGCTAGCATTTATTGTCCATCCCTCATTGCCCAGAGGACATTTAGTGGGTCTGGAGTCATATGTAGGCCAGATGGCAGTTTCCCTCCCTAAAGGACATTAGTGATCCAGATGCGTTTCTCCAACCCTCGACAACAGATTCCTGATCATCATTGACTCAATTCCAGATATTTATTGAATTTAAATTCCACCATCTGTCGTGGCAGGATTTGAACCCAGGTGCTCAGAGCATTACCTGGTCCTCTGGATTAAGAGTCCAGCGATAATACCACGAGGCCATTGCCTCTGAGATACTGAAAGGGCAAATCCTTAACTGGCAAATGAAAGATTGAGACTCGGTCTCTTCCAAACCTAGTGTCTTCATCGAAGTATTGAAGGAAATCAGAGGGTAGTTGAAGGAGAATGTCTCGTTGTCTCCGATCGGGACTGATGCCAGGGCTATGCTTCATTGACTTTTTTGTTTGTTCCCCATCCATAATAATTGAGTCTTGTCTTTGTGTGTTAATGGGATTGTTTTTAAACAATGGATGGAGTTTAAATTGTAGAGATTTGTGAGTGAGTAATCCATGTTTCTGTCTGGCCATCGGTTAAAAACAGTTTGTTTGCGTTATATAAATAGTTGTTTTCTTTTTAAGTACTGAATCCTGAGAGTGTTTTCACTTAACCTGAGTTTTTCAGTTAGGTAAGTTGGGGACTTTTGATGTATTTAAATTGTTCAACATTTGTCATGCTTCCTGAATACTGGAGCTTGATTTCCAGCAAGCTGAGAGTCTCATCAGAACTTATGTTTTTGCCACTTCCTGATGAAGAATTGTTTGAAAGGGATCAGGTTTGCATGAAGGTCTTTGGTAATCTCTTAGCAAACTTGTTTCCCTGCAGTTTATTCCATGAAACAACCTCAGTAACAAGTTGTTGGTTTGAAATCTTTGCTGAACTCTGTTTGATTTGGCCCACTTAAATTTATAAATATGCATTGCATTTCTGGAGAATATGAATGTTCTGCCATTTTCATTCTGGTGCATGCTTCTCAAGATCAGATCAGTAACTGGTCTGTGTGCTTTAATTTAGCTATTTTTCTAATCAACCTATTCAAAGGTGTTATTACACCGCTCTGGAGCAGGTAGGACTGTCCAGGGGTAGATAAACTACCGCTGTACCACAACAGGGTCCCAAGAATAGAACTAAAAGAATGCCATGCATTGGCCAGGAATCAAACACAGGTCTCCAGTGAGGCAGGCAAGAATTCTGCCATTAAACTCCACCAATGGAACCACTGCTATTTATGGCTCATTTGGTCTTGGGTATCTTCTTCATTCCTGAAGAAGGGCTTATGCCTGAAACGTCGATTCTCCTGCTCCTCAGATGCTGCCTGGCCTGCTGTGTTTTCCAGCACCACATTTTTCAACTATCATCTTCATGGTATAGAAACATAAGAACAGGGGTTACTGATGTATGGTTATCCACTTTGGTGGCAAGAACAGGAAGGCAGATTACTACCTCAATGGAATCAATTTAGGTAAAGGGGTAGTACAGAGAGATCTGGGTGTTCTTCTACACCAGTCAATGAAGGCAAGCATGCAGGTACAGCAGATAGTGAAGAAGGCTAATAGCATGCTGGCCTTCATAACAAGAGGAATTGAGTATAGAAGCAAAGAGGTGCTTCTGCAGCTGTACAGGACCCTGGTGAGACCACACCTGGAGTACTGCGTGCAGTTCTGGTCTCCAAAGTTGAGGAAAGACATTCTGGCTATTGAGGGAGTGCAGCGTAGGTTCACGAGGTCAATTCCTGGAATGGCGGGATTACCTTACACTGAAAGACTGAAGCGACTGGGCTTGTATACCTTTGAATTTAGAAGACTGAGGGGATCTGATTGAGACTTATAAGATTATGAAAGGATTGGACACTCTGGCAACAGGAAACATGTTTCCGCTGATGGATGAGTGCTGAACCAGAGGACACAGCTTAAAGATACGGGGTAGGCCATTTAGGACAGAGATGAGGAGAAACTTCTTCACCCAGAGAGTGGTGGCTGTGTGGAATGCTCTGCCCCAGAGGGCAGTGGAGGCCCAGTCTCTGGATTCATTTAAGAGTTGGATAGAGCTCTCAAGGATAGTGGAATCAAGGGTTATGGAGATAAGGCAGGAACAGGATGCTGATTAAGGATGATTAGCCGTGATCATATTGAATGGCGATGCAGGCTCGAAGGGCTGAATGGCCTACTCCTGACCTATTGTCTATTGAGGAGAAAGTGAGGTCTGCAGATGCTGGAGATCAGAGATGGAAATGTGTTGCTGGAAAAGCGCAGCAGGTCAGGCAGCATCTAGGGAACAGGAGAATCGACGTTTCGGGCATTAGCCCTTCTTCAGGAATGAGGAAAGTTGGTCCAGCAGGCTAAGATAAAAGATAGGGAGGAGGGACTTGGGGGAGGGGCGTCGGAAATGTGATAGGTGGAAAGAGGTCAAGGTGAGGGTGATAGGTCAGACTGAGGTGGGGGCGGAGAGGTCGGGAAGAAGATTGCAGGTTAGGAAGGCGGTGCTGAATTTGATGGATTTGACTGAGACAGGCTGGGGGGAGGGGAAATGAGGAAACTGGTGAAATCCGAGTTCATCCCTTGTGGTTGGAGGGTTCCGAGCCGGAAGATGAGGCGCTCTTCCTCCAACCGTCGTTTCGCTGTGGTCTGACGATGGAGGAGTCCAAAGACCTGCATATCCTTGGTGGAGTGGGAGGGGGAATTGAAATGTTGAGCTACAGGGTGGTTGGGTTGGTTGGTCCGGGTGTCCCAGAGGTGTTCCCTGAAACGCTCCGCAAGTAGGCGGCCCGTCTCCCCAATATAGAGGAGGCCACATCGGGTGCAAAGGATGCAATAGATGATATGTGTGGAGGTACAGGTGAATCTGTGGCGGATATGGAAGTTTCCTTTGGGGCCTTGGAGGGAGGTGAGGGGGGAGGTGTGGGCGCAAGTCTTGCACCTCCTGCGGTTGCAGGGGAAGGTGCCGGGAGTGGAGGTTGGGTTTGTGGGGGGTGTGGATCTGACGAGGGAGTCACGGAGGGAGTGGTCTTTACGGAATGTTGATAGGGGAGGGGAGGGAAATATATCCTTGGTGGTGGGGTCCGTTTGGAGGTGGCGGAAATGGCGGCGGATGATGCGCTGTACATGGAGGTTAGTGGGGTGGTAGGTGAGGACCAGTGGGGTTCTGTCCTGGTGGCGGTTGGAGGGGCGGGGTTCAAGGGCGGAGGATCGGGAAGTGGAAGAGATGCGGTGGAGGGCATCGTCGACCACGTCGGGGGGGAAATTGCGGTCCTTGAAGAAGGAGGCCATCTGGGATGTGCGTTTTTGGAACTGGTCCTCCTGGGAGCAGATGCGGCGGAGTCGAAGGAATTGGGAGAATGGGATGGCGTTTTTACAGGGGGCAGGATGGGAGGAGGTGTAGTCCAGGTAGCTGTGGGAGTCGGTTGGTTTGTAGTAGATGTCCGTGTTGATTCGGTCGCCTGAGATAGAAATAGAAAGGTCGAGGAAGGGGAGGGAGGAATCTGAGACTGTCCAGGTGAATTTGAGGTCGGGGTGGAAGGTGTTGGTGAAGTGGATGAACTGTTCAACCTCCTCGTGGGAGCACGAGGCGGCGCCGATACAGTCATCGATGTAGCGGAGGAAAAGGTGGGGGGTGGGGCCAGTGTAGTTGCGGAAGATGGATTGTTCCACATATCCTACGAAGAGGCAGGCATAGCCGGGGCCCATGCGGGTGCCAACTTTCCTCATTCCTGAAGAAGAGCTAATGCCCGAAACGTCGATTCTCCTGTTCCCTAGATGCTGCCTGACCTGCTGCGCTTTTCCAGCAACACATTTCCATCTATTGTCTATTGATTCAGCCCATGGAGTCTGTTCCATCCTTTAACATAATCATGCCTGACTGAATACTTCAGTGCCTTTTTTTTTTACACATTACAGTTTATAAATCGAAAATACATTAAAGATACTCTGAACTGAACTGTCAGAGCCTTCAGTGGGAGAGAATTCCAATGATTCACCATCCTTTGAATAAAAATATTTCTCCCCCCTCTTGGCCATAATGGCATCCTCCTTATTTTTAATGTCCCCAGTCCAGTTCTCCCCAACCAGCCAGGCATGTGCCCTGTCCATTCCTTGAAGTATTTTGTAGGTTTCAATACTTAGAAATTCTAGAGAATACAGGCTCACTTTGTCCAGTCTCCCACAGAGCGCAAGTATGGCAACCCTGTGTTCCACTCCCTTTATGGCAACAGTATCCTTCCTGAGATAAGGAGACCAAAACTGCATGCAGCATTCTGGGTGTGGTCTAACCACGCTCCTAAGCTCCTCTTCTTGCACCAGTTTTTCACTAACACCAAATTTCATTTTGCAGTATAATTATTTGTCAATTTAGTAAATGTTGTGACTTTGAGCTCAAAACCAGGATCATGGTTTTGTTGAAAGACTCATTTCTCTTGTTATAGCCAATCTATAGACTAGGTTCCCCAATTTGTTACAGTTCCGGATGGAATACGATGAACCGTTAAGCTCCTGGGTGAGCAAGGATGAATTGGCTCCCCTTGGTTTATTGCAACAAGATTAATACTGAAATGATCCTTTGCCTTGCGGATAACATTGTTTTAAACCGAGCCAATTTAAGCAAACTTTCTTGAAATAACAGTGAGTTTAATAATTACTGAATGCAGAAAGAGATAATAACTCAACACGCGCACACTCAGTTGGAATAAGAGACAAGTTCAAAAAGACAGAGGTTGAAAAATATTTGCAGATCTGCTCTGACTTATGAAGAGTGGATGGTTGAACATTGTGTCTGTTGAAGTGGATATTATCGATAGTTTTGAAGTTGATTATCGATCTTAAGTTTCATGGCTTAATAGGACAATTGAAACTTGATTGTTCTGGTCGCTTTCAGCAGTGGGTAACTGGTAACACTGTCAGATAGAGTCTTTCTTTTTCTGTTTGCCTGCAATGCCGAAGTGTTTAAAATTGCTGTTCTCAGACCTGTGACCATCACAATGCAGTAGCCCACGCATGAGGATTACACACACACTAATGTTAAATTTGGTTTTTAACCTTCCCTTCTATATTTCAGACATTGTGCAAGAGGTGGCCTTCTGCTGGAAGGGAGATTAGTCAACCTTGTCAATATCTTTTACTGTTATGGAGTTTCCCAGACACTTTATAGTTGCAACATTCATGGGTCCAAATCCAAACTTGCAGGATATTAGATTTACATCTACAGTCATTTATTGACTGTAGTAGGTTTCTTGTAACAAAACACATTTTTGGAGTTAGAAGTTAACAAATCCGTAGTATTTTGGGGTTTCGATCCATCATTGTGACACTTTGCATCATTTGCATGTGGAGTTTGTTCTTTGTGAGTGTGTTTTAAACTCTTGCACATGCTCTCAACACAGCCCATGATGTTTGCTTGATCTTTTGCACCTAGTAATAAGGTAATGGTAATAAAAACCCCATATGTTGGGGTGAGAGTTTTAGGCTTAACACCAATGGGAATATACCTGTTGCTGAAGAAGGGTGTCAGTTTATATGCTGAGTAATTGCAAAAAGATGAGTTTATCTTGTATGCCTGGTCAGCTTACCTGCTGCAATCCAGGCAAGCTCTTACTACACACACTTCATTTTTCCTTGCTAACCCTGAGAGACATAATGATGTAACCTTCACTGCAGATAGTTGGGACCACACAAACGCACATGCTTAGCGTTAAATAAAGAGTATACAGCTTAGTTTCTTTTGGGTGAATGTAAGGTTTTAATCCGAGAATGTGGTTGGTTAATTGGATCCCTGCAGTGCTATAAATAAGGAATATGTTTCAAGGTCTTAACTTTCTTTCCCTTGCCCAATCAGAGATGGCACCAGCAATTTTGGTTTCTTTTGAGTGAGAGAGGCAACATTTTCCAGCCTGGGTTTGGTTCTGCAATCTAAAATCCATTGCCCTTTCTCTACTAAAAGGTCCTTGAAGTAAGATCAGAATTGTACATTCCATATCTACTGAAGTTATTAGGATTGGTAATTGCAACAAGATTTTCATCTCTAACATTCAAAGGTTTTCAATGGTGTGAATGAAATAGGAGATGGGGACTTCTTCATGTTTCCCCTGGCGAATGACTGACTGGTTTCATTGCTTGGGGAAATGTTAATTTTAGCTCACTCTGTCTTTGATCAAAATCAAGTCTACTTCGTGCCTGTGTTGGTTAGGCAATCCCTTTGATCATTTTATGTCTAGCTTCTGATTCCATTTTAAAACCATTCCCGCCCATAAAAGTGGAATTAAATCAAGAATTTTATATCATCATATTAAATGTAGAAAAAGCTACCGCTTTCAACAGTTTTCAGATGAAAGGACTCAAATCAAAAAAGAATAATAGATATATTCACAGTAACAGAAGTCAAAAGAGAAAACTCTGGAATGTAAGGCCAGCAAATCAGGCAGCATCTATGGAGAGAAAGAATTCATGTTTTGGGTTGAAGGCCTCTGAAGTTAACTGCAGGTTATATAATGAGGGCCCATTGTAGACTGATTCTGAATAATCCCTTACAATGTTTATTGTTTCAAATGTTGTTTCTTGTAGTGTGTGTGAATAGGCATATATCTTCCCGAAGCTGGCCTCTTGATCGGCCCAGATGTTCTGCCTTAGAGGTGCAGACTGGCAGTGGCTGAGGTGAAACTTCTTCTGAGCCAGCCAGATAACTGCTACTCAATTCACACCATGGTCTGTTAAAGCAGTTTAGTATTCTTAGAGCATGCAGAATAGAAAATAAATTGGATATCATTGCCAAAATAATCCTGAATCACTTTAAACTACAGTGAAATCTACTACCTCTATTCTGACTGAATGCCTTTGATGGAGTACAATCCAAGGGCTCTTCACAGAGCTGTTATCAAACAAAACTTAGTGCAGAGTGACGTGAGGTGTGAGGACAGGCCGTAATGAGCTTGACAGGAAGGTATGTTTTAAGGGAAGAGTGAGGGAGGTGGAGAAATCTAGGGACGACATCTTGGATCGTCCCACAGGGCTTCCCAAAGTATTAGGTCACTATCCCAGTGATTCCCCCACCCCCACCCCCCTGAAATTTTAGGGTTGTGACTGCCAAGGCAGCAGTGCCTGCTGTGGAATTCTCAAGTGCTGAAAGCTGCAAGGCCCCTTTAAATTCTTAGTTTTGTTTAACAAGTGGCTGTGTCCTTGAGGCCTTGAAATTCTGTGGAGATGTAAAGATCCTTAGCCTGAAACTCTGCAAATTAAAAAGACTCTTTCCATGTTCCCCAACCCATGCGCACATATTGGATATCAACCGTCAAAGTGGAGGTACAGTCTGTTCTGATATAAGGCGATAGCTCCGTTCCTGTATGATCCTGCGATATAAAATTGCGTAATAGCAGCATCGTTTAAATTAGTAGGACTGGAATCATATTACAGCCAATACAGGTAGGGAAAGTTCGTGTTCTACAAATAATAATCTAAATTCTTCAATCACAATATAGTCAATTTGCATTGAAGAAATGCGTATTACAGCAGAACCGACTGTACATTAGGAAGTCCTGGCCAAGCCCCTAGGCCCCTGCGTTTACCAATGAAAATCTGATTTGTGGGAGGCTGGAATTACAGGAATGCAATGGCCTGAGTGGGTTTTGGGACTGGAGATAATTAGTGATTGGAAGGGTAAGGCAATGGGGAAAACCAGAATGAAAATCTTTAAAATAAAATTGTCCTTTGCTAAATTGAGAGCGGGGAGGTTTGGAGAAATGTGTCTGCAGTAATGCTAGAATGAAGCTATATTACTTCACATGTAGGCAACAGAGGTTGGCATGAGCTCAAGTTTACAGAAGTTGCAAAGTTTGAGAGCCCGCAGGAGAAAATCAGAATGGTCAGTCTGGTGATAATGTGACATGAATGAAGGTGTCAGCAGGTGTGTCATAAATGAACAACAGATTGATCAGCTTCTGAGAGTGATAAATAATGTCAGTGGTTTGATCTTTTAATAGAACTGAATTGTATCTATAGGAGAAGTGTGCTCCATTGGAATACCATGTACCCAGCTGATTAAAATAAAAACTATAAATGTTAGAAATAAAAATTGCCTGGGAGACTTGCACCAAAATAAAGTTGGAAGCACAATTGAGATATGCAGGCTGAAACTGACTCAAAAGCAAGTTTCAAAGGGGTGCTATTTCAAGGTTCTTCATTGTGCTTTCTTCTGATCAGATTGGGACCTAGTATTCATCCTGTTGTTACACTGAAACAGAAGCTTGATTCACACTGTCGCTACTGAATAACTACTGTTCAAAGAGATACAATCCTTCCCCTGCCTCCCAAAAAGAACTAACTTCAGGAATATAACAGTCTTTATGAAGGGTAATAACTCAGACTTTGGAAGCTATTAAGGATTTTCCTTCTTAATTATAGCAGGGAAAATCCTAACCAGCATTCTTCTGAACCTGGTCTGTTCCTGTGGAAGAGGAAATGCTGCCAGAGACCTTCCAGGGGAATTTCTGACATGGCTTTGCTGTCAGAAAGATGTGGAAAACAACACTAGGAAGTGTTCATTATGTTTATCAATGTCTTGATTAGATTGGACGCCCTACAGTGTGGAAACAGGCCCTTCGACCAAAACATTTGAGTAAATTACCAGGCTATATGGATTGTTCCAGAGATATTTGAATGTTTAAGAAACTTCTTTATCTTCCCTAACTGCAGCATGATGGCAATACTGCAACTGTCTTGAGTGGGAATTCTGAAACAGATGCTTTCAATATTTGACTCATGTCAAGCAAGCCTGTGTGGTAGGCTCCCGTACTAATTACAGTCAACCTATCAGTGGTTATTTATCTCAACAAAGATCAACTGTTCTCTGGTGTGACTATTAAATACCACCTAAATTAAAAGCTCTTTGATGTCAGTTGCTTATATGCCAAAACTAAATTGTCTACCATTGACATACATGTCCTACAGTATGCAGATGACTGCAGTGTAATTTCCACTTTGCAGCAAGCTTGTAATTAACCCTTCAATTTTGCATATAAAAGTTGATCCTTGGATGTTGCTAAACCAGAATTACTTTCTCAGCCGTAGCTGGTCCACTAAATATTCCACGTCCCACATAGGTTGAAGGAGAGACCCTGGAATGTATTGACCCCTTTCTAATGCACAGACCAGTAGTCAGCACCATCCTGCTGTATTGCAATGAACCCTGGATTATTTATCAGTGATACAGAAGAGTGTTAGAGAAATCGCAACAGCAGTGCCCCTTATGCCTCCTCCAGATCCAATCGGAGGATCATCAAACAAATAATGGTGTCTTTCTTGAAGCCAGCTCCATAGCATTCTGGAAAAATACTGTAAAACAAGTTATGTTCATTTGGCTGAATGGGATCTCTCCCCACCCTCACCCTAAAAAAAAATCAGTTTTCTCAAATTTCAAGCGTACTGTGGGATGATGAAAACTCTGCAAAAGTACTCTGAAGCTCTCCTTCAAGCAGCATTGACTTTAGTAGTAAAATCCTTCCAGCTATCAGTCATTCAAAATGGTGATAACTGGCCCATCAAGTCTAGTCCCATACGACTATGCATGGTTTAATCTTAATGTGCTCTGAAGTAGCCTTGCAAGCCACTCAGTTGTGAAATCAATCGGTCTGAACAAAAGCTCACCGCGGTCTCCTTAAAGCGACTGGGAATGAGCCAACATTCCAAGAACTAACTGGGGAGAAGAAGTACTCTATTTCTCTGCAAGACAAAACAGACTGTAGACTTCAAACATTTCGGCAGTACAAAGATTGAAAATGTACCACTGAAAATGTTGGACTGGCACTTGACATGGCTAGTGCCTCATCAGAATAATTAGAAATCAAAATTGTATTTCATTAAGTATTACTTGCACCAATACACACAGGCAAGAGTCGGGAGCATTGTATAAGTGACTAGGTTTGTGGCCAGAGCAGCGTGGCGCAGTCAGTATTGGCATTGGAATGTGAGATCTCCCATTTGGACTCCCACTGACACTGGTCCCAGTCCAGTGGACTGGAGCTAATTCCATCATGTTGTTAATAGCTCACAGGTGTTCTGTATGTTTCTGAATCTGACCTGGACTGAAGAAAGTTGTGTGCTAGTTGAAGGCTTTCAGACTGAATTTAATTTGATTTATTTATTGTCATAGGTATCTTGTTACAAAATACAGTGAAAAAAGTTGGATAGTGTCACCACCTCTGGCGCTATTGTAAAACACCAGAAAGATAAACCAAAACACAGAATATAAAGGCAGAAAAATGAAAAAATAATGAAAGTGTCCAACTTTGCAGTCCACCTTGTTAAGTGCTCCGTTGTCGGCCATGGGCCTGGTGGCCAAGCATGAGTCATTTTTGCCGCACCGCTGCTGCTGGAACAAAAGTCGCCAGTCTTCTGGACCATCTTGCCTTCACTGATGCCTCCGACACAGTGTCATCGCAGGACCTCATCAGTGCCACCGATGCTGTCAAGTATCACATCTGTCCACACTTGACTCCACTGCCACCATGAGTCTGCTTCAGGCTGACCTCCTCAATGCAGCCACTACTGATGCTGCCAAGTCTCGTACTGGACCCAAACTCCTCCGTTGCTGCGAGTCTGTGCTGCTGGGCCCACTCACCACCTCCGATGCTATCGCCATGACCCAGCACTTCACCGAGAGGTAAGTAAAATAAAATTGAAGACAAAAGGGAACTAAAGAAGAGAGAGAAAAAAATAAATGAAACAAAAAGAAAAGTGGAGCAGATGAACCCTGTGCTTTGAAGCCCCACTCTGCTGCCATCTTACCGGAATTCACACTTGAGGATCTTATTACAAGTGCAAGTAGCCTCATTAATTCTGTTTGTCTTTGTTTATCTTTAACCTGGGGTTGCTAAATCATCTGGGATAATTTATAAAGCTTAATGGAAGCGGCCCCAACTGAGCAGGCATACTTGGAATTGCTTTCCAACTTTGAGCTCCAGGAATTACATCACTTATCCAATGGGCACTTTAGGGCATGAATGGTTCAAATGACACAGGTTGAAATGCCAAGAGTCAACCATAGCTAGGATGAAATGAGGTCATTTCAGCCTGAAGAATGTACTTTGTAGCAGTGTTTTTGCTTGAAAATACGTACAACACAGATGGCCTCCTTCTTCAAGGACCGCAATTTCCCCCCCGACGTGGTCGACGGTGCCCTCCACCGCATCTCCTCCACTTCCCGCTCCTCCGCCCTTGAGCCCCGCCCCTCCAACCGCCACCAGGACAGAACCCCACTGGTCCTCACCTACCACCCCACCAATCTCCATGTACAGCGCATCATCCGCCGTCACTTCCGCCACCTCCAAACAGACCCCAGCACCAAGGATATATTTCCCTCCCCTCCCCTATCAGCTTTCCGTAGAGACCACTCCCTCCGCGACTCCCTTGTCAGATCCACACCCCCCACTGACCCAACCACCACTCCCGGCACCTTCCCTTGCAACCGCAGGAGGTGCAACACTTGCGCCCACACCTCCCCCCTCACTTCTCTCCAAGGCCCCAAGGGAAACTTCCATATCCGCCACAGATTCACCTGCACCTCCACCCACATCATCTACTGCATCCGCTGCAGCCGGTGTGGCCTCCTCTATATTGGGGAGACAGGCCGCCTACTTGCGGAGCGATTCAGAGAGCACCTCTGGGCCACCCGGACGAACCAACCCAACCAACCTGTGGCACAGCATTTCAACTCCCCCTCCCACTCCACCGAGGATATGCAGGTCATTGGACTCATCCACCGCCAAACCACAACAACCCGACGGTCGGAGGAGGAGCGTCTTATCTTCCGACTGGGAACCCTCCAACCGCAGGGGATGAACTTGGACTTCACCAGTTTCTTCATCCCCCCTCCCCCCACCTTGTCTCAGCCGGATCCCTCCAGCCCGGCACCGCCTTCCTGACCTGCAGTCTTCTTCTTGACCTCTCCGCCTCCATCCTACTCCGACCTATCACCCTCACCTTGACCTCTTTCCACCTATCACATTTCCAACTCCCCTCCTCCAAGTCCCTCCTCCCTACCTTTTATCTTCTCCTGCTGAACACTCTCTGCTCATTCCTGAAGAAGGGCCTGTGCCCGAAACGTCGAATCTCCTGTTCCCTGGATGCTGCCTGACCTGCTGTGCTGTTCCAGCAATAAAGTTTCAGCAGTGTTTTTGCCACTCGTAAACATTTTCTTGATTTCATGATTCTACCCATCCCCACTCCCTTTAATCTGCTGTTTGGATCCCTTTCCTTAATTGTCCCATTAATGGTTTCTGATGGATCTTGATGCTTAGTGTCAGTTTAAATACCATCAGGGAATAATAAGATCCTGTTTTATTTTACAGTATTAGCTGATACCAGTTTGCTCAAACTTGAGTGCCTCCACTCATAATACTATCTTTCCCTTCTCTGAATATCTGGTGACTTTGTTATGGAGAGACATCTTTCTTATGGTGATGATTATAACTGGAACAGGTTACTGATATGAGGGGTGGCTAGAAATCTGTGTCTTAAAAGAATGGAGGAAGAAAATCAATGTTGAAAATTTGGTTATGTATTTCAAACATATTACTGTATACATGCACCATCCTACTTGAATATCTTTTCCCCCAAATAATTGTGCTGCAGCTTTTTGTATTCCAATTAATCTTCATCAAAAGGTTAAAATTGAACTTTTAAAATGTTTGATATGTGTACAATGTATATAGTGGCATGCAACATCAGTGACAAGCTAACAAGCTTTTGAATCAAAACACTCAGTAAAGCTTCATTGTAACTTCACTCAACATGAAAAGAGCTATTGCTTGATCTGTGTGTCAAAAGGGAGATGTGCTTGATAATCTTTCCCTCTTTAAAGAATGATGATCTGTGCTGTAATGGAAATGTCAGCTATTGGGGTAAAAAAATGAAAAGTGGCTGTTTAGTAACTCCATACAATGCAATCGCACTCAGTGACCTTAAGTTTCCCTTCCTTTGCTGGCAGGCATCCAGCCTTCCAATGATCTAAACTCAAATAATGGTATCCTTGTGCCTGAGCATGGAGGACACATAGGTTGAGATTCCCTAGCCTAGAATTCCACAGCAGTCGCTCAGATTGAAGTGTGCATTGGTGAATGTTGTACTTGATTTAGAAGTTGAAACAACCGACCCTGGCACTTAGCACACCACGGAGAGCATTGTCCCTTTGTCTCACCAGTTCTTCGGCCTAGCCGTTTAGTGCTCGGAAGATGAGTATCTCAGCAACAAATCTCAAGGGAGGCAAAACATAAACCATGCATTGCCCAGGATCTGCAATCGGTATGTATAAACAACAAGTCCACTTGATGCCAGTTGTAGATAGAAAAGATAGATTTCCATTTATGTAGGACTCTTCATGTCCTCAAGATATCCCAAAGCAATTTACAGATAGGGAGGGGCTTAGTCAGCTGGGGCTGCGGGATGATCTTATAAAATCACGAGGGGTGTGGGACAGGGGGAATAGCTACGGTATTTTTCTCTTGAGTGGGGGAAGTCCAAAACTAGAGGGCATAAGTTTAAGGTGAGAGGGGAAAGATTTAAAAGGGACCCAAGGGGCAACTTTTTCACATGGAAATGCATGTGTGGAATGAGCTACCAGAGGAAGTGGTGGTGGCTGGTACAATTACAACAATTGAAAGACATCTGGATGCGTACATGAATAGAAAGGTTTTAAAGGAATATGGGCCAAAAGCTGGCAAATGGGACTAGATTAGTTTAGGATATCTGGTCAGCATGGACGAGTTGGACTGAAGGATCTGTTTCCATGCTGTACATCTCTATGACTCTGTAAGTACTTCTGAAACGTAGTTACTAATATAATCGGAAATGTAACAGCCACTTATTAAGCAGAAACTCCCATTAACAGTAACAAAGTAATGACAGTTTTTTTTGTGATGTTGTTGGAGAGGTAAATATTGACTAGGGCAAGTATCTAGTGTAGTGTGTTACAAGTGGAGATGATTAGGTAAGAAGAGGTGTTCTCAAGGCTGTCAATGTATTCTCAGTTAAGGGGGCAGATAGCACTCATTTGCCCCATGTAAACCACTCAGTGACACAAACACAGCTTTTGACCACCAAATGAGTTTGGTGTATATAAACATGCATAACGACTGGGTAAAATGTGAAGGTGGTCCAAACCTGTCTCATTCAGCTGTTTGAGATATGGCTGAAATCAGTGGCCAACATGGGCTTCTTCCATTGTTACAAGGATGACTGCACATTTCTATGGATAATGTTAATGCAATCTGCAAAATTGTGTATTTACTTGTTTTATTGACCTCCCTTGTCCAAACTGTTGTTCTTTTCCACATTGATGACTTTGATGTCACGTTAACCAGCTCTTTATGTCTTTTCCTATAAAACCTTCAATTTCTTTATTACTTTGAGAAATGTGCTAACACAAAGGCACACTTCTTGTTTTATTTATAATCTGCTCTGATTTTCAGTCCTTCACTGAACCCACAGTGCAGAAATATCCCAATTAGACCATCAACTCTGTGCTTTGCTCTATAGGTATCTCTCTCTCTGTCTGAGCTCTTTGTCTTTCCAACAGCCTTACTGTTGGAGGGGGGGGGGGGGGGGGGAATACAATTTCAAGGTGAGAAGAGAAATATTTAAAGAGGACATGAAGGGTAACTATTTTACATAGTGATTTGTGTATGGAATGAACTGGCAGAGAAAGTGGTAGATGCAGGTACAGTCACAATGTTTAAAAGACCTGGACAAGTACATGAAAAGGAAAGGTTTGGATGGATATGGGCCAAATGCTGGCAGGTGGGACTAGTTTAGTTTGGGAGCATGGTTGGCGTGGACTGGTTGGAATGAAAGGTCTGCTGATTGACTCTGACTTAAAACTTTGCTCCTCACTTCAAAATATTCCTGTTTAACTTTCTTTCTACTTTCTGCTCTTACTTCCTCTTTCTGATCCTCTGTTCTGCTTTACTGCTAATAGCCAACATTAAAAGTGCTCAATTTCTTTTCTGTTGCACGAAATCCCAGTGGTAGAAGATTAATTTTCTAATCCACTACAGGAACCAGTCTTTTGAAGGTTTATATCTCTCCATGTGGCAACTTTGAGGCCTTGTAACGAGCTCTAATTTTTATTGCATGGCACAGTGTCATGTTATGAAGTAGATTAAAAAGTTAACAGTTCTTCATTCAGTTACCTGCTTAAATAGTCAGGCAATACCAGGGCTGCAGTATTCACATCAAACAAAGCCCTCTTTAATGCAGCTTGGGATTTTGAGCTTGACTTCTGATGAGGCGCAAATAAGCACAAAGTTGACTTTTTCCAGTGTTTTTGGAAGGGATTCCATTCACTGAAAAATCCCTTGTCAGCTTTTTACTTTGGCACGAGGGCGGAGTGGTGTATGACAAATACAGACTTATTTTGCTAACTACTATGTTGCACCTGTGCCATGAGATTTTAATTTGTGCTTGGTTTATCTCCTGCTAGAACAACTTCCCAGGAAATTTAAACCTTTTTTTCCTTGTCCTCGCCTTGGAATTCATTAGAGCTAATATTTCAGATTGACTTTCCTAGTCAATGAACTACTTTATGTCAATCTGTAAGATCATTTCTCAGATTTTCCTTCCCTAACTGAGCTTCTAACTCCATATCCTCGGCATTGCAAGGATTTCCTTTTTCCACATTCACTATATTATCTTCACCCTGTCACTGCTGAATGCTGCCGATATCCTCACCACTCCTGTGTTGCTCCAGATGTGATCAGACCCATAATTGTCTTCTTCATAAACTTGTGGTTATCTAAAACTCTTCCCATGCATGCTAACTAGCTTCAAATCTCACTGAAGGATATTATTAAACTTGCAGAATAGCAAAATAATTAAAAGTGAAGTTCAATCCAAATAAATATGAGGTATCACATTTTGATTGTAAGAATAGAGAAATCACATTGCATGGAAGTTCACTAGTCTTGGTCAGATAGAGGAACAAAGGGTTCTCAGAGGATAAACACATGAACTACTAAAAGTTGTGTTACGCGTTAAACGAGTTCATTTAAAGTCAAACTAAACACTTGGTTTTATTTTTAATGTGATAGAGGCCATCAAAATAAGATAGTCACTAAGCAATCCACAAGGGAATTCAGAAGAAAGGGCTTCGCCCAAAGACTGATGCGAATATGAAACTCACTACCAGAGAATGGTTGAAGTGAACAGAATAGATGTATTTAAAGGAAAACAAGACAGCCATAAAGGCAGAAGGGACTGGATAGTCACAGTGCTAGATCTGTAAAAGAAATGTTTTTTTTTCCAGAATCATACAATCATAAGGTACAGAAGAGGCCCTTTGACCCATTAAGCCTGCACTGACCAGAACTACTATAAATGTACACTAGTTCTGCTTCCCAGCACCAGGCAAAGCCTTGAATGTTTTGCCATTTCAAGTGTTCATCCAAATATTCTTCAGTTATTGAGTTTTTGCTACCCTCAGTTCATTCCACATTCACAACACCCTCTGGGTGAAAATATTTTTCCTCAGATCTCCTCTAAATGTCTTGCATCTTGTTTTAACATTATGCCCCCTGTTATTTAATTTGCAATTAAGAGGTGTAGCTGTTTTCTATCTGTCCATGTCCCGAATAATCTTACACCTCAATCAGGTCCTGCCTCAGCCTTCTCTGCTCTTAAAACAGCTTGAGCTTATCTTGTTTCTCTCCTTGGCTAATATGCTCCATCTCGGGCAACACCTGGTGAATCTCCTCTGCTTTCTCTTCAGTGCGGTCACTTCCTTCCTATAGTGCAGTGACCAGAACTACACACAGTACTTCAACTGTGGCTGAACCAAAGCCCCGTACACCTCTAACCTCCCTGCTGTTATAATCTATACCAGAACTGGTAACGGCAGGTATCCCTTTTTGTCACCCTATTAACCTGTCCTGCCGCTTTCAGGGATCTGTGGACAAGTACCCCAAGGTTCCTCTGAGCTTCCTAGCTTTCTGCCACTCGTGAGGATTGCCTCATTACTTCATCCAAAGTGCATCACCTTACACTTATCAGGGGTAAATTCCACTTTTAAAATAAATTTTCACCCTCTCAATGGAGAATCCATCATGGTTCACCTTGGCACTTGTTTCAGTTGTCTTTTGGAAGCTGTGATTCTGCCAGCAAGGAATTCCTCAAAGAACTTTTATTGCATTATGGCAGATGTAATGTCAAAATTTGATTGCTAACACTCCTGGAAAGTGCATTGGGGCACGCTATTATGTTTAAAAGCATGATTTACGTGCAATTACAACATTTAAAAGGCATCTGGATGGGTACATGAATGGGAAAGGTTTAAAGGGGTATGGGCCAAGTGCTGGCAAATGGGACTAGATTAATTTAGGATATTGTGTCGGCATGGATGGGTTAGACCAAAGGGACTGTTTCTGTGCTGTACTTCTCTATGACTATTGTTGTGTTCTGTCTCGTCTGCTTGACTCCAACGTGTGTCTTTCTGATTAGATTAGATTAGATTCCCTACAGTGTGGAAACAGGCCATTTGGCCCCATCGACACTCCAAAGAGTAACCCACCCAGATCCATTTCCCTCTGACAAATGCACCTGACACTGTGGAGCAATTTACCACTGCCAATTCACCTGACCTGCACATCTTTAGATTGTGGGAGGAAACCCACACACACTGGGGGAATGTGCAAACTCCACACAGACAGTCGCCTGAGGCTGGAATTCAAACGGCGTCCCTGGCACTGTGAGACTGCAGTGCTAACCACTGAGCCATCGTGCCGCCCAGACCTCAGGAAGACTGTAACTCTGGGAAGGGCAACACCAATCTTCGATCTCCTCAGAATAGGTTAGCCAGTTTTTAGATTAACACTAAAGTCTCAAACGAATATTTTAATCAATTTCTCTCACCTTCTGCACTGCCTTCTGAATACAATCATCAGATGCCTAGCAGCCACACAGCCAACAAATCTAGTAGCCTAAACAAAAACCAAAGAAATGAGAATGCTGGAAATTGGAAACAAAAACAGAAATTGCTGGAAAAAGACTCAACAGCATCAGTGTAGAGAAAACAGGGTTAATATTTTGAGTCCAGTGACTCATTTTCAGATCATATCTGGCAGCCTGTTTGGTCCATGCAAAAAAAAAGTAAATGGAAGTAAGTTGGGCAATTTATATGTAATGATGTGCAAGCCATCTGCTGGTCACAGATTTTACATGTCAAGGGATATTCTGGTTTGCTCTGGATTTGGCTGCAAATGCAAAACCAAGAACTGAGCTTATATTCCAGGCCGACAACTGATGGAGCACTCAGAAGTTTCTGGGCTATCTACGTACAATCTATTGAATGGGACCTTGAGATGAGGTTATAGTTATTCTGTTTCGAGTAGGGCTGTGGAACCCCATGCTTAATTCATTGACGAGCTAGAAATTCTGGTGTCTGGGCCAGCATTCATTCATCAGCCAATACCATATGAGAATGAAGCAATTCATCTTGTTGTTCATGGGCCTTTTCTGACACAGAAAAGCTGTCACTTAGAGATTATAGGTAATGCTCCTTTAGTGACAAAATACATTAAGTACTTAAGAGATGTTTTGATGATTCGATAAGGCCATGTGCAAAAGCAAGTCCCCTTATTATAACCGTGCTCGCCTTTTGCCAGTTTATGGCTGGTTCCTTGCCTAGTTCTAGCTGTGACTGCTTTATCTTGTTTAAAAGTTTGGTTATTAAAGATTTTTTAAAAATTATTAATTTTTCTCCCATTTTCTTTCATTACCTTCTGAAGGAAAACACAAGACAAGCCTGAGTAGACTCACATCCTTTCTGTTTGAGCATGATAACTCTTCATAAGTATATATAAACCGGTTTCTTGACTGTAGTAAGGGGGACGTGGTAATACCCTTTCTTGTAGGATATGCAGATTTTCTGTCCCAAGCCTAGTCAAGGCAAAGCAATACAATTGTCTGCTGCTGTTTCAGGTGACCTCTGACAGAACAGAAACATGGAATTGAGCATGGCCATTACTGCCGTATATCACAGAGTCCATGCCACATTCAGTTAAGTTACTGAATGAACCTTGGCTCAGCAAGTAAGTGGGCAGGCTGCCCAGAGAGCTGCATCAGTGCATCTCTGAAGACAGCTGCCAGGAACATGTGGCAGAAACTTTTCATACACTTTTTCCTTATTCCCCTACAGGGGGAAAGAGGGTGCAACAGATTCTCTAAAAGTCAGGGGGAGAGCAGCAAGGACATTTTTTCAAAAGGAATGCTTCCAGGCTGTGGGAAACACTCGCAAAGCTGCATTTAGTTGCCCTGAGAAGGTGGTACTGGCCTGCCATTTTGAAACATCATTTTTCTCCCACACAATGATATTAGAAATAGTTTTGAAAGAGTTTTCAGAGGCAAAGACTAATGAGTTGATTTAGCTCTGATCTAGTTAAGGGGGCATTCACGTTCAAGGGAGACCATAAGAAAGACTGCATGTTAGTGTGCATGGCTGAAAAAATAATGACCTGAATAGTTTCAGCTGAAGAGATTTAAGGGTTTGAAAAGAAGCTTTCAAGTTCGATTTCTGCAGCGCTTGATAAAATCGAGAATTGTTCCATTTCTGATGATAGATGTTTTCTAATCAACCAGTTCAGAGATATTCTTACATACCTCTGGAGCAGGTAGGACTTCAGCCTGGCATCCTGGTCACAAGGTAGGGTCACACACTGTACCATAAGAGCCTTTTCATTGTCAGTATTGTTTCATTGTTTAAACACTGATCAGATGTTTAAAACTCAGGGTGCAGGTTACTGAAGAAAGGCTATGCTACACCTACTTAATTACACAGGTCTATTTGGAAAGCAGAATGCTGTGTGAATTTTCATCAAAACTATTTAAGTAAATGGACTGTGGTATTTCTACTACTTGAACTGGCATTTTGTTTGAATGCATTAAATATTGGCAGGGGAATGGATTTTGTATCAAACATTAATCTAAAAACAGACATTGTGAAATACAATGCAGAGCTTCGAATGAAGAATTGTCAAGTTACTGAGGCCTTGTAGCTCTGCTGATTGCTGTGTTGATGTGATAACACATTGTACCTGTTAAGTATACTATTTAACTTGCTGCATTTTGTATTGTATCTCATTTTCACCAACAGAGGAATAGAACAATGAAGCTTGCCTGATTCCCAAGTTCTGTTTTCAACAATTATTCACTTAAGATTATAAGAAAAAGGAACATGAGTAAAACATTGGGCTCCTTGAGCCTGCTCCGCCATTCAGCAGGGTTATGGCTGATCTGATGTACCTCAGGTCCACTTGTCTCTCCTTTCCCCTAACCCTTGATTCCTGACTGATCAAAAATCTACCTACCTCAGCCTTCAACATCCACAAGGACTCTGCTCCCACAATTTTCTGTGGCAAACAGTTCCAAAGAGACTCAACCCTTTGAAAGAAGATATTCCTCCTCATCTCAGTCTTAAACTGGCATCCTTTTATTCTGTGGCTGTGCTCTCTGGTCCTAGACTCTCCCAAAAAGGGAAACATTCTCTCAGCATTTATCCTGTCATGCTTTCAGAATACCATATCTTTCAATGGGATCAACTCTAATTCTTCTAAATTCTATTGAGTAGTTGAGCTTTTGCTTAAGAGAATCCCTCCATAACAGAGACATCCGAGTGAGCCTTTGCTGTACTGTCTCCAATGAAATGATATCTTTCCTTAAACAAGGGGCAAGAAACTGCTCACAGTATTCCAGATGTTGTCTCTCCAACCTTGTTCAGTTGCAGTAAGACTTCCCTACACTTGTGCACCAACTCCCTTGAAATAAGGGCCATCATTCCATTAATGCCCCAGGTCCCTTTGCAGGCAGCACGGTGACTCAGTGGTTAGCACTGTTGTCACACAGCACCAGGGACCCAGGTTTGATTCCAGCCTTAGACGACTGTTTCTGTGGAGTTTGCACATACTCCCTTTTGTTTGCTGGGTTTCTTCTGGGTGCTCCAGTTTCCTCCCACAATCCAAAGATGTGCAAATTACGTGAATTGGCCATGCTAAATTGCTCATAGTGTTCAAGGATGTGTAAGTTTGGTACATTAGTCAGGGGTAGGGGATAATAAGGTAGGGGAATGGGTGTGGATGGGTTACTCTTTGGAGGGTCAGCGTGGACCCAATGGGCTGAATGGTCTGCTTCCACACTGTAGGGATTCTATGATTCTATGTTGCAGCTTTCTGCGATTTTTCTGTATTCAAATAATATTTTGTTCTTTTGTTCTTCCTTCAAAAATGAACAACTTAATACTTTCATACATTATATTTCATTTGCCAACTTTTTGCACACTTAATCTATCAATATTTCTCTGTAACCTGTATCCCTTCTCACATACTGCCCGCCACCTATTTTACTGTTGTCTGAAAATTTGGCTACAGTTCATTCACTTCCTTCCTCCAAATCATAAATATGTATTGTAAGCAATTGCAAGGCCAATACTGATCCCTGTGGAACTTCACTGGTCACAGGTCACCAGCCTGTACAAGAACTCCTTTTTCCCCATTTGTAGTTTCCTGTACATGATACAATTCTCTATCCATGCCAATATACTGCCTCCAACACTGTGGGCTCTTATCCTATGTCTTTTGTGAGGTATCTTGTCAAACACCTCCGAATGGTGTTACTTACATGAAATACTTTTCCTATTTGTGAAAATTATATCATATAATTATTGAAGAGGTTATTAAACAAGAAGAAACAACTGAGGCTCCTGACTTCACTGCATCATTGGATCAAACATGGACAAAAGAGCTGAATGTAACAGCCAAGTTGAAGTGTTTGCATTTAACTAGGTATGGCAAAAGTGAGGACTGCAGATGCTGGAGATTAGAGTCAGGATTAGAGTGGTGCTGGAAATGCACTTTTTTTTCTTTATTTCTTCGCGGCCGCTTCCGCAGCCATTTCCACACCCACTCCTGATGAAGGGCTCCTGCTTGAAAAATCGATTTTCCTGCTTCTCAGATGCTGCCTGACCAGTTGTGCATTTCCAGCAGCACACTGATCTCTATTTGACTAGGTATGTCATTTAAGGAGGTAAAAACAAGGACTGCATATGCTGGAGACCAGAGTCTAGATTAGAGTGGTGCTGGAATAGAGCCTGATGAAGGGCTTTTGCCCGAAACGTCAATTTTCCGGCTCCTCGGATGCTGCTTGACCTGCTGCGCTTTCCAGCACCACACTAATCTAGACTGAGATGTCATTTAAGGAGCCCTAGCAAAACTACAGGCAATAAGAACTATGGAGAAAACTCTGCAGTGGTTGGAGTCATACCCAGCATAAAGAAGAATGTTTGTGGTTATTGGCGATCAATCACCTCTGCTGGAATTCTTCAGAGTTGTGTCCTCTGCCAAATACCTTAGTGTGTTTCATCAATGACTTTCTTTCCATCATAAGGTCAGAAGTGGTAGTATTCTTTGTGCAATCATCAGTGTTCAGCATCATTCACAACACCTCAGATACAGAATCAATCTGTGTACATATATAGCACAATCTGGACAATGTCCAGGCCTGTACTGACAAGTGACAAGTTATATTTGTGTCACATAAATGACAGGCAGTGACCATCTCCAAAAGAAGAGAATTTAATCACCGTTCTTTAATGTTAAATGGTATTATCTGCACTGAATCCACCACTATCAACATGTTAGGGCCTTTCTTTGACCAGAAACTGAATTGGACTAGCTATATTAGTACTGTGATTGCATGAGAAGGTCAGATGCAAAACATTCTGTGGTGAATAACTCCACCTCCTGTCACCCTCATTGTCAATCATCCACAATATACAAGTCAGGAATGTGAAAGAATACTGCACCACTGGGGACAGCTTCAACAGCACTCAAGCTTAATACCATCCAAGACAGCAGCCCACTTGATTGGCACCCCTTCCACCACCTTCAACATTGATTCCTTTCACCACTGATAGACAGTGGCAACAATGTGTGCCGTCTCCAAGATCAACCTCAGTAACTCATCAAGGCTCTTTTTGACAACAATTTCCAAATCGGTGATCTTTACTATCCAGAAGGTCAAGGCAGAAAACGCATGGGAATACCACACCTACAAGTTTCTCTCAAAACCACATACCACCCTGATTTAGCATTGTATTGGTATCCATTTAATTAATGAACTTGGAAAAATGTGTTCTCTTTAGCTAGTTTGGTTTGGCTCGTAAACTATGTACATGTTGGTGGGTAACTTGACTTTTGAGACCTTCCAACATACCTCCCAAAAAGTTCTACTTGGCCCCCAATTATAAAAGTGAACATGGTATGGATGGTTGTCAGCTTTGTCATTCACCATGCTGGCTCTAACCTGTTTGGATGTGTCATAGAGATGTACATCACGGAAACAGACCCTTCGGTCCAACTCGTCCATGCCGACCAGATATCCCAACCCAATCTAGTCCCACCTGCCAGAACCCGGCCCATATCCCTCCAGACCCTTCCTATTCACATACCCATCCAAATGCCTCTTAAATGTTGCAATTGTACCAGCCTCCACCACTTCCTCTGGCAGCTCATTCCATACCCGTACCACCCTCTGCATGAAAAAGTTGCCCCTTGGGTCTCTTTTATATCTTTCCCCTCTCACCCTAAACCCATGCCCTCTAGTTCTGGACTTCCCGACCCCAGGGAAAAGACTTTGTCTATTTATCCTATCCATGCCCCTCATAATTTTGTAAACCTCTATAAGGTCACCCCTCAGCCTCCGACGCTCCAGGGAAAACAGCCCCAGCCAGTTCAGCCTCCCCCTATAGCTCAAATCCTCCAACCCTGGCAACATCCTTGTAAATCTTTTCTGAACTCTTTCAAGTTTCATAACATCTTTCCGATAGGAAGGAGACCAGAATTGCACACAGTATTCCAACAGTGGCCTAACCAATGTCCTGTACAGCTGCAACATGACCTCCTGTACTACACTGCAGATCTTTGCAATATGGTCTTATCTCCTTCATCCACCTGATAAGTAAAACATTGATTTGTTGGGTGAGAATTTGAGGCTGATTCTTAATGCAAGTATTGAATGAGGTGGTTGAAAAAAGAAGTCAATTGTTGCAAAAACAATTTTGGTGTTGAAACTGTGGCTGTCTTATACAGAATCAATTTAAATGTATAATCTGTGGTATTGTAATGAACCACTTGATTGGACACAATTTGTGTACAGGCTTAACTCTGAGTTATTTTCTATGTACCCTAGATACTTCAGGGTTGGTTTTGACAAAGCCCCCTATTTCCATCTTTGTAATATGGCCCTGCCTCAGAGTATGTACTGTTGAAACCCTCATGTATGATTTTGTTACTTCAAGATTTGATTATTCCAGTGCAGTCGTGGTTGACCTCTCATCATCCATCCATCCATGAACCTAAGCTCCAGTAAAACTCTGCTGCCCTTTCCAAATGTATACTAAGTCTGGTTCACTCATCATCCCTGTGTTGCTGACCTACATTGGCTCCCAGTTAATTCTCATCCTTGTCTTAAAATCTCTCCATGGCCAAGCGCACCATTGTCTCTGTACTTACCTCCAACTCCAACAACCTTCCATTTTTCGCTTATAGTTGTTCCACCATTGACACCTGTGTCTTTAGCTGGCAAGGCCTTAAATTCTAAAATTCCATCCCTCTAAAATTCTCCACCTCTCTTCCTTATCAGACACTCTTGAAGCCTACCTTTCAACCAAACTTTTGGTCATCTGCTTGAAGATGTGTTTTGATGTCAAATGTTTGATAATGCTCTTGTGAAGCATATTGAGATGTTTTATTGCATTAAAGGCATTATATAAATGCTTGTTAATAATATCATGGGTCGCTTTCGCAAGGGGAGTGGCCTTGTGACTTTGGATTTAATAATCAATATGTGATCAGGTTGTAGATGCACACAAATTGTAAACCAAACTACCTTTCTCAAGATCATTTTACAAGTGGCTATTTCCATTGCCAATGAAAGCATGTTCGCTGGATTCAAGATTAGATTCTGAATATGAAAACAAAATACGAAATTGCAATTCAACTTAGTTGCTCCATAATGCTACCTTACAACTTCTGGTTTTTGAGCTAAATATTAACTTCAACTCATTGTCAGCAGCCACTCCTATAAGTGATTCTTATGCATCATGATAAGGAAAGCCTTTTTTCTCTCTACCTAATTAAGTAACATTGTGACCCAGGGATCCCATCAAAGTGTCGTACAGCACAGAAACAGACCCTTAGATCCAACCAGTCCATGCTGAGGATAATCCCAAACTAAACTAGTCCCACCTGTCTGCTCCTGTCCCTCCAAATCTTTCCTATTCATGTACCTTTCCAAAGAGCTGTCACTCTGTTGACTGGCAGATCTACCATGTGACTCTTCCTTCCTGAACAGAAGACGATTATAAAACAATACGTCAAAACAAAAAAAATTACTTTATTGATTTAATAAACATGATACAGCCATCGGCAGTTTTCCAAAGATTCTTGACTATAATAAAATTGGATGTCACTTACTAGACCCTGATTGTGGACATATCTTCTCCACTAAGCATACAATGTGAGATTGGTTCAAGAAGCAGGTGGTTTCTTGCTATTGCTGAGGAAACAGATCATTTTATTAGCTGCTCCCTCATGGCCCATGTTTTTCTGAGCTGGCACTCAGAGGTTAATGTCTACTCTTTGGTGTAGGAGTTGCATATTCTTTAGCATCTGCTTAGTCAAGCTCCTCCTGCTAATGGCATGGAACCTCACATGTTGCATTTACATAGTGTCTTTAGTGTCTTCACAAGATCAACCTAAATGTTTTCAGATCTTTTTGAAAGACTTTCATAAACTCTGGATGCCACAAAGTACTTTACAGTCAACGAAGTGCTGCATTCTTGAAGTGTAGTTGCAGATATAGGAGTTGCAGGCAGTCTGTGTACAACCAGCTGTATGATAACGACCAGACAATGTTATTTAATGGTGTTGGTTGAAGGATAAATGTTAACCAGATGCCCAGGGAAGATGCACTGCTGTTCTTCAGAATAATGTCGTGGGATCGATTCCATTCAAATTGGAGAGCGAATGGTTTTAAGTTTACATGTCATCAAAACGTAGTATCTTCAATATTACAATACTGTACTCCCTCTGTACATAACTGGGTGACAGCATTGATTCAGTCCTCAGTATGAAGTGAGATTTGAACCCATGACCTTCTGCCTGTTCTAGAATGATGGCTTCCTCTCAAGGAAAATATTAAATACAGCATTACAAAAATATTTTTGTTTTTTTTAGAAAAAGCCAACTGTGGTAATGTGGGCAAAATCCAACATGGCACAGCCGTCTTTAATAATAATAATAATAATAATTGGCACAGAAGTGAGTTGAAGAAACATTATCCTACTTCATGTTGCAGCATGAAGCAGGCTTGAGGAGTGAAAGTAATTTATAAAATGCAACTCATTATTTGGTAACAGAAGCATTTGTAATTGTGTTCATAGGCTACCCAATGAGGAAAAATGTTCAGTAATTGTAAAACTGTTCGTAGCGGAAGTTGTGAAGGCCCAGTGGATAAAAGTTGTTTAGCAAGGAGACAACAAACTGTGATTAGTTTAGAATTTTATTGCTTTCCTTATTGCTTTGACTATTTCCCCTTGCTGGGTGTATTTCAGTCAGCTTTTCTTCACCATTTCCTCCCTTCCTTCAGTACTTTCCATAAACATAGTCCCTGTGGAAAAGAAAGTTAAGCTAATCTGTTAATGGAACATCTTTCTGGCAAATAAAATCTTCTTGTCATTCCAGTCAGTAAGTCATATGCTCGACTTTGTATTTCAATGTTGCAGTCTATTGGAGGCTGTTAACTTGTTTAAAAAAAAGTACATTTAAAGGTGGAAGATATTAAGGGCAGTTTACAAATAGATATAAATAAATCTAAGATTACACATGCTTTACGTGGATCTGTGACCCGTTGCCCATTTTATTTAGATTAGATTACATTACATTACAGTGTGGAAACAGGCCCTTCGGCCCAACAAGTCCACACCGCCCCGCCGAAGCGCAACCCACCCATACCCCTACATTAACCCCTTACCTAACACTATGGGCAATTTAGCATGGCCAATTCACCTGACCTGCACATCTTTGGACTGTGGGAGGAAACCGGAGCACCCGGAGGAAACCCACGCAGACACGGGGAGAATGTGCAAACTCCACACAGTCAGTCGCCAGAGGTGGGAATTTTTAGAGCTGCTATTAGCCTTTTCCGTGGCAGTCTGACAACAGTGTAAGAATAATGAGTTGGTTTCTGGGTATGTTTTGTTATCCAAGTAGCCACCATGTGGTGGTATTACCTAGTGATCCATAGAACTGGGCAGTTGGTGGAATTAAAATCCAGTTGTAAATCTGAAATTCAAAGCTAGTTCCATTGAAGCTATCATTATTGTAAAGATCATATGAACATTTATGTTCTTTAGAGAAGTAAGTCTACCATCTACATGTAACTCCAGAACGACAGCAGTGTCGTTGACTTTTAATTGTGCTTCGGAGTGGCCTTGCTACAAGGCAGTAGGATGTAGGTAATGAAGATGCAATGATGAATGTTGGCTTTGCCAACAACATCCACATCCCATGAAAAGGTGCAATCTGAAATTTAGCCTTTAAGAACATACCAGAAAAAAAGCAGTTTTGTGATTAAGTTGTTTTTGTTGGTTGAAAGGCTGCATATTGCATTAAAATTGTTTTTTTGACCTGTTATTAATTAATTTTTCTGTTATTTCTTTATTCCCTTCCCCGCACGAAATAATTTAGGTGGGTAAAATTAAATTTTTCAAAAAAATGCCATTTTCTTTTCCACATATTATTGAATGTTAGTTTGGAAGAACTGAAAACAGAGCTTTAAGAGCAAAAATGTTTAGACTTCCTCCAATTCTCCAATGCATCAAAAGAAGGATCTTTTCATTTTATGCAAGTCATTATAGGTCAGCAGGCCCATTGAGTCCATACCATTTTGCTAACTAAAGTAGCTCTTCAATTTATTGCCTGTCATCTATCTCTATTTTAAAAAGCAGTTAATTCTGCTTTCAGACCTTTCTGGAGCAGCGTTTCCAACATCTTCATAATCTGTTCAGAAATTCTTTTTGGTTTTAATTTTGATTCTTGAAGCAATGCTTGTATTGGAAAAGTACAGTGTGTTATTCTAAACAAAAACAAAACCGAAAAACTGCAGATGCTAGAAATCAGAAACAAAATCAAAAATTGCTGGAAATCTCAGCAGATATGGCAGAGCAAGCAGAGTTATTGTTTCGGCTGCAGTGACCCTTCTTCAGAACGGAGTTCTGTTAAGCCTTTCTAACAATTTCTGATCTTGTTTACAGGGTTTTATTGTTTTTTTTTGGAAAAGAAACCTTGAATGCTGAGAATCTGAAATGAAACCAATGTCACCACTTCCACCTTGCCCTTCACACCAACGAAATCTTTATGTTTGCCCACCTGGCTCCCTAGTAATGCCCTATCTTTGGTCCATTAAAGCCAAATGATGCAGAATTGTGGTGTGTCTAATTCACAGCTGTTTACTTATCTATACCAAATCTGCTGGCCCACATAAAGATTATCTGACCTCCCCCACTGTGCCAAAATCACTCACTATTGCTGTATCATCTGACTTTCTTTATATAGAATCCCTACAGTATGGAAACAGGCCCTTTTAGCCCAACGAGGTCACACGACCCTCCAAAGAGTAACCCACTCAGACCCATTCCCCTATATTTACTCCTGACTAATGCACCTAACCTACACATCCCTAAACACGATGGACAATTTAGCATGGCCAATTCACCTAACCTGGACATCTTTGGATTGTGGGAGGAAACTGGAACACCCAGAAGAAACCCATGGAAACACAGGGAGAATGTGCAAACTCCACAAAGACAGTCGCCCGAGGCAGGATTTGAACCTGGGACCCTGGCGCTGTGAGGCAGCAATGCTAACCACTGAGCCATCCTGCCTCCTTTCCTCTCCTCCTAGTTGAATGCTATCTTTCCACACATAGCCAACTACATTCTTGCTATTGCTAGCTAGACTGGGTGGAGGTTTGACTCCTACTTTTACAGTGGGCACAGATTTGATATCTAATTTTCCCCTAGTGGGAGCTTATCAACGAAGAAGCTTCAGAAGAATCAATTGGGGCTGGCAACAGAGTAATCATGCATTAACTGCATGTAGGAAGTGCTAAGCTGTCTTCGTAGCTCATTTGTGGTGTGCAGTTATAATCACAAATGTGTGTGCCTATTAATATTTGCCTTCGTATTCCTTATCTTCAACATTGTACTTTACTAACTGCTTTTGCTGTCTGTGTCCATTTCAGAAATCTGCGATCAAACCTTTTCTGTTTGAACTTCAATAAAGTGATTTGTTAGCAGTAATCTCTCTTCATTCTTCTCATCAAAATGCATTACCTCACTTTTTTATTTTGAATTTCTTCAGTGTGTTTATGTCCTGTTGAAATTTAATGACTATTCTCACTGTTTCCTACTTTCAAATTTTGTTTTAAATTTCCAAATTTAAGCCATTATTATGTACTAAAAAAATGTGATTAAAGCACTAAACTTCGGAGGAACTCTATTGTATTAATCCAAAAAAACAACCATTCACCATCACTTCCTTAGTCAGTTTTGTATCTGTCCTCTACCCTCATGTAGAAAAGTATTCCAGAGCTGTTCACAGGAGCATTAGCTAAATTAATATGATACCAAACCACAAAGAGATTACAACAGGTGATCAAAACTTTTTGTCAAAGAAGTCAGTTATAAGGATGTTTTAAAGACAAAGGAGAGGCAAGGAATTTTTTGAGAATTTGAGGTCATAGGCTAGTCAATTCCTCATCGTAGCATAGCTACCATTGGTAAAATAATATAAATTGGAGCTGTGCAAGAGGCCAAAAGTGGAAAAACTCAAACAAATTCTGAAGTTCATAGAATCTGAAAGACATGGACTAGATATTGACTGCCATGTTTCCAACAGTACAGCAATGACTACACTCCAAAAAAAGTACTTAGTTGGCTGCAAGATTCTTTGTATTTTGGAAGCTTCTATATAAATGCAGTGTTTTTAAACCAGTTATCCATTTCCATTTAAATTCTTCCTGTTATTTTTGTCTTTGTGTTAACTATTGTACTAGAAGACTTCAGTGATCTGAAGTCTCTTTAGCTTTAATCAAAATCAGATTTTTCTTTACTTGGACAGGACGTAAATAATTATTTCAGTGGATTCCACTGTGGAGTATTATCTGTCGTGACAAAACACTTCAGGGAAATGAGCAGGGCCTTTTTGTCCCCTAGCCTATTTGACAGATCAGCCAAACATTCTGGGTAATATATATGGATAATATGTAGTCTTTGGAATGTCTTCAGTCAGCAGTTAGAAAGTGAGCCACAGCCACAGCCACAATATATTGGCATAGTTTTCCTCTAATAATTTTTTCCTTCCTATTGTATGATGTAAACAAGTGGCTTTAAAAGATAAATTGATTCAGTGTTCTTAATGAGTCCTCTCGAGGGCACATCAATCCATCCTCCTAATAGGAAACCAAGTATAATTAAAAAACATACAATATCAGATCAATATGGCTTTTCCTATAGGTTCTAATGATTGATTAGATTAGATTCCATACAGTGTGGAAACAGGCCCTTCGGCCCAAATAGTCCACACCGACCCTCCGAAGAGTAACCCACCCAGACCCATTCCCCCTAACTAAAGCACCTAACACTATGGGCAATTTAGCATGACCAGTTCACCTAACCTGCACATCTTTGGACTTTGGGTGGAAACTGGAGCATCCGGAGGAAACCCATGCAGACACTGGGAGAATGTGCAAACTCCACACAGACAGTCGCCTGAGGCTGGAATTGAACCCAGGTCCCTGGCGCTGTGAGGCAGCAATGCTAACCACTGAGCCACTGTGCCGCCCTTGTATGTAAGAGTATTGATTTGTGTGGCCCCCCTCTGTCCCCCAAAACTGTACTGTAGTTTAGGATGTAGCTTCACTTGCCCTATAGGTGATCTATATTTGAGTGAGAGAAATATTTCCTGTAGCAGAGTGACATTCAGTTTGGAGTAGATGCGAGAATGTGACATGTAAAGTGATAGGGTTATGAAATTTGACAAATTTTTTGTAGATTAGATCGACTTTCTTTTGAATTGACACCAGCACAACATCCTGAGCATAGCCAACAATTAAAACTGTCCGTACAGCTGAAGAGTTAAAATTGTCATATGGAAGTCTGACTTTAATTTAGATATGACCCTGCTGTGTCAGATACAGGAGGTAGATTGTAATTTTTTTAATATATGGCAATTGTGTCCTGCAATTCAAAGTACCTTGCCTGGAGGCATGCACGTCATGTCTGTAACCCATAGTGATATTTTCATAGCATGATGCTTTGAAACCTATTGTGCAACTTTTAAGCAGCAGAGCTCAACTTCTTCTATAACTTAAAAATGGAAATTTCACCACCTAAGCCTTTTAAAAATTGCATAATTATACTTAACATCCTTCTTTGCTTCATTTTTTCTGGAGAAATCTGTTCAAGCAGCAATTATGAATGGTACAGGGCCTGCTGAGGCCAATGAGCACATATGGGTGAGGCAGTTGAATTAACCTGCGTGGTTACAAAAATGACCACCCTCTTTACAGGTTACCCCCAAATTCCTGCAACCAGAGTAATACTATTGGAGATTCAAAATATCCTTAACTTTACAGAATTCATTAATTGTAAAGTTAGTATTTTTTTTTAAATAATTGATTATTTGAGATACTTTGATAGTTTTTTTTCTCGTGAAATTTTCCTTCTCCTCTGGTTGGGTTGTAATGTGAATTCTAATCAGAAGAACTTACTTGCTAGGAACCTTCTGTGATCTGCACCAGCTTGACGAGAGGAAGCTTGTGGCTGAGGGAGAGAAGGAAGAATTTCCTGATTGGTGGCTGTGAGGATCTTTATTAAAAGTAAAGCTGCAGAATTCTCCACTTGTGACAGCAAGGTCCTACAGACAACAGTGTGATCGGTTTTGGGCCCTTTATCTGCCTGTACTACTTGGATTACAGAGAATAAGGAGTGATCTTCTTGGAACGTACAAGATTTAAGGGGACTCAACAGTGTAGATACAGAGAGATTGTTTCCCGTTGTTGGAGAGCCCAGGACCAAAACGAATAATCGCAGAATAAGGGGTCACACATTAATGACAAAGATGTGGAGGAATCTCTTCTCTGAGGGTAGTGAATGTGTGAAATTCTTTACCATCGAGGGCTGCCGAGGGTGGATTATTAAGCATATTCAAGATGGTGAAAGATAGAATTTAATCAGTAAGGAAATCATGGGTGATATGGAAAAGACAGGAAAGTGGAGTTGAAGATTGTCAGCACAAGCATGATCTCACTGAAGAGCAGAACACTTGAGTTGAAAGGCCTACTTCTACTCCTATGTGCTATAGTCGTCTGGTGAGAGGTGAGGTTGTTACCCATTGAGCTACAATTACCGTAGACACAAGGCCTCAAGAGGGCTTAGATACAGGGCCAAAAGGAAAATAACAATTGCTTCACAGTGTTAAACAGGTTTCTTTACGTGTTGGTGCCAATGAGAACACCATGGATCATCAGCATCTCCAAAATAAATGCTGTTTCAAAGTACATAGCAGAAGGCAGATATGTTTGTGTTAACCAAAGGCATATTTTTAGACTGAGTAGTGATAATCCCAATGTGTGCATGTCTTCAAGATGGGATGGGGCGGGGGGGGGGGGGGGGGGGGGGAGAGGGGAAGTGCTGTGTGGTAATGGAGAGAAGATCAAGAAGTAACAAATCATATGCTGTAGCCTACGTTTCTTTAAAGTCTTGTCCTTTCCATCCTTTACTAGAATCTGATGCTGAGCCAAATTGTTCCAATCATTTTTATAACTTATTCAATAAAAATTATGCTCTGCACCCTTTCTGACCACAGCACTAATCTGACAAAGACATTAACTTGTCTGTTTCCCTGACAAGTTGAATTATTTTTTGCTCCAATAAATGTTCTCCACCCTTCTTCCACTTATCCTCTTTTCCTTCCCATGTTTATCTAATCTGTCCTTAAATGGATCTGTGCTATTAACCTCAGTAACTTCATGTGGTAGTTCTACGTAATGGCTACTCCCAGGGTTAAGAAATTTCTCCTGAACCTGATGACAAAAAAACACCATTGTTTTCTCATTTAACTTGCTTCTATCTGCTGGTTCTAAGTTTTATTTCATGACTGCAATCATTGAAAAATAAATAAGCCAGTTGTTTCTCTGCTACATAAAGTTGAACCGTCCAGAGATTTGCTGATTTTCAAATTCTGTTTCCCACGTAAAGCACAACTCAAATATTTTGATTTTTGAAGACCCCTGTGGTGCCCATCCACTGATGAACCAACAATGAAAAACAAAGAAAATGTCGGAAAGCATTTTCTGTTTGGCTTACTTCTGCATTGCAAATCCACCCAGGGGTGCTGCTCACAATAGAAAAGAAAGCATGTTGGAAATAACTTAGCAGGTCTGGCAACATTAGTGGAGAGAGAAACAATCAATGTTTCAGGTCCAGTGTGGTGACTTTTAAGTATATCTGCTCCTTGAATGTATTTCTCAATCTCCGAACAAAGTGATGCTCTTGTAGGAATAGCAGGAGTAATCCAAAACCCCAAGCTAATATTCGAAAAGGTGGTGTTGAATCCTATGACCAGTGGTGAAATTTGATTTCAGTGAAAACCTGGAATAAAAAGCATTACCTTACTGCAATCATGTAACCATTGTAGATTGTTGTCAATACCTGTCTGTTTTACTAACATCCCTTAGGGAAGCAAATCTGCCATTCTTAACTAACCTGGCCAATGTGTGACTCCAGATCCATAGTAACATGATTGATTCTTAACTGCTCCCTGGGTAATTGGGATAACTTTCAAACCACAACCCGTGGAAAAAATAAAAATAAAAAAGTTACTTTTTCAGAAATTCATCTGGTTTGTTTGCTATCAGCATTGTTTTGGTTTGTCTAAAATAGTATTTAATGGCAGCATCTGTGGAGAGAAAAACAGTTAATGTTTCGAGTTCGATATGACTCTTCAGAACCCGATCCTTTTGTTTCTCTCCAAAATTTTGTTTTATTTCAAACTTGCAGTATTTGCAGCATTTTGCTTTTCATAAATTCTGAAGTAAATTTGGATCAAAGTTTGAAAAAAAAAGTTTTAAGATGATGACTTGAATTCATTAATATAGACTAAAGTTTGGATTGCAATCAAAATTTAGTAAAGGTGATCAAAATTGAGGGTTTCCAGGCAAAGTAGATTGAGAAACTACTTCTGCAGCGTTGATCAGAATTTAAGATAATTGGCAAAAACAAAAGCCCAGGAAAAAATACTGAGATTTTTTAAACTCGATGATTGAAAAGTGCATATAGATTCAGTAATAAAGAGAGCTGGATATAGATTATTTTTATCAGCATGTTCAGATGTGTTATGCCACACTTGTCTACCATACTTGGAGAAAAGTTTTTCGGGTACTAAATAAAAGCGAGCAGATTTTGCTAGCTCATACAGAGAACTGGCACAGGCATAATGGATCAAGCAGCTTCTTTCTTTGTTGTCTGACTTTCAGGACAGCTGTCAAACATCCAGTCGATTGCTTAACTCCCACTTACTCCAGAGGGGTGTAACAATGTACCTGAACAGGCTGATTATGAAAATATCTCATGCAGTAATAAGTGGCCGTCTAATCTTGTTAAAGGAGTTTACAGAGCTGGGAAGTAGCAGTGAAGTTGATTTGTTCCACTGGCACGATAGCTGTCTGCATTGAAATTTCTGATTCCGTGAAATCTGATGTTGATTTTCCCATTGGGATTGTAAACAGTCCAAATGGAAATGTCTGAGTTCGGATTGGAACTGCTGTTCTTTTAGAGTTTGCGTTTATTTGGCATTACCATTCATATTTCAACCTTTGTCTATTCTGGTTTCTTTCTACTGGTTTTCCCTGGTTTGTTCAGTTCAGCAACAACGTGATCTGACCCTCCATCTTGTATTACAAGTTGCCTTCTTGTTACTCATCTGAACCGTTGGGGGAGAAAGGGTTCTTGTTCCAGCAGCATGTTCACCAGTCCAAGGGTCAGAGATACTCAAAATAAGATATGAGCTAGACTTCTCTGATTAGTTTACCACTTGACTCTGAGTTTAGTCATAACAGGTATGCCAGTACAGGAATCAATGAGTGGTACTTTTGAGATTCACCTCAGGCCAGTAGTTTACCAGTTTTTCCCATAATGCATCAAAATTTGCATTTTTTTTATTTCAAGTATTTCCAGTCTTTACCTGGTGCCATTTCCCTGAGAAGGTGCTGATTCATAATGCAATCATCTTTTGCTATCCACAGTGAGGCCAGTTCATGCTGATTGTGACTGATTGAAAATGCAGGTACAGTAAAAATCTGATAGGAGAACAGCTCCAGCATGCCACTGGACTCTGATGCTGCTTTGATCTGGTGTTCATGATGATCAGGAGCTGGTAGATTGGATCAAATACATAAGGTGATTAATTGCCAACTTTTTGGGAAGTGCAACCAGCTCACTCCATCTTGAATCACCACAGTGAGCTATGACACAAACTGGAATGCTGACTGAAGATTCCGAGCATTTGTTAATTATGTGGATTAATAGAGAACTGGAGTTGTCGTTGTTCACTGCTGCAGTCTGTACCTGTCTAAATACTTTAATGAAGGTGATGCATATAGAGTCATATAGTCATACAGAACTACAGCACAGGAACAGACCCTTCAGCTGACCTCGTCCATGCTGACCAGATATCCTAAATTAATCTAGTCCCATTTACCAATATTTGGCCCATATCCCCCTCAACCTTTCCTATTCATTATACACAGCCACATGCCTTTTAAATGTTGTAATTGTACCAGCCTCCACCATTTCCACTGGCAGCTCATTCCATACACACACCACCCTCTGTGTGGAAAAAGTTGCACCTTCGATCCCCTTTCCCCTCTCTTCTTAAAGGTGTGCCATCTAGTTTTGGACTCCCCTGTGCCAGGGAAAAGGCCTTGTCTATTTACTCTAACCATGGCCCCCCTGATTTTATAAACCTCTGTAAGGTCACCCCTCAGCCTCCAACGCTCCAAAGAAAAGACCTTCAGCCTATTTAACCTCTCCTCTATACACACAGGAAATGGAGAGAATATTAGCCAATGAAAGGTAAGGCTTTACTGAATTTGAAAAAAATCGTATTGAAAAGTAAGCAGTATGTATCTTTCAAAAAGAAAATATGTCTTATTATAATCTTAGTCCTACAACATTGTTAGACTTAAAAAAAACACTTAATTGACTTGAAAGTGCCTTGAGTTGTTCTGACGTGATAGGAAGTGCTGGATAAATGTGGTCTTTTTCTTCATAGGGATATGTCCTTTACATCAAACACGATGTATTATTGTCCGTGTCTGTTTTGTAATTGTTGACATACTGTACCAAGCTCAACAGTGCATTGCTACCTATGCTTGGATCCAAATCCTGACATGTCAACTCGACGTTTTGAAATTTAGTAATTTACACAAAATCGTGACTGAGTAACCCAGGCAAAGGACACTCATTGACACTGTGCAGGACACTATTGAGGTTAAGGAGGGTCTAAAAGTAGGATGTAGGACCAGTTGACCTGTGGTCTAGGTTTTAAAAGCCTTGCAGAAGGAAGAGAGAGAAAATCTTTTACCACTTTGAAAGCACTATATTAGCAGTAGTAGTTGAGTCGAGTTGACCTTGAAGTGTTAGAAAATAATACATTCAAGTAGACCATGGTGTCGTGACTTTTGATTTCAACATCGAGGAGAAGACTATGTGGTGAAGAACTATAGTACCAAAATTCCTCGGTGAAAATCAGTTCATGGTGATTTTGATATTCAAATTCAGCGATTATTTGACAGTATTGTGGAATTTTACTCTCCTCAGGCATGAATTGATTCCATTTAGTTTTCCATCAAAACCATATGCGAGTTGTTTGCTTTGTATCTGCACACTTCTAAAGTTTCTGTATGTAATTGTAAAACCATGTCAATGAAAAGGCTGAAGTTAAAATGGAAACACCTATGTTTCCAAAATCCTGTGAGTTTGAACTTTTGTTTTAACTTAATCATTTAGCCATGTAGTTTTTAGAGGCCTTTTAGCTCTTGAGTCTGTACTGCCAAAACTACGCTAAATCCATAGCCGTGAATGTTATGACATCTCAAGTGTTCATCTAAGTACTACTTAAAGGTCGTGAGGTTGTCCACTTGAACTACCCACCCAGGCAGTGCATTTCCGACCTCCTCCACCCACTGGGTGAACCAATTTTTCCTCAAATCCCCTCGAAATCTCTTATCTCCCATCTTAAAGGTGTGCCCGCTTGTTACTAACCCTTCAACCATGGGGAACAACTGCTTTCTATCCGTCCTGTCCATGTCTGTAATAACTTTATAAACCTCTCTCAGGATCCCCTCAATCTTCTCTGTTCCAAAGAAAATAACCTAAGCTTATCCAACTTCTTTTCATCGCTAAAGTACTCCATCCCAGGCACCATCTTGGTGAATCTCCTCTGCACCCTCTCCAGCACAGTCACACCCTTCCTACAGTGTGGTGACCATAACTGCTAGTTCTGTACAGAGTCACAGAGCATGAAAACAGACCCTTCAGTCCAACCCGTCCATGCCGACCAGATATCCAAACCCAATCTAGTCCCACCCCCTGCCAGCACCCAGCCCATATCCCTCCAAACCCTTCCTATTCATGTACCCATCCAAATGCCTTTTTTCCCTGTTAGGCCCCTTGCATTGAAATAAATGCAGTTTAATTTATTAGTCCTATCTTGTTCCTGCCTGCCCTGACTGTTTGACTCGCTTCTGTTCTCAACTGTACCAGTCTCAGATTGATCTCTTTCCTAACTATCTCCTTCGTTATCACTGAAATGCTCTCCCACTGCTGCCTTGTCCACTTTTCCATTTTTTTTTCCCCCCAGAATAAGATCCAGTACAGCACCATCCCTGTATGGCCATCTACATGTTAATATAAAAAGCTGTCCTGAATACATTACTCAACCCACTCTAAACTTTTTATACTATGATTATCCCAATTAATGTTGGCAAAGTTGAAATCCCCCCTGTATTATCACTCCATTATTATTTTACCTCAGTGAATTGTCTACATATCTGCTCCTCAATTGCCCATTGGCTGTTTGGGAGCCTATAACACACTTGTATCAGTGTGACTGCCCCATTTTATTTCCCCTAAGTTCTATTTATAAAGCTTCATTTGATGACCCTGTAGCGATGATTCTTGCTGTGTCCCACTAGTCATTCCCTGCCACTCAGAAAAAGACCCACTTATCTCCCCCAACTCTATTCCAGTCTGACAACCAATTCTCAATCCATGCCAATATATTACACCCATATCCTATATGCTTTATACTTGCCAGCTAATTGAATAGCTAAGGTCTTTTTCCAAAATAAAATTGAGGGTTGTAAGGAGAGGCAGGATATGGTAGGGTGGATAAGCTGGGACTTTTTTCTCTGGAGGGTATAGAAAAGATGAAAAGCAAGTGTATTTTCCCTCGGGTGGGGGATTTCAAGATTAGGGAGGATGTTTTTAAGGTGAAAGGAAAAAGATTTTTAAAAAAATTAGCAACTTTTTAACACAGTGGTTCATGTGTGGAATGAACTTCCAGAGGAAGTGATGGATGCGGGTATTGTTACAATGTTTAAAAGACATTTGGATAAGTTCATATGTTTGGAGGGATTTGGGCCAAGCATCGGCACGTGGGGCTAGTTTAGTTTGGGATTATGATTGGCACGGACTAATTGGACCGAAGGGTCTGTTTCCATGCTGTATGACTTTCTGATTTGAGGGGTAACTTTTTCCATGCAGAGGGCGATGTGTGTATGGAACGAACTGCTGGAGGAATCCGTTGAGGCAAACACAATTACAGCTTTTAAAAGGCTTCTGGATGGGTATATGAATAGGAAGGGTTTAACTGGATGCTGTCAAATGGGACTGAATCCGATTATGATGTCTGTTTGGCATGAACGAATTGGGCTGAAGAGTCTGTTTCCATGCTGTGTGACTCTGACTCGATTATCAAAAGTGTTCTGAAAATTCTGGTGTAGGAGGGCATGCTTGAGACTGGAACGGGTTACTCCTTTTCATGAACCAGGAGAGTGAAGGGAAAGGAACAGGTTTAAAGAATTGCAGGGCTGTTAAGGTCATGTGAACTTCTCCATGTACAGAATTTCATGAACAGTAATGAGAAATGCAGACTGTTTATATTGTTCAAGATTGGAAATAATTTGCAAGCTGTGCATACAGGCACACATGTATTTTGAAAGAACAGGTTGAACCAGCTTTGGTCATAACTCTCGAGAACGAGTCTTGAAGCAGATTTATTATGAGCTCTATCACACCCTGTTGGAAATCAAATCTTTTTAAAAGGACTACAAGACTCATTAACACCCTTCCTTCAGTTGTGGCAAATCTCATGCAGTCTAGTGGTATGTACACTTGGCTGTCTACTTTACATTGTTAAATTGTAAAAATAATAACAAGTTTGGAGCAGAAGCAGTTTCAGTCCACTTGGCCATCCCAAATGCACAGTTCACAATCATTCACTCCCTGAAATACTTACCAAATCCTGTAATATTTCCACACTATCTGACTACATTTCTCCCTTGGCAGATCATTCCATGTTATTCTGTGTAAAGTGGCCAAGTCTGAACTCTTTCTCTATCTTTCCTCATCCTGGAGGTGGATTTGATGTCCTACGGTTTTGATTTTGAGGCAATAGAAACTAGGAGCAGGAGTGAGCCATTCAGCCCTTCTAGCCTGCTCTCCATTCAATATGATCATGGCTGATTCTCTGTCTCAATGCCAATTCCTGATTTCTCTCCAGACCCTTTAAAATCTAAAAGAAATTATCAGTCATCTTCTTGAATAAATTTAATCACTTGGTCTTCACAACATACTGTGGAAGAGAATTCTGCAGGTTCACTACCCTGAAGAAAGTTTTCCTCATCTCAGACCTGAATAGTTTACCCTGTGCCTTGAGACTGTGTCCATTGGTTTCAGGCTCCCCAACCAGAGAAACATCTTCCATGCATCTAGTCTGTCCAACATTATTAGAATTTTATTCATTTCAATTAGATCCCCTTTCATCCTTCTAAACTCCAGTATATACAAGCCCAGTTGAATCAGTGTGTGTTCATTTGACAGGTCTGCCTTCCCTAGTACCAGCCTAGTGAATATCCACTACATTCCCTCTTTGCCAAGTATATCCTGTCTTGAGTAGGAAGAGCTGAAAATGTGTTGCTGGAAAAGCGCAGCAGGTCAGGCAGCATCCAAGGAGCAGGAGAATCGACGTTTCGGGCATGAGCCCTTCAGGAATGAGGAAAGCGTGCCAAGCAGGCTAAGATAAAAGGTAGGTAGGAGGGACTTGGGGGAGGGGCATTGGAAATGCGATAGGTGGAAGGAGGTTAAGGTGAGGGTGATAGGCCGGAGTGGGGGTGAGGATGGAGAGGTCAGGAAGAAGATTGCAAGTTAGGAAGGTGGTGCTGAGTTTGAGGGTTGGGACTGAGACAAAGTGGGGGGAGGGGAAATGAGGAAACTGGAGAAATCTGAGTTCATCCCTTGTGGTTGGAGGGTTCCTAGGCGGAAGATGAGGGCGCTCTTCCTCCAGCTGTCGTGTTGCTATGGTCTGGCGATGGAGGAGTCCAAGGACCTGCATGTCCTTGGTGGAGTGGGAGTGGGAGGGGGTGTTGAAGTTTGAGCCACGGGGTGGTCGGGTTGGTTGGTCCGGGTGTCCCAGAGGTGTCCTCTGAAACGTTCCGCAAGTAGGCGGCCTGTCTCACCAATATGGAGGAGGCCACATCGGGTGCAGCGGATGCAATAGATGATGTGTGTGGAGGTGCAGGTGAATTTGTGGCGGATATGGAAGGATCCCTTGAGGCCTTGGAGGGAAGTAAGGGGGGAGGTGTGGTCGCAAGTTTTGCATTTCTTGCGGTTGCAGGGGAAGGTGCCGGGAGTGGAGGTTGGGTTAGTGGGGGGGGTGTGGACCTGACGAGGGAGTCATGGAGGGAGTGGTCTTTTCGGAACGCTGATAGGGGAGGGGAGGGAAATATATCCCTGGTGGTTGGGTCCGTTTGGAGGTCGCAAAAATGACGATGAATGATACGATGTATATGGAGGTTGGTGGGGTGGTAGGTGAGGGCCAGTGGGGTTCTGTCCTGGCGGTGATTGGAGGGGCGGGGCTCAAGGGCGGAGGAGCGGGAAGTAGAGGAGATGCGGTGGAGAGCACGTCGACCACGTCTGGGAGGAAATTGCAGTCTTTGAAGAAGGAGGCCATCTGGGTTGTTCGATATTGGAACTGGTCTTCCTGGGAGCAGATGCGGCGGAGACTAAGGAATTGGGAATATGGGATGGCGTTTTTACAGGGGACAGGGTGGGAGGAGGCATAGTCTAGGTAGCTGTGGAAGTTGGTCGGTTTATAGTAAATGTCCGTGTTGATTCGGTCGCCCGAGATAGAAATGGAGAGGTCTAGGAAGGGGAGGGAGGAGTCTGAGATGGTCCAGGTAAATTTGAGGTCGGGGTAGAAGGTGTTAGTAAAATGGATGAACTGTTCAACCTCCTTGTGGGAGCATGAGGCAGCGCTGATTGTAGCAGAGGAAAAGGTGGGGGGTGGTGCCAGTGTAGCTGTGGAAGATGAACTGTTCCACATATCCTACTAATAGGCTGGCTTAGCTGGGGCCCATGCGGGTGCCCATGGCTACTCCTTTGGTTTGGAGGAAGTGGGAGGATTGGAAAGAGAAGTTGTTCAGTGTGAGGACCAGTTCAGTCAGTCGAAGGAGGGTGTCAGTGGAAGGGTACTGGTTGGTACGGCAGGAAAGGAAGAAGCGGAGGGCTTTGAGTCCTTCGTGATGGGGGATGGAGGTGTACAGGGACTGGATGTCCATGGTGAAGATAAGGCGTTGGGGACCGGGGAAGTGAAAATCATGGAGGAGGTGGAGGGCGTGGGTGGTGTCCCGAATGTAGGTGGGGAGTTCTTGGATTAAGGGGGACAGGACCGTGTCGAGGTATGCAGATATGAGTTCGGTGGGGCAGGAGCAGGCTGAGACAATTGGTCGGCCGGGGCAGTCAGGTTTGAGGATTTTGGGCAGGAGGTAGAAACGGGTGGTGCAGGGTTGTGGGACTGATGTTGGAGGCGGTGGATGGGAGATCCCCTCAGGAGATGAGGTTATCGATGGTCTGGGAGATGATGGTTTGCTGGTGGGAGGTGAGTCATGGTCAAGGGGGCAGTAGGAGGAGGTGTCCGCGAGCTGGCGTTTAGCCTCAGCGGTGTAAAGATCAGTGCGCCAAACTACCACCGCGCCTCCCTTGTCTACCGGTTTAATAGTGAGGTTGGGGTTGGAACGAAGGGAGTGGAGGGTTGCACGTTCCGAGGGTGAGAGGTTGGAGTGGGTGAGAGGAATGGAGAAGTTGAGGCAGTTAATGTCGCGGTGGCAGTTGGCTATGAAGGGATCGAGGGCAGGTAAGAGGCCAGCACCGGTGTCCAGGTGGATGGGGTGTGTTGGAGGCGGGCGAAGGGGTCGTCAGAGGGTGGGCGAGAATCCTGGTTGAAGACGTAGGCGCTGAGGCGAAGGCGGCGGAAGAATTGTTCGATGTCTCAAAACTACATGCAGTACTCCAAGTGTAGTCTCACCAAGCCCTGTATAACTGCATTAAGACATCTGAATTACCTTCCTACAATGACCCCTGTTTCCCCTTGTACATTCACAGTTCTCAGTATGTCACCACTTAAACAATATTGTTTGTTTCCTTTTTTCATATTTAAGTGTATAACTTTGCATGGAACCATTTGTACTGCATCTGCCATGTGCTTGCCCACTCCCTCTACTTGTTTTAAATGGCTTTGAAAGCTCCTTGTATCCTCCACACAACTCTCTGTCCCTCCTAGTTTTATGCTGCCAGCAAACCTAGAGATATTGTATTTGGTTCTCTAATCCAGGTAATTTTTATACCTGCATTTGATTCCTGACCTGTTGTCTCTGTTAAGAGTTGGACTGAATAGTCTGTTTCCATGCTGTATAACTCTATGACTTTATGTCAGCAGCGTGTTTGGGCAGGTGGAATACCCAATGGCATTGGTGGCATCTGCATTGGTGAGGCCCAGCGAGGGTACATAGTGGCCAGGATGTCAGTGAATGTAAGATAGCCCCAAGGTGTGGTGACTTGCATTCTAGCAGAAGGGATGAGACAAGGGAGACTCATGCCTGGCCATCAGGCCCATGCAGGAGCACTTAAGAAGGACTGTAAAGTTGAACACTTGATCTTTATTTCATTGTTTTTCTTCCTTTGTATTTTATGTTTTGATTTATTTTACTGTGTTTTAAGATGATGCCGGACATTTTTCACCGTATTTTGTAACAAAATGTCAGTAAAATGTCATGAATGACTGGGGCCCAAGCACTAATCCTTGCCGTACCCTACTGTCACTCCCTGCCGCTCAAGAAAAAACTTATTTATTCCCACTCTGTGTTTTCCTGTCTGTCAACCAATTCTTGATATTACTCCCCTATACCATATGCTTTAAGTTTGTCCACTAACTTCTTATGAGGGAACTTATCAAAAGTCCTCTTCAAATCAAAATACGCCACATCCACTGGTTCTCCCTTATCTATTCTCTTCATTACATCCTCAAAAAAAAGCTTGAATACTTTTGTTAATCATTATTTGCCTTTCATAGGCTCATGCTGGCTTTATCCAATCCCATTAATGATTTCCAAATGTTCTGTTATTACATCTTTTATAATAGACTCCAGTATTTTTCCCTCTATTAGGCTAACTGTTCTGTATTTCTGGTCTTCAGCATTCCTCAATCTTCAATGTGTGAAGTTAAAGGGCAAGTTTTGAGGTGAGTCAGCACCTAAGCTACCAGGCAATACTGGAATCTGTCTGAGCTGTTGGGTCTAGGAGTGATTGACAGAATATTCCTAACATGTTGCGGGTGATACATTCAACTTGTTTTTTCTGCTTTTCTTATCAGTTGCTATACAGATAAGAAAGAAATTGTGACAGGAACTAAAAGTTATCAAACTTTTTTAACACTGATATCTACAGACGAGGCACCGTATTTGTTCAAAAATTGCAATCCCAGCATACAAATGAGTTAGTCAGGCAACTTGTATTATGATACAAGAAACATTAGCATTATTTAGGTCAACACAATTTAGTTTTTAAAGTGCACCTTATTCACCTCTCAGAATGGACAACGGCAGCAATTTTCTTGTCATGGACGTACTTTGACATTTACTCTGCTTAATTAAATATTATCACCTTGAGGTTGTTTAGAATAATAACTTGTGTCTTTTTGACCAATCAATACAGTAACACAGTATCCATGGTGATTCTTTGTGCTAATTAAGGTCAGGTGCATAGTTTCTGCAGTTGCTCCACCCTAATTTCTCTTTCAATTCAGGTGCGGTGCTATAATGTAAAATGTGCACGATTCCAACTCTGCACAACTGACGATGGCGTAAGTGGCATTCTGCCTTGATCCTCTGTCATTGCACACAAGCACGATGGTTAAAAATAGGAACTTGGATTTAAGTGACACCTTTAATTCAGTAAAATACAGTCAGTTCTTCTATAATGCAGTGATTGCATTATTGTGCAACCATGTTATAGAAAAATCGTACTTTAGGAAGTGCTTAAAGTGTTGGCGATGTAATCATGTTATAGCCAAAGCATGTTTTAAAAGTTTGCGCTTTAGAAACCGTGACCCCAACTCATCCATCGCGTTACAGCAAATTCGTGTTAACGGAATGGGCGTTAAAGCAGAACGACCTGTATCCCGAGGTGCTTCGCAACAGCATTCTCAAGGAGAACTTTGGTAACCGAGCTATATAAGGAAATATTACGATAGAAATTTTGTCAGAAGGATAAGTTTTCAGGTGAGTCTTAAAGGAAGAAAGGAGGACAAAAATGTTTAGGATGGGAATTCCAGACTTATGGGACCATGCAGCTAATGGTATGGTTGGTAGTGCAATTGTTCTTGGAAAGCACATTATTAGTCTCTGTTGTTACCATAAATCTGAACATATCATTGAGTAAATAATCAATCGATCCAAGTTGTTGAGATGTGGAAGATTTTGTAAATAACCAAAGGCTTGTGGCGATTGCAGTTGTGGCACAGTGGAGGAACCATAAATGAAAACAGCCAAATTTCCAAAATAAAACTCCCAAATGAAGAAATTGCCAATATGGTTTCACTTATTGCAACTTCTACTTCAATATGAATCAGAATTTATGCATATTAGACGTGGATTAACAGATGAATGATACTTCAAAAAAAAACACACATTTCACTCGGGGTAGTCAATTCAGTGTGTCTGATACAAACATCTGCATTACTTCCCACTGACATGTGGCACCATGTGTGGTTCAAAAATTCTCCAGTTTGACCTTGACAATGGAGAATCTCTCAATTGATTCAAACCTCCACTCATATTAACCACCAGCTGGTTTATATCCCAGGTCCCAAGAGACCACTATCATCCAAACTACACATTTTTACAGAACAAGTTACACGATAACCTGATGGTATATATTCCACAGAGACATCTTTATCTGACTTCGCGAATAAACCCATTAATGGTCTGGTCAGTTTGACTAAACTATATCAACAGTAATAAAGTTGTGCAATAAATAATCCATAACACGGTCTTCAGCTCTCTGTCCTGTTTAACTGTGTCTCTTTTTCACGCACACAGCTGTTTATAAATGGTCTGCTTTGGTCTCCCCTCTTCTCTAGCTCCTCTTTGTTTCAGGTCGCATGACTTTTGTATGTTAATATCCTCTTGGTAGTACTTCCATGTCAAGGGCCAAAGGTTACATGGAATTGCATTTCTAATTATTCAAGAAAATTACAGTCGATGCCATTACAATTTCCAAACAGTCTTAAAACCAATTACAGTTTCTCCAGATAGAGTCATAGAGATGTACCGCACGGAAACAGATCCTTCAGTTCAACTCATCCATGCCGACCAGATCTCCTAACCTAATCTAGTCCCATTTGCCAGCATTGGGCCCATATCCCTCTAAACCCCTTCCTATTCATATACCCATCCAGATGTCTTTTAAATGCTGCATTTGTACCAAACTCCACCACTTCCTCTGGTAGCTCATTCCATACATGCATCATCCTCTGTTTGAAAAAGTTGCCCCTTAGGTTCCTTTTAAATCTTTCCCCTCTCACCCTAAACCTATACCTTCTAGTCCTGGACTCCACCCATCCCAGGGAAAATACCTTGTCTGTTTACCCTATCCATGACCCTAATGACTTTATAAACCTCTATAAGGTCATCCCTCAGTCTCCAATGCTGGGCAAACAGCCCCAGCCTATTCAACCTCTCCCTGTAGCTCAAATCCTCCAACCTGACAACATCCTTGCAAATCTTTTCTGAATCCTTTCAAGGTTCATAACATCCAGTAGGAAGGTGACCAGCATTGCACGTAGTATTCCAAAAGTGGCCTAACCAATGTCCTGTACAGCTACAGCATGACCTCCCAACTCCTATATTCAGTGCTCTGACCAATAAAGGAAAGCATTCCGAACAGCTTCTACAGTATTCTATCTACCTGCAACTACACTTTCAAGGAACCTGAACCTGTACTCCAAGGTCTCTTTATTCAGCAACACTCCCCAGGACCTTACCATTAAGTGTACAAGACCTACTCTGATTTGCCTTTCCAAAGTGTAGCACCTCACATTTAACTAAATTAAATCCATCTGCCACTCCTCAGCCTATTGGCCCATTTGGTCAAGATCTCGTTGTGTTCTGAGGTAACCGTCTTCACTATCCACTACACTTCCAATTTCAGTGTCATCTGCAAACTTGCAAACTATACCTCCTAGGTTCGCATCCAAATCATTTATAAAAATGACGATGCCTTGAAGTACTTATAAGCATTTTCTTGCTGTCTATCTACAGAGTCAAAGGTGGTAATCCTGTGTGTTTGCACCTTGTAATAGGGAAAGGTTATTGTCCTGAGACATTACCTGCACCTGAAATCAAATTTGTTGTCCTTTTCCCCACATTTATTTTAAGTTTAACTTCTCTCTATTTGTACAGGTCGTCTATATGCTATGCAGACTGGAATGAAAATTGATAGCAAAACGCCAGAATGCCACAAGTTCTTGGTGAAACTAATGGATCAGCTAGAGACTGTAAGTGTCAATTTGTAACCTTATTCTTAGACAAGTCAATCTCCTTCACACAGTATGTCATGACCAAACATAGTTTCTGGTTACATTTGTGTCAGAGGGCAGTCAGTCTTTGGATTAGATAGAAATGTAAATCACTTCTCATTTTAAAGTTAACATTCCTCACTTCAAGTCCCAGAGCGGTCCTGAGGGAAATAAATACCTAAAATGCTTAAGTTTCAAGTAGCACCTTTCCTAACATTTCCCACAGTTTGTGCCAATTGGCAGACAGAGGCTGTGGTAGATGGAATTACAGGGTCTTCCTGATTGAATCAGTTGATGGGCTTTCCTTATGCATTATTTGGTTCTGTGGGAGAGAGAAGAGAAGCAGCAGCATACCGATCTTTAGCTCTCCAATGGCGTTACATAATCCCACTGACACTTTGATTCACATTGGTCTTCAAACAATCTTGCAAAATATGTGATTGAGGGACAGGAATGATGATTTTATCTGCAGCTTGTTCTGCTCGTCTATTTTTGTTAATGTCTTTGATCTTTTAAAGCACCGTACTGGAAAAAACATGTTTGTCATCTTTATATCAGTTGTGCATTGGCAGAAAGGATGCTACTCTGTTTTCCTACAGCAAAGTTTCTTCTCCTGTAGCCCATTAAAATCTGAGCTGTGGTGAATGCAGGAGTTGTTGTAGAAGTTTATTCCCATAATGCAGGCATCATTGGCTCAACCAGTAGGATTCTAAAGGAGAGTTGTATTGGGCTCAGAAACAACAACTCTCTCTCTCTCTCTCTCTCTCTCTCGCTCTCTCTCATCTGCCTGTATAGCATGCAAAACAACACTTTTGACTATCTCGATTCTTGTGGCAACAATACATTGACCAATCAACTTGCAGGTAGTAGCGTCCATATGAACCTGCTGCCCTTTTTCTCCTAGATGGTAGTGTTTGTGGGTTTGAAAGTGCTTCTTCCTGTTCCCAAGTCCAGCACAGACGAGCAAAGAGGCTTAGAATCATAGAGATGTACAGCATGGAAACAGACCCTTAGGTCCAACTCGTCCATGCTGACCAGACATCCCAACCCAATCTAGTCCCACCAGGCATCACTTGGCCCATATCCCTGCAAACCCTTCCTATTCACATACCCATCCAAATGCCTTTTAAATGTTGCAGTTGTACTAGCCTCCACCTCTGGTAGCCCATTCCAACATGCACTATCCTCTGCGTGAAAACGTTGCCCCTTAGGTCTCTTTTATGTCTTTCTGCTCTCACCCTAAACCTATGCCCTCTAGTTCTGGACTCTGCCATCCCTAGTAAACGACCTTGTTTATTTTATTCTATCCATGCCCCTCATGATTTTATAAACCTCTATAAGGTCACCCTTCAGCCTCAGCCCCACCTATTCAACCTCTCCCTATAGCTCAAATCCTCCAACCCTGGCAACATCCTTGTAAATCTTTTCTGAACCTTTTCAAGTTTTAAAACATCCTTCTGATAGGAAGGAGACCAGAATTGCACGCAATATTCCAACAATGGCCTAACCAATGTCCTGTACATCTGCAACATGACCTCCCAACTCCTGTACTCAGTGTTCTGGCCAATAAAGGAAAGCATACCAAATGCCTTCTTCACTATCCTATCTACCTGCGACTCCACTTTCAAGGAGCTATGAACCTGCACTCCAAGGTCTCTTTGTTCAGCAACGGTCCCGAGGACCTTACCATTAAGTGTATAAGTCCTGCTAAGATTTGCTTTCCCAAAATGCAGCATCTCGCATTTATCTAAATCAAACTCCATTTGCCACTTCTCAGCCCATTGGCTCATCTGATCAAGATCCTGTTGTAACCTGAGGTAACCTTCTTCATGTCAACTACACCTCCAATTTTGAAGAAGGCCTTATGCCCGAAACGTCGATTCTCCTGCTCCTCGGATGCTGCCTGGCCTGCTGTGTTTTTCCAGCACCACACTTTTCACCTCCAATTTTGGTGTCATCTACAAACTTACTAACTGTACCTCTTTTGCTCACATCCAAATCATTTATATAAATGATGAAAAGTAGAGGACCCAGCACCGATCCTTGTGGCACTACACTGGTCACAAGCCTCCAATCTGAAAAACAACCCCCCAACACCACCTTCTGTCTTCTACCTTTGAGCCAGTTTTGTATCCAAATGACTAGTTCTCCCTGTATTCCATGAGATCTAATCAGTCTCCTGTGGGGAACCTTACTGAAGTCCATAGAGATCATGTCTACCGCTCTCCCGTCATCAATCCTCTTTGTTACTTCTTCAAAAAACTCAAGTTTGTGAGATATGATTTCCCATGCACAAAGCCATGTTGACTATTCCTAATCAGTCCTTGCCTTTCCAAATACATGTACATCCTGTCCCTCAGGATTCCCTCCCACAATTTGCTCACCACTGACATCGGGCTCACTGGTCTATAGTTCCCTGGCTTGTCCTTGCTACCTTTCTTAAACAGTGACACCATGTTATCCAACCTGCAGTCTTCCTACAGTTCATTAGGAAAACAAAACTCAGCATTAAAAAGTTGCTATGTCTCTACTTGAGCACTGATGTGAGGTGCCTAATTATGATGCGTCATTCCACAGTATTAAAGTGCAGTATTGAGTTTGTTTCTAATCTGCACTTAGCTTATTTATGAGATGTTTGCAGATGAATTTCTGACTGCGACTGAGTATTTCTTTGTGTTTTACTGCACAAGCAATTTTTGAGCACCTAGCAGGAGGCAGATATCTTTTGCTGAGCTGCAAGAACACTGAGTATTAATCCACCTGGACCCTGCACAAGTCTCTCATAATGTGAAAGAAGCACAAATGTCTGACACATTCTATACTGTAACATAGTAAGGAGTTCAGAGTAATATTGAGAGTTGTGGTCTATTGGAATTGACCTTCTGGTCCATATAGGGATCTGAACATTTGAATCCAATCTTGTGCGAAAGGAAAGTTCAATTGTGACAGTTCACATTGTGAAATAAGACAATAACCCTAAAATCATTAAAACTTCAAAGCTGAACAATTTGGTTAAATGGAAAATGTCCGGAAACATTTTGCCTATCTGAGAATCTCAAAAAAAAAATTGGTAAATATTGGTGTCCCAAATAGAACTGTTGTATGGTCAGAAGATCATGACAGGCAAACGATTGGAATTTTCAAGACTTTTTTTAAAACGCTCAACTGCTCTTTGATATCTAAATCTTCTATTGTGTGGTGCTACTAAGCACAAAACCAAACTATTGCTCCAGATATTATGTGATTTTTGGCCCTGGATTCGCAATCCAGAAATTGAGAAATTAAATCCCATCATTGCCCATTGTTATTGAACACAATAAAATAGGTAATTTGTGAGTTAGCATAAGAATATGACAGTAATGCCAGACTGTTATTAAGAATAGGGAAATGAGTGTGATTCTATTGTACCTTTTATCAAGACCCAACTAGTGCTTTGTCAATGCTTGTTCAAACTCTAGTGTACACTACGTGGTTGACTTGTAATAGACACTGAATGACTTGGTAACCGTGATGTGGCGATGCCGATGTTGGATTGGGGTGGACAAAGTTGAAAATCAGGCAACTATTTGTGCGGAGTTTGCACATTCTCCCCGTGTCTGCGTGGGTTTCCTCCGGGTGCTCTGGTTTTCTCCCACAGTCCAAAAATGTGCAGGTTTAGGTGAATTGGCCATGCTAAATTGCCCGTAGTGTTAGGTGTAGGGGAATGGGTCTGGGTGGGTTGCGCTGTCATCTTTATTTTATTTATTCATTCACGACGAATGAGCATCACTGGCCAGGCCAGCAATTATTGCCCAGCAGACAATTAAGTGTTGACCACGTGGTTGTGGCTCTGCAGTCAAGTATAGGCTAGACCAGGTGAGGATGGCAGCTTCCTCACTATGGCACCGTGGGCGGCACGGTGGCACAGTGGTTAGCACTGCTGCCTCACAGCGCCAGAGACCCGGGTTCAATTCCCGCCTCAGGCGACTGTGCAAACTCCACACAGACATTCTCCCCGTGTTTGCGTGGGTTTCCTCTGGGTGCTCTGGTTTCCTCCCACAGTCCAAAGATGTGCAGGTTAGGTGAATTGCTAAATTGCCCGTAGTGTTAGGTGTAGGGGAATGGGTCTGGGTGGGTTGCGCTTTGGCGGGTCAGTGTGGACTTGTTAGGCCGAAGGGCCTGTTTCCACACTGTAAGTAATCTAATCTTCCTTCCCAAAAGGACAATCGTGATTTCAGAAATTATGATTCTGGTAGACTAAGTCCAAATAATTTGCTGAACGTGGATCAGGAGGGCAAAGTATGGAGATTATATTTAATGCAAGATTTGTGAAGGTTTGTAGCTCAGGTTGAGGTTTAGGGTGTAGGTTTGCTCGCTGAGCTGTAGGTTTGATATCCAGACGTTTCATTACCTGGCTAGGTAACATCATCAGTGGCGACCTCCAAGTGAAGCGAAGCTGTTGTCTCCTGCTTTCTATTTATATGTTTGTCCTGGATGGGGTTCCTGGGGTTTGTGGTGATGTCATTTCCTGTTCGTTTTCTGAGGGGTTGATAGATGGTATCTAGATCTACGTGTTTGTTTATGACGTTGTGGTTGGAGTGCCAGGGCTCTAGGAATTCTCTGGCATGTCTTTTAGCCTGTCCCAGGATAGATGTGTTGTCCCAGTCGAAATGGTGTTTTTTTTCATCCGTGTGTAGGGCTACGAGGGAGAGAGGGTTGTGTCTTTTTGTGGCTAGCTGGTGTTCATGTATCCTGGTGGCTAACTTTCATTATATTTAATGATTGCGTGTGGTATATGATGAATATGATTGGGACTGATGGCAGCAGCAAAATGGGGAGTGAATTAGAAAGGCACATTTAGATGATTGGCAAGATACAGTGAGTTAACTTCACATTTGATTTCGAAGTTGGGGGGGAAAGCATGATCTTCAGGCACTGCACATTCCTATGTCATTTGCTCTTGCCGTTTAATGTGCTGACTCCATACTGTTCCCCTCCTAATGTGGTTATTTTCATTCCTCTCTTAGACCTCTGTGCCAAAAGCTTGTACGACTCTTCCACCAAATGCAATAATTGTCTGACTGCTTTCTCCCTCAATCCTGTCTCCCAACCCATGTTAGAAAGCCCTGCTGCTTCTCACATCTCAGCTAACCAGTGTGAAAACAAATTACGCAATTAATATTCTCTCATTGCATGCCCCTGATTGCAAACCTGTAGTTTGCACTCAAGTATTTGCTACATAGTCCTCTGTTAATATCCCTTACTTGACATGTGATTCAATGTCAAGAATCTGTTATCCTACAACTTATTTTAACCATTAATGATTTTCCACATACTTTACACTTGCTCATTTTAAAGAGTAAGAGCTCGTAGCATTTAGGACGTTCAGCTTCAGAGCTAGAATCCCTACAGTGTGGAAACAGGCCCTTTGGCCCAATAAGTCCACACTGACTCTCTGAAGAGTAACCCACCCAGACTCATTACCCCTGACTGATGCAACTGACCTACACATCCCTGAACACTGTGGACAATTTAGCGTGGCCAATTCACCTGACTAGCTGAGAGAGGAAACCCACACAGACACAGGGAGAACGTGCAAACTCCACACAGTCGCCCGAGGCTGGAATCGAACTTGGGACCCTGGTGCTGTGAGGCAGCAATGCTAACCACTGAGCCACAGTGTTGCCCCCAAATGGTTTACCAAGATGCCATCTGGTTTGGAGGGTATGAGCTACAGGGAGAGATTGGACAAGCTTGGGTTTGTTTTTCACTTGGAGTCATTTTGTTAGAACCCCTACAGTGTGGAAACAGGCCCTTCGGCCCAACAAGTGCACACCGACCCTCCGAAGAGTAACCTACCCAGACCCATTTCCCGCTGACTAATGCACCTAACACTATGGGCAATTTAGCGTGGCCAATTCACCTGACCTGCACATCTTTGGACTGTGGGAGGAAACACACGCAGACACGGGATGAATGTGCAAACTCCAAATAGACTGTTGCCAGAGTTTGGAATCGAACCCAGGTCCCTGGCGCTGTGAGGCAGCGGTGTTAACCACTGAACCACCGTGCAGCCAACTCTTCTCTGATATGACTGTATTTTAGTATTCAAAGAGCAAATAAAGAAAAGCAATAAAACAGAAAATTAACATTCAGTATACAATTATTAAAGTTTGTGTGTTATTGATCAACACAGTGTGCAGCATATAAATATGAAACTCTTGTGACGAAAATTCCAGGCTGTACGTCCATGCCTGCCTCCATCTCCGGCACTTTGAGAGTATTTAAACATGTAACAGTATATCTGATCAGACGTGCTGCAGTCAAAGTGGGCAACACTGTCAGTTTATTTTGTAATTGGTTACTTCCACTACCAAGGTATATAAAAGGAGGAAGATTTTATTTCCCATCACCCGATTCACTGTCTTTACAAACACACTTGGGGTCAGGATTGACATTTGGAACACCCTGTCTTCAGATATGTGTGTGTGTGTGTAACTGTAAGGCTACTTTGTGTTAGTCCACCAACACCGCATTAAAATGTGACCTTATAACTCCACCAGTTTAACAATTGTTTGATGTGACAACACAATAACTCAAAACATAAAGCATTTAATTGTCTCCCTTCTTAAAGGAGGTTTACATGTAGAACTTAGCACCTCTCTTTACCTTTATTTGATTCTGGCTTCCATGAATAAAGACCCTGTTTATTTTCACTCTCTATAACTCGACTGTTTCTTTTTTCTGCAAAATTAACCTGTGGCCAGGAATTCCCAACGTGGTGAAATATCAGCAAGGATATTCATCAGTTGTGGCTAACAGTTTTTCCACCCTCGCTGCTTGCTATACACGTATAGCTGACTGTTCCTATAAATGATTGAGTTCAGGTAAAAGCCTTAAATTTCCAGGTAGAGTAAAGCAGCAGCAGCCATCACCAGTGAAAGGGGTCATTGAGCATTTTTTATTTTTAGTCTCCATCACTCCATCAAAGAAGAATTCAACCATATAAAGAAAAACAAAGATAATTCTGTACCTCTGTTGAACAGTGATGTTGGCTACAAACCTATTTGTACTGAGTTTTATTTTGTTAACGGATCCTGTGGAGAGGTCAGACAAATCTTTTTCTGCAAAAGCCAGTGGACAAAGAGATCACTGAAACTGCTAATAAAAGTGCATTGCGAACGTGGGACAATCCTTTTACAGAGGGTGGATAGACAAGCAATCTGAACTGAAAGGGATGGGCCTCTTCCCAGTTATGTTGTCTTTCTGGTACTTTCTTAGCCACATGCTTAAAGTTCTAACATGGTGCAGCTCGAGTTGCATTTAACCAATGACCATGCTACCAATACAGCCTTATGAGGACACTGACCCGGTAGACAGTTCCAAAAAATAAATTAGCTACATACTGCAGCAGCACAATCAAGTTTGTAGCTTGGGGATTAAATGTGTCTCCATGCTCCAGAAAATATAATCATTTAATTGCTGATAATGAAATGCCTTTTCTTTATGTAACATTCTTCTCTGTGATTGTTCCTGGAAAGTGGGCTCTGCTGCATTAAAAATTGCCAATCCCTCAATGTCCTGAGGAAATAGAGGCCTTTCTCCCCGACCACTGTAGTCCTTGCAACAGTAGTGCTCTTTCATTGGGTTGGGCGAGGTCGAGAATTCTAAGACTGTGTCTCAGCGGTGATGAAGAAACAGTACTATTTGCCTCAGTCAGGGTAGTGATAGCTTACCCATGAATCCTGTAGCTCAAGAGCAGCACCGCATACTGGTGAGTCGCTGCAGTGCATCCTGTAGATTGCACACACTGATGTGGCCTGGCAATCAAGAGCATAAGTAGTTAGCCCAGAAAATAGCCATTGATTCTTGTGACCTCCATTTTTCTGAATAGTTTGGTAGTTTCCAACCAGCAAGGTAATTAAGTTCTTTTTATCTCACTGAGAAGGAATGAAAGAAAGAATGGCACCCTTGCATTCTCATCTTTCTTTTTAATTCATATCTGTGTCCTCTACTGTCATTTCCGCATTACCATGTTTTTTCCTTGGCAAGGAAGATGATGGCCTTTCACATTTAATCTCTTCACTGTGATATGGTGCTGAACTTCTGAGTAGGCACTTGCTCATTTCCTTTAAGATTGTAACTCGTAAGGTCTCAGTAACAAGTACTGATTTTATATTGTTCCTTGCTGATTTGTATTTTGTAGTCATTCTCATTGAGTAACATATCATAGAAGAGGCATTTCGACCCATTGTGTCTGAGCTGACCTAATCTCACTTTCCAGGACATGGCTCATAGCCTTGAATGTTAAAATATCGAAAGTGTTCATTTACATACTTTTTAAGGTTGTGAGGTTGCCTGCCTTTACTGTCCTCCCAGGCAGCGAGTTTCAGATTCCCACAGCCTCTGAGTCAAAAAAAACCTTTCTTCAAATCTCCTCAAAATCTCCTGACTTCACCTTAAAAATTGTGATTGTCAACTGAATTTGAAACCGATCATTTCAGATTGTCCAAGATCTTATTATGCCGCTTGCAGAAGAATAGGCACGTCCAATATTTATCCCTAACCAACACCTGAAACAGATTATCTGGTTCTTTTCCCAAGATTTCACATATGAGATGCAATTTGCACACACCAACTTCTGCAAGCAGTTAAGATTAAATTAGATTACGTACAGTATGGAAACAGGCCATTTGGCCCAACAGGTCCACACCAATCCTCTGAAGAGTAACCCACCTAGACCCATTCCCCCACCCTACAATTACCTCTGACTAATGCACCTAACATTATGGGACCATTTAACATGGCCAATTCACCCAACCGGCATATCTTTAGATTGTGGGAGGAAACTGGAGCACCCAGAGGAAACCCATGCAGACACTGGGAGAATGTGCAAACTCCGCACAGGCAGTCGTCTGAGGTGAGAATTGAACTCAACTCCCTGGCGCTGTGAGGCAGCAGAGCTAACCACTGTGCCACCATGCTGCCTATAAAGTTAAAGTTTATTAAAGCCTGTACAAGCTAGGAGACCCCTTTGACACTCTTTGCAGGCGTGTGAAGTCAAGTCAATCAAAGAGACCTCGTATAAAAAAAACCATTCCCTTTACACTGGTCAGTTGGTAAGGCTCACAGATACTCTGGCCACTCCTCCCCATAACTATGTTACCCCAGGTACAGTGGTCAGATGAGGTCATCCTCGGAGATAATGTAAATGCACTCATCGTGGGGAATCGTTGTGCAAATGATTTCCTGACTCTGTGATTCCCCAAGACAATGTAGATGTGATATGCTTCAATATCGGGGGATGATCACGCAAATGAATTTGGTTAGCTGGGGATGGCTATGAAAGCATTTCCGAATGGAAGAAACTGAATGAGAGTATAATTTGATAACAGCAGTAAAATAGTTGTAAATGGCTGCGCAAACTCCGTGTGAATTACAATGGATAGTCATCCACATTTCTGCATGCTCTCTGAGACACAGGATGTCACCCCTACCCACTTCCAGAATGTTCAGCTCTTGGAGAAAGACAGGACAGTTTAACCCTTTACATGAATGCCCAGAGAGATAGTACAATTTAATCTTTTAACATTACACTTGCATGGCTGTTTATGGGACCTTGCCATGTACAAATTTGCCATTGCATTTCCTTATGATACAATGGTGGCTGCATTTTACTGCAAATTAATTAGTGCAGATTTATGTCTTTCGATCATTTCATTTTGGAGTTTTTGGTTTTGGATGTATTAGACGCTTGTTCAAGGCCCTTGCTTATGAGTTGTCGTAATACACCAGAACTGATTGCTTTAAATAAAATGCTGTGTTCTTTCACACTGCCTGTGGTGGGAGGTTGGGCTTCTGGTCAGCGAAAGAATCCAGAATGGAAAGGTAGAACAGATTTACAATAAAATCCAAAGTCTTTTGTTGCCGAATTTGATGCGTAGATATCAGTTTTTTAAAAAATGGTTATGTCCTTCTGGTTCACTAGTTTGTCCTGTAGTATTTGCTTTCCACTGGTAAAATTCATGAAATGCATGAGGTACTAAATCACAGAGGTTTGATCCTAAACTTGATGCCCAGTTTGGTTCGTAGTTTTTGACAAAGTGTACTTCATAAGATCCTATACCACAAGATCCCCAATACTGAGCTTACTCTTCCTGTCCTCAGCAGGGAAAGTAACTCGGGATTCCCATTTGGGAATTCTCACTCTACTGACATGTGTAGACTGGACCAGGTTGTGTTTGAGCATCTCATTCAGTTTCTTCCATTCGGAAATGCTTTCATAGCCATCCCCAGCCAACCAAATTCATTTCTGTATGCTTGGTTTGCTTTCTGACGTAGTGTAGATTTTTGTTTGGAAATGTTTTGATCGGTATATTTAAGGAATGAAATTCTTGAGTTGGAGGAGGCCCATGTTTCTGGGCCATGGATGCTGTCATCTATTGAGAGGCTGAGTAAATGGAGCCTAATTCTCTGAAAATTAAAAGAATGAGTGTTGATTCTACCGAAACATAAAAGACGTGAGAGGATCAGGGCAAAATTGCTACTGCTGTTCAGTGGACCTTAAATACAAGGGACAGCCATGAGGTTATAAGGCTGATCATTTAGCGCTGTGACGAGAAGCAATTATTTCATATGACCTACTCTTTCCTCTTGTCCATTAAGCCTCTTGAGTCTACTCAACCAATGAATACGATCGTGGCTAATCTGGTCGTAGCTTCCTCTGTGTTTCCAACTATCCCTGATAACCTGACAAGAGTCTATATTTTCCTTTAAAAATATTCAAGGACTTTGCTTCTGCCTCCTTATGAAGAAGAGAGTTCCAAAGACGGCCAATCCTCAATAATGTCTTCATCTGTTTAAATGTCAACTCAATTTCCTCGTTACTTTGACCCTCAAGCAGGGCACCTAGATCCCTCTGCATCTGCAATGTCTCACCGTTTAGATGATATGTTTTCTTTCTTCTTCCTGAAAAAGTGGATTTTCGACATTAACCCCATTTCAGGCCATTTGCCAGATCTATGTCCACTCACTTAGATTACATTACAGTGTGGAAACAGGCCCTTCGGCCCAACAAGTCCACACCGACCCGCCGAAGCGAAACCCACCCATACCCCTACATTTACCCCTTACCTAACACTACGGGCAATTTAGCATGGCCAATTCACCTGACCCTGCACATCTTTTGGACTGTGGGAGGAAACCGGAGCACTCGGAGGAAACCCACGCAGACACGGGGAGAACGTGCAAACTCCACACAGTCAGTCGCCTGAGGCGGGAATTGAACCCGGGTCTCAGGCGCTGTGAGGCAGCAGTGCTAACCACTGTGCCACCGTGCCGCCCACTTAACGGATCAATATCATTTTGAAGCCTCTTTAAGTCCTTATCGTAACTAAGTTTCCTATTTTTCTTTGTGTCTTCAGAAAATTTGGCAACCCTATCCTCCATCCCTTCATCCAAGTTACTTACATAATTGTAAGCAATTGAGGTCTGCTCCTGATCATAGATCATTGTGGCACATCACTTGCTGCAACTTGCCAGCCTGAAAATGACTCCCTTATGCCAACTTTTTGATCCATATTAGCAAGCCAATCTTCTAACCATGTCAATATGTTCCCCACTCCACCATGAACATTTGTTTTCCACGGTAAGCTTTGATGTAGCACTTAAGCAAATGAAATTGATCACTCAAATGTTTGTGTCACTTTGGAATTTTTGACACCAGATGCTCTATCATTTAACACATTTAAGGATGGGCCAATCATGCTTTTGGTGTTTCTGGAAATTGAGTGGTACAAATAGCAGGCAGAAAAGTGGGGTTGAAGATTTGCCATGATTGTACCGAATGGCAGGGCAAGTTTGATAAAATGGGTTCACATAAGAATGGCCACTTGTGCAAAGACCCCACTGAATTGGTCTTTCGCTGGGTAAGTTGGAGCAATGGGAACATTACCTCCTTGACAACTTCATTCAAGCCAACCATAGAAATAGGGTCTCTTTTTCTGGCAAATTCACAAATGCAGCTTTCTGGCAAAGGTGTTGCAGGGTGATAATTTGGAGTGAGAACCTTTTGTGGATTCTTCCTCCTCACCCCTCACAAAGCACCTCCACAACCTCAGAATGATGAGTTGAACAGCTGTACTCATATTTCACTCCTGGCTAATAGCTACAGTCTTACCTCAGAGCTGTCCTTAAACCCAGGGTCACTCGAGTCTGCATGTCTCAGATTCACATGCGCTGCTGTGTTTATTAATAAACGATGTATGCCAGTGAGAACTTAACATCTCTTTGAAAACCAAGAAGTGCACCTGTGCTGTATTGGAATTTCTGTACCTACAAATTAACAGGCTGCTGAAAGTGCACATAGTAGTTATCTGGAATAAGCTGTCAATGGATATAATAAAGTAGAGATCTTTCCTAAGCTGTTGATACACATTCTTGTAAGTTTTAGTACCCCAGGAATCTGAAGCATTGCTGCCAACAGTGGAATAATCTTGACATTTGAGCAGAAAACAAAATACAATGTCTGCATTGAAAAGAGCTAGATTGTTGTCCTCTGCAACAACCTATTCGAATATGCTCATAATATATTCAACTAGATAGAGTACTGGTTTTGAAATGCTTCTCAAACGAGTGAATTATTCTGCTGAACATACCTTCTGATTTTGGAGGATAAAAATTTAAGAATAGTGGCTGATATTTTGATTTCTTTGACTTGTCAAAATTTCTTACCCCAATGGTGATGTCTCATTGTCATTGTCCTTGAATCTTTACTGCAGAACTTTCATTAAATACAGCTATAGTTCTGACTAAGAACCAACTCAGAACTTGATTCAGAGCTGTTCGATTCTAGGAAACAATCCATGCATTTTAAAAAAAATCACAATCTGTTAAGTCCTTCACTTATAAAGTTCTCCATAGACTACACTCTTGCATCAAAACACTTTTAAAATGCATGCATGCTTTTTCTGATATGGCTCACTGGTTCAGCCTCAACTGGAGGATTGTGTGCAGTTCTGGGTGCTGCACATTAGGAAGGATGCGAAGACAATAGAGAGACTGCAGAAAAGTTGACTAGAATGGTCCCATTGAAGAAGACCTTCCATTATTGGATAATTGGAGAAGTTGGAACTATCCTTCTTGCAGAAGAGAATCTTGAAGAGGAGACTTGATGGACGTATTCAAAAACATAAGGGGTCTAGACTCAGTAGTTAAGAAAGTATTATTCCCACTGGTGGAATAATCAAGAACCAGAAGACAGGAATTTCAGGCAATTGGCAAAAGGAACAATGGCAGCATGAAACATCTTCATACAGCGAGTGTTTAGGGTCTAGACTGCACTTTCTGAAAGTATGGTTGAAGCAGATTCAATCAGGGTTTTCAAGAGGATGTCAGGTTCAATATCTGATAAAGAAGGATGTGTCAGGTCACAAAGAAAAGGCTGCCGAGTAGCACGAGGTGAATTGCTCCTTAACAGACATGGCAGAGTTAGTGACTTCCTATACTGTGACCATTCAATGATTCTGTACTTATCTTGCACTGATTTGCTTCTCATTCTTCTCTCATTCCACTCTTGCATTGATGTCCTTTTCTTTAGCTTTATTGCCTGCTTATTGCTTGCAGTACTCCACTTAGGGGAGATGGTGCTCCCCCATTCATATCACGGAACTGGTTAATCCAAGCAAATGCACTGGGGCTGAGGATTCAAATGCCACCTCAGCCGCTGATGGAATTAAAATGAAATTGGTCGAATCTGGAATGTAAAGCTAGTCTCTGAAATGGTGACCATGGAACTATCACTGATTGTAAACCAGATGGATCTTTACAACAATGTGCCACAGAGAAGGTAATCTGTCACCCTTGCTCTCCATGTGATTGCAGATTCATAGTGATGTGGTTGCTTCTAGGAAGCAACTCAATTTAAGAACAAACGGAGTGCAGGAGAAATTCAGCAGGTCTGGCAGCATCTCAGCTGGGTTCTGAAGAAGAGACATAGTGGACTTGAACTGCTAAATCTGTTTCTCTCTCCACTCATGCTGCCAGATGTGCTGAGCTCCTCCAGAATTTTCTTTGTTTCAGATTTCCAACACCTGCAGCATTTTGCTTCAATTCAAGAGCGATTAGGGGTGAACAATAAATTTTGGCCTTGCCAGTGATTGCATATTCCATGAAAGAATAAAGGAAGAATAAATTGAAAAATAAAAATGCCTGGTTGTTTGTACCCCACTGTGGTATGAATGAGATAGAAATGTCACTCACTCCAAAAAAATTCAGTTCTTCTAAGAGCTGCCTCCTACTGGCTCTGTTCAGCTTGTTTGTTTAATTCATTCACAGGATGTGGGCCCAGCTGGCTCGGCCAGCAATTGTGGGCAATCCTTAGTTGTCCTTGAGTAGGTGGTGGTGGAGCTGTCCTCTTCAACCACTGCAGACAGTTCTTAATTTTTCTTGAGTTTATGTGGTGCCAATCAAGCAGACTAGTCTAAATAAGCTTTGAGATGAGTTTTCTCCTGTTGAGTAGGATTTTATTTGTTCCACCTTTTTTATTTATTTCTTCCCATCCCTCCTCACCAAATAATTCCACCTACAGTCTGAAATGAGACCTGCTTAGCCAAGGAAGATACGTGAGTATCAGTTGAATTTATTGCAAGGAGTTCAAAAGTCACCAGGGTCTCTCTCATTTTTTTGTCATTTCCCGCCTGTTTTTTGTTCAGATTTGACTGCCCCAAGTGTTATCAACCCAGGCAAGCTAGTGCTAATTTTGTCCAATGGTCTCACAGTTAAGGGTACCTTGTAATCCAAAAGGGACAGTGTGTTCCGTGACTCACTCCTCTACTTAGTGGCCTCTCGAGCAGGAAATAAAGAAAAAATGGGGTTTGTATATGACACTGAGTTCAACAATTTCCTTGGCACTGCTCCACCATAGTCTATACCCATGAATTGGTTGTTTTTTTTCTGCATCAGCATCAAATTTAAAGTGGTGGAGTGCAAGAAAATGGCCCATTTGAGAGCCTACTTCATTTGTTAAAGCGTTACCAATAGTAGAATGTTTGCTTGGTTCAGTTGGTGGTTTTGCTCGTCTGAACTGAAGGCATATGGCTTTGAATCCCGTTCCAATTCTTGAACCTATAATCCAGATGGCACGTTGACTTTGCTTGGCCTCATTCCTGGAGATCTTACCACGTGTCCCCAATTGCCCTATCTGCACAATCTTGTTATTTTTGCAGATTTCTGACTGTGTTTCTGCCCTGTTTCCAACTGACAGGCTTTTGCATAAAGCTAATGTGATTACCATTGAATATTGGGCACCCAACAAATTCATCCCTGTGCTGCACATCTTTCCCACACCATTTGGAAGGCAACACCCTTTTAACTTAGTGATTCTTGACTGTCAAATCAAACCATCTTTTTTCTCTTGCCCCTCACCAATCTCCTAATTTTTTATATAACAAATAGACAAAAGTGTTCAAAGTAAATGGAAAAAATATGCACTTTAACTGTGCGATTTGTTTTTCTTCCAGTTGTTGTTCACAATGATTAATTTTTAATCCTGGAAACTTCTGGACAATCTGGAGAGTTTGCAACTAATTCCAGCATGAGTGAAGGCATGTTATAATTTCGAAATTAAATCGGAAGGGCTGCAGTGAAATTGTCAGTACTGCGTCCTTTTGTTTTGTAAACAGAGAAAATCTGGTGCTCTCAGATTTTCAAGTCTCCCTCATTATCTCACAAGTCACTTTATTGCACCATGACAATCTGGAAGTTGCTTTTTGAGCGATAAAATGTCTTGCACTTAAATTGCACCTGACTAACGCACAGATGAGGAGAGAAAAAAACGTGAAATTGAGTCAACACTTTTCAGTTAGAATTATAATTTTGTTCTAAGGAGACATTGAGGCTCAGTTTCTGTGAAGTGGAATCCAACTTTCGCTTATCTTTCATTGCTTATATTTGGATTTGCTATTGCAACACCTTATTGACTGAAGGAATATTAGAATACTGATGACAGGCTGGAGGAGCCTGTGCCAAGTCAGTTTTCTATTATTTCCAGGTCTAAATATCTCGCCTCAGTGGGTAGTTTTCCTGAATCCCTGATTGTTATGATTGGTAACCTGCCCATTAACAATATGTTTCTGTTTTTTTTTAATTGCCAAGGAGAAGGTTTAGGCACTGTTCCTTCTTCAAGCTGGTTGCATATAGCCAGCCCAACCACACCGAACACTTAATAGGATCCGAGAGAGCAAGTTCAAAGATCTGTTAATCATTCAATTACTTTTCTCCAAATAGGATAAAGGTGCCAAGCCATCATTCAGTGAAATTATGTCTTTAACCTTGTGAAGGCAGCTATTGAGATTTGGCTTTATTGCATTATTGCAAATATTGCATTATTGCAAGAAACTTGCAGTTGTGTTAAATATTTTTGGTCATTTTTAAAGTTCTTCTGTTCTGGATGTTCCATGAAGATTTTCCTTTCAAATCATTTAGTGACCATTTCATTTTCAATTCTCAACAAGTTTTCGTCATTAATGCCCTGATCAGATGAAATACTGCTTCCCTCAATTCATTTATAGACAATCCTTGATTACATCTCCGTGTTTGTAGGTTGTTGAAGTGCAGTTGAATTCAAGTGCAGATCTCTCTTCACTCAATATCTATATGTACATTTCAATCCAGAAAGAGTGACTGGGTAGCTGTACTGAATTGGATAAGCAGAAGAAGTCAGAAATATGCAAGATTGGTCAGAAGCTGCAGAGAATGAAGACAGTTAATGTTTCAGGTGGATGACCTTTTGTTAGCATGACTTTCAGCGTTAAATCCTGTTCTCTTTCCACTGTTGCTGAATAGTTCCAGAATTTTCTATTTTTATTTCCAATTTCCAGCTTCTGCAGTGTTTTGCTTCTCCACTAGAAGCGGGAACTCTAATATTGTTTTCCCCTTTTCCAGCCCAACAGAGCAATTCTAATACATCTGCTTCATGTCCTGTCTCAAATTCCCTCCTAACAGAATGGTATTGTTTACTATTGTGGTACAATTCACCAGTGGCTTTTATCATTCAAAAGATAAGAAATTTGAGTTTTTGGCAATAGGGCTTGTTAGAAGTTGTTGCATTTAACTCGGCTGGGAGCTTTGAAATATATACTGTCAAGCAATATGGATCCTTTGAGTTCTGAAGGTCTCAAAAGTACATGCTTGAATCCTGCAATGTCTTCTGAAATACTTTCTGTAAGCTTGTGATTATTTCAAAGAAGATCTTTCAAACAATATACAGAAACATACAGCATTTCTCAATTAGCATCATTCAAAGATTGAAACCTCATAAGTATAGTTATTTATGCAAAAGTTCCCTTTTGTTGTGATGAAATGCAATGGTTACATAAGATATATAGCATTGTAGTTGTTTTGCTAATTCTACCATTTTATTGCGAAGTCACTTATGGTTTAACACTGGTTTATGCGAGAGCTTTGCTTTCAAATAAAAAGTTTAATTGTAACTACATGGAAAATGTCAGCCTTACCTCCTACTTGAAAGTACCACTTCCAAGGCAGGCTCTGAAATACGATTCCCTATCTCACCTCCTGTTGGAGTCCTTATAAAGCTCAGAAGGGCTACTTTTACAGGCTGTTAAACTTCACCAGAATTTTAAGGACTCCTGGTGGAGCTTGCAATTTATGGTCTTTGCACAGTCAGGTTTCAATCCATTCAAAAATTATGAGTCTAATAACATATTTGGATCCAAACGTCATGCCACATCCGTTCATAATTAATCATGCTCATTGAATGATATCTTCTGCCACTCAGTAATGAATAGCAATCCTTTTGGACATGGTGCAAGGCCAAGGTCATGTAGTTATTGAGAATTAGAGGGAATACTAGGTAAATTAGGGATCAGTGCTAATGTAACACCAAGCAATTTATATTTTTGTAACTTGCTGGAAGGAAACATTTCGCTTCAAATCACTGAGCCAAAAACCTTTCCACCCAAAGCTCTTCACCTCACTGTCAAGAAAATGCAATTGTACCTGAAATAAAACTGCTGTTGTGATATTAAAGCCTGTCGCTTTTTTTTTGGTCTCCCTTTCAGATGAAGAAGCAATTGGGTGACAATGAATCCATTACGCAGGATGTGGTGGGGAATGCCCACATTGAGAACTATGCCTATAAGATGTTCCTCTACGCAGACACTGAAGATCGTGCGGGAAGATTTCACAAGTGAGTCCACTGATACGTTATTTCAGAAAGAAAAAAAATTATACAACATGGCATAGTAAGTGGTGCAATATTCCAATATTTGGAAGAAGCCAGCTGCAGCTTTTCTTCCAAGACTTGTAAAGTCATTGCCCATAAGTAACGTATATAGCCGTAAGAGTTGTAAGAAATGCGTAGTTTCAAGTTTTTATTTGTGTAGGAAAATGAATGGTCTCTTCTACCAGTCTGAGTACCAGCAGTAACGGATGTTTCGTCCTCTCTCTCTGTCTGAGATGTGCATGTAACAAGGAGGAGATATCTTGGGTTCTCAAGGATTCGATCACCTGTGCATCCAAATCCAATTTGTATCATTTTCACGAACAACTTGTCTATGGATTTAGGCATATGCAGAAAATTCTTAGAGAGCTACTTGATGAGATATGCCAGCTGATCTTGAGTCTGATATGAAGAATAGTGTCACAAGGAAAAAAGTTATATCTTCTGTTGAATGGGCATTGATGAGAAGAGAGAATTTTCTGACAGCAAAGTAAAAGGCCTCGAGTTCATTTTTTTTTTCTGCATTGCACTGCTGTGAGAACTTGATTCTGCCTCCGTTTCCAAAAGTCCCTAGGGATCCCACACTTGCAGTTGGTCCAAACCTTGTCTGGTGACTAAATAAGTGATCTGTGGTCATATTTTTCTCAGCAGTGACTTGAAGGTAGGCATAGGAGACAGCTCTATAAGTGTTGTCCCTTCACAGTTATAACGTCAAGATTGAGAACTTGAAGAGTTTGGGGAATTAAGTCCAAACCATACTGCTACAGCAGTACATTATTCTGTGATGATGTTGCATCACCAACAATTAAAAATGATTGCTAACATGTTTTCAACTTTTTTTAACATGATTGATTTTTGAAGAGAGGAAGAATAGATATGGCTCATTGCTGCATGTGAAGCATTTTGGGCATTTGATTGTGGTGCACAAGTTGTTGCTGATACCAATATTAGTCCAGTGAAACTAGACTACAATCTAGAGTCAGGTTTTTAGAAGACAGCCTGCTATATCTTTTAAAACAGTGAAGTACTGACTGAATCAACCTGTGCATCTTAACTTCTGATGCTGTTGGTGTGGTTGATAGAATGAAAATGACTATTTGCACTTATGCAATACTTTTGAGTGCAAAGAATCATCCAAAGTGCTTCATGTGGAAGAGAGGAGAATGCAAGTGCGTAACCTGAGCCATGTTGAAAGCTGGAAATGAGGAGAATAGGTAGGTGTTGGAAGGTAAAGTAGAAGCAGAATGAAGTTAGTGAGAGAATTCCAGAGAGAGGGATCAAGGTGGCCAAACCATCTGCCACCTTGGTAAAAGTAGTGCAGGAAGATACGTAAAAGGGAAATGTTGGTGAACAGAAGTGTGTTTCTGTGAAAATTAAGTCCAGCATGGCCAAAGACAAGGCTGAAAATTTAGTTGGTGGGATGTTGCTTAGAAAGGGGGAGGGATTCATTGATGGAACAATTTATTTACAGCACGGAATCCCAGTTAATGAGCACAGTCCACATTTTTATGAGCAAGACGTATTACTTGGCTCCTTCAATCTGCTGTAACTAAATCCAGGTTTCTAAATTTTACATTAATTTACAGACTTTTTATGGCTCCTTGTATAGTTTAAACGGGAGGAAAGAGAAAACTGTTTTTAATGTTGCATGGAGAGTGTGAACTCTGGAGTGTATAAGTTAATGAGAGGGACTAAAAGAGAAAGAAGTGTTCACTCAGTTATGCCCTTCCCACAGGGCTCAGATTCCCTGCAGGGTTCCCAGAAATGGCCTTTGAAACAGTTTTCATTTCTGATGTTTTTAGAAGCTTTAACAAGGTCTCCAATTAATTTGCTGTGCAAAATAAGCTTGCGTGCTCACATTCATCTCAGAAGCGTGAATCATAGTTCGCACTTTTGAACTTCTAGCACCGTTCTGATATAAATGCATAGACGCCTAACAAAAGATTTAATGCCAGCATTTAAAAATTATTTTCATTTAAGAAGTATTTTCATAGATGAAATAAAGGGGAATCTGTTTCCAGTGGCACATGGTTTGGTAACCAGAGAGGACAAATTTAAGATAATCTCCTAAAAAGGTATAGCATCAATGAGAATTTAATTTTGCATGCAAACTGTTAAGATCTGGAATGCACAACCTGAAAGGATGGGAGAAGATTTAATAGTAACTTAAAAGGAATTGAATGCACACTTGAGAATGAAACATTTGCAGAGGAATAGGGAAAGAACTGAGACACTGGGCTTAATTGGAGTGTTCTTTCAAAAATTCAGTACAAGCGCAATGGGCTGAATGATTGCTGCTTCTACTGTAAGATTCTGTTGTTTATGAAGGGTGGATCAATGTAAGCAAGGAGTGACAGTGACCTGAGACCTAGCTCTGAAGCTGTAGCGGGACACAAATTAAACAGTACCCATTGTTCACACCCCACTTCACTGCACTTAGTTTTGACACTGTGCGCAACAATGTGTGGAATGTACATGACCAACACTTCAATGTAAGTGCACTGTTACAGGGCGCTACATGGATTGTCTCGCAGTATGTCTGTAATCTAGGTTGAAGAGTAAACAGCAGCAAACACTAAAAAGACTTTCTGCCCAAATCTGATGCATATGAGAAAGTCTTTTAGTGACCAAAGTAGCCTGAAGCCAAATGAACCATTTACCTTTAGGGATTGTAAGAAATAAGGAGAAAGTGAGGACTGCAGACGCTGGAGATCAGAGCTGAAAATGTGTTGCTGGAAAAGCGTAGCAGGTCAGGCAGCATCCAAGGAGCAGGAGAATCGACGTTTCAGGCATGAGCCCTTCTTCAGGAATGAGGAAAGTGTGCCAAGCAGGCTAAGATAAAAGGTAGGGAGGGGGGACTTGGGGAAGGGGCGTTGGAAATGCAATAGGTGGACGGAGGTCAAGGTGAGGGTGATAGGCCGGAGTGGGGGTGGGTGCGGAGAGGTCAGGCAGAAGATTGCAGGTTAGGAAGGTGGTGCTGAGTTCGAGGGTTGGGACTGAGACAAGGTGGGGGGAGGGGAAATGAGGAAACTGGAGAAATCTGAGTTCATCCCTTGTGGTTGGAGGGTTCCGAGGCGGAAGATGAGGCGTTCTTCCTCCAGCAGTCATGTTGCTATGGTCTGGCGATGGAGGAGTCCAAGGACCTGCATGTCCTTGGTGGAGTGGGAGTGGGAGGGGGAGTTGAAGTGTTGAGCCACGGGGTGGTTGGGTTGGTTGGTTCAAGTGTCCACACCCCCCACCAACCCAATCTCCACTCCTGGCACCTTCCCCTGCACCCGGAAGAAATGCAAAACTTGCGCCCACACCTCCCCCCTTACTTCCCTCCAAGGCCCCAAGGGATCCTTCCATATCTGCCGCAAATTCACCTGCACCTCCACACACATCATTTACTGCATCCGCTGCACCCGATGTGGCCTCCTCTATATTGGGGAGACAGGCCGCCTACTTGCAAAACGTTTCAGAGAACACCTCTGGGACACCCGGACCAACCAACCCAACCACTCCGTGGCTCAACACTTCAACTCCCCCTCCCACTCCACCAAGGACATGCAGGTCCTTGGACTCCTCCATCGCCAGACCATAGCAACACGACGGCTGGAGGAAGAACGCCTCATCTTCCGCCTAGGAACCCTCCAACCACAAGGGATGAACTCAGATTTCTCCAGTTTCCTCATTTCCCCTCCCCCCACCGTGTCTCAGTCCTAACCCTCGAACTCAGCACCACCTTCCTAACTTGCAATCTTCTTCCTGACCTCTCCGCACCCATCCCCACTCCGGCCTATCACCCTCACCTTGACCTCCTTCCACCTATCGCATTTCCAACCCCCCTTCCCCAAGTCCCTCCTCCCTACCTTTTATCTTAGCCTGCTTGGCACACTCTCCTCATTCCTGAAGAAGGCTCATGCCCGAAACGTCGATTCTCCTGCTCCTTGGATGCTGCCTTACCTGCTGCGCTTTTCCAGCAAAACATTTTCAGCTCCGATTATAAGAAATAAGCTATATTAGGAGGAACCTCTGAAGGAAGCAGGCAGGGAGTATTTTGTTCGGTTAATTGAATGCCAGGTAACATAGCTAGCCACGCATCGGGACCTTGCAATCTTGTTCAGATGATCCGAAGTTCAGTTAATCGTGTGCCAGTAATCGAGGTTCCTCTGTACTTCCAAAACAATCTAATGTCCTCCTTGCAAAATGTACAATTGACATCATAATTTGCATAGTTAAGCTGACTGACCGTGTGAATGATGCTTTTTAAATCATCTTGTAGACAACACCACAACATTAATCAGGGCGCAAGGGGGCAAGGACTCGTAATGGCTATGCCAGCTCTTTAAAATTCCACATTGAGTGCACCGACACAGAGCATCTAGCACAAAGTAAAGTAAGCTGATTTTAATGCATGCCAAAATGATACAATTGGACACTAGTGGCTCAGTGGTTAGCAACTGTTGCCTCACAGTGCCAACCTCAGGCGACTCTCTGAGTGGAGTCTGCACATTCTTACTGTTTCTGCATGGGTGTCCTCTAGATGCTCTGATTTCCTCCCAGAGTCCAAAGGTGTGCGGATTAGGTGGATTGACCATGCTAAATTACCCATAGTATCCAGGACCTGCAGGCTAGGTGGGTTAGCTATGGGAAATGCATGGTTATAGGGTTAGGGAGGGTGAGTCTGAGTGGGATGCTCTTCAGAAGGTCAGTGTGAACTCGATGTACTGAATGGCCTGATTCCACATTCAATGGATTCTATGATTTTATGATACCTAAAGAGCTGGCCTTCATTTATCTATCCACTTCACCTGATGAAGAAGCAGCACTCTGAAAGCTTGTGATTTCAAATAAATCGATTGGACTATAACCTGGTATCCTGTGACTTCAGACTTTGTCCACCCCAGTCCAATACCAGCACCTCCACAGCATTTTTCTGCCAGTGTGCTTGGGAGAGATGCTGTGTTTTTGCATCAAATTAATTATTTGAAAGCATGTGTCAGCCTTTTGCATTTAGTATGAGCCTACAATGTGATGTATGACCAATTAGCTTGTATTTGCTATTGTTGAAGAGAGAAATGTTAGGCAGAACACCAGGCAGTCCAGTATTGTCCTTTAAGTTACCACATGAAGGGCTTCAGCTGCCTATTTTGTCTGTTGGATGACACATCTGACAATTCAGTACTCCAGCATCTCATTTGAGGTGTTACAGTTGGTTTTGAGTTCCAACCCATTCTGGAGTTTAAACCAACACTCTTCTGATGCAGAGGTTAGAATGCCAGCTGAGACAATAGGAATTTATTTTAAAATGAATGCCAAACCAACAGGCAAGGACCTCCCAAGTATTTGAGCCACTGCAGATTTGTCCGTCATAACTGTTGAGTGTTTATAGTGGCACTCTGAATATTCTTTGCTCGATATTTGTTCTGATAAGACAAATTTTCAAAGGATTTTGACAGTAACTTGGCTGACTGCACAGGGAAATCACAACCATCCCACTGATTTAAATCCATTGTACTGCTACATGCAGGAACTAAGGAAAATATAGTGTAAACAAGGCAACGGACTCCACTTAATACCAGTTGGCTCAAAGATGCTGAAAACAGTTCAAAAAGAATGTTTCTGTGTCTCAAATCTCTTTTAGCGATGGTCAGGAAAATGTGTTTTGGAAAACCTGTTCTGGCATTCATTTTCCTTTTGAAAAATATAGATTATGTTGCATGGTAACCTACCAAAATAAATAAATTGCTATGTTTGTGTACCCTAGACCACCACCTCTAGGTTTTTCCTCTGTAAACATTAGTTAATGTGTATCCAGTCATTTCTAATGATTCTAAACTGTTCAGAGTGTATGACCTTATCAATCCCAATGTATATGGAATAAATAACTCCTGAGAAAGATTGCAGGGATCAGCAATGAGAGAGTTTTTTTTTAGTTATTACTTTATTAAAATGGATTCCTATTAGGATAAACTCACTAGTTCGTTGATGGTTTTTGATGCAAATAAGCAGTCAACCCACAAACCCTGCTTGGCTTGGCCTAAATGAGGCTTCAATCTGTGGTCGACTCAGGGTCCTCCCAGTCAAGAGGTATAGCCTTAGAAATGTTGGCCACATCCTGAAAACAGATGAAAGAAACGTTAGTGTTGGGCTTTCAGACTTAGAGTTGATGCGTGACTATATAAACTAATAATATAACAGTGATACTTTGTGTGCAGGTGTTTGATGCTCACTGCGCAAGTGTTCTTGTTGAACAACAGATCTATTATTTTACATTCATTTTCCAAGAATACTTGCAATGCATGTCCAATCTTAACTAGCAATGGCAAGGATTAGATCAGCCATATTTGTGTGGAAGAAATAATAAAAGTGATTTTAAAAAACGTCCATCTAATAATTTTAAACTTTGGATTTAAAGTTTTGACAAGGTACAGATGAACAAGCTTCTCCCCTTGGTGAAGGGATCAATGACCAGGGCATAGATTTAATGTAAGGGTCAGGAGATTTGGAGGAGATTTGCAGAAAGGATTTACAGAGGAACCTTGATTGTCAAAAGGACACAGGCAGGGAGTATTTCCTTTGGTTAAACAAATTCCAGATAATCGAATTTCGGATAACATAGTTTAGCTGAGCATCGGAACCTTGCAACCTTGCCAGATAATCCAATATTCGGATAGTTGAATGCCGGATAGTTGAGGTTCCTTTGTACAAGGATGTTGCCAGGACTGGAGGGTTTGAGTTTAAGGAGGGACCCAATAGGTTGGTTATTTTTTTTCTCTGGAGTGTCGGAGGCTGAGGGGTGACTTTATTGAGGTTTGTAAAATCATGAGGGGCATGATAGGGTATATAGCGAAGGTCTTTTTCCTAGGATGGGGGAGTCTAAAACTAGTGGGCATAGGTTTAAGGTGAGAAGGGAAAGACTTAAAAAGGACCTGAGGGGATAACGTTTTCACGCAGAGGGTGGTATGTGTATGGAACAAGCTGCTGAGGAAGTGGTGGAGGCTGGTACAATGACAACATTTAAAAGGCATCTGCATGGATACATGAGCAGGAAGGATTTAGAGGGATATTGCCAAATGCTAGCAAGTAGGACTAGGTCAGATCCGGATGTCTCGTCAGCATGGATGAGTTGGATCAAAGGGCCTGTTTCCATGCTGTATGGAATTCAGGAACAGATTGCCTGTAAATAGGAGCAGATACCCTCATAAAATGTAAGAAATTTTCAGATGTCCACTTGTGATGCCAAGGCATACAAAGCTACACGCCAAGTGCTAGAAAATGGGATTAGACTAGTTAGATGGTTACTTTGATTGGACAGACTCAGTGGGCTGAAAGGTCTTTTTCTGCAGACCTCAGCAATTCTGTCAATACCGCTTGATATTATAAAACTTAAAACACTGGTGCAAGGAGACAAGAAGTCAAAGGTTTTTGTCTTGCACTCATCAGAACTCGGGCACCAAAACCAGACTTCAGACAAGGGACTCCAATTTGTGCAGCAGGAGACAATACTGATTTGTAGGGTCATTAATAGCATGGAGATACAACAGGAACAGTTAACTGTCAGTCTTCGTTCTTAGACTAGGAAGATAAACTATGACTGATCAGTGTTGTTGTGGGAATGCAGCAAAGTTGGCAGACTCTATAACTCCTTGCTCTGTTCCAATGACATAAAGACAATGTGTGTAAAAATTTATTTTGCCTACCTAACATTTAAAATAGAATATGTAGCTCATAGCATATGTAAATGCATAACACCGCAACCCTGACTGATAGTCTTAAATTAACTTCTGGAGTTATTTTTTATGCAATCTGGATTATTTAATAAATAATGTCCAATAGCAGAATCATACCTAATTGTGGACATATGAGCATGCTGCCCACTGCAAATAGTCACTGGGGAGTATTGTTTGATACATCCGACAATTGTTGGGATATTTGTCTACATTCCTGGCAGTAAAATTTGTATCACATTACACGTGTGCTAGACAAACAACCTTTTATAGCTTAACGGATATATTCACTTGTGAGTTTACTGCTAAGTAACAATGTGAGAAACCTAATTTCATCTTTTCTTCAAATTTTTGAGAGACTTTCCCCTTCCAAGATACACTAATAAATTCCAGATGATGCTGAAATGAGATGGGTGCAATGGAACAAGCTTTGTTTGCTTAGTGTGTCAGTTTAGAAGTCTACACTAAGTTCTCACCTCCTATCTACCAAAAGCCTATGTTCATTGACTGATATTCACGTTGGGATTCCTACAGTGCATACACTACAAGATTTCTAGAAATCTCATGAATATGATCCTTGCCATCTGCTACAATTTGAGCTTCATGCTGAGATGAGGTATGTCAAAACTATTCCATGCAATAATGTCTAGCTACCCTGATCAAATCATCACTTGTAAAGACACATGAAAGGGCCTCTGCCCACCACTGTTGGCCCTGAACGGGGCCCAGTTCTACCCTAAATTACTGCACAAGGAGAAGATATCGCAGAAACTTGAGCATCAAGTGAAACCTTTTTGCACTGCTGCTTTGTAGTAAATGCGAGTGGTGTATCAGTTATGCCCCCAATTTGATGCATTTGTGCATGTCATAAACTACGTATATTAACTCACAGGGCTCTGTTTTATGTAGACAAGAAGAATTTTTAAAATTTATTGCACCTTTTAATTCCGAAACAAAGGAGGATCATGGAGACTGCTAATCTTGTGCCATATTTCTATGACAGAATCCTAACCAGTCAAAGTCTGCCTTTTCTAAGAACTAAAATTGACAGCTGCATCTCAATGATAATGATGGCCCAACCCATCAGTGCCCTCTTCTAATTTTTTTTATAAGTTGGTGCCCTTTCTCTGTGTCCTAATTCTGATGAGCACAAGGGAATATCTTTGCTAAAAGGAGACAAAAAAAAAATCAATGTTGTAATATGGATTTAGAGCCTAATCCTGTAAGTTTGAAGTAATATTTTGTTTTTCACAGAAACATGATCAAATCATTCTACACCTCCAGCCTGTTATATGATGTCCTTACTGTGTTCGGAGAGCTCACTGAAGAGGCAAGTATTGTGTACAACTATGATCCAGAAATGTGTTGTGTGCCTGTGATTTAAGGTTAGATCTTGCATCATGACCACTGTTATGTGCCCAAGTAAGAGGAGAATCTTTGAATCTTAATCCTAAGGATTGTTTGTGTTTTCAAAGTTGCATTGGTATAGCAGCATCAACATTCCTTTGTTGTCTCAAAGTGCTTCACACCATTGAATTAATTTTGAAGCCCGGGTAGGTTCCTTGGATGCTACCTGACCTGCTGCGCTTTTCCAGCAACACATTTTCAGGTACTGAACAGTGTAAAGGTTATGGACCCCAACAAAAATGGTACTGAGACTTGTGCTCTGATATTAACCATACATCTCGGCAAACTGTTTCAGTATAGGCAACTATCCAATAATGTGGAAAATAGCCCAGATATGTTCTGTCCATGAACAGCAGGGCAAATCCAATTCTATAAATTACAGTTTGATTAGTTTGCTCTCAAGCATCAGTAAAATGATCGAAGGGGTCATGAACAGTGCTGTCAAGCAGCAACTGCTCAGCAATACTTTCTCCTTTGGCAGTCTGTCTCAAGATGGAAGATGACATTCTCCCGCTCTGGAGATGTGGGTCCTGAGTGGCCGAACAGTCACATCTGTGGAACAGTCATATGGCGTTTTGAAGAACTTGCATTTTCATGTGTTTCTCATTGTTTTCAATTTTTCTGCTTTATTGAACCCAATACACACTCTGATGGAACCCACGATAAGTTGCGGGGGCAGAGGCTAGATTGGATTATAGACTGTCATCTTATTTAGCTTCCCATAGAAATTCGTTGCCTTTCTTCTCCAATCCTCACTAGTGAATCCACCACATACCCAAATGTCTGCAAATTTAAATACAGCAAGGTTGCATCATCTCACACACTCTCCTCCACTGTACTCACTGTGACACTCCACTGTGTGAGTGAGGCATGGAGCTTCTCTATAGGACCAGTAAGAAAATGGCTGGGACAGCATTTATTGCCCATCTCTAGTTGCCCCTTGAGTAGGTGGGTGGTGAGCTGCATTCTTGAACCACTGAAGTCCATGTGCTGTAGGCAGACCCACAATGCCATTAAGGAGAGATTTCCAGGATTTCAACCCAAGAACAGTAAAGTGACAGTGATCTATTTCCAAGTCAGGATGGTCAGTGATTTGGAGGGGAATTTGCCGGTGGTGGTATTCCCATGTACCTGCTGCCTCATCCTTCTCAGTGGTAGTGGTCGTGGGTTTGGAATGTGATGTTGCTGTGCTTTACTAGGCCAGAGCACTGTTGCCGGAGTCATTACAAAAGTAAAAAGTTTTAGCAAAGTATGCAGAATTTCCCTAATTTAGCTGTCTGTTTAGGCCCAGGTTGACAGAAAGCACAGCATGTTTCTATGTTTATCAAAGATTATTCTGTCGTAACAAATAAATTCAAGCTAGTGATAAACAGTTATGAAACATTGACATAAACTCTACCAGGAGAAAGTGAGGACTGCAGATGCTAGAGATCAGAGCTGAAAAATGTGTTGCTGAAAAAGCGCAACAGGTCAGGCAGCATCCAAGGAGAAAAACTGGAAGGCATTTCAGTGGGCCCTGTCCAAGTATTCGCCAAGGTGGTCCTTTTGGTTATCCAGGACTTTATGTTCATTGATTTCTCTGTCTCTCTCTTTCTTTTTTCAGGAACTTTGACTTCCTTGAAGGAAGCATAGAAGAATTAGTTCACAAATTATAACGTTTCTGACTTACTGGTTCAAACCCACAGTTTACAGTAACTGATAAGGGGAAATAAAAAGGCTTTCTGTAGCTTCTATTGTTTATTTACAGAGGAAAGAACAGCACCTTCTCTTCTGGAAGTCTGAAGGCTTCTGAATATCTTAGTCACAGCCCCAAGCTGTTCAGCTACCTGGGAGCCAGTCACCTAGCACAAGGCCTTCGTTATTGACAACTGGTGACTACTTCACAGGCCGCTCAGTTATTTGCCGGCCACATTTCATTTTGGTACCTGCTTATTTGCAGTAACGTGTGTCTAGAACGCCTTCTCACCACTGCTGAACAAACAGCAATGTAAACAGTATTTGCCATCAATATTGGTAACCTGCTTTTAAAAAGTACACTAATCTATTCCACAATCCTTGGTTTTTAAAACAATTCTTTTTCCATTTCAGTCCATAATCAAAAATAACAAAGATATGGTCTTCATGATGTTGAAGGAGACTTGGTGAATTGTGCCACTTTTACACAAAGACAGGCCCATGCTCAGTAGGCCAAGATGCTCAAGAAGGTTGCACTTTCCTGAAAACTTCTTTAATTCAGTCTGTTTTGAGCAAGAGATTCCTGCATGTTGGTGAGAATATTTCAGCTTTACAGGATGTCCTTGAAGTGTTTCCTCTGCTCTCCTGATAACCACTTGCCATAACAAAGCTTAGAATAGAGGGCTTGCTTGGGAAGTCTTGTGTCAGGCATGTGGATGATCTGCTTTACCCAGTGTGGTTAATCAATAGACCAGTGCTTCAAGGCTAGAGATGTTAGCCTGAGGGAGGACATCGATATTGGAGACCTGTTTTGCCATTGGGTTTGCAAGGTTTTGCAGAGGCAACACCAGTGTTTTTCTGCCAGGATGGGTCCATCTACTGCCCTGTAAACTGTGCTTGATGTCAGATTTGTGATCTTAGTCATCAAATGCTGTCTTTCAAAAGACCCAAGACTGTGCTGGCAGACTGGAGGTGATGTTGAGTTCATTGTCAATGTCTGTCCTCTCTGAAATGGAGCTTCCACGTTGTCCAGTGGCCATGAATTTTAATAGTCGGGGTCAGTGTTGTGCAGCGGGAGTTCTCCGGTAGGGGATCCTTGTCTTCTGAATGTTTAACTTTAGACCTGTTCTGTCAAATATCTCTACATAGAGTGGCTCAATGGTTAGCACTGCTGCCTCACAGTGGCAGGGACCCAGGTTCGATTCCAGCCTCGAGCGACTGTGTGGAGTTTGCACATTCTCCCCGTGTCTGCGTGGGTTTTCTCCGGGTGCTCCAGTTTCCTCCCACAGTTCAAAGATGTGCAGGTTAGGTGAATTGGTAATACTAAATTGTCCATAGTGTTCAGGGATGTGTAGGTTAGTTGCATTAGTCAGGATAATGTAAAGTAACAGAGTGGGTGGGATAATCTTCGGAGGGTCATTGTGAACTCGTTGGGCCTTATGGCCTGTTTCTAGACTTCTGGACTGGAAGCAATGCTACTAATCCTGTATAGAAGCTCCAAGTTCTATTCAAGGAAGCTTCATGGGTATTGGGTGGGATGTTGTAGTAAGTGAAATGGAAGAGAGCATTCGTGCAATGATGCAGCCTTGCTTTACCTAAGTTTACTGACATTTGAGTCTGTGTTGGATTCACTGGTGAGGATCACAGCCTGTACTAGGTAGAGCATGGTGTCAAATATGGTGAAGACAGTCCATAATCGAATGTCCTTGCCAATTTCCGTCAGCTAAATACAGGAGAGACATCAACTGGGGTAGAAAAGCTGAACTGCACAAGCCATCATCAGACAGCATGAATTACACTTAATGACTATCTTGGTTCAATAAACAGTATAGGGAGACATGCCAGGAGTGTATAGCTTAAAGCAATGTGCCAACTGGTGAAGCTACAGCACAAGATGGCCTGTGTGTGTCAAGCAGTGAAAGCGGCAGACTGTAGATTCAACTGAGTGATCCCATAAACAATGGGTTAGAACTAAGCCCTGCCACTAACCCAAGTTGGTGCCTCTAAAAATATCCCCAACCTCAATGAAGTTACACCCCAGCACATCAGTGCGAAAGTCATGGTTGAAGCATTTGCACCAGTCTTCAGCCAGCAGTACCAGGTGGATGGTCCATCTATCGCATCCTGCAGACCTCAGCTTCTCAAATGCCAGTCTTGAACCAACTCAGTTCACCCCACGTGTTGTCAAGAAAAACTTGAGTCAAAGAGAATTGATGGGAAAATCTCTTAGTTAGGTGGAGCAATTCTAATAAAGCAAGGTGGTTGTGGTTTCAGGTGGTGTATCCTCTTGGCCTCAGGACAGAAGAAGTTGGTGTCCTGGTGTTCTGCAGAGAGAAAGTTGCTTTCCGTTTACCAGTATCTGTCCATCATCTACAAGGCATGAGTCCAAAGTATGATGCAATACTCCCCTCTTGTGTGGATGAGAGCAGCTCCAACAGCACTGAAGAACTTTTAACATTATCCAGGATAAAATAGCCCACTTGATTGGCACCACATCCACAACATCATTCCTGATGAAGAGCTTATGCTCGAAATGTTGACTCTCCTGCTTCTCGGATGCTGCCTGACCGGCTGTGCTTTTCCAGCAACACACTCTTCGAAATCACATCCACACCATTCAACATTCACTCCCCTAACCATCAATGCACAGTGGCAGTGTGTACCATTTACCAAGATGTACTGCAGTATCTCATCAAAGTTCCTTAAGCCAAACCTACAACCTTAATTTTTTGGGGTGGCGTGATGGCTCAGTTGTTAGCACTGTTACCTCATAGTACTGGGGACCCGGATTCGTTTCCACCTTCGGGCAACTGTCTGTGTGGAGTTTGCACATTCTCCCCGTGTCTGCGTGGGTTTCCTCTGGGTGCTTCGGTTTCCTCCCACAATCCAAAGATGTGCAGGTTAGATGAATTGGCCATGCTAATTTGCCCATAGTGTTCGGATATATAGGTTACGTTCCATAGTCGGGGTAAATAATAGGGTAGGGAAATGGGTTTGAATGGGTTACTCTTCAGAGGGTCGGTATTGACTTGTTGGGCCACACAGTCTGTTTCCACACTGTAGGGTTTCTATGATCCATGACTTTGAAGACAAGGGCAACAAATGCACAGGAACAGCACCCACTGCATGTTCCCTTTCAAGTCTCAAACCTCTTCATCTGGAACTATATCACTGCACTTTCACTGTCACAGATCAAAATCCTGGAATTCCCTCTCTAAGAGCACTGTTGCTGTACCCCTACACGAAAAACTGCAGTGTTTGAAGAAGACTGCTCACAGACAACATTTCAGGCAATTAGGGATGAACAATAAATGCTGCACCCACATACCATTAACAAATATTTTTAAAATTCTCAACTGTAGCAGCTAATTTACATGCAGCAAATGCCCAGAGGCCCTTAGAGGATGAGCAACTGGTTACTCTGTTTGGTGAGACTCATTAATCTTACCCCTTTGTTATCAGAAAGGAAATGTTGAGATAGTTTATGGAAATTAATGTAAGAAGAGATGAATAGTCATTTAGACTCAATGTTAGTTTGCTGTCTCTCCACGGATGCTGTCTGATCCACTGTGACCTCCAGCATTTGTTGTTTTCAGCATAGATTACAGCATCGGCAATAATTTGTTCCTAGAATAGTGAAATGGTGCTCTGGACCTCAGCAAGTGTGTTCCCCGACTAACCAATGGAGATGTCCTTGAGGAAGGTTTTAACCACAACAAATTGAAGATTTTGTGTTCAGAAATATATCTGACATTATCATTTTGAAACATCACTCGCTTTGGAAAATTATTCAGTAGCAGAGAATTCCAGTGCATTAACAAAACTGAATAGACTCCTGACAGACATTTCTCCACAGGCTTAACAATCTTTCAATCGAGTCCTTTCAGGAATAAAGATTTGAAGATTAACTTCTTCCTCTTGCTATCCAATAACTCTCACTCATGCTAGCAACTAATACAAAATCATGTTTGCAATGTTTGATATCAAAAGCACTGTATCTCGCAAATGGTAATCTAAAAAAGATATGAGAGAGGAAAAATGGGATATTGATGTTCTCAAACCTATTAAAAGCTCTCCTTCCATGAAAGCATTTTTATATTGACTATTTTAAAATATATTTAGTGCAGTACGTTTGATCAGAGAGCCTGACTCTAAAGTTGATATTGAATCCCACCACGACCATTGAATTGAATTTATTGTCACGTGTACCGAGGCACAGTGAAAAGCCTTGTCTTTCGAGCAATACAGGCAGATCACAGAGTTAAGTAGCGTAGATAGTAAATAATAGGTAAACAGTGGCAATAACAAAAACACAGGTACAGGCAAATGTTAAGAGTATGAGAGTCCATTCATATTCTAACAACAGTAGGGTAGGAACTGTTTTGAAACCGGCTGGTGCGTGTGTTCAGGCTTCTGTACCTTCTCCCCGATGGTAGAGGTTGCCAGGGTGGGATGGATCTTTGAGAATGCTGGCAGCCTTTCCTTGACAGCGGGCCTGATAGATGGATTCTATAGATGGGAGGTTGGCCTTTGTGATTGTCCGGGCCGAGTTCATCATTCTTCTGTAACCATCTCCGATCTTGAATGGTACAGTTGCCATACCAGGTAGTGATACATCCAGACAAAATGCTCTTGATGGCGCACCCATAAAAGTTGGCATGGGTATTTGCCATCATGCCAAATTTCCTCAGCTGCCTGAGGAAGAAAGAGATGTTGGGCCATTGTAACCAGAGTGTCCGTTTGAAGAGTCCAAGAAAGCTTGTTGCGGATGACCGCTCCCAGGAGCTTGACACTCTCCACTCCTTCCACCACTGTGCTGTTAATGTGTAGGGGGGCCATGAGTAACATCCCACCGAACGTCAATAATGAATTCCTTGGTTTTGCTGGCATTGAGAGCTAGGTTGTTCTCAGTGCACCATTTTTCCAGGGTCTTCCACCTCCCGTCTGCAGTCTGTTTCATCACCACCTGAGATTCAACTGACTATGGTGTTGTCATCAGCGAACCTGTAAATGACATTAGTCTGGTATTTGGCGACACAGTCATGGGTATACAGTGAGTGCAGTCGGGGGCTGAGTATGCACCCCTGGTAGGCTCCAGTATTGAGTGTTAGTGAGGATGAAATATTGTCCCCAGTCATCACTGATTGTGGCCTGTGGGTCAGGAAACTGAGAATCCTGTTGCAGAGAGTGGGGCTTAGTCTGAGATCACTAAGTTTAGTAATCAGTCTTGAGGGGGTAATAGTGTTGAAGGCTGAACTATGGTCAATAAGTAGGATTCTTACGTAGCTGTAATGTGTCAAGATGTTCTAGGGAGGAGTGAAGGGCAAGGGATATGGCATCTGACGTAGATCTGTTCGTCCGATAGGCAAATTGGAGTGGGTCAAGAGTAGCAGGGAGGCTGGAGTTGATTAATGTTCCATTAGACTTTTCCATCATTCCCTCTATTTTACTAACCAGACTGGATCCTCCTGTGGTCATTTACAGTCAATAGTATTTCTCTTTGTTTTTTAAACAGAACTCAATGTAAAAACCAAGTTTCAGCTATTTATAATGGGAGTGACCCATGGTAACTTGTTCCCTAACACTGCTGTTTCCTTCCCCAATGTTGTTGCACGCAGTCCCTGACCTTTCTTTAAGATAAAATCAGCATAGAGGTTGCTTTAGGATATTAAGGATAGTTTTATTATCTTTTTAGCCTTTAATTACAAAACAGAAAATAATTAGAATGACCCATGCTGTGCCTTTTGCAATGCTTTATAACTAATAAAGGACTTTTGCAATATAATTGCTGTTTTAATATAAATAAATAAATTTGTTTTACTGATTGGAACTCAAGAAGAATGCACTGGCCATTGTGCAAAATCATGCCATAAGATTTTGTCCACTTAAGGAAATGTAGTCTGTTGAATTGATTGACTTAAGGATTTGTGGAATGAGCCTTTTTTGTACTGCATCAGTTTGTTTACCTTAATACTAACTGTTTTTTCCATTCTGGAAATTTTTTTGGAGCAGGGGCTCCTGCTGCAATTGTAAATTCTAAGAGATCTTGACACCTAGATTTCCATCATAATGCAAACACCGGGACAGTGGAATGATTGCTCTTTCTGTCTGGTGTCCACATATGGACACAGGCTTTTATCGTGGGGATCACTGGCTTGGGATGGAGTTGAAACTCTGATATTATTTGCCATCTGCTGGGACTTAAGAATCAATCAGCAAGTTGATCATTTTGACAAATCTGATTCACTTTTGCCTGATATTGTAGGGTCAAATATGCAGTGATCCTTAAAAACGATTTAATCTAAGTGTTTAAACGTGAAGGAGGACTAAATTGGCACAGTCGGTTTCCACTGGTTGAGACCTTTACAGCATAGACCTATAGCTGTAAGAATAAATCTAAAAGATTTATGAAAAACAACAGGCAAAATGTCGTCTTTGGTGTGGGGGTGAATTGTCCTCCGAGTTAGTGGCTGAACAGAGACTACAACAAAATTTAAGAATAGGTCTACTTCAAAGTTGGAGTGGGAACAAATCGATACAGGAACATGTTAAGTGAATGGCTAATATGGAAAACTAGTACCACGATTATATTGTTGTTCCCAGATTACTAGTCGCTGTGTTGCATTTTCTATGTAACGCAATAAGATCACAAGGAAAAGGGAGATGAGTAGACCATTTGGCTGCTTGAACCATCTCTGCCATTCAATAAGATCATGAGTCATCCAGCATTCCTCATGTCCACTTTCCTGTGCTTTCCCCATGACCCTTGGTTTCTCCACTGATCAAGAATCAATCTCTCAGCCTTAAATATACACAAGGACTCTGCCCCCATGGCTCTCTGCGGCAAGGAGTTCCAAAGACTCACCCTCTGATGGAAGAAATTCCTCCTCACCTCAGTCTTAAATTGGCATCCTTTTATTCTGAGATTGTCCCATGAGAAGGAGCATCCTCTCAGCATTTACCCTGTCAGGCCCCTTAAGAATCCCATATGTTTCAATGCAATCTCCTCTCATTCTTCTCAACTCCAGAGAGTAGAGTCCCAACTTCTGTACCCCACACCTGATTCTGTATATCGTCCAGTGTTCCCACTAAAGCTTGTCCCTGTAATCCTGTATTTCTCATGGCTGATCCACCTAACCTGCACAGCTTTGGAGTGTGGAAGGAAACCAGAGCACCGGGGGAAAACCCATGCAGACGTGGAGAGAACGTGCAAACTCCAATCAATTAGTCACCTGAGGCTGGAACCGAACCTGGGTCCCTGATGCTATCAGGCAGCAATACTAACCACTGAGCCATTGCGCCATCCAATTAAATAAAAAAACAAACATATATTGATATAGCACCTCTGTGATCATTCTGTGATCTTAAAAAGGAGGTGGAAGCAGAGCCTTTGAATCTTTTTAATGCAGAGCTACACAGATTCTTAAATAGGCAAGTGGAAGATGATTGGGGAAATGTGGAGTAACCCTCATATAACTGATAGGTGGAGCAGGCTTGAGGGGAGAGTGGCCTACTCCTGCCACAAATGTGTCTTTTTGAATGGATTTATTTGTTATCCTGTGTATTTTGTTATAAAATACAGTGAAAAGTATTATATAGTGCTGCCATTCTCCAGCACCACCTTAAAACACAGAAAAATAAACCATAGAATATAAAGGCAGGAAAATAAAGAAACAAAGACCAACTTTACAGTCCTTCTGGTTAAGTACTCCGTCATGGGCCTGATGGACAGGCATGAGTCCCCTTCACCTCATGCACAAATATCACCCCTCTTCGATGCCATCTTACCCGCAATGACACCCTCGCCATTATGAGTTCTCACTGGACTTGGCCAATGCCACCGGGTACCACAGTACCCCAAACTCACCTGTGCCGCAGCAGTCACGAGTCGGCACTAGGACAGCTTCATTGCTGAAGACGCCACCGGGAACCCAAACTCACCTTCCACACCGCCACGAGTCTGCGCAGGACTCGCTTGCTGCCAATGCTGTCACTGCAACTGAGCTATTCAACAAGAGGTAAGTAAAACAAAAAAGGAAAGAACAAAAAAGAAAAGAGAGAAAGGAGAAGAAATGAAAAGAAAAGCCTTTGGAGTGGACAAAGCCCAGCCTCTCAAGCCCAACTCCACTGCCTTTTTATCGATGTATATATTTTATATATATTACTGACTGTTCAACACCCGACTCACTGTACTGAATAGTAGAATTTTAAAAAGCTACACTAAATTTTCCCAGTCTTTTCCATATATTAATACAAAGAAAACTAGGCCATTTAGTCCCCAAGCCTGTTCCACCATTTCATTATTATCACTGCTGATATTTTCTTTTTAACTCTAACTACCTGACTTGGTCCTTGTAACGCCTAATCCCCTTGACTGACAACTAAGGCTGGGTACCACAGTACCCCTGATATTTGTGCATGAGGTGAAGGGGACTCATGCCTGTCCATCAGGCCCATGACGGAGTACTTAACCAGAAGGACTGTAAAGTTGGTCTTTGTTTCTTTATTTTCCTGCCTTTATATTCTATGGTTTATTTTTCTGTGTTTTAAGGTGGTGCTGGAGAATGGCAGCACTATATAATACTTTTCACTGTATTTTATAACAAAATACACAGGATAACAAATAAATCCATTCAAAAAGACACATTTGTGGCAGGAGTAGGCCACTCTCCCCTCAAGCCTGCTCCACCTATCAGTTATATGAGGGTTACTCCACATTTCCCCAATCATCTTCCACTTGCCTATTTAAGAATCTGTGTAGCTCTGCATTAAAAAGATTCAAAGGCTCTGCTTCCACCTCCTTTTTAAGATCACAGAATGATCACAGAGGTGCTATATCAATATATGTTTGTTTTTTTATTTAATTGGATGGCGCAATGGCTCAGTGGTTAGTATTGCTGCCTGATAGCATCAGGGACCCAGGTTCGGTTCCAGCCTCAGGTGACTAATTGATTGGAGTTTGCACGTTCTCTCCACGTCTGCATGGGTTTTCCCCCGGTGCTCTGGTTTCCTTCCACACTCCAAAGCTGTGCAGGTTAGGTGGATCAGCCATGAGAAATACAGGATTACAGGGACAAGGTAGAAGGGTGGGTCTGGGTGGGATGCTCTTGGCAAGGTTGGTGTGGACTTGATGACCTGCTTCCACATGGTAGGCATTTTATAAAATGGAAAATTGACTCTATGCTGGGTGATCTACTCTTATTTCTAAATTTGATCGTCAAAGTGAGTTGAAATAGTCATTCTACTAAAAGCACAAAATGAGTACAAGTTTTTATTTAATCCTAATCTATGCCCAAGTGTAGCAGAACACAGCAGAGTTGGTTCTATGCTGGGGGAGAGTTCTTTCTGTTTTCAATAGCATTGATTTTTTGGGTCCATTAATGAAGGATGTAAAGAAAGCCTGTTAGTCAGGCCCCTGTCAGCATTAGCCTGTTTACAATGGACCTTCAGATTATTTGTGATTGACATTTGGAAATGAGATTAACCATGTAAGTAAGACGTTCTGCACAATGTTGTTCAACCTGATCAGCCAATTCACATTGTGTACATGCAGAGATACACATCAATAAATCTACTTTAACTGACAAAAGCATTCAACATGCTATAAATTGAATCCTAATATCTTATTCAATATTACAATCTTGTTTGTACTTTATTTAAATGGATTATTGTAAGAAAAGTGTTTTAGATTCTTTGCATTTGATGTGAAACAGATTGATGCAGTAAAGGCTTGAAGTATGGCCCTTTTATGCCTTTAAGACTTCTATTTCCAACAAAAATAAAGTGGCACTTTTTATTAATTTTCACAGCATTTCATTAAATAAAAAACAGCTTTAAATCAGAAACAAAAATAAAGTGAAGGAAACTTCCTTTTCTATTTAAGTTGGAAATGAAAAGATGTTTTTCCATTACACTGTGCAAGAATTTGGGCAAAGCAGGTTCAATGCAGCTGTATCCATGAACTTGTTCAACATTAAGTACGTTGGGACTCCTGTTCCCAGTATAAGCTCTCACTGCCTGCTGTCAATGAGCAGCTGTGACACTAAGTGTCCTCATCCACAGAGCGGTAAGCAGTTAGGAAAAAGTGAAGCAACCAAATAAAACATCGGGTGTTTAATGTTGTATGGAGTTGAGTTAAAATAAATGATGCAATGACATTGATCAGCTCAATGGATTTGGTTGTTCAAGCAATAATATACCTTCATGAGATGTAAATAGAACATTTTAAAATTTTGAGGTTTTGAAATGGCCTGCCATTCACCCATGAACACATTTGAAGTTCAAGTGTCCTGCTGTGGTACAAGTTCAATATCAAAAGAGGCATTATTCTTGCATTGGGATGTTTTAAGTAGGTCAAGTCTACGAATAGGTCACAAGGGGAAAATGGGCTGAAAGTGTAACATTACTCAGTGGGTACAATGTATGTTGCGTGGTGAATGGTTATGATAGATTTTTTTTAACCTGAACATGTTTTTTTTTAATGTTGTAGGGCCCTACTGTGTTTGGTTTATTGAAAACCCAGGAAAGTATCTGTCAACACAATTCACTACATTACAGTGCTTCTTTCATGCTTATCTATAATTGCTTTTTGAGGGAAAGAAATTAATATTCATTTGAGCAAGCAAACTAGTCTTGCAACAAGGGATCCCAAACTCCTGCAACACTAAGTTCCTACAATAGTATTGATCCACACAGCAAGAGTGTGGCAGAAATGATATCAGGACTGTATTAACAGTGGCCTGAAAGGTGCTATCAGCATCTCTGGCCATGTGTAATTGAGTTTATTAAAGATGTTGAAGGGTAATTCTCGCTGGAAGAGAGATGTGATTATATTCGAATTGTGCTATTTCTGTTTCTCTACCATTTAAAAACGAAACTCAAGGATAGTAGTGTCTTGCCTGCTGTTTCAAATATCTCAAAGTTCTTCACATAGAATGAGTTACATTTGCTGCGTTGGATGCCAATTTTCTGACTCAAGAGGTGGTAGCATTACAACTAAATCAAGATTGGCATCTGTTGCTGGTTTGAAGAAGCAGAGCAGACGCTTTGATCCAACCTAACTTAAAAAATGAACGAACTGGGATGCAAACAAAAACATAAATTACTGGAAAAGCTCAGCAGATCTGGAGGTATCTGTGGAGAAAAAATAGAGTTAACATTTCAGGTCATATGACCCTTCCTCAAAACCCTTCCGTTGATCTGACAACTAGCTGAGAAACTGGAGAGAACTAATCTCTGGTGCTAGATCTTTGCCTCCCTGAAGTCATTAAAGCAAGTGCAGGGAGTTTCCATCTGTCATCCCATCCAAATGACAGCAGTTGTTATAGTGCCATATTTCTGTCAGTATTGCATAAGTGTCTACCTAAGTTCTATGCTACCTCCTAAATTAAGCCTCAGTGTTCAAAATTTTCTTACTATCAATAGATCAACAACTCAAAAGTATGATTCAGTTTTTTGAGAAGTTTTGAGATGTGGTCTCACTGGCTGAGCCAGCATTTAGTATCCATCCCCACTCGCTCTTGAAAGGTCACTGTCAGGCTAACTTCTTCAATTGTTGCTGTCCATTTCTGTATGTGCACTAACGGTGCTGTTAAGGAGATAATTCTAGGATTTTAACCCAAGTCCAGATGGTGAATGGACTGGATGGGACTTGCAAGTGGTGGCATTATTGTATACTATATATCTAGATGGTACCTGTCATTGGTTTGGAAAGTGCTGTGCAACATTGCCGAATTTCTGTGGAGTGTTTTGTAGTTGGCACAGACTGCTGCCACTGTGCATCACTGGTGGAGAGCACAAATGTTCGTGGATGTGGTTCCAGTCAAGTGGATTGCTTTCTCCTGGATGGTGTCAAGTCTCTTGACTGATGTTGGAGGTGCATTTATGCAAGCAATTGGGAGTATTCCATGTACTGTATTCCATGTACACTGACTTGTGCCAAATACATGAAGAGTCAGAAGATCAGTTACTTGCAGCAGAAATTTTAGTTTCAGACCTGTCCTTGCAGCCGTAGTATTTATATGGTTAGTCCAGTTCAGTTTCTGGTCTGGTAATCACCAGGATGTTGGTCTGCTTATAGCAGGGAATTCAGCTATGGTAATGTCATTTAATGTCAGGGGTGATAGTTGCATTTTCTTTTGTTGGTGATGGTCATTGTTTGGTACAAATGTTACTTGCCATTTGAAGAAGAAATCATGCCTGACAACTTTACTGGAATCCTTTGAAGAGGTTCTCCCTGTGTCTGTGTGGGTTTCCTCCGGGTGCTCCGGTTTCCTCCCACAGTCCAAAGATGTGCAGGTCAGGTGAATTGGCCATGCTAAATTGCCCGTAGTGTTAGATAAGGGAATGTAGAGGCATGGGTGGGTTGCGCTTCGGCGGGTCGGTGTGGACTTGTTGGGCCGAAGGGCCTGTTTCCACGCTGTAATGTAATGTAATCTAATCTAATCTAATCTAAAGGTAACACGCGGGATAGATAAATGAGGAGCATCAGGAGGTGGAGAAGTCAACGTTTCTGAAGAAGGGTTTCACCCTAAACGTCAACTTCTCCACCTCCTGATCCTGCCTGGCTTGCTGTGTTCTCCCAACCTCCTGCTTGTCTACTTAATAAGATAAGCATCCATGGTATTGGAGGTAGTGTATTAGCATGGATAGATGATTGGCTAACTAATAGAAAATAGAGTTGGGATAAAAGGGGCATTTTCCAGATGGCATTTATAACTAGTGGAATGTCACAGTTATCAGTGCTGAGATTGCAATTATTTCTAATACTTGTAATAATTTGGATGAGGAAAGTGAGTGAACTACAGCCAACTTTGCAGATGACAAGTGGAAGACAGGTGGTAAGGATAATTGAATCTGCAGAGGGATAGCAACTGATAAAGTGAGTGGGAAAAACTTGCTATGAAGAATATGATGGGGGGAAATGTGATGCTATGCACTTTGGCAAGAAGAATAGAGGACCTTAAATGGAAAAAGACTGCAGAAAGGTGCACAATAAGAGTGATTTCTGAGTCCTCAATGATGAGTCTCAAAAAGATAGCATCCAAGCTCAGTGGCTAACAGCAAGTGGAATGAAGACCTTTATTTCAAAGGGAATGGAGTATAAAAATAGGGAAGCTTTCCTAAACTCTACAAGGTACTAGACAGACTAAGAACAGTCTTGGGCCCTTCATCTCTGGAAAGATATACTGGTATTTGAGACTCTCTAGAGAAGGTTCACTAGATTGATACCAGGTATGGAGGGACTGTTTTATGAGGAGACATCAGGTAGGTTGGTCCTGTATGTATTAGAATTTAAATGAATGAGAGAAAACCTATTGAATCCCAGACTAAGGTCATGCATTTAAAACAGAGGTGAGAAGGAATTTCTTCTCAGAGAGTAGCAAGTCTGTGGAATTCTTTACCGCAGAGGGCTGTTGAGGCTAATTTGTTAGATTTATTCAAGGCTGCAATAGAATTTAATCAATAAGACAATTATACATTATGGGGAAAAGGCAGGAAAGTGGATTTGAGGATTATCAGCCATGTTCTCATTGAATGCTCTGCATTCAAAGACTTTACTGCTATGTCTTATGTTGTAATTGTTGTCAGCCCAAACATAGACATTGTCCAGGTTCTGCTGCATTTAGACATGAACTGCATCAGTACCTCAGGAATTGCAAATGGCACAGAACATTATGCTACCATAGTGAATATCCCTACTTCGCATCTTATGAAGCAACTGAACACGGATGGGCCAAGGGAACTACACTGAGGAACTGATGCAGAGTTGTCCTCGAACCGAGATGACTGACCTCCAACTATCACAACCATCCCCTGTAAGTGCCATGTATGACTCCAACCAATAGAGTGTTTCTTCCTTGATACTCATTGACTCTAGATTATAGAGAGCTCTTTAATGCCAAGTGTGATCAAATGCCACCTTGATATAAGGACAGCGACTCCCACCTCACTTGTGGAGTTCAGCTCCATTGTCCACATTTCAAGAAAAGCTGTAGTGAGGTCAGGAGCTGAGTGGCCTTGGCAGAACCCAGACTGAGCTTCAGTGAAAAGGTTTTTACAAAGCAACTGGTATGTGATAAAACTGTTGATGACCCCTATTATTTCTTGAATAGTGCCTTGAGACCAAACCGATAAGGCAGTAATAGGCCAAGTTGTATTTACCTTGCTTTTTTGTATACATGACATCCCGAGGTAGTTTTCTATGTAGGGCATTGTTGTAGCTGTATTGGAACAGCTTGGCTAGAGACATGGCAAGTTCTGGAGCATGAGTTTTCAGTACTATTGCCAGAATGCTAACAGAGCCCATAGCTTTTTCAGTATCCAGAGCCTTCAGCTATTTCTTGATATTTTCTGGAGAGAATTGAATTGGCTGCAGACTGTCATCAGTGCTATCGGCATCTTTGGAGGAAGCTGAGATGGATCATCCACTTCAGCTTTGTCTTTTGTGCTGATGCGTATAGGGATATTTGTGGAGTGTTCTCCTGCAGTGAGTTATTTAATCATCCATGATCATTCATGCTGGGGTGGCAGGACTGCTGATCTTGGATCTCATCCAATTATTGTGGAATTGTTTATCCCACTTATCAGTTTCTGCTAATATTGTTTAGCTTGCAGGTAGTCCTGTGTTACAGGTTAACTCTTGATTTTGTTCTTATATCTGGTGCTGTTCCTAGCATGACCTTCTGCACTCTTGATTGAAACAAAAGCAACTTGAAAACCTGTTCAAAAGCCTGTCAAAAACTAGAATGGTAACGTATGATTAAAAATGGTGATATATTAGGAAGTGTGGATGTACAAATGGACCTAGGTGTCCTTGTGTTGCGGCCAATGAAAGTAGACAAGCAAGAATGGGGTAAATAATGGCACGGTGGCTCATTGGTTATCACTGCTGCCTCACAGCGACAGGGACCTGGGTTCAATTCCAGTCTCAGGCGACTGTGTGGAGTTTGCACATTCTCCCCGTGTCTGCGTGGGTTTCCTCCGGGTGCTCCGGTTTCCTCCCACAATCCAAAAATGTGCAGGTTAGGTGAATTAGCCATGCTAAATTGCCCATAGTGTTAGTGCATTAGTCAGGGGTACATATGGGGAATCGGTGTGGGTGGGTTACTCTTCGGAGGGTCGGTATGGACTTGTTTGGCTGAAGGGCCTGTTTCCATACTGTAGGTAATCTAATCATAACTCTAAGGCAACTTATATTGGCCTTCATTTCGAGTTCAGAAACAATGATATCTTACTGCAGTTATAGAATGTGAGACACCTGGAGTATTTTGTATAGTTTTGGTCTTCTAACTTGAGGAGATATGTTTCCTACAGAAGGAATGCAGCAAAAGTTCACTCAACTAATACCAAGAAAGACAGGACTGCTGTATGAGGGGAGATTGATTTGACTAGGCCTGTATTCACTAGACTTTAGGAGGATGAAAGGCATTCATAGACTAGTTGTAGAGAGGATGTTTCCTCTGGTTGGAAAGCCTCAAATCAGGTCACAATCTCAGAATATATAGGTAGGCCATTTAGGACTGAGACGAGGAAATATTTCTTCACTCAGAGGGCAGTCAACCTGTGGAATTCACAACCATAGAAGGCTGTGGAGGCTGAGTCACTGAGTATATTCAAAAAAGCCAACTGTTTAGTTATTAAATGCATCAAGGATCAATGGAAAGAAAGTAGGAGAACAGCTGTGATCCTGTTGAATGGCAGAGCGGGCTTAAAGGCTTAACTGACCTACTGCTGCTTCCAGTTTTTAAATCTTGTGGACCTGAGATTGGATAGAGAAGGGAATCATGCAGCAGCCCTTTCCGCTCCTAAAAGCTTCATATGTTTCAATATATTCGCTGCTCATTCTTCTTAATTACAATGAATACAGGCCCAAGCTACTGAACTTGGCTTCAGAAGACTTAGGATCGACATAGTCAAACCGCCTGTGGACTACTTCCCATACAAGAACATCTCTCCTTGGACAATGAAACCAAAACTGTTCACAATATTCTAGGTGTTATCTAACTATTGCTTTGTATCGTTTCAATAAGACTTCCCTGTTTTGCATTCCATTCTGTTTGAAGTTAAGGCGAATATTCCATGTACCTTGCCTATTACCTGTTGAACTTGCCTTCCTTATTACCTATTGAGCCTAAATGCCAATGTTTTGTGACATATGAAGGCTGCCTTTGTGCTGCAGCTTTCTGCAGTCTTTCACCATTTAAATATTTAGTTCCTCGATCTTTCTTGCCAAAGCACATAGTCTCACATTCAACTTGTTCCGTATCCCTCTGCAGACTCCTTGTGTCATCATCCCCCATGTCTCCTCACATTCGGAAACTGGGCTATTTTTCAACCAGAGTAGAATGGCCCAACTGAGGTTTTGGCATATTCAAGGTTATTCATTTCTTCATTTTGTTGCAAGTTATTTGCAGGATCTGCTCTTTACCAAGTCAAATTGATGTTTACGTATCCTTGTATAAATTTAGTAGATGTATAAGATTATTAAGAGAACTTTGTATTTCATTTGGCCTGAAAATGAACCAAGGCAATCCAGTTCCCTGATCGATGATTTTCCTCTGAGTTCTCCAGTGAGTAATTTGTATCCCTGAAGAGGATTGTTTTTGATTCAAGCTTGTTTACCACGAGTGAGTTGTGTCAGAATTTTCGAATCAACCAATTTGTTTTGCTGAAGCTGGCCATCTGGAGGAAAGGAGCACTTATTGAGCTGCAGTGCGGGTCTCAATTATTTAAACCACATGTCCCAAATAGAAATGTAGATAATTAACCCAACTAAACCACTGCTTCATTTAGCTAATTATTAGCCAAAGTCGATCTTGAAAAATGGTCATACTATCAAGTGCATTGTTATGCTGTAATTCAGTGATTTCCCAGATGGTTCATTTTAACTGTTAATACGATTTCATTTATTTCTGAACTTATTGTTCTTCTCAACACTGAGTACATACTGTTTCGTTCTGTTGTTATCATCCGTTTAAAATGTGGCCCGTGTAAGTATGATGAAGCCCCCCCCCCCCCCCGTTGCTCTGCCTGAGCAGTCTGTCAGTTTTTAGTGGTCACATAACCACAGTACAAACTTGTTCTGGTAGATAAAACTCCGTATGGGTAGATTACTGGGGGGGGGCGATCATCTGAAACAGAGTGACAGCATTTGGACACCAGTGAATGATCAAAGAGACTTGAGGCAATATCTAGGCCAAAGTGAGGACTGCAGATGCTGGAGGTTAGAGTCAAGAGTGTGGTGCTGGAAAAACACAGCAGGTCAGGCAGCATCCGATGAGCAGGAAAATCGACGTTTCGGGCAAAAGCCCTTCATCAGGAACAAAGCTGGGAGCTTCGGGGGTGGAGAGATAAATGGTCAGGGGAGGTAGCTGAGATGGATGGAAGTGGGGGTGAAGGTGATAGGTCAGAGGGGAAGGTGGTGCAGATGGGTGGGAAGGAAGATGGACCGATGGGACAGGTCATGAGAATGGCGCTGAGCTGGAAGGTTGGAACTGGGGTAAGGTGGGGGGATGGGGAAATAGGAAACTGATGAAATCCACATTGGTGCCATGGGGTTGGAGGGTTTTGAGGCAAAAGATGAGGTGTTCTTCCTCCAGGCATCGGGTGGTAAGCGAGTGGCGATGGAGGAGGTCCGGGACCTGCATGTTCTTGGCGGAGTGGGAGGGTGAGTTGAAGTGTTCAGCCACGGGGTGGTGGGGTTGATTGGTATGGGTGTCCCAGAGATGTTCCCTAAAGCGCTCTGTGAGTAGGCATCCTGTCTCCCCAATGTAGAAGTGACCGTATCAGGAGTAACAGATGCAGTAAATGACATGTGTGGAAGTGCAGGTGAAACTTTGATGGATGTGGAAGGCTCTATTGGGACCTTGGACAGAGGTGAGGGGGGAGGCGTGGGCACAGGTTTTGCATTTCCTGCGGTGGCAGGGGAAGGTGCCGGGAGGGGAGGGTGGGTTGTTGGCGGGTGAAGTGGACTTGACGAGGTAGTCACAGAGGGAATAGTCATTACGGAAAGTAGATAGAGGTGGGGAGGGAAAAATATTTCTGTTGGTGGGGTCCATTTCTAGGTGGCAGAAATGGCGATGTGTACGAAGTTTGGTGGGGTGGAATGTGAGGACCTGTATGTTCTGTCCTTGTTGCGGTTGGAGGGGTGGGATTCGAAGGTGGAGGTGCGGGACGTGGGTGAGATGCACTGGATCTCACCAACGATGTGGGAGGGGAAAATTGTGGTTTTTAAAGGAGGAGGCCATCTGGTGTGTTCTGTGGTGGAACTGGTCCGCCTGGGAGCAGATACGGAGGAGGCGGATGAATTGGGAATACGGGATAGCATTTTTGCAGGAGATTGGTTGGGAGGAGGTGTAATCCAGGTAGCTGTGGAAGTCGGTGGGTTTGTAGAAAATGTCAGTATTGAGTCAGTTACCGTTGATGGAGATGGAGAGGTCCAGGAAGGGGAGGGAGGTATCAGAGATGGTCCAGGTGAATTTAAGGTTGGAATGGAATGTGTTGGTGAAGTTGATGCACTGTTCAACATCCTGGTGAGTGCACAAGGTGGTGCCGATGTTGTCGTCAATGTAGCGGAGGAAAAGGTGAGGAGTGGTGCCTGGTCTAACTGCGGAAGATAGATTGTTCCACATAGCCAACAAAAAGACAGGCATAGCTGGGCCCCATGCCTGTGCCCATGACTATCCCTTTTCATCTGGAGGAAATGGGAAGATTCGAAGGTGAGATTGTTGAGTATGATGACCAGTTCAGCCAAACGATTGAATGTCCGTTGAAGGTACTGGTAAGGACATCGGGAGAGGAAGAAATGGAAGGCTTGGAGGTCCTCATCATGGCGGATGGAGGTGTAGAGGGACTGGATGTCCATGGTGAAGATGAGGCATTGGGGGCCAGGGAAACTGAAGTCTTGGAGGAGGTGGGGGGCATGGGTGGTTTCTGAATGTACATGGGGAGTTCCTGAACAGAGGGTTTAGGACAGTATCGAGGTATGTGGAGATGAATTCGGTGGGGCAGGAGCAGGCTGAGACAATAGGTCCGCCAGGTTAGTCAGGCTTGTGGATCTTGGGTAGAAAGTAGTTCATGACCCGTACTGCCCAATTCTATGAGGTCGGAAGCTGTGGGTGGGAGATCCCTGGAGGCGATGAGGTTGTGTACAGTCTGGGCGATGATGGTTTGGTGATGGGAGGGGGGTCAGATCGTGGTTGAGGGAGCAGTAGGAGGAGGTGTCTTCAAGTTGGTGCCTGGCTTCAGCGGTGTAAAGGTCAGTGTGCCAAACTACAACTGCACCCACCCTTGTTCGCTGGTTTGCTGGTGAGGTTGGGGTTGGAGCAGAGGGAGTGGAGGGCTGCGCATTGTGAGGGTGAAAGATTGGTGTGGGGGAGGGGGGTGGACAGGTTGTGTTGGTCAATATCTTGGCAGCAGTTGGAAATGAAGAGGTCGAGGGCGGGTGATAGGTCAGCATGGGGTGTCCAGGTGGGTGGAATGTGTTGGAGGTGGGAGAAGGGGTCCTTGGAAGATGGGCAGGAGTGTTGATTGAAAAAGTAAGCTCGGAGATGGAGGTGGCAGAAGAAGTGTTTGATGTCATACTGCGTATTGAATTTGTTGATGCCTGAACGGAGGGGGATGAACGTAAGGCCTTTGCTTGAGGTTATATCTGACTAACCGTGCTTTCAATGTTTTTAAAGACACAGTGAATACACTAGACTCTAAAGTTAAACCTACTACTGTAAGCACTGTAACTTACAAGGTTACAAGTCAGATGTGGGGCAGTGGGATTAGAATGGGCAGCAAGTTTATTCAGCAGCACAATTACAATGGGTTGCATGGCCTTTATCTGCATTGTAGCTTTATTATGACTCTGTTATTCTCAAGAACAAGAGTACAGTGGATAATTTTGTGATCTGAACTAATAATTATTGTGAAATTGAAGATGAGGAATAGGAATAACACATTCATACTCTGAAAGGGATGTGATAAGTTGTATTCCTAGGAGATTTGGCTGTGGCTTCAGCTCTTCATGCAATATAGTGGCTTGAATAAAGAATGGTGGGCAGCATATCCAAGTCAGCAAGTGACACTAAAGCACAGTAATTTGAGAGAGTGGGTGGAGAGAATTGCAACGGAATATTGAGGGAATTTAAGTGAGTTAGTAAAACTATTACAAATGGAATTTCAGTATAGGAAAGTGTGATGTCATCTACTTAAAATCTGAGAAAGTCAACTGGAATATTTTCTTCATGATAAGAGTCTCAAAGCTGTAGAGGAGCAAAGAGATGTGGGTGTTCAAGCGTACAAATCACTAAAAGCTATTTAGAAAAATAATAAAAAAGACTAATAGACATTAATCTTTGTCTCAAGGTTCTAGGGTTCAAAAATAAGGAAATGTTTCAGTTTGCACTCTTGGGCACATCCTGATTGTAGTACTGTATTCAGTTTTGGGTGCCTAATCTCAGGAACTGCGTACTAGCCTTGGAAGGGAACCATGCAGAATATACCAGTGTGCTTTAAATAGTTAAATGATGAAGATTGATTACATAAACCAGTCTAGTATTCCTTGAGTTTAGAAGAATACAGAGAAATTAATGTGTTGAATTTATGAATTTGGAAAAGGAGGGGATAATATTAAAAATAGAGCTTGATTATTAGGAGTGAAATCAGAAGCATATTTTCATATCAGCAATTGATCTTGTTTCATGTTTTTGTTTCAGGGAGTTTTGGGCTCTGCATATTAATACGGATGTACTAGCATTGGAGAAGGTTTACAGGAATGATCCTGGGGATGAAGGGTTTGTCATATGAGAAGCAGTTGAGGTCTCTGACTCTGGACTTTGAGTTTAGAAGGATAAGGGAGATCTCATTGAAACTTACAGAATATTGAGAGAATTGATAGAATAAATATGAAAAAGATGTTTTCACTAATAGGAGAGGCTAGGACTTGAGAGCACAGCCTCAGAGTGAAGGGATGACCCTTTAGTACTGGGCTGAGGAATTTCTTCAGCCAGAGCGTGGGGAATCTGTGAAATTCATTGCTGCAGAGGGCTTTGGAGATGAAGTCATTGCGTGTATTATAAGAGAGAGATAAGTTCTTGATCAGTAGGTGGAGCAAGGGTTACAGGGAGAAAGAGGAGAATGGTGCTAAGAAACTAAGCAGCCATGACCGAATGGTCAACTACACCCGATGGGCTGAATGGCCTAATTCTGTTCCCATATCTTGTGGCCTTATGGAAGGTGCTTTATAAATATAACTTTTTTTTTGTACTGCACAGGTAAATGTGATAGATTTTCTAAGTTTTCTCATTGAATTAACCCTGGGACAACCTGCACATCTCTGCATGCAAAAACAGAATTATTCAAGTACATAAGGCCACAAGGTGAACATATTGATGTATATTTATACACAAACGTATTGTAAAAGCCCAAAGACTTGCTTAACTGATTTAAATCTTTGAAAACTAATAAATCTCAATACTTGCTTGAACAGCTCATCTTTCTTTATTCTAGCAGCATTACTTAATTTAACCATTTTTAGAAAGGCAGAGTTGGCAAATGGTCTCGATGCAACTGGTTGTTTGCTGGGCTATTTTCAAGTAAATATCCCCCCTGCACTGAAGCCTTCATGACGAGTGGTGGAAATATTAAGTAACAAAGAGCCACTTTGTGTTAAATGAAGACAAAAGAACTACATTGTACATTATCACAAATCAAATCCTTTCATCCTAATGTTTTTCAGTTGCATGTCTGAAAGCAAGTGATATTCACACCGTTTGGGATTTTTGCGACTGGTTAGATGCAATGTTAATTGTCTGTCCTGACCATGGGTATCAAGTGAATAGCAGATATGATTTTCTGGATTTAGACTAAGGTGTTTGTTTGGACTTTTAAGTTTTATCGTGTTTAGGCTCATGTGCTTTTTAATACTTAGGAAAGTGAGGATTTTTGGCCCTGGAAGAGGAAAGATTGTTATGATTTTGCATCCAAAGTAGTTATAATTTAGATTAGATTGGAGTTCAATTCCCTTGATTAATTTTGTATTATCTTAGCTCATTTATAAATAATCTCACCATGAGAGCAGAAAGTTGTGGCCTTGAGTTCCACTTCAGGAATTAAGCAGGCAATATTTACCTGACTTTGCAGTGAGGATATCCTCGGTTTTCAGAAGTGTTGTCTTTAAGCTAAGATGCCTCATCTACTTGTTTCATTGGTTGAGATAGTTGTTAATGATCCCACAGCATTACTAAAAGAGCAGTAGGGAGGTCTGTTAGTTTACTGGCCAGCATTGCTCTCTAAGTTAATCTGGATATGAAAGAATTAACTGCTGTCAAAATCCTTCATTTACAAAAGGTTTTTCTGCATAAAATGGCTGATAGATTTGCCAGTGGTATTGTATTTGTTGGTGAGACATTGAACAGTATATGAAGCACTAATGAGAGATACATAAAATGCTATTTCTAAATGTACAAAATTAAAAACCACAACACCAGCTAGTCTAGCTACCCGATGAAGGAGCAGCGCTCTGAAAGCTAATACTTTCAATTAACCCTGCTGGACTATAACCTGGTGTTGTGTGATTTTTAACTTTGTCTATCCCAGTCCAACACCAGCACCTCCACATCTCTTTAAGTGTGCCATTTACATGAGTGGATATGATGTATGCAGTAGCGAGAGTTGTCATCCATGAGTCTTGTTGAACGGCACATGTAATGGCAGAGTTAGAGTGAGTAATGGCCCTGTGAGTGTGAGGTAGCAGAGAGAAGATGGTGGTACTTACCCTTGGAGAGGATTTGACCTTCTCCCTGCTTCTTCACCCAGGACACAGCACCAATCCAGGCTGACTTTTGGATCAGGTTGGCTTAGTTTGATGGATTGGTGCAGGAGAAAGAACAGGGCTCTTTCTTCCGTCCTGTCCACTAAGACCTCTAAGTTTGTTTTCTTTGAGCAATGTCCTCCGTGATAACAATCAAGGCCACGGTATGAGGGGCAGTTCCTGGCTTGCAGTCTGAAGTGGTGTACAGCTGCGCTTTTAATATGGCACTAGCAGCATGAAGGCCCAACTGTAGGAAGCACTTTCATATCTCTGGCTAGGCGATTTCTCAAGAAAGGTGCCTGAAGTCTGGTTGCTTAATTAATTAAATTTAGAGTGGAAGGTTGCATGAGAAAAATCATTCTGAACCATGACAGATACATCAAAAATCTCCTTTGATAAAACAACTGAAAATGGGAAATTTCTGCCATAAAACTATACACAACACTGTAGATATGGTCCAGCCAGTGTCTTTTGCAACTGTAGCAAACTATCCTTACTTGTATTTTCCGTTCCCTTGATAATTCTAGTTGCTTTCCTAATCACTTGCATTCTAAAATATTGCAATTCATACACCAAGATATCCAAGCACATATGTGCCTCCGATTTCTTTAATCCACCTCCATTTAATTAATATATTGCTTTGATATTCGTCCTGCCAAAGTGGACAAGTTCACATTTTACTCCAACTGCTGAGATTTTGTCCCTTCACTAAACCTATTGCTATCCCTTTGCCGACTCTTTATCCTTTTCCAAACTTAATTTCCTACTTTGTGCAACTTTTATAAATTATTGATAGCACAGCAGTTATCTAAGCTTCTTGTGCCTTGAATTGCTGTAGCCTGTGGGATAAAGATACTCCCAATATTCTATTAGGTAGGGAGTTTCAGACCTTTAACCTTGTGATGATAAAATTGTTGCGTCCATGACAGGATAGTCTGTGACTTGGATGTGTTGCTGTTCCCATGTACCTTTCCTTTCAGGTGAGGAAGCTTTATAGGTTTGCAAGGTGCTGCTGAAAAAGCCTTTCCAGCCACTGTTTGAATTAAAGATTGCTGCATCAAATATGGAGACCACACAGCCCGTTGTACCTACGCTATGAGTGTTCTCACCAAACATTTGGTTTTTTCAAGAAATAATTGAGCACTAATTGTAGTAAAGACTCGAGGATCCTGCTGCACTGTAGCATCACTGTGCACCATCTACAAAGGTACACTGCAAATGAGTGCAACTCCAACAATACTCAGAAGTTTGATGCCACCCAGAGTAAAGCAGCCCGCTTGATTGGCACCACATCCACAAGGATCCACTCACTCCTCCACAGACACTCAGTAACAGCAGTGTGTATTATCTACAAGATGCACTGCAGAAATGTGCTCAAGATTCTTAGATAGATCTTTCACTTGCATCTTGAAGGACAAGGGCAGCAAATACATGATTGAACCTCCACCTGCAAATTTCCCTCCAAGCCACTCACCATCCTGACATGGAAATATACCGCTGTTCCTTCGCAGTCACTGGAACTCCTTCCTTAATAATATTTTATGCCTACAGCACAAGGACTGCAGTTTAAGAAGGCAGCTCACCACCACCACAAGGGCAACTAGAGGCAGACATTAAATGCTGGGCATTCAGCAACACCCACATCCCATGAGAGAATAAAAAAATTCTTTAAGGCTCCTTAGACAGAACTTTCCAAACCCTCTAGAAGGACCAGAGCAGCCAATACATGTCAACACAGCAACTGTAAGTTCCCCTCCAAGCAACTCACCACCCTAACTTGGAAATTTATTGCCATTTCTTCAGTGTCACTGAATCAGAATCCTGGAGCTCTCTCCCTAGCAACACTATATCTATACCACATAAACTGCAGCATTTAAGAAGGTATAGATACCTATCAGGGGTGGACGATAAATTCTGACCCAACCAGTGCAGCCCACATCTCACGAATGAATAGAAGAAACTTAATATTTTATGATGAAAAACTGTTGATGGTTGGTTGATCTGATTGTCTGGGCCGAAATTACATGTTTTTAGCAAGGATTTTGGATTTAGAGAATTGGCAGTGTGATCACTTTATGGGTCACTGTGATTTGTTATGAGAATGCAGTAGTTTGCCAGTAATAAGTCATGTATTAAACCTTTTGATTGGGAAGATGCAGTTCTAGTCCCATGGTAAATGTATGATTAATATATTAAAAGGTGCCACTTAACACCATCTCTGTACCAGTTTATCAGGGTGTAGTTAATTCTGTCTTTTTAAATAAACTTACAAGCTATTCTATGTAAATCTCATCTGGAAGGGAAATGCTTCTGTCATGTGTCACTTCCCAAGGGTGAAATTGTAGAGTATGTAAATATTTAGGTTCCTGTTGTGATTTCCTTGCAATTTGCCCAACTCAAAGCCTATCTATCTTTGTCTTAAGTATATTGAATGACTAGGCGTTCACAGCCTTCTGCAGCAATAAGTTCCACAGATTAACCACACTGTGGCTGAAGAAATTTCTGCTCATCTCACTTTTGAGGGTCTTCTCTTCACTCTGAGGTGGCGTAGTTCTGAATGGTGGAGCAGACTAAATGGGCTGAATCTGTTCCTGTATCTTATGGTCTTATATTTATAGTGTTCCATTATACCACTTTGAGTTGCAGATGTGGCTGACAGTACAAATTCAAGTACGCAGTTGAGAAACTAGATGTGAACAATGAGGAAAAGCAGCATTTCTCAACTATTTTTCTTCTGCTTTTGTCAATTTGAAGGATTTGTGCAAAGCATATACAATGAAATGGAGCAGGAAGTGTGAAAAGCACTGTGCATGCTGCTGAACAGTAGAAACCATTCATTTCTTTGGAACATTCTAAGCTAACATTTGAACCACTTGAACTGTTCACATTTTATCCCGTTGGGTGACCATTCAGATGTCGAAATCTGTGCCATCATTGCATGTCACCCTGGCAATTTCCTTAAGCAGGACCATAAAGTTCAGGGCAAGAAATTGGCGTTCTGCCATCAAAATTCCTTCATGGGACACCATGTATGATTGATATACTAAAAATTGTCATTTAACACCATCCCTGATGTCCAAGTGTATCAAGGCACAATTAATTCTTTCTTTGTAAATACTTTAATTTGGAAGGGAAATGGTTCTGTCTTGTATCACTTCCCAAGGGTAAAATTGTAGCATATGGAGATATTTAGGTTCCTGTTGTGATTTCCTAGGAATCTGCCCAACTCAACAAAGCTTTCATTGCTTTAACAATTCTAAAGAGGTGGGCAACCATTAATGTGTTTAAGGTAATGGTGTTATTGGCCACACTGCGTTCAAAGCAGCAAACTCCCTTGAATGCTGTTCAGCACAGGAGAATGAAACTTGTGTATCAAAGATGATGATAATTCCTGAATACTTACCTTCCAATGATTAGCTTGTTCCCACTTTGCTATGTTTCACTCTGGGAATGAACTGATCAACTGATGTCAACTGTGAGAACAAAACTAAATGCATGATTATTAAAAGACTATCTTAAACCGTCTTTACTCTTAAAAATAAAAGCTAGGTAAAGTGGGCTCCCTGGCTTATATTGAAAATAATTTTGCTATCTTTTAAACAGTTGGCTTGGATTTTAAGGGTAAAAATTGTAGTGAAGCAATTAGCACTCACTTCATTATGAGAAAACTGGGAAGCATGTGTGCAGTTAGATGCATACATCAGGGAAATGCTGTTTTACATGCCTTGTTTCCCCAGAAACAGAAATGACAGAATCATATCACACCAAGTGTATTTCAAATCACTGCTAGTTCTCGTATGAAAGCCCATGGGCAAGTGAAATGAATGTGTGGAATGATTGGCTGGCTAGCACTGTACGTTTGCCAATTCAGGCCATTATGTATTTTGGAAAGACAAATGGAAAATGGAGAGAGATGCAGGCGGCTGCTTAGTACATTGTTGAGGTCATTCCCGTTATGTACTTTTGAAAAGCTCAGGCAGTTCCTTCCCAGGTTAAAACTCATTGATTTATATTATAGGATTTTCTGTGAATGGATGGATAACCTGGCCACTGTATCAACAATGGACCCCAATGTAGCATAGTTTTTGAACCGCCAGTTCTCTGGTTGAGCTCTCCATTTTGAAATCTTTATTACACTGTGACTATTTGCTATGTTTGGTTTCTATTCTTACTCTCCTATATTTCCACTGAAGTTATTAGTTTGTTTCTTTTCATCCCAAAGCTACTTACCCTTCTCATTGATTCCATCTCTTTCCCTAACCAGCTTCTCTGGTTGAATCAGACTGTTTGCAGTAATGGTATCCTGTCAAACTGAGCTTCTATCCTTGTATTTTCCATTACAGACTTACTGCCTCCATTATTGTAACTTTGCCACCTTTATTGATCCAAACTTCTATCAGAATCTTATTCTAGAATTGGCACTGAAAATGTTCTCATGATCGAACCATCATCCATTTATCTCAGCTGATTTCTAACTATTATCTGCTGTCTCAGCTTACCCAACACTCAAGTGATGGCATTGAACATGCTCAGTGGCGTATGACTAAAGTCTTGAGAGAAAAATTGGCATTGATGTAGCAACCAATCATTATTTCTGCTATAGAAAAAGAACTTTGGTTTTATCTCAAGCTGGGGATACAGCTTAGGATATCTGGTCAGCATGGACGAGTTGGGCTGAAGGGTCTGTTACCATGCTGTACTCTATGACCTTGTAGCAGTTCATTTAATCCTGGCATCTTCTACTAAATCTGGGAAACCTGCTGTAGTGATCAAAACAGGCTGTTGCTGTTACCAATCTCAAGCAAAATTACTTCAGTTTCAATAAATTATTTGTAAATGTCTAATTTTCTTTCAGCAATAAGGAACTTTGGGATATCTTCTTATGTTAAGAGTGCCATATTAATGTTAATTTTCCTGTAGACAATTAAACTCTCCAGTTTCTTTGCCTGCCCAAATCCAATGTTGTGTTTTTCAGTGTATGTGCATCTTATGACCCAGTATTGCCATTTGAAATAAACAATTGAAAGATTTGTTCTGAGTGCAATGCTTGTTCAAATATTTGAGCCTGTTTACTTTTGGTCTAATGGAAGGGCAAATAGGTCATAAAGTGTCTAACCCATTAAATAATTGTCTGCCGCACAGTAAATCCTGGTCTGTTGATGCATGAATAACATCATGTCACTGGTTTTTTTTACTGGCAGTTGCATGTACAATATTCATCCTAAAATTTGAACAAAAATTAATGCTCACTTTAAAGATCAGTTCAGTAAATGTATGTCATTAGGAGCCAGCTGTTAATGACAAGTCTTGTTACTTTTTTTTTACAGTAACTGATGTTAATTTTAATGGAGTCCATTTTTTTTCCTTTTACTGTGCACCATGATTGATTTTATTATTCTTTTGCCTTCTGTGCTAGAATGTTCAACACAGGAAATATGCAAAATGGAAGGCAGCATATATCCACAACTGCTTGAAAAATGGCGAAACCCCCCAGTCTGGTCCCGTAGGGATGGAAGACGAATTATTTGGTAAGTATTAACTTTTGGTACTTCAATACAAATGGGGGCTAACAGCATCCAGCCAGAATGTAAATGTGCATTTGCAGAAATAGGAATTGCCCCTTCTGTCCAAAATTCATTTAGAACAAAACAAAGTGAACTGGACCTGTGCTGAAGTCTGGTGCACAAACATCTGCTGAATGTTGCTGCTCAACTTTAAAAATGTTCAAATTGTGTATATGGACAAATTATTGCATTGGAGTAAAATGACGGTTCTATTACTGACACTGTGAACTTTCAAGGTTGAGTGGTATCTCAGGGGAGGAGTGACCACATTACTTGAAGCAGAAGACTGCGTCCTAGTAGTTTACTTGCTGGCCTCTTGTACATCATTTCTGAGGTCATCCTCTTGTATGGCTTCAGGCTTCCGAAATTGTTAGGAATGATAAGACAGGAAGTAGCTAAATTAGGCAGGCAGTGTAAACAACAAATTAAAGAGCTTTCTAGAGTATTTTCCACAGATCATTAGGGACATTTAGATGGGTGGCTTGCAAGTTTTTGTAATATTGGCCTTTCTCAGTTTTTTTTTGAACAGCATATTTTTCCCCGCAAGAAAGCAAATCTGTGGCATCCATTTTTGATCAGAATTGGGGCCCAGCAGCAAACTTGAAAGTTATGTGTCTGTAATTGAAAACTGCAAAATAAAAGATGCTGAATGGGATCAGGCATCTTCAAGGAAGGGAAAAAAAATGAGTTCATGTTTCAAGTTGATGACCTTTTGCCAAAACTGTTCCAACAACCTGAAATATGCACTTCATTTTTCTGTACACAGATGTTTGTTGAGTTTACAGTAATTACTGGTTTGATTTTAGATTTCCAGCAACCGCAGTACTCAGCTTTTGTTTTGATGTCTATAATTCTGTTTGTTCAGAGCTTATGCTTCATTTGATGGCGCTTACTAAGTGTATTGAACATCTGCATGTTCAGCATTTTTCTGGATTCTGATGGGAGGAGAAAGTTCCAGTTTTTCAATGAGGCTGGCTTCAAAAGTGAACGCAATCATTCTTCTGCTGATATTTCAGTATCTTCAAGCAAGTGAAAATATTGTTGGAGCACCTTCATTGAGCTGCATTGCAAACAGTTGAAACAGAATCCCCAGCATTATTGGCTTTGCTAGGCTAATGTGCCAAGTAACTTAGGGCATTGAAATAAAGAAAGACTTGCATTTATGTGGTGCCTTTCATGACTTCAGGAAATGTAGCAGCACATTGACAGCTACACTTGAAGTGTGGTTGCTGTGGTAAGCAAGCAATCACCTATACCAGTGTATCAATGACTAAATAACCTGTGTTCCAAAGGATAATTAATTGTTGGCTTGAACACTAGGGAGAATTCATCTACAATTCTTAAAAAGTCTGCTTCAGGATCTTCTACAGTCACCTTGGAGAGCTTTGCTTAGTGTAGAGCAGAGAATTTCAGTTTGGATTACAGGCTGAAGGTTCTAATAATAATTTAAGTTCACTAACACAGGTGAGTGCGCTAACCATGGAGTCAAACGATGCATTTCTTCCAGCATGCATTGTTATTGCACTTTTGGTTTAAAAATATTTCTTCATTAGCCAAATGTTGCTGATTTAAAAACAAAGCACTCAAATTACTAATAATACTTGAATACTCCAGTATTACCATATTTATACAGATCATAGCTTTAAATCTTGGTTGTGATATTTTTCGGCCCAGTGAGTAAATGCAGTAGAGTTATTTAACCTCTGGAACTTGGGTCTTTCTGCTCCCACTCCTACAAAGTTTGAAGGTGAAATTAATTGCTGTTGGTCATGATTGACACTGCATAGAACTGCACTCACGATTTCATCAGCACTTGGCACTAAACCTGGCATTTGATGGACGAGCAGGTTCTCTGGCTTAGACAAGACCACGGTGGCACAGTGTTTAGCAAACAGCGTCAGAGACCCGGGTTCAATTCCTGCCTCAGGCGACTGTGTGAAGTTTGTACATTCTCCCCGTGTCTGCGTGGGTTTCCTCCGGGTGCACCGGTTTCCTCCTACAGTCCAAAAATGTGCAGATTAGGTGAATTGGCAATGCTAAATTGCCCGTAGTGTTAGGTGAAGGGAAATGTAGGGTATTGGGGTCTGGGTCAGTTGCGCTTCGGCGGGTTGGTGTGGACTTGTTGGGCCGAAGGGCTTGTTTCCACACTGTAAGTAATCTAAAGGGTAGTTAATGTTATAATAGGAAGAGGAACAGGAAATTCTCGTTGGCATCCTAACCAATATCATAAAAACAGATCATCTACTCATTATCACATTGTTTGTGGGAGCTTGCATTGTTCTAAACTGGCTGCCAATATGTATGTTTCAATGGTGACCACTCTTCAAAATACTCCTTTGGTTGTAAAATGTTTTGGGATTTTGAAATTGTTAAATTCTGTATTAATGGATATCTGCCTTATCTTTTTCTTTCACAATTATTGTAGGAATGACTTGCATTGTTGAAACTGTTGACTGCAGTGGTGGATGTTGACTGGCAACATCTATTGATGTCCAGCAGAGCTGATAAAAAATACATTGAAGACTTTGCTGATGCTTTTGTCACTTGAATTATTGACTTTGGCATATTGTTTAAACAGTGTAAGCTTAAGAAAGAGGTTAGCTGCAACGTTTGTGCAGTGCAGAGCAGAATATCAAATTCAAATAAGCCAACTTTGGAAGATGTTTGTAAGATTCTTTTTGATTCTTTTTCACTTTCATGGCCATTACAAGAACTCTATTGTTTGAAAGCATAGCCTGTAAGTCTCGTTCTTTTTCCATTAGCAAGCGGAGGGAACTAATGAGTAAGTAGAATGGAATGGGAGAAAGGTCCATGTTGAAACAGAGCATAAGTAGTGCTATAAAACCTCACTTATAAGCATGTATTCCATGTGCTTCGTTTACTTGTTTGGAAATTTTTGTGGGAAAACCTTCGGAGCACCTCCTGAAACCTGATAACTTCTAAGCAACACTTTTGTCAGAATTTCACAGTTAGGTGTCTCCGAAACCTCAATCGTTCAAGCTTATTTGGTGCTGTAATCTTAGCTGTAGCAGGCAGTCACAGATGTACCATATTATCATACATCACAGAAGGAAGCCATATGAGACACCATTGCCGTGCCAACTGTTTTAAAGGGATACTCAGTTAGACTCACTCGTTTCATCTTCCATAGTCCTGGAAAATAAATATTTTCAGTTCCATGTCCAATTAGAGGCTGCGGAAGCAACAGCCGAATGGTATTATTTCTGGGCATTAACCTGATATTAAAATTCTAATGATGACCATGAGTCCATTGGTAGGGGAAAAAAAACATCTCATTGATGAATGACATTTTGGGGAGATACCTTCCATCCTTACCTAATCTGTCCCTACAGGTGACTACAGACCCTCAGCAATGTGGTTGACTCTTAATTGTCCTCTGGGCAATTAGTGATAGGCATAACTAGCAATATCCTCATGCTGTGAATGAATTGTTTGTTTTTAAAAATTTGCTTTTAAAAGTTACTGTTGAATCTGCTTTCACCACCAACTCTTCAGACAACACACTCTGTCCACCACAGGTATCATTCATATTGGGCTTTATGGTGTGTTGTTAGTACAGATTAAGCAGTGTGCCTTAATTTAAGTTGCATCTGGTTTCTACAGCAGTTTAACTTTGTACTAAATCTAGGTGCCAAAGAAACTGAAAGAAGGAAATGTCATTCTGAAGATGGATCACTGGAACCGAAATGCTAAATCTGCTTTCTCTCCACAGATGCTGCCAGTCCTGCTGAAATTTTCCAGCAATTTCTGTTTTTTTGCCAAAGTGCTATACCCATTGGTTTATTTGGAGGGGCAATGTTATTGTAACTATTGTCATGAGTTACGTTTTGGCCAATGTTTCTCAAGAGCAGTGTCAGCAATTTGAGGTGTCTAAAAGCTGTTGACTTGAATTTCACATCTGGATTTAGAATATTGTTTATTTTTTCTTGTTCTAATGGCAATCTGTACCGTATTGCCCATTTTTGAAGATCATAGTTTTTTATTCTTTATTTTGGATTGTGGACAAAAATGGAAGAAGGATCGTAGGAAAGGTTTAGAGTGATATGGGTCAATTGCAGGCAAATGGGACTAGATCAGTTCAGAATACTTGATCAACATGGACAGGTTGGACCAAAGGGTCTGTTTCTGTGCTGTATGACTCTATACAATAAACAGTTTTAAAAACAAGTTACTGGAACTTGATGTGAATTGTGTTTACACTGTTGCTTTGTTCAAGCAGTGACGATGACATATGATGCACGTGGATTTGTGCGCAGAACAAGATTTGCCTGGAGACAGATTGCTGACAGGTTTGTGCAGTCACAACCCAGTTTTGTGGATCAGGAGTCATCAGCATGAGAATAATTCTCTGGCTTCTGGGCAGATGAACAGCTTGTGTGTGTTCAATAGCCTTCAGAAGCCTTCAGACTGTAAAACAGTGTGTTTCTGTTTCTCCCCCCTCTCTGCAGTGACATGGTGAAAATGAAGCATAGCTAGTTATTCACTCCCACCATTTTCTATTAACTCTTTGCCTCTAATCAGCAACTGAAAAGCTGATCAATTAACATGTCAATCACCTTGTGTCTTCAGAGAACAACTAATAGGATCTGGAAATAGAGATCAAAGGGACTTGGAAGAAACAGAAAAGACTAATACTCTTTTTGATTATTCACCAATTCCCACAGGCTGGTGCTCCTGACCTGTCAGTCTCCAATATTCCCTTTGCCTTGACAACGTTGTATGTTTATTTCTCTGTCAGCCTGCATGTATTTTGAGGTTTAGGAAGGGATAGAACTTAAGCTAGCAGAGCTATAAGTTGATAATTCAGATTTTGTTTTCTTGTAGCTAGAATTGATCTCTTTATAATAAGTAGTAGTTTCTTCTTAACCTAATCAGAAACCTAATCAGTTTTTTTTTGTGTACCTGAGTTCATCAAACAGATAAATTGGAGACATTAAGTAATTTGATTAAATCTTTAACACTTGTGACAACTCTGGGAGTTGCAGAACTCAAGTATCAGCACGTTGTCCCAAATGGAGTATGACAATATAAAAGGAAAGGAAAGAGTAATCCCACAGCTGAACAATCTAAGGTTATCAGTATCCACTAAATGAATTAGACGAGAAATATTATCTTTTTGCTTTTCCCTTCTGTGCATCCCCAATGTTTATATTGATTTTATTTTTAATTGCTAATGCTAGTTTTTCATATGAGTGGAGAATTTACTCATGATACTGGACAGTGAAGGAGGTTATCTAAGATAACTAAGACTACAAAAAGGTATTGATCAATTGGGTCAATGGGCTGACAAATGACAGATTGAGTTTAATTTGGATAAATGTGAGGTATTGCATTTTGGTTTTGAAAAAAAAGGAGAAGGTGAGGACTGCAGATGCTGGAGATCAGAGCTGAAAATGTGTTGCTGGAAAAGCGCAGCAGGTCAGGCAACATCCAAGGAACAGGAGAATCGACGTTTCGGGCATGAGCCCAAGGTCAGGATTTATACAGTTAAAAGTCTGGCCTAGAGTAATGTTGTAAAATATACAGACCTAGGGTTTCAGATACATAATTGTTTGAAGTTTGCGTCACATGCAAACAAGGTGGTTAAAAAATCGTTCAGCACGCTTGCCTTCATTGCTCAGACCTTTGAGTAGAGGGGTTGGGGTGTCATGATGAGGTTGTACAGGACTTTAGTGAGGTCTCTTCTGGTGTACTGTGCCCACTTCTGCTCACCCTGTAATAGAAACGCTGTTATTAAACAGGAGAGGGTTCAAAAGAGATTTGCCAGGATGTTGCTGGGAATAGATGGTCTGAGTTATAAGGAGAGGCTGGACAGGCTGAGACTTCTTTCACGAGCACGTAGAAGGTTGATGGGTAACCTTGAAATTAAATCAATAGTAAGAAATGAAGTAGGGTCAGATGCTGTAGGATCTGTGTGGGTAGAATTGATGAACCGCAAAGGTAAATTAAACCGTAGCTAGAGTTATGTAAAGGCCTCCAAATAGTAGTCTGGAGCTGTGGCGCAAGACACACGAGATAGAAAAGATGTGTAGGAAAGGCAAAGTTACAGTGATCATGGGGGATTTCAATATGCAGGTGGACTGGGAAAATCAAGTTGGTAGTGAATTGCAAGAAAAGGAATTTGTTGAATGTCCACGAGATGGCTTTTTGGAGCAGCTTGTGATGGAACCCACTGGGGAACAGACAATACTGGATTTAGTGCTGTGCAATGAAGCAGATTCAGTAAGGGACCTTAAGGTGAAGGAATCCTTAGGAGGCAGTGATCATAATATGATTGAATTTACTTCTGCAATTTGAGAGGGAGAAGATAGAATCAGAGGTAACAGTATTACAGCTGAATAAAGGCAACGACAGAGGCATGATGGAGGAGCCGTATAGAATTGACTGGGAGAGGAGCCTGGCAGGAAATACAGTAGAACAGCAATGGCAGGAGTTTCTGGGAGTAATTCAGGAGACACAGCAGTGATTCATCCTGACAAAAAAGAAGCATGGTACAGGAAGGTCGAGGCAATAATGGCTGACTACAGAAGTCAGGGATAGCATAAAAGCAAAAGAGAAAATGCATAATACGGCGAAGGGCAGTGGGAAACCAGAGGATTAGAAAGCTTGCAAAGACCAACAGAGGCAACAAAAAAGAGGGAGAAGATTAAATAAGAGGGTAAGCTAGCCAATAATACAAAGGAAAACTGTAAGAATTTGTTTAGGGCAATATAAAGGGCAAAAGAGAGGCAAAAGTGGGCATTGGGCCACTGGAAAATGATGATGGAGAGATAATAGTGGTGAACAAGGAACTGGATGAGGAACTGAATAATTACTTTGAGTCAATATTCATGGTGGAAGACACATGTAATATCCCAAAAATTAAAAAGAGTGAGGGGATAAAGCAGAATATGTGGCCACCACCAAGGAGAAGGTGCTAGAAAAACTGAAGGGCCTAAAGATTGTTAAATCACCTGGACCAAATAGACTACACCCCAGAGTTCTAAGGGAGATAGTTGAAGAAGAGTGGAGGCGTTATCAGGATCCATCAGGAATCACTAGAATCAGGGAAGGTCCCAGAGGACTGGAAAATCACTTAATATGACACCCCTGTTTGAAAAGGGAGTAGGGAAAAACACTAAAAGCTATAGACTGATTAGCCTCACTTTGATTGTGGGTAAGATCCTGGAATCCATTATGAAGGATGAGATTTCTGAATACTTGTAAGTGTATGGTAAAACAGGGCAAAGTCAGCATGGTTTCATCAAGGGGAGGTCATGCCTGACAAATCTGCTGGAATTTCTTTGAGGAGATAAGAGTTGTTGGGAGGTCATGTTGCGGATATACAGGACATTGGTTAGGCCACTTTTGGAATATTGCATGTAATTCTGGTCTCCTTCCTATCGGAAGATGCTGTGAAACTTGAAAGGGTTCAGAAAAGATTTACAAGGATGTTGCCAGGGTTTGAGCTATAGGGAGAGGCTGAATAGGCTGGGGCTGGCTATCTTCCCTGGAGTGTCAGAGGCTGAGGGGTGACCTTATAGAGGTTTACAAAATTATGAGGGGCATGGATAGGATAAATAGACAAAGTCTTTTCCCTGGGATCGGGGAGTCCAGAACTAGAGGGCATAGGTTCAGGGTGAGAGGGGAAAGATATAAAAGAGACCTATGGGGCAACATTTTCATGCAGAGGGTGGTATGTGCATGGAATGAGTTGCCAGAGGAAGTGGTGGAGGCTGGTACAATTGCAACATTTAAGAGGCATTCGGATGGGTATATGAATAGGAAGGGTTTGGAGGGATATGGGCCGGGTGCTGGCAGGTGGGACTAGATTGGGTTGGGACATCTGATCGGCATGGACGGGTTGGACCAAAGGGTCTCTTTCCATGCTGTACATCTCTATGACTCTATGAGGGGCATGGGTAGGGTAAATAGACAAGGTCTTTTCCCTGGGGTGTAGGAGTCCAGAACTAGAGGGCATAGGTTCAGGGTGAGAGGGGAAGGATATAAAAGAGACCTACGGGGCAACATTTTCACGCAGAGGGTGGTACGTGTATGGAATAAGTTGCCAGAGGAAGTGGTGGAGGCTGATACACTTAGAAAATTTAAAAGACATCCGGATGGGTATATGAATAGAAACGGCTTAGAGAGATATGGGCCAAATGTTGGCAAATGGGACTAGATTAATTTAGGATATAGAACATAGAACACGGTGGGCGGCACGGTGGCAGTGGGCGGCACGGTGGCACAGTGGTTAGCACTGCTGCCTCACAGCGCCTGAGACCCGGGTTCAATTCCCGCCTCAGGCGACTGACTGTGTGGAGTTTGCACGTTCTCCCCGTGTCTGCGTGGGTTTCCTCCGGGTGCTCCGGTTTCCTCCCACAGTCCAAAGATGTGCAGGTCAGGTGAATTGGCCATGCTAAATTGCCCGTAGTGTTAGGTAAGGGGTAAATGTAGGGGTATGGGTGGGTTTCGCTTCGGCGGGTCGGTGTGGACTTGTTGGGCCGAAGGGCCTGTTTCTACACTGTAATGTAATCTAATCTAATACAGCACCCTCGATGTTGCACCGACCTGTGAACTATTCTCAGCTCGTCCCCCTACACTATCCCATCAACATCCATGTGCTTATCCAAGGATTGATTAAATCTCCCTAATGTGGCTGAGTTAACTACATTAGCAGGTAGGGCATTCCATGCCCTTACCACTCTGAGTAAAGAACCTGTCTCTGACATCTGTCTTAAATCTATCACCCCTCAATTTGTAGTTATGGCCCCTCGTACAAGCTGCTGTCATCATCCTAGGAAAAAGACTGTCACTGTCTCCCCTATCTAATCCTCTGATCATCTTGTATGTCTCTATCAAATCCCCTCTTAGCCTTCTGCTTTCCAATGAGAACAGACGCAAATCTCTCAGCCGTTCCTCGTAAGACCTTCCCTCCAGACCAGGCAACATCCTGGTAAATCTCCTCCAAACCTTTTCCGATGCTTCACATCTTTCCCGAAATATGGCGACCAGAACTGTACGCAATATTCCAAGTGTGCCTGGTATAGTTGCAACATGATATTGCGGCTCCGGAGCTCAATCCTTCTACCAATGAAACCTAACACACGGTATGCCTTCTTATCAGCACTATCAACCTGGGTGGCAACTTTCAGGGATCTATGTACATGCACTCCAAGATCCCTCTGCACGTCCATACTACCAAGAATCTTTCTACTGACCCAGTACTCTGCCTTCCTGTTATTCTTCCCAAAGTGCAGCACCTCACATTTAGTTGCATTGAACTCCATTTGCCACTTCTCAGCTCTATTCTGCAGTTTATCCAAGTCCCCCCGCAACCTGTAACACTCTTCCAAAATATCTGGTCAGTATGGACAAGCTTGACCGAAGGGTCTGTTTCTGTGCTGTACATCTCAATGACTCTAAGTAACAAGCAGGCTAGACCAAGGAGGGCCAATGGATGTTATCTAGCTGGACTTCAAAAAGGCCTTTGACACGATACTGTACAGGAGGCTACTGCATAAGGTAACAGCCCATGGCAGAAAGCAGAGATTAAGGATAAAAGGGTGGCAGCCGGTGACATGCAGTGTTCCGTAAGGCTCAGTGTTGGGACCACAACTTTTTACTTTATGCATTAATAATCTAGATGAAGGAACTTGAGGGTATTCTGGCTAAGTTTGCAGATGATACAAAGATAGATAGGGGGACAGGTAGAATTGAGGAGGCGGGGAGGCTGCAGAAGGATTTGGACAGTTTAGGAGCGTGGGCAGTGAAGTGGCAGATGGAGTACAACGTGGAAAAGTGTGAGGTCATGCAGTTTGAAGAATAGAGGTATGGACTAATTTCTAAATGAACAAATTCAGAAGTCTGAAGTGTAAAGAGACTTGGGAGTTCTTGTCCAGGATTCTCACAAGGTAAACTTGCAGGTTGAGTCAATAGTTAGGAAGGCAAATGCAATGATGGCATTTATTTTGGGAGGTCTTGAATGTAAAAGCAGGGATGTACTTCTATGGCTCTATAAGGCTCTGGTTAGACCACATCTGGAGTATTGTGCGCAGTGTTTGGTCCTATACCTCAGGAAAGGTGACACTAGGGAGTGTTCAGAGAAGGTCCACGAGAATGGTCCCAGGGCGGAAAGGCTTAACATATCAGGAGCGTTTGAGGACTTCAGGTTTATATTCGATGGAGTTTAGAAGGATGAGGGGGGCATCTAACTGAAACATACAGAATAGTGAATGACCTGGACAGTGTGGACATTGGAAAGTTGTTTCCACTGATAGGAGAGACTAGGATCAGAGGGCACAACCTTAGAGTAAAGGGAAGACCTTTTAGAACAGAGATAAGGAGAAACCTCTTCAGCCAGAGAGTGGTGAATCTGTGGAATTTGTTGCCACAGAAGGCTGTTGGAGGCCAGATCATTGAGTATATTTAAGATAGGTTCTTAATTGTCAAAGGGATCAAGGGTTACAGGGAGAAAGCGGGAGAATGGGGTTGAGAAACTTATCAGACATGATTGAGCAGACTTGATTGTCTGAGTGGCCTAATTTCTGCTCCTATGTCTTGTGGTTAACCTTGTAGAGGTTTAAAAAGTCATGAGGTGTGTAGGTAAGTTATATGATAGGTGTCTTTTCCCTGGGGTGAGGGATTTCAAGACTAGGTGGCATATTTTTAAGGGAAGAGAGATTTAAGGGGCAACTGTCTACACAGTGTGTTTGTGTGTGGAATGAATTTCCAAAGGAAGTGGTGAATGCAGGTCAATTACAATGTTTGAAAGACATTTGGATAAGTATATGAACAGGAAAGGTTTGGAAAGTGTATGTGCCAAACGCAAGCAGATGAGACTAGTTTGGAATTATGGTCAGCATGGACCGTTTGGGCTGAAGGGTCTTTTTCCATGCTGTATGACTTTGTGACTCTAAGATGTAGCACAAACATGGTAAATGAAGTTATGATACATGTCAGCTGCTTTATAATAATTACAATCAGAACCACCTGAATGTTGCTTTGCATGGATGAACAATGGCTAATTTGCTATTTTTCCAATGCAGGAGTCTCAAACAAGCTGTCAAATATGCTGCATTATTTTTGATGATTAGAAAGCTCTTTTAAATTGCAATATTGAGTAACCAAATGTAATATCTGTTTACAGAAAATGAGGGTAACCATGATGGTTCAGAGTCGCCAATCTTGAAGAAGCCCACTGAATCCATGCCAGCTGCAGACCTCTCCAACATACCAGTGCACCCTAGCGATCACCCACCATCAAATTTCTCAACCATTCAGATCCCTCCTGGTGCACATGCTCCAGCCAATACTCCAGCAGAAGTGCCAGGCAGCTCAGGTACGATACACCACAGCAATTGAATAGAATTCAGGGAACAGGCTTAAAGGTGCATATAATGTACTGCCAACACGAAGCTCTATTTTCTGATTGTTCAGTTTTGACACAGAGCCATTCCCTAACACACACGTTTGGAAATTGCATGCATATATCCCATGAATATGCTGGATGGAAAATGGCAGAGTACATCAGTGCACTCAGCTGACCTACTCAGTGACATAGAGTGAAACCTGGTGCTATCAAGTAATTAGCACTAGTCGCATAAGGTTTGGCTGAGAGCACATTTGGTTTCCTTGTAGACTTGTCATGGCCCAATTTCAGTGTCAACTTTCAGTGTCAACAATTCATTAATTACAGGGCGACCACAGTATCCGCAGGTTCAGTTTCCGCTGTTTCAGTTACCCGTGGTTTCTCGCAGCCTGAATATATTATAGAGAACGTTCCAGAACCAGAGACCAGGAGGCTTGCCGGGAAGGTACGTTTCCCATTTCAATGAATGGGTTAGTACCTATCAGCAGTTTCAGGCTTCCGCAGTAGGTCTTGGAACATACCCTCGCAGATACGGGGTGGAGGGGTGGTGGGGGGACTATTGTATATTCACAGCAATACAAGGCACACGTTCATTGACAAATCCTTTCCTGCCAATAATATGCAAGAATTCTGAAAATCGGGTTATATCCGCATATATAAAATCTACAAGCTCTAGGTAAATGTCTGTGAGTGTGCATCATCCATGCTGTATTCTCCCAAACTGTTGGACAATGCAACCTTGTGCATTACCCAGTTCCCATTACTAGTCCTCATGTGGAACAGAATATTGCAAAACAAATCTAGGAGCAATTTCTAAGTCAGAAATGGCTAAACTAAACTTAACAAGACCTAGACATTCCCTGGGACCCCCACAAAATTCATTCTAGCTTTCTTATTTTGTTGACTTTATAAATACCATACCTTTTCATTTTTCTGTATTTCAGTCCACACATTTTTTAAAAGCAAGCTACCTGATATTCCTTTGCACTGCCCAAGTTGCAGTTGAAAGACTGCATGCAGACTGAAATCAAGGGTTGTTTACAAAGATTTGGCCAGCAACAAGTATCTGATTGGTCTATGGAATGATGACCAGTTGTCAATGACAAAAGCCTTCTGCCTGACAACGATATGATTGTCTCCCACATAGTATATGGGTGAGAGTGTTTGGTCTCAAGCCGTCGGACCCCCTGGAAAATGGGGTGCTGTTCTACTCTGCCCAAAAAAGCACCTCCAGCCTGAAGAAAGACATTTTATTTCCCCTAAGCAGTTGCTGTAAGCTATGGCTTTCAAACACTTAGTAAGAGCGTTTGAGAGTATGAACCAGTAGCTCTGTGTATCTTGCAAGCAAGTGCAGGAAGGTTGAGGAGCAGTAAGATCTGAGTGATCTTAGCAAAATCTGTGGACAGGGATCAATGAACTTCTTTCCTGCTCTTTCCCTCCACCCATAATATCCTTTCTTATTGTGCGTCTATCTGTATGTGTCTGTACGATGAGTTTTGTATAGGGTTTTATGTCGGGTTGTAACTAGTGGGCGGCACGGTGGCACGTGGGCGGCACAGTGGTTAGCACTGCTGCCTCGCAGCGCCAGAGACCCGGGTTCAATTCCCTCCTCAGGCGACTGACTGTGTGGAGTTTGCACGTTCTCCCCGTGTCTGCGTGGGTTTCCTCCGGGTGCTCTGGTTTCCTCGCACAATCCAAAGATGTGCAGGTCAGGTGAATTGGCCATGCTAAATTGCCTGTAGTGTTAGGTAAAGGGCAAATGTAGGGGTATGGGTGGGTTACGCTTCGGCGGGTCGGTGTGGACTTGTTGGGCCGAAGGGCCTGTAATGTAATCTAAATCTAATCTAGTAGAGGTATTTGCCAGCAGCCCATAATTGCTTTTTACCTGCAGCAGGAATCTATTTTTAAAAAAAATAGTAATTCATGTTTTGTGCAGAAACTTAGTCCATGCTTTCTGTCAACCTGGATCCAAATGACAAGTAAATTGAAAAGTTTTACAGATTTTCATTAAATCATTTATTATTGTTGCAACTCTGGGAAGAACAAATCTTGATTTCCACCATACTACCACAGTGAGGTCTGGCTACATGAACATTCTGGTCTGGAAATGTAGGGAGCACTGTTTTTGGTTACAGCTGCTGCACCTTTGTATTCCTAAATCAACAATGACATCTGTTTATATTAGTTCTTAATTAATTGCAAAATACCTTTGATTTAAGGTTTACATGTGGTCTTTAATTGTCCATGGTATCCACACAAGTGATCCAGAATTCTCCAATGTTGAATTTTTGAGTTGCTTGTTCACATTATAACATTGCATTTAGCAGTCCTTTTGTCTCAATACTTTGCAATAGGGTATAAAGCTGATTTCTTTTAATGCTAAAGAAATGTTACTTTCATTACATAAAGTGATTTAATTGCTTAACTTTATGTCTGAAGTGTGGTCTAACATCTGGCAATGAACATTTCAGAACTTGCATCTACTTTTGAGACATGACTGCAGCGTTATAGAGCCATAGAGTCATAGAGATGTACAGCATGGAAACAGGCCCTTCAGTCCAACCTGTCCATGCCGACCAGATATCCCAACCCAATCTAGTCCCACCTGCCAGCACCCAGCCCATATCCATCCAAACCCTTCCTATTCATATACTCATCCGAATGCCTCTTAAATGTTGCGATTGTACCAGCCTTTACCACATCCTCTGGCAACTCCTTCCATACACGTATCACCCTCTGTGTGAAAAAGTTGCCCCTTAGGTCTCTTTTATATCTTTCTTCTCTCACCCTAAACCTATGCTCTCTAGTTCTGGACTCCTTGATCTCAGGGAAAAGACTTTGTTTATTTATCCTATCCATGACCCTCATGATTTTGTAAACCTCTATAAGGTCACCCCTCAGCCTCCGACGCTCCAGGGAAAACAGCCCCAGCCTGTTCAGCCTCTCCCTGTATCTCAAATCCTCCAACCCTGGCAACATCCTTGTAAATCTTTTCTGAACCCTTTCAAGTTTCACAACACCTTTCCGATAGGAAGGAGACCAGAATTGCACGCAATATTCCAACAGTGGCCTAACCAATGTCCTGTACAGCCGCAACATGACCTCCCAACTCCTGTACTCAATACTCTGACCAATAAAGGAAAGCATACCAAAGCAGTGAAACACAAAGCAATCCTGTGTAGTGGGCGTGATATGGAGTTTGTGGGTGACTGGTTTATGCAAGTGATTTTATCTGGTTATTAGTTGCAAGCCACTTGATACAGTGAAAAGTGACAGAATAGAGAAGGCATTGTGCTGTGAAGGTGATGATGAGTCAGCATTGCGCTGTATCTCTACTTGCTTTGACTTGATTTTACCAACATGTTAAACACAAAAAAAAAGCCGTAATCTGAAAATATCAGAGTTTTGGACATTAGAATGACTGCAACCCCCAACTTGGCTCAGAAAGGACAGTTCTCCTTTTCCTTTGTTGAACAGTTAACATATAATCTGAAGCATTCTCTTGGTAACTTTATAACTGCAATATTACTCCCACCTATTATAATGCGATCTCAAAATATTGGGGCACTGCTAAAAGATAAGTTGCTACTTAAGGTTGTCATAATTGAATCTTCAAATGGCCAATGCAAGACATACTTTAGATTGGTTCATATGGCAAGTTGAAAGAATGAGATCAATATTTAAAAACTGAATGGTAGTTAACATTGAGACAATCAGGAATATATTTCACAAATCAGCCCATCTATCTGGACAAACAAGTGAACAAGTGTGTCAACCCAGCAGATCTGGCAGCATCTGTGAGGAGAGAAAAGAGCTCACGTTTCAAGTCTAACTGACCCTTTGTCAAAGCTTTGACAAAGGGTCAGTTAGACTCGAAACATCAGCTCTTTTCTCTCCTTACAGATGCTGCCAGACCTGCTGAGATTTTCCAGCATTTCCTCTTTTGGTTTCAGATTCCAGCATCCGCAGTAATTTGCTTTTATTAAGTGTGTCAACCCTATTGTTCATCCACATTAGAGAAATGGACTGTAGAACACCTCTAATGAGTTGAAAGTTTTCTCTATTCCTTGATTATTTTATTTTGAAATTGCTTTGCTCAGACTTGTTGCAATAGAGTATACCTAAGTTTGGGAGGGAGTAGAGTAGATTTACCTGTGCTGAAATACGCGCGACAGGATTTCCTCAGTGGGTCAAAACCATGACACTGGGCTGTAAATATGGTTTGATACTCATAATGAATGGCAGAGAGAGTCCCTTTCAGATTAAATCCCCTCCCCCCTCCATACCATTTGTTGGGAGGGTACTATCTTTCAGCTGACCATAGAGCCTGCTCGCTGACTGGCAAGAACCACTTGCTGAAGTGTAGCTCAGGCACCCAAAACCAAATTAGGGAAATTAGTCCCAGCAAACTGGCATGCCAGCATGTAGCAAGAAGTTCCACTCCCTGCATCTCATTTTGGCCCCCATTCTGCATCTAAAACTCTTGCCTTAGGTGTCCTAAATGTTAATCCTGATTGAAAGGCCGTTGCTTCTGATGCAGAGTTCATGTATTCAAGCCACATTCCTATGTATACACTGTTGAAGTGATACATTAGCTCTGATAGGAGGTGTGTTTTGCTTCAGTTGGGTTTATTAGTTGGCCAGTGTACGGAGAGCTTTATTTCTGCATCGAGCCCTCTCCAGCTACCAAGCACATTTGGAGCTTGGGAGAGTTTGATGCTTATACGCATAAAATGAAAAACATTCTGTTCCCAGAAAACCAGCTTTCAGGGGAGGAGGGGATTTGGGAACTAATGAAAAGGACAGGTTTTGATTTATAGTGCTCTCTTTAAGATCCCCAGGGTCACATAACAAGTTTCAGATTGAGTTTTGTAATTTATTTTCCTGGTTGAATACTTTGGTTTTGAACAACAAAGTTTAATTGCATATTCTGAATCCCCATTTCTCTTGGTTTCCTTCTGTTACGTGTCTTCTGGAACTAACAGGCTGCGTAGCCAAAGTAGCTCTGAGAGCTCTAACAGCCTTTCCACGAAAGGTGCTTCTCAGTCTGTCTCCCTGCCCCTGCCTCTGCCTGTAGCTCTCTCAACCTTTCAGATAGTTCATTCGAGATTGTCATAACTCACTGTAGAAAAATCTCAATTCCCCATTGCAAAGATGCTTCTGACTGAGACAAATCAAATATTGGACTCAGCAGATACAAGATGGAATTTACGTTGGAACAGTGGGAGCTGATAATAATGATTAGGAAAGAAAAGGAGAAGAATGCACCATAAGATGATAAAACTGTAAAAGCAGTGGAGGAGAAACGAGAGCCTGGGGGTTCACAGTTGTCATTTTTCATGGTGTTAAGTAAATAAGTCAATAAAGCTGATTTTTTAAAAAGAAGCTCAAAGGATCCAATGACTTGTAAATAGGCATTGTAAATACACAATTGAAATGCTAAACTCAAAACTATACAACTCACAGGCCAAAATGTACTTAGAACAATAATTGCAGTTTTGAGTGCCCTGCTTTAGAATTAATGAGGGTTAATGTTGATGATGAGGGTACTAAAAGCAATGCACTAAATATTTCCAGGGATCCACTGTTAACAATAAACTATCAATAACTAGAAAGCATGCATTTTGTGAAATACTGGCTGAGGCTGAAAATGAACTATAGATAGAAAATACTGGCAATATTCAGCTAGTCAGGCAGTATACAGTGAGAAGTAAGACTTATTTCCAGTCAGCGAACTTTTATTGAAGCTTTATGATGAAAGAGCATTGACCTTAAACTTCATTTCTGTTTTTCAATTCATGCTGATACTTCCTGACTCTGTATTTTTGGTTAGTGTTTCAGATTTCCTGATTCAACTTGTATTGCTGCACACTATTGCCAACATTTTCTATTGTCAGTTCTCCAAAATGGTGGTGAAGGCATAATCCATAGCAATCTTTTAAAACAAAGAGGATAAATAATTTGAAAATATGAAACTTAAAAGGGTGTGGGAGAGGGTAGGGAGCACAGGGTGGGGGCTTACAGGAGCACAGTTGGCAAAATGGGTTGCAGTTCAGATATAAAATGGTCTATAATTATTTATGTTAAGGAATATGGTGACACCACTATTTTAGAATCAGAAGGAGAGTTGCATGTTGAAAACTTAAACGGATGTTTTGATTTGGAAGATCTTCTCCAAATCAGTGGTTTTCATGAACATTGATGCACCATGGGGAACTTTCAGGAAATACGCAAATTCTTGGAACCATAACTAATGCTGATACTCCTGTGGGCACCCTCTGCTCCTAATTTGCCCAAGAAACATGATAACTTTCATGAGGAGAACAGTTCTGAGCAAAGTATATTATTAATTTAGCAACAATGGAATTAGTCATAAGGCAAGATTCACTCTTATAGGGAAATTAATTAACCAGCAGTGGATACTTATATAAACCTACTAGTTTCTGGGTTGGATATCATGCCGTCTTAAAGTTGTACGGCACAGAAAAAACTCTTTAGCCATTTAAACCTGTGCTGGTCTAAACCAACCCCCTAACTATTCTAATTCCACTTTCTAGCACTTAGCCCAAAGCCCTGTATGCCTTAGCATCGTAAGTGTACATCTAAAGCCTTCTCCGCACGCCTTCTCCGGAATTGAGTTCCGGAGTACTGAGGTCATGTTGCAGTTGTATAAGACTCTGGTGCGGCCGCATCTGGAGTATTGTGTGCAGTTTTGGTCGCCATACTATAGGAAGGATGTGGAGGCACTGGAACGGGTGCAGAGGAGGTTTACCAGGATGTTGCCTGGTATGGTAGAAAGATCGTATGAGGAAAGGCTGAGGCACTTGGGGTTGTTTTCATTGGAGAAAAGAAGGTTTAGGGGTGACTTGATAGAGGTGTATAAGATGATTAGGGGTTTAGATAGGGTCGACAGTGAGAATCTTTTTCCACGTATGGAGTCAGCTATTACAAGGGGGCATAGCTTTAAATTAAGGGGGGGTAGGTATAGGACAGATGTTAGGGGTAGGTTCTTTACTCAGCGAGTCGTGAGTTCATGGAATGCCCTGCCAGTAGCAGTGGTGGACTCTCCCTCATTATGGGCATTTAAGTGGGCATTAGATAGGCATATGGAGGATAGTGGGCTAGTGTAGGTTAGGTGGGCTTGGATCGGCGCAACATCGAGGGCCGAAGGGCCTGTACTGCGCTGTGTTCTTCTATGTTCTATGTTCTACGTTCTAAATACTACTACAATGATCTGAGGGTTTGTGCCTCTGCAACCTTTGCAGACAGTGGCTTCCAGCTTCCCACTACTCTCTGGGTGAAATAAAATATTTCTCAGCCCCTTAAACCTCCTGCCCCTTGCCCCCTCATTATTAATTCCTCGAATGAGAGAAAAAGTTTCTTCCTGTCTATCCTGCCCCTCATAATTTTAAACACCTCAATCATGTACCCCACCTCAGTCCCCTCTACTCCAGGGAAAATATCTGTCCAATCACCTGTCATAACTAAAACTCTCCGGCTCAGGCAATATCTTGGTAAATTTCCTTTACACCCTCTCCAGTTCAATCACATTCCAGAACTGCATGCAATAGTTGTGGCCTGGCCAACATGTTATACAGTTCTAGCATCACCTCCCTGCTCTAAAACTCTATGCCTTGGCTAATAAAACAATATCCCAAATGCCGCCTTAACAGTATCTATCTCTCCTGCTGCCTTGAGAGACTGTGCACCATTGAGGATTTTTGTATCATCTGCGAACTTACTGGTCAACCCTCTTCCTTCAAGTCTCAATGTTTATACAGACTAGAAACAGCAAGGGCTCCATTACTGCAGAACTCCACGAGTCTCAGGCTTCCCGTCTCTAAGACATTTCTCAACCATTGCCCTCTGCTTCCACCACTTGCATTTCTGTATCCATTTTCTCAATTTTCTTGGATCCCATGGGTTCTTACTTTCACTATATATCTCTCCTATAGGTCTTATCAAAAACCTTCTTGAAGTCTAAATAGACTACATGGAATATATTGCCCTTATCTATACACCTAGTTACCTCTTTGAAAAATTCAATCAAGTTGATCAGGCAGGGGTACAGTCTTCATTGTATGTTGGAAGTACAAGTCGTGGCTACTTTCTCAATTTTACTCTCTTAAAAAATAAAGAACTCCAAAGCTAATGTCGGAGGAACCGGATTTGAAAATTGTGGCAAATTGAAAATTTGTAAGAGACCAGCTGTGCTATCAGAATGAGGATCAATAGTTCATTCCACTTTCTACTCAACACTGCCCTTTTTAAGTTGGTGAAACAGCTTGGCATAACTCCTGAGAATTCAAAGGCCCTTTCTTGAAACTGGTTAGTTTGTAGTAAATAATACAAACAAGTGATTATGGAATTTGTTGCTGCAAAATGAATTAATTTGAATTGAGACCAGATTGCAAAGCTTTTCCCTCCCTGCCCCCATTCCCAGAGTAAGCACGATCTTCCAGTAAGTCATGTTAACCCGATGAAGATAGCAGTCAGCTTTCTACAGAAAATAGTAGGCTATTAAAATATCGTCGTATTTCTCAGACTAGGTCATTCATGCACACAATGCCTCATTTGTCTTTCTTTCACATTGCAGTCCATACTGTTTAGCCCTGATAGAATACTGTTTTATTCCAATATTCTGCTGAGTGGGCATCAAGCGTTTTGTATTGTGCTCATGCTAAAAATGTACAGTTTCAGGTTCTTAAAGGGGCCCCTCATTCATAGCTCTACAAATAATCATGATACAATGAGAGTAATTGCACAAATATTGGAGTTTTCACAATCCTCCAACTATCCAGGAAGTAAATCACAGCCAGTTGAGTATTTTTTGAATTGTAATTATTTTTGTATTAATAAGTACAGCAACCCAGGTCATGCAAAGGAAGATTTTCCATTAGCAGTGATGAAATAACTAAACATGTTTTAAGGATTTTAACATAAATTCTAATCAGGGCAGTAGGTGAACTCCCCTGTTGTTCTCTGAAGAATCTTTATGTTGTTCTTAGATGACAGATTTTGATATATCATTCATGCAACTGTCTTTCTTTCTTGTCTTTAGCCATTCTTTGGGTTTTATTTATTCTTCTGCAGAATGTGGGCACCACTGTCAAGCTCTCAATTACTGCCCATCCCTAATTGTCCTGGAGAAATTGGTTGGGAGTTGCTCTTTGAAACAGTTGCAGTCCATGTTGTGTAGGTGCACCCACAGTGCTGTTATGATGGGAGTTTCAGAAGTTTGACCCAGCAGTATTGAAGGAACAGCAATATAGTTTCAAGTTCGGATAGTGTTTGACTTGGAGGGAAGCTTTCACGTGGCAGTGTTCCCTTATATTTGCTGCCCCAGAGCTTCTAAATGGTCGCAGTTTGGAAGTTGCTATCCAAGGAGCCTTGGCAAGTTGCTGCAATACATCTGCAGGTGGTACATGTTGCTACTGTGTGCCTTTGCCTGAGGCAGCGAATGTGTGTGCTGGTGGATGGGGTGCCAATCAAGCAGGAATATTTTGGCCTGGATGATATTGAGCTCTTGAGCATTGTTGGTGCTGCACCATTCCACACGAGTGGAGAGTATTTCATTACAGTCCTAAATATGCCTTGTAGATAGACTGGCTTTCAAGAGTCAGAAGATGGTTTACTCTTGCCACGATTCCTAGCCTCTGACCTGCTCTTGTAACCACAGTATTTATATGGCTTGTCCAGTTCAACTTTTGATTAATGGTAACTCCCAGGATGTCGATAGTGCAGAATTCAGCGATGATAATGTCATTGAATGACTACAGGACATAGATAGACTTGCTTTTATTGAAGTTGCTCATTGCCTGGCACTTATGTGGTACAAATATTATTTGCACTTATGTTGTCCAGGTTTTTTGAAATAGGTACAGACTGCTTCGCGGTCTATGGTTTTGCAAATATATCACATACTTTCTGATCATGTAATGGAAAGAATGTCATTGTTGAAGAAACTAAATTCTCAGACCTAGGACACTATTTTGAGGAATTCCTACAGCAGATTCTTAGGAAGGAACTGATCGACCTTCAACAGCCATAACAATTTTCCTTTGTGCCAGCTATGATTTTAACCAATGGAGCATTTTCTTCCTGATTCCCATTGACTGATTTTGGCTCAGACTCCTTGATACCACACTGCATCAAATGCTGCCTTAATATCAAAGGCACTCTCACCTCAGCTCTTGAGTTCCGTTCTTCTGTCCATGTTTGGACTAAGGCTGTAATGATTGGTGGAACTTAGTAGCACTGAAAATGACAAATCCATCATTTTACTCATGATCAAAGATAAATTGATGTGGTTCTAATTGAAAGGATTGGATTTGTTCTATTGTGTGGACATCCCTGAGCAATATTTCACATTACTAGCTTAATGCCTGTGTTGTAGCTATACTGGAGCAGTTTGGCTAGGGGCCTGTCAAGTCCTAGCGTACAAGTCTATAGTGTAGTTGCTGGAATGACGTCAGGACCCAAAGTCTTTATTGTATCAGGTGCCCCCAGCATTTCTTTATCAATAGAGTGAATTGAATTTTCTGAAGTCCATCAGCAATGATGGTGGGCTCCTCAGGAGGAGACTGAGGGTGGTTTATCCACTGGACACTTCGAACTGAAAATGGTTGCAAATGCTTTGTCTTTTTCACTGATGCGCTACACTCTATCATTGATGATAGGGATATTTGAGACAATCCCTTCTCCTGTCAGTCGCTTAATTGTCCACCACCATTCAAGACTGGACATAACACGATTATAATGCAACGTGCTGCTGCTGTTGGCACGCAATGTGTCATGGATCCTATACCTGCTTTGAGTCTATTCCATTTAGCACAATGGCTGTATCATTCAACAAGGCATTCTCTGTGTGAAGATTGGGTTTTGTGTTTTGACTCCACAAGCAATGTGTTGTAGTTACTCCCACCAATACAAAATGAACTGCTACAGGTAGATTTGTGAGGGCTAATTTCCTCATATTGACATTCTCACTGTCCTTCAGTTCGGTTGGTAGTGGATAATTCTCTCTTCGATAGGCTTTGAAGTCCTCAACTAGAATACATTCTGTGCCCTGTTTACCTTTAGTGTTTCTTCCAAAGGCTAATCAATTATGGAAAGTACTGTTTCATAAGCAAAGGGAAGACCATAAATGTTAATTAGCAGGAGATTTCCTTGTCCATTCACCTGATGCAATGAAACTTCAAAGGGTTGAGTCAATTTAATTGATTCAATCAACTTTGAGGATTTCAAGGTTGTACCTGATTGTATACCACTGTACCCCTCAAGTCTCTGGAGAAGTGCTTTTGACCAAGTTTGGCACCCTACCCAAACTATGAGTGATTTTACCCTTACAATTGTGTTTTCTGTTTTAATTAGACCTCTGTAAACTCAAATACCAGGCTCCTTGAATTCTTTAATTTGATTTTTTTTGCCAGAATAAAACTTTGTAAATATGCATGAGGGAATTATCCTCAACAATTTCCCATCATAATTACAATTAATCCCAGTTGCCCGCTAAATTAGCTGCAACAATTGCATGACAGTACAAACTGAATTGGCAGGAATCTCTTGGTGGATTGCTAATTAAGTAGTGATGCTTATTTAATTCCCTGTCTCAGTATGATGTTTGAAAGTGGCCAGCACTGCATTCTCTGATGTCTCCTGCCTAATTGTGCAGGTGAAGCTTCTCCCCCATCTTATGTAAATCCAAGCCTTTGGTAAAAATGAAAGTTCATGAAACTGTGGTAATCCTTGGCATGGTCTGGTTAGGTATGTTCAAAGTTGCCCTCTGTTCAAAGCATGGATGGAAACTCACAGATACAGATATTCTTTTTTAGTGTTTACTACTGTTTCTTTTCAGCTACTTCTTGAGCACCTACTGAACAGGTGATACCTATTATTTCTCATTTGCACCATTTTTCTCACAAGCATTACCATCAGCATTGATAGCAAGTGATTCTAGCAGGCTGTCACTACAGTTGATTCTCCATTTGCAGTTGGAGGCAATGCTACCCAAGTGTTGTCATTGTCTCATTCTGCTCCTTGTCCTCATGAAAATCAATAACTATTGCTAGCAGATTTGGCCATCATCTTTTCTGGCTTTTAAGCAGCTTTCCATTTGGGATGTTCAAAGGAATCCCAAGGATAATATTTTGGCTACAAGATGTGTGCCAATTGGAACAATTTCAGGAAGGAAATTGCTAATCTTGGCTGGCATTCCTTTCAGTGCGAAGATTGAAACAATTTTCTTTGAACATGGAAGATCATATTGAGTAATGTAGAATGCCCGAGCAAAGCAACTGGAATCTGGCTGTGGCTTACATTTCTGATTCTATCAGTCGTCTTCATGATGTGACAACAGAGCCTTTGACCTTAGTACAGTTTATCTAGGTTGCTACAGACTTATGCTATTGAGAGAATTAATTTTCAAGTCACACCTGGTATATCATTGAACTGAATTTTCAAATTTCCTTTGAACTTCTGTACTAATTTCCAAGCAACAGAACTAGTTACAACTCTATTGTACAGGGTAAACCTGTGTTGGTCCAGCTTGTTTAAACTCTAGAAGTATCTGGATGTGCCCTTTGCATCTCAGTTTGATTTCTTTGAATGAGCTGCCAGAGGAAGTAGTGGAGTCTGGTCCAATTGCAGCATTTAAAAGGCATTTGGATGGGTATATGAATAGGAAGGGTTCGGAGGGATATGGGCTGGGTGCTGGCAGATAGGACTAGATTGGGTTGGGATATCTGATTGGCGTGGAGGGGTTGGACTGAAGGGTCTGTTTCCATGCTGTACATCTCTATGACTCTATGACTCCGCATTCTTCTATTGTCCCTGTCAAATGCTTTGATTGTAAAAACCCTCACCTCTCTGCAGTTGCCCTTGGCGATAAACTGTTATGATACTTAATTTATTTTAAAAGGAGAAATGAAACACAAAAGAATACTGAAAGCCACAAAATGAAAATCAGACATTTGGTCTTCTCACCACTTCCACTTTTGTGAAGAAGACGTTAGAGTGATTTACAGCATGAAGATTTGACTGACTGTAACCCAGGAACGCCTGAGCAAAAGTAACTGAATTCTGAACATGTTTTTTTTTCTCCCCCCACTTAGCTTCAGTTCTGCAAGTGAACATTGTTCATCTATAATCCTGCTATTGCTATCCTAACTTGGACTGAGTGCTGTTCACTCATCCCTACTGAGCTCATTGATCTAAATTGGCTTCTGGTCCCTGGCCACATTACTTTTTGTATTTTCATTAACCACCTCCTGCCCTACAAACCTGTAACATCACTGCACTCTCCCAATTCTAGTTTGCTTTACAGCTCTAGTCATCTTTACTCCATCATTGGCACCCATGCTTTCAGCTCCTCAGACAAAGCTTTGAAACTTTCTCCCTAAGCCTCTCTGCATCTCTCTCTCTTTAAAACCCTCCTTAAAACCTACTACCAATATCTTCCTCATGGTTGTGTCAAAAGCATTTCGATCATGCTGTTTTGACATTTTTTTCTGTGGAATATTTTGGTATGTTAAAGGCATTATGTGAATGTACTTTGTTGTTAGATAGTAGTGTGGGCTGCCTTTTGAAGCTTACGTAAAGCAACTGAGATCAAACCTGTCTTTACTCCGCTCACGAAGGTAGGTATTTTCCACTATGTAGCGATCAAGAACGGTGCCCAGGCCCAGTATGTTTGTTTAACTCTGCGTTCCTTCAACTCACTCACTCAGCTCTTATTAACTAACTCAGGATGAAAACAGGATGTAAAGCTTCTGGTTGTGCGTGACTGTTTACAAGCTAACTTTGCAAACTGACCACAAGTTATACACTCTCGGTCCCTGGTTTCATGACTCAATGGTTCATGAGGTTGTCAGGTATATATAACAAGACCAGAGTGATGCTGGAAAAGCACAGCTGGTCAGGTAGCATCCGAGGACCAAGAAAATCGATATTTCGGGTAGGAGCCCTTCATCAGGATTTTCCTGCTCTTCGGATGCTGCCTGACCTACTGTGCTTTTCCAGCACCACTCTAATCTTGACTTTAACCTCCAGCATCTGCAGTCCTCAGTTTCGCCTAGGTATATAATCCAGCCATGTTCCCTCGCTCACTCAGCTGCTAGTCTCCCAACGAAAAAGGAAGCCAGACTGTTTTTGGCAATATTGCTGGATCCAGATTAATTGCCGTTAGCAGATCATTTTGGATTGGAAGTGGAGAAACAATTGGGGAAAAGCAAAAGTCTGAGCAAATGAACATGAACCTCTTCCTGATTTTAAAAAAAGTCCTTGGATTAATGCGTAAGTTGTTATGTTGCGTCAAATTGCAGTTGGAGACACCGCATTTGTGGTTGTGAGAGCAAGTTTCATGGCCTAGACATTCCGAGATTCCGAGGAATGAATCAAACTTTACTTGTCTTATTTTAAAGGAGAAATGAAACACATAAGAGAACTGAAAGTCACAGATTTTCCTAATTTTTGGCACACTTACTAAGGTTATGAGTAAAGAACATATGTCTTATTGCATTTCTCCATATTGCATCTTGCTTTGAGATCTAATAATGTAGAACAGAAATGTTAATGAGTCTCCTGTATTTGTAGAATGGGGAATTATCTTGGAGGTGCTAAACAATGACAATGAAGATCTTCTGTGTTTTTTTTTAAATTATGGGTGTAATATCAGATTTCAGGAAATCTGATCAGTTTGGAATTCATGTTATATGCAACCAGCAATCACTTTTACTGGGATTTCATTTTAAAAGTAGTGTGACTTCCATAGAAATTGGTAACATGAACTGACTAAATTACGACATTAAAATTGCACTAATGGTACATTTTAATTAAAATGGAGATTTCAATCCCATTTAAACAGTAGTAAGGATCCAATTCAGAATAAACTGACTTTTGAGGGAGCAGTTTCCACTAGGCTACTCCTCACAGTGGAATCCCTGCTTTCTGCTGTTACTCTGGATTTCATGCGTTCTTTTTCCAATAATTATCCTTTCCTCTCTTTGCAGTATTGCAGAATACTCCAACAATACAGCCAGTGCCACAGAATGTACCAATAATTGACCCAGCGTTGTACAGCGTAAAGCCTCAGGGTAAGATCAGAATCTTTTCCAAGTTTTCCAGCAATAAGATAATTGATACTGTGCACAACAAGATGTAATGATCTGATGCTATACATGTGGCCTGGGTACTAGCAACAGCACAATATAATATGTTTCATTCATTCAGAACATTTAATGAAGAATTATGTCAATTTGACAGCAGCAACCAATAGCTCAATAGCCTGAAGCTGAATTTCCAGTATATCTAATCAAGAATGCAATCACATAGCAAAGCCATGAAAACTTGGAGGCAGTCAATAGAGAAAGAATGGTTTGTGTAACTATGTCACACTGTCAAGTTTCAAAAAAATCATTTCTGAAGTGTTTCCATTTCATGGAAGTGGCAAGCATTCTTTTTTAAACAGCGGGCTCCTGCGGCCAATTGAGCTGAATTTATTTGGTAGTATCAATGCTGAGAGGAGTATCAGTCTTCAGGGCAGATGTCCATCCTCCTCTTTTACATGCATGCCGAAGGATTTTCAAATACCCTTCTCAGCTGCAGGAGCAGCAATACCGCTTCTTAATTTAAAGTTATACCCATTGTGCAGTTATGGGTGGCATTGACACTAAGCTTTTCAATGATAGGTTATCCCTGTGTCTTCTCCAATATCTATAGTGGTACAATGGGATTTCACTATTCAGTGTGTGTAAATAGAGAATGCTTTCACTCATAGGCTATGAATAAAGGACTCGGTTCAAGTTTTTTCAGCATTTCTTCATTGCCTGTGCCCACACCGCGCCCCCCTCCCCAAGTTAAAGTATATTTTATGAAAATCGTACATAAGTCTCTTTCTCCTACCCTGGTTTTGCCATTCCAGCAAAAGAAATAAACCCTATTCGTTTCCAACTGTGCAGGAATATCTGTTGCAAGATAATTCTCTTACCTTAGGTGAATGCAGTCACGTCTGTGGGAGCTTGAAGATTAACTGTTCTTTGGCTGTTTCGGGACAAGATTCTGAGAGGCAAACTATATCCACACAAGGAGAGGAGAAAGTGAAGACTGCAGATGCTGGAGATCAGAGCTGAAAATGTGTTGCTGGAAAAGCGCAGCAGGTCAGGCAGCATCCAAGGAACAGGAGAATTCCTGAAGAAGGGCTTATGCCCGAAACGTCGATTCTCCTGTTCCTTGGATGCTGCCTGACCTGCTGCGCTTTTCCAGCAACACATTTTCAGCCCACACAAGGAGAGACACTTATTTGTTAAGGGAGGGTCGTAGAACCTTGGAATCCCTATAGTGTGGAAGGAGGCTACTTAGCTCATCGAGACCACACTGACCCTCCGATAGGCATCCCACCCAGACCCAGATCCATGCCACATCCTGCTACCCCATATTTGTAATCCACTTGGCCTACATATCCCTGAACAGTGCAGGCAATTTCAGCCAATCCATCTAACCTGCACATTTTTGGAGTGTGGGAGGAAACTGGAGCACCCAGTGGAAACCCACATAGACAAGAAGAGGAAATGAAAAACATATCAGGTTTGACAAACCCGATCAAATCTTTTTGAGGAGGTAACCAGGAATGTTGATAGTGTCAAACATTTGGTGTGGTCTAGAAGGACTTGAAGGCTTTTGATAAGGTTTTTCGTGGTAAGTCCAGTCAAGAAAATGAGAGTCCATGGGATCAAAGGCAAAGTAGCATGTTGGATCTAATATTGGCTGAGTGGCAGGAAACAGAGGGTGATAGTAGAAGGATGTTTCTGTGACTGGAAGTCTGCTTCCAGTGGGGTTAAGAATGGCGTGGTGCCAGCCCTAGATTTATAATCAAGAGTTTTGTTAATGAGAATGAAAGTCGGTAAGGTATACATAGTGAGGAGGATAACTGTAGGCTGCAGGAGAATATTAACAGATTGTTGGGTGACAGAGCAGTGGGCAAATGGAATTTATCCTGGAAATCTGAGAGATGGTGCACTTGTAAAGGGTAATGAAGTAAGGAAGTGCACAACGGATCCTGGAATATAGATCATTAGAGGAACCTTGTTTTGCATATCCATGGATCCATGAAGGTAGCAAGGCACGTCGATAAGATGGTTAAGAAGGCTTATGGGATATAATAGAATAAGATTGGATAGACTTGGATTTGAGCAGTGAAGCTTGAGAGGGCACCTGATAAAGGTGTACAAGATTGAGGGGCATTGGTAAGATGGATAAGAAGACTTTTTTTTTCCATTAGTAGAGGGGTCAATAACCAAGACACAGATTTTATGCAAGAGATTAACAATGTTTTTCACCAAAGTGTATTCAGAGTCTAGAACTCACTGCCAAAATGAGTGGTGGAGTCAGAAACTATCATAACATTTAAGTAGTATGTAGACATTTGTTTGAGTTGTCATAACCTCCAGGGCTGTGGACCAAGAGCTGGAAAATGGAATTGGTATAATGAGACATTCATTAACTGATGTGGACACAATGGGCCGATTGGCCTCCTCCTGCTCTGTAAATATCTGAGTCTGAGATATTCCTTAAAACTTATTTCTTTGATCAGCTATCCTTATATCTCCTTATTGGTGTCAAACATTTATTTTATAACACTCCTGTGAAACACCTTGGGGAGCTTTGTTATGCTGGAGATAATATGCAAGTTGTTGCTGTCAGAATGATTGAGTTTCCTGTTCCAGGCAATCTTCTGCACTTTTGGGAAATAATCCAAACAACTTGAAGGTCAATGCACTTTCACTACTACATAGATCCAAACTTAGTCGCAGTTGAATGTCTATGAAGATACTCATTGAAGTTGCCAAATCTTACCTATCCAGATTTCTTCTACTTTTCAAAAAAAAAACCTTCTTTCTGTTCACATACACTTATTGCAAACCTTCCAATAGAATAATTAGGTCTGGCAATATCTTTGCAGAAAGAATTAAGTTAGAAGTTTACACTTAAACAATTCTGATGAAAGTTCATCTGTCTTTAGTGATGTTGATTTTGGGAAGGAATGATATGCAGAGAACTAAATTGCTTTAGTTTGAGTGATATCATGAAGTCTTTAACATCCTTCAGAATAGGCACAGCATGGTACAAATGTATTAATTTCTAAGATTTATTAACACATAACCTGTATAATGCAAAGTATTGAGTATGTTACAGGATGTATAAAATATACAATACGAAAGCCCAATCTGCCTCCAAGGCTTTTCCTTTTGCGCACAACATCTATCTGCCTGACAACATTTCCTGTTCTTGCCCCATGTAGTCTTGAGAGCCTCTACATTATCAACCTAATTTAATTAACATCACTCAACCCCAAAGAATGTTTTTAGCTTCTAAAAGAATGTGTTTGGATGTGGTCTGGTGTTTCTAAGTCTTATCGATTTAAGTTTAGCATTCATTGTATTTTCAAAGAGTTACTTCATTTGTAAAACCAAGTCTTTTTCATTATTGTATTTCTGTGAATTACAGCAAGTCTACAGTGTAATCAGAGTCAGTTATCACTGTCATCGGCCGCTCCAAATTTTAATTCGGAGCCAAGTCTCAGCATTAATGGTATGGTTTGGTTTGTGGTTTGTGTGTCATCCTCTCTTTATCGTACACTATGAGTTGACTGAAACTTGAAGTTTATGAGAAGGAAATCCCCATGAGCCTGTGTAACATATCATTTTCTTTACCTGATGAAATCTGTTTGAGATTCCTATGAAGAGCATTCAATGTTATTACTTGTCACAAATCTTTCAGATTTGTTTGTCAGAGGTTGTTAAGTAATGTAATCTGTTTAAATAAAAAGCTTTGCATGTTTCTCTTTAGAATTCCCCCTCTACCTATCATTGGACTATAGTGCTTTCTTTGAAGATTAGAGTTTTTCAGGCCAAAATAATTGTGAATGAGATTTACATCAAATGAGATGTGCTGGTTCTCACTAGTATTTTTCAACTTAATAACTTCACACTTTTCTGAATGTGTGGTGTTTGAACTAACTCAAGTTGTCCCAGGTGCACAGTCAGATTCCTAAAAGTGTCTTCCAACTGATATCCAGATTTTGGGAAGTCCAGCTACAAAACGAATCCCAAACAATAGCACAATATATGCACAAACTGGCCATGAGAGTTTGCCTTTTAGTATAATCAGTAAAAAGTATTGTCATTGTATCTAAATGTGCAAAGATTCCATTGCACTATGACTGCAGTAGAGCCATAGAGATGTACAGTATGGAAACAGACCCTTCGGTCCAACCCGTTCATGCCAACCAGATATCCCAACCCAATCTAGTCCCACCTGCCAGCACCCAGCCCATATCCCTCCAAACCCTTCCTATTCATATACCCATCCAAATGCCTTGAGTAGGAATGACTTACTTATAGAAGTTATAGAGTAGGAGCATGGGTGAAACCCTTTTTTAAACTAGAAAGGGGTCCTTGGTCTATGCTAATCTGCATCTGTACCTTAATCAGAACTATTAAAGCAGGTCTTTTGGTTGTTATCTCTTTGCAGTTTGTTGGACTTTGCTGGATTCAAATTGACACACAGCTGCATATTGAAAGAGTGCTGCTGTATGTGCCACCTTTCGAATGTGATTTCAAACTGAGTTCATTCTGCTCTCAAGTTGTTACATAAGATTCCACAGTGTGATGGCCAATATTTATCCCTTACCAATGTTTCAAAACATAATCGGGCACTATCATGATTCCTGTTTGTGGGTGTGTGCTGTATGCGGACCGGTTGCCTCATTTCCTTCACAACCGTAATGCACTTTGGGGCAACTTGAGGTGTTGTACACACCCGCACACCCATATCAGTCTCTGGGATTGTATTTGGAGAATCGTATTTGCACATAATTCCATTTTACTCAAAAAGCACACACCCTGCAGACAGTCAATCCATGTGACAATTTATAAACTCCTACTTTGGAAATAGAACCAGTCTGTCTCAAGGTTGGAATACAAATAGACTCTAACTTCACACCTTTAATGCATATCTGAGCTGCGATGTCACTTTTTTTTTTTACAAAACCTTGTTATCTCGGGAATGTGACTTGAAAGAAGTTCTGAGATTTACATATTAATGAATCAAAGCCTGTAATCCATTCGAAAAGATGAAAAACTTAACAGCAGTCTAGGTTTCTTCAATATATCATATCACTTCCATGACACTGTGATCTTGTGCTATAAATTCGGTGTCTTAGGATCCTGTCCCACTAGCTATCTGATGAACAAGCAGCGCTCCGAAAGCTAAGATTTCCAAATAAACCTGCTGGTCTATAACCTGGTGTTGTGTGATTTTTAACTTTTACCATTGTACATTGACAGCATGGAGTTTCAGAATCCCTTAAAATCTCTCTGCCTCAGTGAATCTCCCAATTAGAATTGCTCAAATTGTATTTCTCCAGGTGATAGCACTATATATTTTACCTGGCATTCGTAACACCCAATCACCTTGTGATGGTTTATGGCAAAAAATAATGAGGAATGGGTATCAAGTCACATGCATGACATAAGGAAGGTTACAGGATATTAAGCGAAAATGTTGTGTTCTGGGAAAGATTTGTGTCATACAAGTGATGTGATGTGTTGAACAAATGTAGATTGCTGTAAGCATCTAATCACTTAGAGTGGGGCTGCAGTTTTCGATTTATTAATATGTAAATCCCAGAACTTCTTTCAAGTCATAGTCCCAAGGTAACTTAAGGTTTTATCAGTATATAAAACAGTGACATCTCAACTCAGACAATGCACTAAAGGTGTGAGGTTAGCATCTGTCTGTATCCCAAACTGCAGTCAAAGTGGTTCTGTTTCCAAAGTAGGAATTTATAAAATGTCACATGGACTGACTGTCTACAAATTGTGTGCCTTTTGAATAAAATAAAATGTATCTGCAAATACAAATCTGTAAATGTAAATTCATCCCATAGACTTTTGTGTGTGTGTGTGCGTGCGCATATGCGTGCAGTGTGACGGAGTGTATGCCTATGAGAGTGTGTGTGCGTGTATGAGTGTATAGTGTTGTGGGGTCACCTGTAGTGTGACATGAATCCAAGATCCTGGTTGAGGCCCTCTTCATGGGTACTGATTTGGCTATCAGCCTTTGCTGGGCAATTCTGCGTTGTTACATATCACAAAGTCAGCCTTGAAGGGTGGTTACCTGAAGATCTGAGAGCAGAGCAATTTAGAACATGAATTTCAAAAAGTAAAGCAATAGATATGAAATAATGAAGAATGGGAATGAATAACGATGTCTTGATTTTTTTGTCATTTCACACTTGAATCTCTTATCTTTATTATTTTGGTGAACCCTTCCAGAATCTCCTGCAGAAAAGTGAATTTGAATGTTCTCTGAGCTCTTTGTATTCACACAAGTTCCAGTCTGCACTAGTTTAGCACATTCTGAAGCAATTAGTATTAAATAGTGTAACCACTATATGGCACAATTAAATACAAGCAATGCACCTAAGTAATAGAATATATGCCTTTGTTCCATTATTACTTTATTTTTGAGAAAACGTTGCTAAATTGAATTCTACATTCTTAAGTTGTCTTTAAAGTTAACTCTGGGCATAACCCTCTTTCTTCTCTCAGCACCTTTTCACCACTTCCAAGCAGATTATGTTCAAGCACAATCTTGATTATCTTCATCTTTTAGCTTGTAAGAATTTTCAGACTGAGGGTCACAGGGAGTTGTATCTGGTGCCACTAAAACACTGTCACTGACCAAGGATGTTTCAGTAAGCTATTCATTGAAATGAAGGTCTTTTCTGTCAGTTTCTGCACACTATCACACTTGATAACTTCACCAAGCCAATCAGTTAAATTTTTCAAGAGAAATTTGTTTTTCAAAGATCTGAGAACATTTCTATTCTCTCCCCATATCTCACTCCCCCCCACCCCACTGCCCCCTCAAATGTAGTGTCATCTGCATTGGGGGAAGGTACGCAATTGTGAAAGACGTTTTCTGTTGTCTGACAGTGTTGAGAGCTGAGATGATATCTTGGGTCACCAGTTCAACTGCAATCAACTTTGGTTGTCAGCTGCTGGCTGTCAATAGATAGTTAACCAAAAAAAGATGAATATATTTTATTTAGCTTCTGTACTGTTCCTCATCCATTCAGTTTTGCCCCATTGCATTCTGTTCCTAAGGCAGGATTCCTTCTCTGTCTCAGTCTCTTTCCACACCTCTTTGCCCCACAACTGCCTTGTGAAGATAAGGGCCTCTTTGAGTTTCAGACATTATGGTCAATAAGGGGAAAATAATAAAAAAGGTAAGAATGCACATAGGGTATTTGAGACCATGTAAATGAATTAACAGTACAAATAGAGGTTAATGGGCATGCTTTTAGGGCATTACAGGAACAAAGTTAAAATGAAATCAAAGCTAGGGACTAAATATTCAAGGGTATATGGCTTTTCCAAATGCAGTCAGGAAGAAAAAGGGAGTGGGATAGTTGTGTTGGTACATAATAGAATAAGTACAGTAGAAAGAAATGATCTTGGGTTGGAAGGTGTAGAATCCTTTTGGGTGGAGGTAAGAAACAACAAGGGAAAGAAGACACTTGTCAGAGTCATTTTTCATCTCCTCCCCCGCCCCAACCATAGATATATTATGGATAGAAGAAATCAGGAGATCATTAGGGCATGTAAAAAAAGGTAATATGTTAATCATTAATTTTCATGTACATTGGCAAAGTCACCACAAGGAAGAATTCATAGGATACATTTAATACAGTTTCCAAGGACAACCAGGAATCAGGCTATTTTGGATCTGGTAATATGTAATGAGTCAGGTTTGATAAATAATGTCAGAGTAAAAGATCCCCAAGAAAATCGTGACTATAACATGGTAGAATTTAGCATTCATTTTGACAGTGAGAAACTTGGGACAGAAACAACTGTGCTGAAACTGAGGGCAATTACAAAAGAATGAGGGCAGAACTTGCCAGAGCGGACTAGGAAAGGGGTTTAGCAGCAAAACTGTTGAAGAACAACACATTTAAGAAATAAATTGTGACTCACAACAAGGATATATCATAGTGAGAATGGAGTAAGCCAACCAGGGTTAACTGGGTAATATAACATGGAAAGAAAAAGAACAATGTGACAAATATTAGTGGTAAGCCAGAGGACTTGGCAAGTTTGAAAAACTAACAAGAGATGACTAAAAATAAAACAAAGAGGAAGAAAATTAACTTTGAGGATAAAGTTGAAAGTAATATCAAGACGAGCAGCAAGAGCTTTTTTAAATACATGAAAAACAAGGGAAAATTCAAAATGGACGTAGGCCCCTTCAGAGAATGAGGTTGGGGAATTAATAATAGGAAACCAAGAAATGGCAGACAAGTTGAATAAATACTTGATGACAGTGCTCTCCACCCTAAAGACTAATAACCTTCTAGAAAGATGGAATAATCAAAGGCCTGAGGTGGAGCAGCAAATCAATATAGCAAATATCACTCGAGAAACTAATGGGGCTAAAAGCTGATGATTCCCTTTGTCCTGTTGGGAATGCCTCCTTGGATATTCAAGGATGTTGAGATGACGGTGTTGGATTGGGGTGGACAAAGTCAAAAGTCACACAACACCAAGTTATAGTACAACACATTTATTTAAAGTTCCAAGCTTTTGGAGCACTGCTCCTTTGGCAGGTGAAGTAGAGGGAGGTGCAGAGGCACAGAATTTATATTTTGATTTTCTTTTAATGTGTTTCGGGTGGAAGCTGGAGAGGTGAAGCATCATGAGGTTATCTGTGGGCTTGCGGTATATATTGAGGTTATATATTCTGTGCCTGTGCACATCCCTCCACTGCACCTGCTTTTCGAAAGCTTGTGATTTTAAATAAATCTGTTGGGCTATAACCTGGTCGTGTGACTTTTGAAATTAAATGAGGTAAGTTTTAAAGATTATAAATAGATGGTAGTAATCTTTCAAAAATCCTGAGATTTTTTAAAAAGTCCCAGAGGATTAGAAAAATACCAAAGTTACACTCTTAGTCCAAAAGGGGAAACAGCCAAAAAAGTAAGTAACTCCAGTCCAGTTTTGTTAACATCTGACATTAGGAAAATGTTAGGCCATAATCAAAGACAGCACAGTTTCATGACATATTCCCTGGCAACTTGATGGGAATTCTTTGAAGAGGCAACAAGCAGGATGGATAAAGGGGACCCAATGGATGTAATATATTTGGATTTCTAGAAAGTTTTTGATAAAGTACTACAGGTTTAGCTGCTTAACACCATCGACTTCTGTTTTGTTAGGGGTAGCATATTGGCAAGGGTAGAAGATTGGGACAATAATAATTTTAAAAAACAGCAAGCTAGGATAAAGTGGTGTTTTCAGGCTGGCAACCTGTAACTTGTTGATTGACATAGGGTTTGTCCTTGGGCCACGATTATTTAGAATACATAAGACCATAAAATATCCAAGCTGAATTGGGCCATTTAGTCCATCAAGTCTGTTCCACCATTCAATCGTGGCTGACACATTTCTCAGCCCCATTCTCCTGCCTTCTCCCATGACCTTTGATCTTATTACTTATCAAGAATCTCTGTCTTAAATACACTCAGTAATTTGGCCTTCACAGCTTTCTGTGGTAATGAATGCCACAGATTCATGAGCCTCTGGCTGAAGGAATTCTTCCTTGTCTCAATTCTAAAGAGTCATCCATTCACTCTAAGCCTGTGCCCTTGGGTCCTAATCTCTGATCCTAGTGGATACAGCTTCTCCATGTCCACTCTAGGGCTCTCAGTATTCTGTAAGTTTCAATCAGATCTGGATGTTGGTTTGCTTGCTGAGCTGGGAGGTTCATTTCCAGATGTTTTGTCACCCTACCATGTAACATCTTCAGTGGGCCTCAGGTGAAGCAGTGTACATGATTCCTGCTTTCTATTTATATGTTTGGGTTTCTTTGGGTTAGTAATGTTATTTTCCATGATGATGCCATTTCCTGTTCTTTTTCTCAGGGAGTGGTAGATGGGTTCTAACTCGATGTGTTTGTTGATAGAGTTCCAGTTGGAATGCCATTTGTTTAGGGATTCTCGTGCATGTCTCTGGCTTGTCCTACGATGGATGCGTTGTCCCAGTCAAACTGGTGTCCTTCCTCATCTGTATGTAAGGATACTAGTGAGAGAAGGTCATGTCATTTTGTGGCTAGTTGGTGTTCATGCATCCTGGTGGCTAGTTTTCTGCCTGTTTGTCCCGAGTAGTGTTTGTTACCGTTCTGCACAGTATTTTGTTAATGAGGTTAGTTTTGCTTTTGTATTCGAAAAGAATGGGTGCCCAATGAACACAGTCCGCCGATTTTTCAGCAACAAATCCAAACAAGCCAACAAAACACGTCCAAAAACCCTAGCCACTCTCCCCTACATCAAAGACATCTTGGAAATGACTGCCAGACGACCTCAGACCCCTTGGCATCATGGTAGCTCACAAGCCCACCAACACACTAAAACAGCAGCGAATGAATGTGAAAGACCCTATACAGACAACAAGCAAATGACATCACCAACCCAAATATATAAATAGAAAGCAGGAATAATGTACACTGCTTCGCCTGAGGCCCACTGAAGGTATTACCTAGTAGGGTGATGGAACATCTGGAAATGAACCTCCCAGCTCAGCCAGCAAACTTACATCCAGAACCTCAACCTGAGCTACAAATCTTCTCAAAACTCGCTTTCAATCAGATCTCCTCTCATCCTTCTAAATTTCATTGTATACAGATCGAGTCCTCAACGGCTCTTCATGTGACAAGCCCTTAATCCCCAGGATCATTCTTGTAAACTTCCTCTGGACTCCCTACAATGCCAGTACATCATTTCTTGGATATCTGGCCCAAAGCTGCTCACAATGCTCCAAACGCACCCTGACCGAAGACTCATATATCCTCAGTATGCATTTCTGATGTTGTATTCTAGCCCTCTTGAAATGATTGCTAACATTGTATTTACCTTCCTAACTGTCAACTAACATGTGTATTAACGTTAAGATAATCCTGAACTAGGACTCCTAAATCCTTTCCAAAGCCTGTCCCTATTCAGAAAATAGTCTGCACCTCTATTCTTTCTACCAAAGTGCATTACTTCACACTTTCCCACATTGTTTTCCATCTGCTACTTCTTTGCCCACTCTCCTAGGCTGTCTAATTCCTTTGGCAGCCTCCCTGCTCACTCAATGCTATCTGTCCCTCCACTTTGTGTCACTTGCAAACTTAGCAACAATGCCCTCAGTTCCTTCATCCAGATCATTAATGTATAACGTGAATAGTTGTTGTCCCAACACTGAACCCTGCAGAACTGAACTAGTCATTCGCTGCCATCCTCCAAAAGATTAATTTACACCCCCCCCCCACCCCTGCCTTCTTCCAGTCAGCCAATCCTCTATCCATGCCAGTACCTTGCTCCAACATCATGGGTTCTTGTTTAGCAGCTTCCTTTGCGGTACTTTGTCACAGGCCTTCTGGAAATCTCTCGCTCTGCTTTGTCTAACTTGCCTGTTACCCCCTCGAAGAATTCTAACAGATTTATCAGACATGACCTCTTCTTGATGAAGCTGTACTGACTCAGCCAGATTTTAACATGCACTCACAAGTACTCTGCAATCTCATCCTTAATAACAGACTCTAAAATCTCACCAACAACCGGGGTCAGACTATCCAGCCTGTAATTTCCTGTCTTCTGCGTCCTTTGCTTCTAAAACAGGAATGTTACATTAACAATGTTCCAGACCTCTGGGGCTCTCCTTGACTCATGATTCCTGAAAGATCACCGCCATAGAGTCAAAGAGATGTACCTTTCAGTCCAACTTGTCCATACCAACCAGATATTCTAATCTAATTTAGTCCCACCTGCCAACACTTGGCCCATATCCCTCCAAACCCTTCCTATTCATATACCCATCCAGATGCCTTTCAAATGCTGTAATTGTACCAGCCTCCACCACTTCCTCTGGCAACTCATTCCATACATGCACCACCGTCTATGTGAAAATGTTGCCACTTAGATCCCTTTTATATCTTGTTGCTCTCACCTAAACCTATATCCTGTAGTTCTGGACTCCCCCACCCCAGGGAAAAGACCTTGTCTATTTACCCTATCCATGCACCTCATGATTTTATAAACCTCTATGAGGTCACCCCTCAGCCTCTGACGCTCCAGGGAAAACAGCCCCAACCCATTCAACCTCCCTCTATAGCTCAAACCCTCCATCCCTGACAACATTCATGTAGATCTTTTCTGAACCCTTTCAAGTTTCACAACATCGTTCCGATAGGAAGGAGACCAGAATTTCACACAATATTCCAATACCTTCACAGTTTCCTTCAGACTTATTAATGACTTGGATGAGGGAGTGGATTGCACTATAGTGCAATAACACAAAAATAGATGTATAAGGTTAAAAATCACACAACACCAGATTATAGTCCAACAGGTTTAATTGGAAGCACTAGCTTTCGGAGTGCTGCTCCTTCAGGTACCCTGATGAAGGAGCAGCGCTCCGAAAGCTAGTGCTTGCAAATAAACCTGTTGGACTATAACTTGGTGTTGTGTGATTTTTAACTTTATACACCCCAGTCCAACACCGGCCCCTCCATATCAAAAATAGATGGAATGACAAGTGGTAAGGATGACACACACAATCTGCAGAGGAATAAAACAGATTATGCTAGTGAGCAAACACTTAGCAGATGAAACATAATATGGGAAAATGTGAGGTAATGCATTTTGGTAACAAGAAAAGGGGAGCTGAATATTATTTAAAAGGAAAAAGCTGCAGCATCGAGAGTTTTGGAGTCCTAGTACATAAATCACAAGGCTAGCATGCTGGTTCAGCAGGTAATGGGGGAAGGCAAATGGAATCTTAGCCTATTTTTCAAAGGCAATGGAGGATAAAAGAATGGAAGTCTCGTTAGAATTATGCAAAGCGCTAGTTTGATCACACCTAGAATATTATGAACCATTTGCTTTTCCTTACCTAAAAAAAGATATTGCAGCATTGGGACAGTGCATTGAAAAGTTTCACTAGATTAATCCTCGGTATAGAGGGACTTCCTGATCATGAGAGGTCGAATAGGTTAAATCTATACTGATTGGAATTTAGAAGAATGCAAGACAACCTAATTGATTGTCTTGATTGATTGATTCTAATTGAAGAATCTTAGCATATTGTCAAGGAGCTTGACAGGATAGATGCAGAGAGGTTGTTTCCCCTATGGGAGAATTTGGATTAGAAGACATCCGAGAGTCAGGGGTTGCCCTTTTCAGACAAGATGAGGAACTTCTTCTGAGGGGAGTGAATCTCTGGAATTCTTCCACACAGAGGGTTATTAAGACGGGATAATTAAGTATATTCACGTCTGAAATTGACAAATTTTTAATCAGTAAAGGAATAAATGGTTTTGGGAAAAAGGCAGGAAATTGAAGTTGAGAATTATCTGATCAGCCATGATCTCATGGAATGGCAGAGCAAACTGGATGGGCTGAATGGCCTACTTCTTCTCCTGTATCTTGTGGTCTTATTTGTTCGTAGCTTTTCAGAAACCAACCCATATGATTCCGCCTTAATCAATAGCATCAGATTGCTATGCCAACTCTTTTCTAGATAATTAATTCCACTCTGTGCCTTGTTTCCTTCCCTAATCCCTTAAGAGGCCATGATCTTTCAGAGTCATGTTAATCTGAATGGAAACCAGTTGGCCAATTGTTGCCCGAGGGACCTTATTAGCATAGATGGAAATATTGTCACTTCAAAGCTGCACCAGTGAACTGCAGCATTTACTGAAAAATCACTCCCATAAATAACAAATGTGTGTAAGGACAAAAGAGGCGCACCCTTGAAAGATAATTTCTAGAGAAACTTTCAACTGGTTGCAGAATCTAGACATGGGCTGTGATTTGGCCTTTTTATTTCACTGTAAATTTATTTTTCCCACACTTAATTGCAATTTTTCCTCAAGTAATTGTGCTGGATAATTCTGAGAGTTAGTGCTCAACAAAACAACACTGTACACTCATTCAACACTTTTCTAACAAGAAATTCCTGCAATTAGTTTGATTTAGGTTACGTCTGTATGCACTACACCAGCTCAGATTCTCAAACCCAAATATACTGTTAAACCCAATCTATCTCTTCACCTACAAAAAAGCAAGTCTAAAAAAGCAAATAATTGTTGGGGAGGCAATCTTTAGCCAATGAAGTTGCTTTAAATGGCCCTAAAACTGGTCAACTTGGGAGATTCAATTGTACAGGTGTCAAAATTGCACAGCCTGTAGCATATGCTAAGACTATTGTTCTTGCCTGGACTTGAAAAACCAACTGTTCCAGAGAAGTTGTGCTTAAGGACTCAGTGACATGATACTACAACAATAGAGCTGTTGACTAATCACAGTAATGAACCTCTATAAGTCTACAACAGAGTCAGACAAGAGATGAGGAAAACACCCTAGTAGTGAAGAGTTTTGGGAACCATTAGTCAAAAGTAACCTGTTCATCACAAGCTGCATTTACCAGATGCCACCTCTTGTATTGCTCATATACCATGTCCCCATGTAATGGATAATGGTGGTGTAGTCATAATGTCACTGCAGTAGTCATTCAGACACCGGAGCTATTGCTTTGGTGGTAAGAGTTCAAATTCCACTATGACAGCAGGTGAAGTTTAAATTAACGTTGTTAGTCAATCTGGAAGGAAAAGCTAGTCTCAGTAATGTTGTGTGTGAAAACCTTGTCTTTGTCATATAAACCCATTGGATTCACTGATGCCTTTAGGAAAGGAAATCTGTTATCCTTCCTGTTTACACATGTCTTCAGGTCAACAATAATGTGATTCACTGTTAACTGTCTTCTGAAATGACATAGAAAACCACTAGGGACAAGAACAATTAGAAAAGGGCAACAAATGCTGGCCTTGTCAACAACCCCCATGTCGCGTGAAGGAACAAAATATTATGCAGGTTCCTGAAAGATGTTTTGGCATATCGGCTTCCCATGCTGCACGCATTCCTATGTTTCAATAGTATACCATTGACACCTGGAGCATTCTTACACACTGTATTGAAGCACAGTGTTGGAATATAGATACTGTTGAGGATAACTGAGCCTGTTTGAGTTGCACAACAGATAGAGTGAACCATATTCTGAACCACAATAAAACCTTAAGTTATGGCAGACTTAGGCCATTCATTCCATTGAGTCCTCTTCATCATTCAAACACAACTGATATGTTTCTGAAACCAATTCTCTTGTCGTCTTCCCACAGCCTTTGATCCCCTTACTCAAGAAGGACCTATCTACTTCTGTCTTAAATACACTCAGTGATTTGGCCTCCATAGCCCCTTGCACCAATGAGTTCCATAGATTCACCACCCTCTGGCTAAATAATTTCCTCCTCCTCTCAGTTCAAAAGCATTGTTGCATCACTTTAAGACTGTGCCCTCAGGTCCTAGTCTCTCCCACTAGGAGAAGTGTCTTCTCCATGTCCAAACTCTACAGACCTGTCAATATCCAAGTTTCAGTGAGATCCTGTTTCATCCTTCTCAACTCCATTGTATTCAGACCCAGAGTCCTCAGCTGCTCCTCATATGATAAGCCCTACATCCCTGGGATCATTCTTGTGAACTTCCTGTAGTGCACTCCAACACCAGCACATCCTTCCTTAGATACGAGGCCCAAAACTGCTCATAATATTCCAAATGTGGTCTGACCAGAACTTATACAGCCTCAGCAGTACATCCCTGCTGTTGTATTCTAGCCCTCTCGAAATGAGTGCGAACATTGCATTTGTTTTCCTAACGGACAGTCTTTCAAAACATACTTTTTCAGTCTTTTGTTTTGTATTCATAGCTAGCTGAAACCGATATGTCATCATTCTCATCACAACCACCACCACACACCCCCCTCACCTTTCATTGTCCTCTGCTGGTTTTTAAAGGTTTCCCAAGCCACTGGCTTCCCAGTGATCTTCACCACATTCTAAGCTTTTCCTTTTGCATTTTTCCTGCCCTGACTTGCCTTGTCAGCCATGGTTGCCTCGTTCTCCCCTTTCTTCTTCCTTGGGACGAATTTCTGCTCTGTTTCCCGAATTACCCCCAGAGACTCCTGCCATTGCTGCTCCACAACCTTCCTTGCTAAGCTCCCATTCCAGCTTGCCAGTCTAAGAGTTGACATCATCTTCTCATTTGTTTTGCTTGTTTACCTGCTGTGATGGATTCCATCTCCTTGTTGAGCTAAAACTGTAAGTTTCCAAGGTGCCATTGAAACAGGTGAACTGTATCAAGTCAGCATCTTACAAATTGGAGGCTGTCCAACTGAGAGAACCTGGAGCATCCATTCTCTATGCAGGCTGAATTGGGCTTATCACTGGTAACTATCTCTCATGTTATGTTAGCACTGCATTGCAAGTGAAGAATCCCTCTCCAGAATGCAAACCTGGCCCAATATTTGTGGAGATGCTGAGCTATCTAAACATCGGGAAACCCTTTAGAGCTGCCCAGTTGAGTCCAAAGCAATGCAAAGCACTACGTTTAACACTAGCCTGGTTGCAGGGGTTGCTGGAACCACAAAATGTTTTGATTTCTATCCATCTTTGGACTTCACTCAAGATTTTTATTTTCAGGTATTACTCCCTTAGCTTTCAGCTCTCCGAAAGAATCCACAAGGAGATGGTGTTATGTGCCCATCACTGGAAGGTTTGTTTTGAGTGTCCACATGCTGGTGGACTTGCATGTTTCATGTCTGGTGCCGAAACCCCCTCAAAGTTCTTCTGAACTTATGGCTTGCCGCTTCGAGGAACTTCGTTTCCAAGATCCATCACGAGAAGGCACGGCTAAACGCTTGACAATGGAGAGGCTGTGTATTAACAGAGACTAACACGTTTGTCTCTCATTTATGCACCGCTGCTCACCAGAGAGGGCAGGTGAAAACGAGAAGCAAACTAAAGCACAACAGTAGAAAGCTTCCGATTTTTCCTCATCCATGCAGTAAATGTATTACATAATGCAGTGGTGAAATATTTTTGCCCAAAACATTAAAGGCCCACTGTTCAAATCCGTATTCTAATTTGTACAGGAGTTGAAATAATTTGCCGCAAACCTGCTGAGATGTGAGAAAACAATTCATTCAAGAGAGTTTTGGTTTTAAATTGAAAAATTGACAAACTTCACCTCTGATGCTCGTTCACCAGAGGGAACAAGAGGAAGCACATTACATCATTCAGTCAAGTGCCATGTGTTTACTAGCTTGAGAACACAGCCAGTCAGCGAAGGAGAACAATTTGCCACGAATAGGCTAAGAACAAAGAATTGCTCAGTGTTCCGCAATATTCTTTTTGTACCACTCTACAGAAGCCAGAAATAGAAGTTTGAAAAGATGATTCTGACAGATACCACATGTTGGATTGGTTCCTCCTTTCTCTCTCTTCCATCCCCCACTTCTCCATTCAGACCCACTCATTCATGCAAGTATTCAGTTCACTTGTTTCTTGTAGCCTCTGCTTTCTGTTCTTTATTTTTTAGCTGACAGTGTAATCCTCTTGAGATGGGTGGAGGAGTGGAAAGAGAGAGATGGTGGAGCAGGATAAGAAGGATTTCCAAAATCCCATTAAGTGAGAAAGGAAATGAAGTGTAATCAGAAAGAATCTCATCATAATACTGTAATACTGATAAATTAACAAGTAAAAGCAACACAGAAATCTGATGAAACCCAGTTCTCTGGACTCTCAGTTTGGGCAGCTAGACCACTGAATGGTCTTTATCTCATCATAGGTAAAGGTAAGGTTCTGTAATGACACGATGGCACCTTACGTTTATTTAACTCCTTTAACATCAGAAAATGTCCCAAGTGCTTCACTGCCATTTGTGGAGCAACCAAAATCAACAATATATATAAGGCCAAAATGAGAAGAACACATATCTTGGAAGATCTGAGACCAGAGCAGATTGCAGAGATATTGATGGATTTGAACTCAAGGATGAACATTTGAAATTGAAGCTTGTAGGTCAGTTGGCATGAGGATTCTCATATGAATTTTCTTTTGAGAGTTTATTTCTTTTCTGTATGCCTGTTCCATAGTTCAAAGAGAATTCTGTGTGGTTCTTTGGAGTCAACTGTCAATGTTTTATTTCACTTATCAAGGAACGGTCTTAATTACGAGTAGGCAAGTTAGCAGCTCAATTGAAAACCATTGTCCAAAATAAATCATGTTTTGTTTGTTTTTCTTAAACGTTTGTCTTCTCTCTGTAATTCAGCCTGTTGTTTTAAACAAACACCGAATGCTGGGAAACTCAGCAGATCTGGTAGTATCTGTGGAGACAGAAACAGAGTTAACGTTTCAAATCCAGTATGTCTTTGGACTCGAAACAATAACTCTGTTTCTCTTTCCACAGATGCTGCCAAGACCTGCTGAGGTTTGGAACCCTGAAGATTTCTTCATTCTGATCCTTGCTCTCCAGCATTCTTCAGAGAAGAGCTATTTTTGATATTGTTGCAGCCAGACACAGTATAAGATTCTCTAACTCATTATGGTTCTAGCCAGGATACCTCAAACTGTTGGTTATTGGGAGAAAGCAGAAACAGGATACTGAGTTGGATGGTTAGCCATGATCGTATTAAATGGCTGAGAAGGCTCAAAGGGCCGAATGGCCTCCTGCTCCTATTTCGGTGTTACTCCCAAGTGAGGACGAATAATAATGGTTCCCCTTCTTTATTCACCCAACCCTTCAGTTGGTGTAACAATGTTAACCTGAAAAAGAATCTGTTCCCTTGTGAATACCTTTCTCCCAGACACCATGGCCTTTTTAAAAAGGAGCCAATTTATCAGGTCTTCTTGAGTTACAAAGAGTGAGTTTATTGATTACTCTTTATGAGATGAATTAGCAGGCATCCACATATGGTTGAAATTGAAGGTGGGCTCAAATGGATGGAAATTTTAAAAAAAGGTTTTATTAAAATGGATCTAAGGATCAGTCTGAGTTGTCCATGAAAAGCAGATCATTGAACATTGCGGCCATTGCAGTGAAGGTTACCAGTAGTGTTGACATTTGGCATTGAACAAACCAGTAGGGTATTTGAGGTGTCTGAAAGTTAGCTGTAAGCGACAATTCCATGAGTATGAATATTTCAGGCTGTTGCTTAACTAGTATGTGAGATAGCTATCCCAATTTTGGCAGTAGCTCCCAGATATTAGTAAGGAGACTTTGAAGGGTCAACAGGGCTGAGTTTGCTATTTTGGTGCATTGGTCGATGCCAGGTGGTCCATCTAGTTTCATTTCTTTGAGAATGTTTTAGTGGTTTTATTACAACTGAGTGCCTTGATAAGCCTGTTCAGAGGGCAGTTAAGAGTCAACCATATTTCTGTGATCTAGAACTACATGTAGGCCAGACCAGACAGATTTTCATTCCATAAGGGACATTAGTGAACTAGATGTGTTTTCTTTTTACAATAAAAACCGAAAGAACTGCAGACGCTATAAATCAGAAACAAAAACAGAAATTGCTTGAAAAGCTCAGCAGATCTGGCAGCATCAGTGGAGAGAAATCAGAGTTAACATTTAGGGTTGAGTGACCCTTTCTCAAAACACACTTCTGATGAAGGGTTGCTCAAACCGAAACGTTAACTCTGATTTCTCTCCACAGGTGCTGCCAGATCTGCTGAGCTTTTCCAGCAATTTCAGTTTTTGTTTTGAGTTTTTACAATGGCGGGTTTGTGGAATAGCCAACAATACAAACGTGATTCAGATCAGCAAAACCAGTTGGATGGAATCTGCAAATAAACGTCAAAGTGATACTGAAATAGCGCTTGTTATGTGAGGTTGTAGTTCGGACCCCTCGCAGCAGTTTGGGGAGCACCTGAACAACAACAGTGAATCTTGAGTATGAGAGGAAGTGTGTGCCAAACTCCCATTGTGATCCAACATAGTGACAGGGGTCCTTGCTTTGAGTTCTATCAGATTCTAAGAAAATAAGTCAGTTATTTTAAATAAGATATTGTTATATTTGACAAATCAAAGCATTGAACTTTCTTTCCAATGAGGTCGAAGGAGGCTGGTTGTTAGCTTACTGATGTTGACAAATAATTAATTCTCCAGCATCTTCAAATAGTAGTGAAAGGTATCTACCAGGCAGGGAAGGTGATAATGCAAAGAAGCAAACAGAACTTTGTCAGGATAGTTCATACTGTCTAAAAGCAAATTACTGCGGATGCTGGAATCTGAAACCGAAAGAGAAAATGCTGGAAAATCTCAGCAGGTCTGGCAGCATCTGTAAGGAGAGAAAAGAGCTGACGTTTCGAGTCTAACTGACCCTTTGTCAAAGCTTTGACAAAGGGTCAGTTAGACTCGAAACGTCAGCTCTTTTCTCTCCTTACAGATGCTGCCAGACCTGCTGAGATTTTCCAGCATTTTCTCTTTTAGTTTATACTGTCATTCAGTTTTGAAAAGGTCCAGAGACAATGATAGTGTATGAATGTACATGGAGTGACTAAGATATTAATCTGGAAGAGGACATGGTTCTTTGAAGGAAGAATAATGAATATCAGGGAGTGAATTGCAGGCTGGAATCGAATTGAAGGTTTCAGTTTTATCATTTTGCATGTGTGACAAATGAAAAGTTGATTGCATACTTAGACTGCTTTTGTGAAGATATCTGATACTTTTAATTACCTTGGATGACCTACGTGCTAAATATTCTATTTTCTAGTGGCTCCAGTTATTCTTTCTACTTAATTATGTCTTTGGCGCTGTTTCATTAAAGGCAAGTAAATTACACAAAGTTTGGAGTTCAGGCTATGTCTTGGAAAATGTAATGCCTTTGAGGGATTCAGGTGGAAGAAGAAAGGCATTGAACTCACTCTGCCGTGTGAAACATGGGTGCTCATTTTAAGACTATGCCTTTGTGGTGAAACCTGGGAAGGGCTTGTCATACTCTTTTTATTATTATTACCAAGTTGTAAACCTCTATTCTTCTGTGTCAAGCAACTCTTCATCCTGCCCAATTAAGTGCCCCCCCTCACTCCTCAATTAACTAGCTCAGTTGCCCTTTGGTTTGTGGCATATCAGTAGTAGAATGGTTGCTAACTCTGCTATGTAACAAGTAGCTACATTTCAAAGAGTAACTAATGGTGAGAATGCTTGGATGTTTTGGAGAATAAGATGGTTTGCAAATGTGAGGTTTTCCTGTATTGTACAGTCAATTCAAACTTGTGTATTTCCCATCCATTTAATGCTAGTCTTCAAAGCCATCTTTGAAACGGAATCGTGTGGGAGTTAGGAGCATTTTAAAATGTCCTTCAATGTTGGCTCTTACTCGTTGCTCTAATCACTCAGCCCTTTTCATGTAACAGTTCCAGGGCACAGTGAATTGGGGCATTTCAACTTCATCTGAACAGCCTCTTCATCAATCTCAGTAATAGCACTGTCATTGTAATCGCCTCCTTTCCCCCCCCCCCCCCCCCCCCCCCATTCTTCCTTATTCTAATGGCCTATCAGTGATTACTAAATAGTTTCCAAGAGCACAGCAGAAGGTGACTGTTCAGTCCATTGTGCATGTGATGGCTCTTCGAAAGTGCTATCCATTAGTCAACCTATCTCATTAGTTACCCATGGCACTCCGAGTATATCTAGTGCTCTTTTTTAAGTTAATACTGATTTTTTTCCACCATCCCATCAGCACTGACCTCCATCCTTCAAAACATAATAAATTAAAAATATTTTCAACATCCACCCCTCCTCACCCCCCCCATTATCTTAAATCTGTCTTAAACTGGCTACACCACCAATAGAGGAGGCAGTTAGACTGCAATTTAAAAAGCAGTAACATATGGGGTTACAGGTGGAAGACGAGAACAGCACTTGGTGAAATACCAGAAAGGAGAAAGTGAGGTCTGCAGATGCTGGAGATCAAAGTTGAAACTTTATTGCTGGAACAGCACAGCAGGTCAGGCAGCATCCAGGGAACAGGAGATTCGATGTTTCGGGCACAGGCCCTTCTTCAGGAATTCCTGAAGAAGGGCCTGTGCCCGAAACGTCGAATCTCCTGTTCCCTGGATGCTGCCTGACCTGCTGTGCTGTTCCAGCAATAAAGTTTCAACGAAATACCAGAAAGCCAACTAAGATGCCTCTGTGCTGTAATAACTGTGTGATTCAGTTCATCGTGACCATGCTGACTTTCAGCAACAAGAATTCAGCTTGTCCCACACACTGGCCCTTTTCCCATAGCCCTGCAATTATTTGTCCTCTTCAGGTACTTACTCGATCGTTTTTTTGTAGCCGGAATTGAATCTGCCTCCAACATCCCTGCAAGTAGTGCGTTCCAGATCCTAACCACTGACCTATTTTACTTCCTCTTTAAAATCCAAATTCCCAAATGATAAATTATTATACCCCAAATCATTGTACGCATATATCCCCAGATCTCTCTGATCCTGTCCCCAATTTCTTTTCTATTGCCTCTCTTTGTTCGTTCTTTCCATCAAATATGTCTCATCATATACCTCTGCAGTAAATTGTCCAACTTGCCCATCTCCTGTTGAAATCTGTCATTAATCACAATTCTTCCAAACTTTATGCTCCATCACATTTTGAAGTTGTGCCCCTTACACCTAGGTTTATGTTGTCAATATGCTTCAAGGACAGCAGTGATCCTAATACTGACCACGGGAACCTTGCTGTATACTATCCTCCAATCTGAAAAACGCTGTTCTGTGCACCACAAATGTCTGTTTCCTGAGTCTCGCCAACTCTTATATCCATGTTGCCATTGGTGATCCACGGAGTTTATCAAGCACCACATCGATTCACTATCCTCCATCTGTACCCTCATCAAGCAAACAACTCAATCAGGTTAGATAAACATAATTTGCCTTCACTGAAAACCACCACATCTGTGGAGAGAGAACAAGCTAACATTTTGAGACATTTAGACTCAAAACATTAGCTTGCTGTCTCTGTATGGATGCTGCGTGACCTATTATTTCCAGCATTTTTAAATTTGTCTTCAACAATTCCATCCTTGATCAGTCCACTATTGTTAAAATTGAGCATTAATTTTGTCCTGGATTATCAATTCTAAAAGCTTTCCTGGCACCAATGTTAGTTGCCATCCTTGCAACTTTGCACACTTTTTAAAAAAAATTTATAATATTCCCATTGTCTGATTGTCCTGTTGTCCTGCCAATGAAAACAGCTCCCTACAACACCATCAGAACCCATCACTTTTTAACACTTCTACTAAATCTCCTAATGACTGAGTTATTATTGTTTTTCCCATAGGGGAGGTGCGCCTGACCCCAGAAGACTACGCCAGAGCTCAGAAGTACTGCAAATATGCAGGCAGCGCCCTACAGTACGAAGACGTGGGGACCGCGGTGCAGAATCTCCAGAAGGCCCTCAAGTTGCTCACTACAGGGAGGGAATGAGTCCCAGCCCAACTGTACCCACACGTAATTTGTGTCCTCTCCACTGGCACAAAGAACTAACCAGTATGTTGCTCCACTCCACCCTTGCGTAACTAAAGAGCCTTTTGTTTCCCCATTGGCATCCCACTTTGATCAACGGGCCATGATGCATTATTTTATCCCAGTGGAAAGAAGAATATGCCTTGGGTGCCAGGTATAAATATTAATGGCTTGTGTCTCCTAGCTAAGGACTTTTTTTAAAATGGCACTTGTGATGGCAACACTAAAGAAAAGTGCATCAGGTTCTTAAATTCTGCTGCTTTTTCTGTGATGTAACTGTCTTGTCTACGGGCATTACAGTAATTTAATGTAACTATAGTATTCCCTTTCACAGCACTGAGCAGGTTAAGTGGGGGTATCATGTCCTACTTGGCTCATTCCAACAGCAGAGCATAATTCACACATCAACCCCCTCCCTTCTCTTTCCCAACTTCCTGACATCTTGTCTAAGAAGAGCCAGGTCCATAGCTGTATGTTATGCAAGTTAGCTCGACTTTCAAATCCAGCTCGCTTCTCAGGCTTCAGATATCATGGGGCTTTTACAAATGCAAAAAGTGCAAATGCACCTCAGAACAGTGGGACACCATGTTCTTCCAAGCACATTTGAAAGAAGGGTGGTGGGTATCTTAATTTTGTGCACAGTTGTTTTCGAAGCATATCTTAGATGTTATTTGCACAGACAGCCAAACCTCATGGTGCCAGTCAGCAGCACCTTCCACTGTCTTTTGAAACCCAATTTGAATGTTTATCCGAATATCCATTCAGAGGAGTAATGTAGCTTTGGAGTTCATATAACCAGTTGCCAGAGGAGATGTTCAGTATGCATGGAGAAGTGTCATTAAGCATGATGTCTTGTAATAAATAAATGTGTATCAGACTGTTTCTCTTTATTTCTGGGATGTAAGGTGAGATAAATTGCACCAGCTGTTAAGAGAGTGATGTGTGTGTGTGTATGGCTAACAATAAAAATTACCATTCATTAATTGTTTGCAAAATAAAATAAGCTTACTGCAACATAGAGTCAACGCATAATAGGTTTAACATTATACAATTGTTCTTGACTTGCTCATGACAAAGAAATTTAATAAAGAATCATTGCCCATTTGGCGGTATTTCTCAAACCAAGCAAAATGCCATCATCAGTGAGTACGTCCACTTCCCATTGGCAACCAGATCCAGTGGGTCAGATTGCGACAAATGTGAAGTGGTTCCACCTTTTTGTTACTTGTGCTGATCAAACCAGAACAGAAATAAAATGAATGCATTGGACTTGTCACTTTATTGTACCATTCTGTCTATGACAATGAGGCATTCACTCTACAGTGCACATTGTGACTATGTTGCCCATCTTTCATGTTTGTTATATCTGTCTCTAATAAAAGTAATCAAGTCTCCAGCATAATATGTGAGGATTTTTTAAAAATCATTTGTGTTAGGCATGGTTCCTAGGCAGTGTTCTCATCTCAACTCAAAGTATGGATGTTAGTCCCACTCCAGAGACTTGAGTGCTATATCTAGGTTGATATTCCAGTGTAGTATGGCACATGTGAAAGCTGGCATCAGGGTCCCAAATATGGGGAGAGAAATGTGCCTTGAGCAACATTCATTTGTCGGTCTAAATATCACTCAAGCTATCTTGTCATTTATCTTGTTGCTGTCCAGAATAGCTTACTATGTGCACATTGGCTGGTGCATTCCACTGTTGCAGATCAAAAGCATTTTCTTGATTCTAAGGCATTTTGGAGCATTGTCAAAGGTTCTTTGTATTCATAGAATGGTTCCAGCACACAGCTGTTTGTGCCATGTCATGTTTATGCTGGCTCTCTGCAGGAGTAATTGAATTAGTCCCACTCCCAGCCTTACAAATTTAACATCATAGGATCAGTTAGTGTTGTTGGCTGGACCATCTTTTATTGACATTTCCAAATGCCCCAGCGGGCAGTTAAGAGCCAAACACATTGCTACAGCTCTGGAGTCACGTGTATTCCAGACAAGGTAAGGAATGAAGCTTTCCTTCCCTAAAAAACATTAGTGAACCAAATGGGTTTTAAGTGACAATTGACAGTCATGACATGGTAGCCAAAGGCTGTTTTTTTTTTATTGGATTCATATTTTACCATCTATCGTAGTGGGATTCAAACCATGGCCCCAGAATAATAATCTGGTTCCTGAGCGACCAGTTCAGTGCCTTGACACCACCTCCTCCCCAAGTTATAAATCACAACACCAGATTATAGTTCAACAGCTTTATTTGGGAGCACTGCTTCATCAAGTAGCTGTGGAACAAGACAATAAGACACAAAATTTATAGCAAAAGATTACAGTGACATGCAACTGAAATGATATATTGAACAAACCTAGATTGCTGGGCGAAAGTGAAGACTGCAGGTGCTGGAGATTATAGTCAAGATTAGAGTGGTGCTGGAGAAACCTCACATGCTGCAAAACCTAGATTGCTGTTAAGTCTTTCATCTCTTAGCATAGGTTGCAGGTTTCGGTTCACTCGTATATAAATCCCAAAACTTCTTTTTCATCACGTTCTCGAGATAACTTAAAGTCCCGTTTGAAAGCCACGACTGAACCAGCTTCCTCCACGCAGTGTTTTCAAGATGCTAAGCACACGCTGATAAAAAAGGATTTTCATTATGGAGATAATGTTGCCGTTGACCCCAAATTGCTGTTCTCTAGATCTGAGGGTTCCAGCTCTCCTGTATATTCATCATGTTGATAGTTTATATATTTTGTTTTTATTTGCATAGAGCAATTATCAATGTCACACATTGGATAACCAATTATATTAGAGGAGGCCTCTCGTGGCGGTGGCAGCAGTAATGCCAGGCAAAGCTGGACACAGTTCCACCCTAGCCCGGGGTTTCCGGCAAGTGAGGACCAAGTCCCAGACTGAATTCCCCCGGCCCAGACTCTCGGACTAGGCTGGGGATCCAGGTCCACAATTGGTCCCGGGCGCCTGAAGGTGGAGAAAGACTGTCACAGCCCCCGTGTATCCGTCTCCCGATGTGGTGATTTCCTGGCATGATGGTGTTGTGCCAGTGCAGTTGTCACATTGCTGTGTAGAGATCTTCTCCAGTGTCCAGATATTCCAGAGGCCCGCACGCAGTCTTGGCCTGGCATGGTGGCCATCTTCAGAGGAGGCTTCTGGCCCAGTATCCAAATGTCTGGCATGCCCTTCTCATCCCGGTATCCAACTGCCTGGCGTGGCCAACCCATCCCGGTATCCACCTGCCTAGTGTGGCAGTCTCATCCTGGTATCCAACTGCCTGGCATGGCTGTCTCAACCCTGTCTCCAACTGCCTGGCGAGGCTATCTAATCCCGATATCCAACTGCCTGGCGTGGCTATCTCATCCCTGTATCCAACTGTCTGGCATAGCTGTCTAATCCCGGTATCCAACTGCCTGGCGTGGCTGTCTAATCCCGGTATCCAACTGCCTGGAGTAGCTGTCTCATCCCGGTATCCAACTGCCTGGTGTGGCTGTCTCACCCCAATAACGTCTTCAGGAAATTCCATCAATCTTGAATCGGCTTTCGGCCCAGTATCCAACTGGGAGCCATTCACCGAACTGTGATGAAATTTGTCTTCATTTCTCTTCTTTTTATTAATATGTATGACTTCTGTTATTGATGTGAGATCCATGGTGGGGCAACTTCTAAAACTTTCCACTGTATTCTTCATGTATAAGTTCAAATGACAACAAATTTCTATTCTATTCTGTATGTACTGCAGGTCATTCTGTTATAATGCTCATTTTGTAAATGCAAGTTCGCTGTAATTCGATTGATGAATCGGGGGCACTGTTTCTAATGCACGAACTTTTAAAACATGTGTTCACCGTAACATGATTACATCGCCAACACTTTAAGCGCGATTTTTATATAATGTGGGGTTGTACAAGAACAGAACCATTGTGTTATAGAGGAACTGACTGTACTTGAGGAACATAAGAGTAGGAATGGGCAATTAGACCCCTCAAGCCTGCTCTGTTATTCAATAAGCTCATGATTGTTCCAATGACTCCACATTCCTGCCTACCCATTGTAACTTTACACCCCTTTACTTATCAAGAATATATCTCCACCGTGAAAATATTCCAGTACTCTGCTTCCACTTCCTTTTGAGGGTAGCACCCCTTTGAAAGAAAACATTTCTCGTCACCTCTGTCTTAAATCGGCAACCCCTTATTTCTACACAGTGACCCCCCACCCACCCCCTGTTCTCTAATCTCCCACAAGAAAAAAAATACTCTCCACATCCACTCTTTCAAGGCCCCCTTGGACCTCGAATGTTTCATATAAATCACCTCTCACTCTTCTAACCATCAATGCTGTTCAACTGCCCTTTCTAACCTGTAACTGTGGGCACTCACTTGCAGTTGTCACAAGAGTTAAATCTATTTGGGTAATCATTTCTAGTTCTATGTAGTAGTGAAATCTAACTAATCACAGTAGTGCAATGACAATATTCTGCTGTTTGTTTCCCGTTTTTACAGAATAGAATCACTACAGCATGGAAGTAGGCCATTCAGCCCATCGGGTCCACCCAAACCCATCCCTCCAGCCCTCCCCAACCTTATTCCCCGTCATCCTGCTTTTCCCATGAATGATACAGTAACCCTAGGCATCCATGGACATCATGTGCACTATAGTATGGCCAACCTACTTAATCTGCACATCTTTGGACTTTGGGAGGAAACTGGAGCACCCGGAGGAAAACAGCGCAGACACGGGGGGAATGTGCAAACTCCACACAGATAAGTGGAGAGCAGAGGGAGTCAAGGGTCAAGTCCCGGAGTGGGTGCAGAGCGAGTCCTGGATGGAGGGCAGTGTGTGGAGACAGCGTGGCCTCGTGTTCTGAAGTCACGCGGACATGAACTCAGGTTGGAAAAGGACTATAACTTGAGTACTTTATTGATACTTTTTATTATCATTCTGGACTTTTAAACTCAGTATTCCCATGCTAACTTTTTTACTATTTCAACGCTGCAAAACACTGAAAGTAGCTATACCTGGGTACCGTGTAGTTGAGATGGTGCTGAGAGATGGCACTACAAACTTTTCACTGCACTCATTCGAGACCACATGACAAGAAAGGCTATTCTATGCTATACTACTCTGTTCCATTCTATTGTTCTAGAGACATTTATATGCCTTTAAATATGGGTGATGTTCTGATGCATAGGGTAGCATCTGATCTGAAGTAGACTCTGTGTTTGAGTCCTATCTTGGGCAAAGGAGCGTATATCCTTAACACAACCAAGTAGCTTGAATATCAACCTGCAATGCTTTCTGAGACAGCAATGGCAGGCATGAAGAAAACCAGGAGAGATTCCCATTTGAAAGCATGACGGAAAGAATATTAGAGCCATTCCCATCCCTATCCGCAACTCCAGGCTACATCCGTGTAAAAGGTGCATGTTACTGCAGTAGTTTGGACTCCAAGTGAATTGTAAGATACCCAGCTGCCTTTAGCCATGTACCCACTTTTCTAAGACATGACAAAACATTCTACCCTCTGCAACGACCCTCTGGGTAAATAAATTTCTGTCAAAAGTCTGATTTATTGAAATAACCACCCCCCCCCCCCCCCCCATACCATAGTCTTTACATTTCCTTTCACATCTCTTAATCATTTTAAATTCTATTAAACCTCATGTTAACTTGACTTGCTCCAATAACAAATCTAGTACTTTATTGTTATAAGACCTGAGGGCAGAATGAGGCCATTCAGCCTATAGACCCTGCTCTGCCGTTCAATTAGGTAATGGCTGTTTTGGCTCACCTCTTTTCATGCCTATCCCTCAGCACCATTGATTTTGTTACTGTCTATCTCTCCTTGAATATACTCAATGAGCTTGACAGCCCTCTGTGGGAAAAATTCCAAAGTTTCACTTCCCTGGAGGAGAATAAATTCCTCCTCCTCTCTCTCCATTTTGTGACTGTTGAGATTGTGCCCTCTAGTCCTGGACTCCCAAACAAGGGAAGACAACTTTTCCCTCATCTGCCCTGTGCAGCTCCATAAGCATCTTGCATGTTTCAAAGAGATTGTGTCTTCTAAACTCCAGTGTGTAGAGGCACAAACCGCTGAGCTTTTCATAAGAAAACCTCCCTATGTCAGGTTCAAATTTGTAAACCTATAGGCCAGTTGCAAAAATGTTAGAGTCTTATTATAAAGCATGAAAGATTCTTAAAGGATTTGACAGGGCTGATGTGGAGAGTTTATTACCCTTTATCCTTTTAAATTCAAAAGCCTGCTTTACTTACAGCCCAAAGACTGCAGCATTACACCACCAGCTCCATCTTTCCCCAGGGCAAATGATGAGATCCATAAATGCTGGCCCCGCTGCTGACATGTCTCTACCATAGATACATAAAATTGAAACAGCTTGCCATTTACACCTGGTTGTTGTTGCTAGGCACTTCTACAAAAGACGTGAGTCGAGAGTGTGGCACTGGAAAAACACGGCAGGTCAGGCAGCATCCGAGGATAGGAGAATCATCGTTTCGGGCATAAGCCCCCCCCAATTCCTCATGAAGGGCTTATGCCCGAAACGTCGATCTTCCTGCTCCACGAATGCTGCCTGACCTGCTGTGCTTTTCCAGCATCACACTCTCAACTCTGATCTCCAGCATCTGCTGTCCTCACTTTCTCCCACAATAGAAGTGACCCCAACAAAGTGCCTGGGAGTTGCTATGTCTAAGCTACTCACCAACTCCATAAGTAGGAGATACACCTTTTGATCCATTCTGCCACTTCACAGATTTCCTACCATACCTCCGCTCCAACCCCATACTGACTGCTGTAGCACAATACAGATCCGGGTCTTTGAGGCCTTTTCAGGTATAGTGATAATGTCCAGGAGGCTCTGGCTCAAGACCCATCTGCTCCCACAATGCGTCATAACATTGATGAACTGGTGATTTGAATATATATATATAAAAATGCATGTCTTTGAGGATTTTTGAGATGTCATGGTAATGTCCCTAACTCTGAGCTGGTATTATCACCTACCGACCTAGTCATAACACTTATGAACAGGTTGAGTATGGATATGTTATGCTTAAAAGAGCTATTGTGGTGCAATGGTAGTGTCCCTTCTTCTGGGCCAGAAGTTTCTGGTTTAACAATTACCTGCCCCAAAAATATGTCATAATGTCTCTGAAAGAGGTTGATTAAAAGTGGGTCCACTGCAGGTTACCTGGTGTAAGCACAGAGTAACTGAAATGACGGCAACTTGCTGAAAATTTCATCTGATAATGGAGAACCGTATCAAATTTAATTCACTGAATTCAACCGAATGTAGGTCTTGTCTTCCATAGGCGATGCATAGCACACAAAGGTCTCTCTTGTTCAGAAATTCAAATGAAAGAGCATTTAATTGCAAGGTCAGCTGCAATGTACATGGACTAATCTCAAGTGTTCAGAAGCCTGATTACTGCTGGTTTTAGTTTTATTAATATGTTCCAGCTGATGGGAAACCGGAGCTGGTTTGTATTTTACCTGTGTGCTTGCAAAGCGAGGCAAGGGTGCTCTTTGCTTTTGTTTATTGTGTTCTGTCCCCAGTGCAAAGTGGAGTAGCAGAGTACAGCTTCCACATGCTGGGAAATGAGCTGTGTTATCGACACGGCTGATATCCTGGGCCATACAATGTCCTTAGAGAAAGCTGTCTGTCTCTGAGCAGGGATCAGTTGTTGCGTTTACTTCATGTTTCAGACTGTGACCATCTCACAAACAATGGGAGGAACTATCTTCTCCATTTCCAACCTTTAAAAGGCCTGATTTAAAACTCAACTGGGTCACTCGGTGATACTTCACTGAGCGTATTGTGATTACCCATTGTTTAGGTCCTTGCTACTACATTACGATTACAAGTACTGCTAATTTGAGTGTACCAGATAATATGAACAAGTCTGCTCCACAATCACTGGCAAATGTCAATGTATCTGAAGAGCTATGAATCTATCTGGCTTCATAAACTACCACTGCATTTTAATCTTAAAGATCAATCCACATACATGTTACAATAGAATAAATGGGGGTGGGGGGGGGGGGGGGGGGCAGGGGGAGGTGGTGGAGGTGTTTTTCTTGCAAAATATAAGATTGAGTGGAATAGTGGAATCCCCTAAATTATGGAGTGAGTCCACACCAACTCTCCAAACGGCATCCCACCTAATCCCTGTATCCTTGCATTTTCCATGGCCAATCCACCTAACCTGTAACCTGTACTTCTTTGGACGGTGGGAGGAAACCAGAACACCTGGAGGGAACCCACACAGACGCCGGGCGAATATGCAAACTTTACACATAATGTGGAGGTGCCAATGTTGGACTAGGGTGGGTAAAGTCAGAAGTCACAGAGCACCGTTGTGGGTGGCACAGTGGCTCAGTGGTTAGCACTGCTGCCTTACAGCGTCAGGGACCCAGGCTCGATTCCAGCCTCGGGCGACTGTCTGGAGTTTGCACATTCCCCCCACCGTGTCTGCATGGGTTTCTTCCGGGTGGTCCAGTTTCCCCTCACAGTCCAAACATGTGCAGGTCAGGTGAATTGGCCGTGCTCAATTGCCCAGAGTGTTAGCTACATTAGACAGGGGTAAACATAGGGTAGGGTTACTCTTGGGAGGGTCGGTGTGGACTTGTTGGGCCGAAGAGCCTGTTTCCACACTGTAGGGAATTTAATCTAATCTAAAACCAGATTGTAATCCAACAGGTTTATTTGAAATCACAAGTTTCAATCGCTTTGACTTCACCTGATGCTCCGGAAGCTTGTGATTTTAAAAAAGCCTATTGGGCTATATGCTGATGTCATGTGACTTCTGACCTTGTCAAGGTGCAAAGAGATAGTCACCTAAGGGTGGAATTGAACCTGGGTCCCTGACATGATGAGGCAGCAGTGCTACCCACTGAGCCACCGTGTGCCCTTGGTGATTATGACAGCTATGGGTAGGGTAGACAGGAAAAGAAAAGATCAATAACCGGGGGTGTGGGGGTTAAGGCAAGTGGCAGAAAGTTTAGAGAAGATGGGAGGAAAATCCTTTTCACCCAGAGGGTGGTGGGAATCTGGAACTCTCTGCATGTAAGGTTGAGAGAGGCAGAAACCCTCATTACACTGAAGAAATATCCAGATGTACATATGCATAGAAGACTACGTGCCAAGTGGCTGGAAAACGGAATTGGAGCAATTAGGTGATTACTTTTGAACATATTCTGTGCTGTGCAGTTTTTAGCCTCCAGACAGAACTGAAAAAAGCACAAAGTCGTCATGGTCTGTAACTCAATAGGGAAGTTTTATTCTGTACCTGTGTACTCTGTAAAGCCCAAAACAAGTCTGAGCAAGCCCAGGAGCACTGGCTGAGGACCTACCTGCATCACATAACTCACCTCTTAAAAGGACAATATCTCAAAATAATATACATCAACTATAATACATAACACTCCTCCCCTTTATTTTCAAAATTTCCCTTGAACAAACCACCCCAATGTCTACATAGTTCCAAACACAACATGGGTGTACAAACAACAAAACTATTAATATGGTCATGATAGCCATCTCCATTAGGTACGACAATAGGAGGCGCCATTTCATTAGAGAGTTCTATTCAGTGGGTATCTGTCATCCTACCTCTGATGGAGGATTCACCTTTGCAATCTTCGGAACCTCAGGTAAAGATGGCTCACCCCAAGGGAACAGAGACAGTCTCTTCCCCAGGGCTGGTACCCGAATTGACTACAGCAGCTTGCTGCAAAGGCATTGTGCTGCCTTATTCAGGCTCTATGGGGATGGCTGGTTCCAACACTTGGAGGTGTGCTGCTAACAGCTGGTCAGCATGCCATAGCCACAAGGATCTCATCCTGGGTTTGGATTGTGTTGGATATGGCATCAACTCAAGCCAGGTGCCCACTTGGCAGTAGCATTGTCACTCTAGGCTGAATATTGGTCACCCTGATGAGATAAACGGAGTCCGTTTCCCTTCTGGGCATCTGGGATTATTGATTCTTCTCAACAATCTCATGCATATGTTCAGGTAGCAACAAGTCAAATGTGGTTTGTAACTTCCTTTTAAATAGCATGTGCACCAGAGGTGTGTTTCGGAACATGGCCAGAAGTCTGTCGACTCAATAATGAGTGACCCCTACCTCGGACACATTGGATGAGTGTTTTAACAATTGTACGAATCATTCCGTAAGACCGTTGATCCAGAGAAGATAGTGCACCAGATGAAGAGCTCTGGCTCGAAACAGCGATTCTCCTGCTCCTTGGATGCTGCCTGACCTGTTGTGCTTTTCCAGCACCACACTCTTGACTCTGATCTCCAGCATCTGCAGTACCCATTTCTGCACCAGCCAATCGCAGGACACCTCAGGTCCACACCCAAGCATGACCCCGACCTTTCTGTAGCCTGTCATTTCAACACAGCACCCTGCTCACATGCCCCCTTGTCAGTTCCTCGGCATGCTTCCATGCTCCAGCGAATCACAGCACCAGCTGGAGGAACAACATCTCATCGTTAGACTATGTCATGGACTAGACCAGGCCACTCAAAACGCTCTTAAGCAGGCAGCCCAGACCATAACTTGGAAATCTGTTTCGCTAAGTGTACAGTGAAAATTACCCGGAGTAAGTTAGCTAGGTTGACTACTAGATTTTAAAACAGACAAAAATTTATTCACAAGATTACACAATGAAACACAAAGGACAGGATAAAGAATCCCTACAGAACTCAGTCTATCCAAACTAGACTTAAGTATGCTGGTCTGAATATACACAACATTCCCAATAAGCAAACCCCCTTTAAAAACCAACATAAATGGAAAACATGCTTACAGGTTGAAATTGAAGAGCAGAAAGAGACAGAGAGTTTCCACACAGCTCACTGTTGAACTCCCAACCAGTTCTGGACTGAATTAAACTGCTCAGCTCAGCTAGAGAGCTGACTACTCCCCTTTCATTCTACAGGTCACTTCTAAAACATGACCACTTTGACCTGAAGTCTCATCTGTTTACATATAAACAAAAGGCCTCTCAAAATCCTTTTCATCTCTGTAACAAACCAGTCTGATCGAAGCCCGGCCTGGTTTATTGCCCCTCTGAAAAAAAGCAACGACAGAGTCTCTTTGATCCAAGGAACAGCTTTTAGGGTAAAAAAGGACTAGCTTAGTGACAACTAGGCACTTTGCAGCCTTCTGGGTTTAATATTGAGTTTATCACCTTCAGATTGTGAACCCATTCCCATTTCTTCCCTTTCTTTTAGCTCTACGTGTTGCATTTTCTGTCACCATGTCCTCACCTCACCACCTGACACCACCACCCCCTCCTCCTCCCCCACCCACCCCAGAGGGACTGTCTTCATTCCAGTCTGGCTTATATATGCCATTAGAACATAGAACATACAGCGCAGTACAGGCCCTTCGGCCCTTGATGTTGCACCGATCTGTGGAACCAATCTGAAGCCCATCTATCCTACACTATTCCATTCTCATCCATATTTTTATCCAATGTCCATTTAAATGCCCTTAAAGTTGGCGAGTCTACTACTGTTGTAGGCAGTGCGTCCCACAACCCTACTAATCTCTGAGTAAAGAAACTGCCTCTGCCATCTGTCCTATATCTATCACCCTCTCAACTCATAGCTGTGTCCCCTCATGCTAGCCATCACCATCCAAGGAAAAAGGCTCACACTGTCCACCCTATCTAACCCTCTGATTATCTTATATGTCTCAATTAAGTCACCTCTCAACCTTCTTCTCTCTAGCGAAAACAGTCTCAAGTCTCTCAGCCTTTCCTCCTAAGACCTTCCCTCTATACCAAACAAAATCCATTCCATTGTTCTGCCATTCTCACATTCTGATCACTTAATCTGAACTATCAACACCATTTCTCTGCCAGCATTCCAACTCCCCATCTCCCAACTATAGCATAAATGCTGGCCTCTCCGCACTTCACATTAGCTGTGATGAAGAGACATCTAGACTCGAAACGTTAGCTTGCTTTCTCTCCATGGATGTTGCCTGACCAGCTGTGATCTCCAGCACTTTTTGTTTTTAGTCATGATCGTGCATCAATGCACCAATGTAGTCAATAAATTCCTGTGTGAGGAGCTGAGGACCATTGTGAGTGACAACCTGCTCAGGGTTACTGAACTTGGTGAGTATTTTGTCCAGTTTCTTAATCATCAGCTGTCCACAAGTAGACTTCATTAGTGCCATCTCTGGCCACCAGGAATGAGCATCAACTACCACCAGCAGCATCTGACCCCTTCAAGGGGCCAGCAGAATTAATGTGGGCACATTGCTGTGGACCCTTGGGTCTTTCCCAAGGGTGTAGCAATGACAACTTTGGGGTGTTTCTGATTTTGGTGCAAGTTGGTCTTCTTCTTCAATCTGGGCATCCAAATCGGATCATTCAAAATCGTTCCTGGTGAGTTCTTCCACCCTGACTACACTGAGATGGTGCAACCGCTCCAGCACCTTGTATCCTAATGTTCAATCCCTGTAGTGGGCACTTTTTCAGAACTGGCAACTCCCCACCTCCTCAACTTGAGTTCAGGTTGCCTCCTGCTGGCTCTTTGTCACCTGACATAAAATGGGGGCATTTCTGGTATCATCCCTCACTTGGGCCAATGTCATCGGCACATTTTCTGATTGCGAGAAGTAGAGAATCTTCGACCCAATTCTGCATGGCCCTCCACTCCAAGGCAGGGACAGCCTAGACAATGCATTTGAGTGTCACCCTGACTGCCCATAGTTTATGTGCTGAGAGGTGTAGGGCCCCATCCTGGAGTTGTTTGGGCGCTGTTGAGGGAATTCCAGTGTATGGACCGAAGCTGAGTGCAAGGAGACGCCGATCGGTTGGTCGGACCAGGTGGCAGCTGGATAGCCAACGGTAAAATGTCCCCACACTGAAAATGGTGCTGAATGCCTCCTTGCCCATTTTGGATGTCTCTTGTCACTGGATTAGTGAGAGAATGCGAAGCTGGGACAATCAGACTCTGCTCTCCCGTGGGTCAGGTGTGCACCAGAGCTGCACCAATTCCACAATGTGAGACATCACACATGAATTGTAAGGGCAACCTGTGAGCCAAGCCATCTGACCCCTGAAATGCCTGTTTGACAAGCAAGACACGTTCCTTCACATTCTGTGATTCATTTCCAACACTGACCTTTGCAGAGAAGGTTGCCTAACAGTTTCAATAGAGTCATCAAATTTGATAAAGGTTTCTGATAATCATTCACAGGACCCAGGGAAAACTTTAATCAGGGTACATTAGTAGGAAATAGTGAGGACTGCTGATGCTGGAGGCGAGTGTGGAAAAGCACAGCAGGTCAGGTAGCATCCGAGGAGGAGGAGCATCGCTGTTTCGGGCATAAGCCCTTCATGAGGACATTAGTGGGCTGAGGAACCTCCATGATTGCCTTCATTATCTCTGGTGCCTTGTAGAGCCCCTGCTGTCGATGATGTTCTCTACGTATTCATTCTTGATGAAGGGCTTTTACCTGAAACGTCGATTTTCCTGCTCCTCGGATGCTGCCTGACCTGCTGTGCTTTTCCAGCACCGCTCTGATCTTGACTTCTCTACGTATTCGGTTTAGTCCTGGAAGAAGTCACTTTTTTTTTTACAGCTCTTGTGTTTGCAGCTGCTTTCGGGTCTTCTCCAGAATTCCTCCAGTACACTTCTTCTGCACCGCCAGATGTCATCAAGGTAGCATTGTACCTCCTTAGTCCCTGCAGGATTTGGTTCATGGATCTCTGAAATAAGGCTGCAGCTGCCATGATCCCAAAGGGGACCCCTGTATAGCGAAACAGGCCCCAGTGCTTCACTGTAGTCAATAGGCATTAGGATGCAGCAAATATAACAGGTCGGCCTGCAAAAATTCATCTTTGTTAATTTTTGACCCATTAAACAGATCTTCAATCCAGGGCAATGAGTATTTACAGTATTAACAGTAACTTTGAAGTCACCACTGATTTGGATTGATCCCCTTACTTAAGGAAAGACATTATTTCACTGGAGGCAGTTCACAGATGATCCCTGCTCTGGAGGGTTGCCTTATGAGCAAAACATTAAACAAATTGCAACTCTACCCACTGGAGTTTATAAGACTGAGAGGTGATGTCATTGAAACAGAAAAGATTCTCAGGGGTCTTGACAGGGTCAGTGCTGAGGAAATGTTTCCCCTCGTGGGAGAGTCCAGCATCAGAAGCCAGAGTCTCAGAATAAAGGGGCACCAATTGAAGACAGCGATGAGGAGGAATCTCTTCTCTCAGAGGGTTGTGAGTCTTTGGAACTTCTTGCCACAGAGAGAGCTGTGGGGGTAGAGTCCTTTTGTATAAAGTTAAAAATCACACGACACCAGGTTATAGTCCAACAGGTTTATTTGGAAGTACAAGCTTTTGGAGTGCCGCTCTTTTGTCAGGATCATAGGATACAGAACTTACAGCAAAAGACCATAGCGTCACACACAGATGTGATATATTGAACAAATCTAGTTTGCTGTGTTTGTTCAATGTATTGCATAAGTATGTGACATAAGTATGTAAGTTCTGTATCCTATGATCCTGCCTCACTAGCTACCTGACAAAGGAGCAACGCGCCGAAAGCCATTGCTTCCAAATAAACCATAACCCGGTATTGTGTGACTTTTAACTTACTCCACCCCAGTCCAACACCGGCACCTCCACATCCTTGTGTATATTTAAGGCTGAGATAGATTAGATTAGATTACTTACAGTGTGGAAACAGGCCCTTCGGCCCAACAAGTCCACACCGACCCGCCGAAGCGCAACCCACCCATACCCCTACACTTACCCCTTTAACCTAACACTACGGGCAATTTAGCATGGCCAATTAACCTGACCCGCACATTTTTGGATTGTGGGAGGAAACCGGAGCACCCGGAGGAAACCCACGCAGACACGGGGAGAACATGCAAACTCCACACAGTCAGTCGCCAGAGTCGGGAATTGAACCCGGATCTCTGGCGCTGTGAGGCAGCAGTGCTAACCACTGTGCCACCGTGCCACCCACAAGATTCTTGATCAGTCGGGGAACAAGGGTTATAGGGAAAGGGCAGGAAGGTGGACGTGATGACTATTAGATCAGCCATGATCCTGTTGAATGGCAGAGCAGAACAGGGAGGCCAGATCCTCTTCCTATTTCCAATGGTCTTCAAGGGAGAATGTGAGGTGTGGAAATCTAGGGAGGGAACTCCAATGTTTGAGGTCCAGGCCATTGAAGACACATTTATAATTGGAGTTATTATAATTTAGAATGCACAAGATACCAAGCGGGGTGCAGATATAAAGTCATAGGGTCATGCAGGAGAAAAACAGGCCCTTCGGCCCACCATGTCTGTGCTGACCAGCAAATGTCAAACTACACTAATCCCAAATGATCTGGAGCCTCCTGGGCCCTGGTAATTCAAGTCCTTATCAGGTGCTTCTTCAATGTTGTGAGAGTGCCTACCTCCACCACCCTCTCAGGCAATACCTTCCATATTTCTACCACCCTCTGGGTGTAAAAACTACTTTCCTCATACCTCCCCAAAACCATTTACTCCTCGTCTTAAACTTGCGTCGTCTGCCATGTGGAAGAGATTTTCATGATCTACTCTGTCTACACCTCCCATAACATTGTAGATCTCAATAAGCTCCCTCCTCAGCTTTCTCTACTCCAGGGAAAATAAACATAACTTATCCACCTGCAACTTATAATTTCATCCCTGGCAATGTCCTACCTTCTCCAGTACAAATTGAGTATATTTAAGATGGAAATAGATAGATTCTTGATTGCCAAGGAGATCAAGGGTTACAGGGAGAAAGTGGGAGAATGGCGATGAGAAACTTATCAGCCATGATTGAATGGCACAGCAGACTTGATGGGCTGAATGGGCATAATTTCTGCTCCTCCGCCTTACAGTTTTAACCACATCCTTTTCATAGTGTGCTGACCAGAAATGCACACAGTATTCTATCTGTGGCCGAACCAATGTTTTATCATGTTTAAAAATGTTTCATATCTGAGAGTTATGGGACAGGATGAGCTCACAAATAGGGAGGAGTAAAGCTAGGGAGGAATTTGAAAAGCCAATCAGAATTTTAAAATCGAGATGTTCCTTGACCACCGGGAATGTAGGAATATGGGAAAAGCTGGGAAAGTGGGAGGTATTTTTGTTAGATTCTTGGGCAATTTAAAGTTGTGAAGGCCTGAAACAGACTGTTTCCAGTAATTTCAGGTAACAAACAAAGGAAGCATGTTGAGTAAATTTGAAGTCACCACTAATTTGGATTGATCCCCTTGATTACGGAAAGACATTATTTCACTGGAGGCAGTTCACAGAAGAGTCACTAAGATGATCCTTACTCTGGAGGGATTGCCTTATGAGCAAACATTAAACAAATTGCAACTCTATCCACTGGAGTTTAGAAGACTGAAAGGTGGTCGCATTGAAACATTGAGGATTCTTAGGGGTCTTGACAGGGTCAGAGTAGATCAGACATAAGTACGTTATGACAGAAAGCAGGAGAAACATTTTCTTTTAGCTGGGATTCTGAGGCTGTGTCAGGAATTGCTGCCTTAAGTTGTGTCTGTATAAATGTTTAAATATAAGTTAGATGGATGTAGAAATGACAGATATAGGAACAAGGCAGGCACATGATTAGGAGTACTGGTTGTGTAGTAGATAAGCACTAACAGAGAGGGCAGACTTCCTGTTCCCATGTTGTGTTTTCCTGAATGTGACTCTGTGTTCATCATAGGGCTTGCTACTCTTAATACTTTGACTTGCTTTACTTTATGTACTGGGATATATTAACCTTCCACTTAATGTCCTTGTTTGTGCAGCTATCTGCTATCGCTCATATACTCTACCTTCCTGATGAAGGGCTTATGCCCAAAACGTCAACTCTCCTGCTCCTCGGTTGCTGCTTGACCTGCTGTGCTTTTCCAGCACCACACTTTTTGACTCTGACTCTCCAGCATCTGCAGTCCTCACCTTTCTCCTACCCTACCTTTCTGTTAACTGATCTATTTCCAGTTCCATTGGTTTGTATTGTTTGCCTTTAACAGATCGCCTTTACATGTCACTGTATATTTTGGCTGCTTTACCTTTCTTGCTGGTTTGTTTTCTGTTTGACGTGTGCATTAAATTTGGCGCCATCTAATTACAAAAACCTCTCTTGTCGAGGACATGAGTGCCACAGTAGATCTGCATCCAGCCACCTAGATTCTAATCAAAACCAGTGATAGGTGCTGGGACTTGGGGCTAATTAGCACACTATTCCATGCTGTGAAAAGCTAGTCAAAATGGCCGTTCGCGCTGAGGTTGTGAGACGGATTCGCCATGACCAGGCTAGTCAGCAGAAAAGCAATCACTAAACCGTCCGCCAGAGAAACAAATTGTCTTCAGCTCACAAAGCAAACGCAGATCTGAGACAGAAGCCAGGAGAAAGTGAGAACTGCAGATGCTGGAGATCAGAGTCGAGGGTGTGGCTCTGGAAAAGCACAGCCGGTCAGGGCAGCATTCAAGGAGCAGGGCAATCGCTGTTTATGAGCTTATGCCTGCTCCTCGGATGCTGCCCTGACCTGCTGTGCTTTTCCAGCACCACACTGAAGCTATCCTGCACTGAGGGTGATGCAGCCAAGGTTCCACTAGACTGTTATAAACTAATCAGCTGCAGATGTTGGAGATCTGAAAGAGGAACAGACATTGCTGGGGAAACTCAGAAGCTCTGGCAGTATCCGTGGAGAGAAAGCACAGTTCACGTTTTGGGTCCAGTGACCCTTCTTTGGAACCACTTGCCTGGTTCCTGGCAATGAGAGATTGTCCTATGCTGAGGGAATTGGGCTGTTAGTTTCTGGAGTTTATTTGAATGAGGGACATTCCCATTGAAACACACAAGGTTCTGAAGGCAGTAAGAGGTTGTTAGCCCCAGCTGAGGAGTCTAGGCACTCTCCCAGTATAAGGGAGTGATCTTTTAGGACTGAGGGGAAGAGAAATCTCTTAACTGAAAGGGCTACGAATCTTCGAAATTCACTACCCCAAAGGATGTGGATGACCCATAATTAAATGTATTTAAAGCTGGGATAGACAGATGTTAGCTGAAAATGTGTTGCTGGAAAAGCGCAACAGGTCAGGCAGCATCTAGGGAACAGGAGAATCGACGTTTCGGGCATTAGCCCTTCTTCAGGAATGAGTTCAACACACGGCGTGACATCGAACAATTCTTCCGCCGCCTTCGCCTCCGCGCCTACTTCTTTAACCAAGACTCTCGCCCACCCTCTGACGACCCCTTCTCACGCCTCCAACACACCCCATCCACCTGGACACCCCGTGCTGGCCTACTACCTGCCCTCGACCTCCTCAGCGCCTAGACAGATGTTAGGTCTGTCTGGGTGTCAACAGACATGGGAGTGGGCTGGTCAGAACCAAGGGACCACCATCTGAGGATACAGGGTAAGACATTTAGCACCAAAATGAGGAGAAATTTCTTTACCCGGGTTACATAGATCTCCTCTCCACCACCTCCAATCTCATAGTCCCCCAGCCCCGCACTGCCCGGTTCTACCTGCTCCCCAACTACCCTGGCTGACTCGTCTCTGCATGCTCCTGCCCCACCGAACTCATCTCCTCCTACCTTGGCTCCATCCTCTCCCCTATGGTTCAGGCACTACCCACCTACATCCGCGATACCAACCACGCCCTCCATCTCTTCAGTAGCTTCCAGTTCCCCTGCCCCCAGCGCTTTATCTTCACTATGGACATGCAGTCCTTATTACACATCCCCATAAGGATGGCCTCCAGATCATCCAGCATCACCTCCACCGCATCACTGAACTGGTCCTCACCCTTAATAACTTTTCCTTTAACTCCTCCCATTTCCTCCTAGTCCAGGGGGTGGCCATGAGCCCCAGTTATGCCTGCCTCCTTGCAAGCTATGTCTAACAGCCCCTCTTCAGTACCTTCACAGGCACTGTACCCCAACTCTTCCACCATTACATCGATGACTGCATCGGCGCATGGTCCTGCACCCAGGCTGAACTGGAGCAGTTCATCGACTTCGCCCACAACTTCCATCCCGCCCTCAAATTCACTTGCTCCATCTCAGGCACTTCCCTCCCCTTTCTTGGCCCCTCTAGTTTCAGCTCTGGCAACAGTCTTCAGATGGACATTTACTATAAACCCACAGACTCTCTCAACTACCTGGACTATACATCCTCCCACCCAGTATCCTGCAAGAACTCCATCCCGTCCTCCCACTTCCTCCACCTCTGCCACATCCACTCGGATGGGGAGACATTCCACTCCCAAGCATCCCAGATATCCATCTATTTTGAACAAAGTGCTTTGCCCCCCTTTGTCATCCAGATAGCCCACCGCCACACTGCTTCCATTCCCCTGCTCTTAAACCACTTCCCACGGTGCAGTAAAGACAGAGTACCCCTTGTCCTCACTTACCCCTTGTCCTCACTTACCACCGCATCCGACACATCATCCTTAAACATTTCCGCCAACTCCAACCAGACCCCATCACCAAGAACATCTTCCCCTCCTCCACCCCTCTCTGCCTTCTGCAAGGACCGTTCCCTCTGCCAATCCTTGGTTTGTGCCACTATCCCCACCAACCCCCCGAACCCCCAGGTACCTTCCCTTGCAACTGGAAAAGATGCAAAACCTGCCAGTACACCCTGCACTCACCCCCAAAACAGTCCTTCCAGGTGAGACAGAGGTTCATCTGCCTCTCCTCCAACCTAGTTTACTGCATCAGATCCTCCCCATGTGGATTTCTCTACATCGGGGAGACCAAACGTAAACTTAGGGAACGGTTGGCCGAGCATCTCAGCCAGGCCCGCAGGGGCCAACCAGACCTCCCAGTCACCACCCATTTTAATTCCCCTTCCCACTTCCTTTCTAACATGACCATCCTCAGCTTCCTCTATTGTCACAATGAACCGAATTGTAAGTTGGAGGATCAACATCTCATCTTCTGCCTGGGCAGTCTGCAGCCTAGAGGACTCAATATTGAGTTCCCTAATTTCAAACAATCTCCTTCCCCATCCCCCGACTCCCTTCCCAGCCCCTCTCCCTCCCAGCCACCAATCAGATCCATTCCTCCCATTGACTAATCAGGTCGTACCCTCTTCCTATCTTCACTCATCCCCACTTCACCACCCTGCCCCGCCACCCCCTTTATCTGCAGCTCCCCACCACACCCACCCCCAGTTCTGAAGAAGGGTTACACTCGAAATGTCGACTTCTCCACCTCCTGATGCTGCCTGGCTTGCTGTGTTCTTGTAGCCTCCTGCTTGCCTATAGTTGGAATTATGGTGTTGAAGGCGGAGCTAAAGTCAATAAATAGCAGTCCTTGTTATCTAGATGTTCCAGAGATGACTGTAGGACCAGGGAGATGGCATCTGCTGTGAATCTATTGCAATGATAGTCAGGTTGTAGTGTATCAAAGCAATCTGGGAGGCTGGATTTTTAACGTCTCGAAGCATTTCACAATGATGGGTGTCAAAGCCACTGCATGGTAGCCATTAAGGGTCCTTCCATTGACTGTATACCTTCCTCTTGCATTTGACCTCCCAAATTGAATCAGCTCACACTCGTCTGGATTAACTCCATCTGCCATTTCTCTGCCCAGCTTTCCAACTGATCTATATCCTGCTGCATCCTTTGATAATCTCCCTCGCCAACCCCAACCACACCAATTTTCATGTTGTCTGCAAACTTGCTATTCAGACCACCAAAACCTTCATCCAAATCGTTCACATATATGACAAAGAACAGAGGTCCCAGAATAATTTTTGCAGAACACCACTGCTCAGTGACCTCCAGGCAGAAAACCCCTCCATAACTATCCTATGACTTCTATGGCCAAACCAATTTGAATCTAAGTTGCCAACCCATCATGAATTCCATGTGATTTAATTTTCTAGACCAGCCTACCATGAGAGACCTTGACAACTGCTTTAGTAAAGTCTATGTAGACAACTTCTCTTATCATTCACTTTTATCACTTCTTGAAACAACTCAGTCAAGTTTGTGAGATAAGACTTCCTCTCCATAAAGCCATGCTGACTATCCCCAATAAGTCCATTCTTATCCAAATGTGAATAAATCCTGTCCCTAAGAATCTTCCCCCAAAATTTCCCTACCACTGATGTAAGGCTCACCAGCCTATAATTTCCAAGATTATCCTTCTGTTGCCTTTTTTAAACAAAGGATCAACATTGGCTATTCTCCAGCTTTTCAGGACCTGGCCTGTGGCTAAAGAGGATACAAAGATCTCCATCATGGCACTAGAAATCTCTCTTGCCTCTCTGGGATAGATCTCATCAGGAGAAAGTGAGGGCTGCAGATGCTGGAGATCAGAGCTGAAAATGTGTTGCTGGAAAAGCGCAGCATCCAAGGAACAGAAGAATCGACGAAGAAGGGCTTATGCCCGAAACGTCGATTCTCCTGTTCCTTGGATGCTGCCTGACCTGCTGCGCTTTTCCAGCAACACATTTTCAGCTCTAGATTCCCATCAGGTCCTGGGGACTTATCTACTTCAGTGTTTCTCAAGACACCCAAGGTCACCTCTTTCTTAGTATTGACAGGCATTAGAGTATTGTGATTTTACAGACTTAAGAATTTTAATAACTGTTCATGGATTGAAGGAATCAACAAAAGGTAAATGAACCGAAGCAGCAATAACTCTGTTTGGAATAAGGTGGAATAAGGAACAAAGACAAGCTGTTACATAGAGACTGAAAACAATTAGCTATGCCTTAGAAAGGGGAGTGGTGATTCCATGAATCCTTTTTTTTGCCAGAAAGGACAATAATCGTCCTGCAGTGGAATGTAAGGAGGTAATCACAGGAAAGCTGTGTCTTTGGTCAGACATTTAAAGCCACATGAACAAGAAACAAAAAAAAGCTACAGTATATCTGACAGAAAGGCAAACTTCAAACTTGCAGTAATTTGGCTGAACAAATGTGAGTACCACCCAGCCCTCCCACCTTCTGGCCACTCTAAGGCAGCCCGCTCCCATGCTGCGTTGGTCTGCCCCATGCCCCTTCCGGCCCTTGGTCTGCCCCATGCCCCTTTCCGGCTCTCGGTCTGCCCCATGCCCCTTCCGGCTCTCGGTCTGCCCCATGCCCCTTAAGGCTCTCGGTCTGCCCCATGACCCTTCTGGCTCTCAGTCTGCCCCATGCCCCTTCTGGCTCTCGGTCTGCCCCATGCCCCTTAAGGCTCTCGGTCTGCCCCATGCCCCTTCCGGCTCTCAGTCTGCCCCATGCCCCTTCCGGCTCTTGGTCTGTCCCATGCCCCTTCTGGCACTCGCTCTGCCCCATGCCCCTTCCGGCTCTCGGTCTGCCCCATGCCCCTTCCGGCTCTTGGTCTGTCCCATGCCCCTTCTGGCACTCGGTCTGCCCCATGTCCCTTCCGGCTCTCAGTCTGCCCCATGCCCTTTCCGGCTCTTGGTCTGTCCCATGCCCCTTCCGGCTCTCGGTCTGCCCCATGCCCCTTCCGGCTCTCGGTCTGCCCCATGCCCCTTCCGGCTCTCGGTCTGTCCCATGCCCCTTCTGGCACTCGCTCTGCCCCATGCCCCTTCTGGCTCTCGGTCTGCCCCATGCCCCTTCTGGCACTCGGTCTGCCCCATGTCCCTTCCGGCTCTCGGTCTGCCCCATGTCCCTTCCGGCTCTCGGTCTGCCCCATGTCCCTTCCGGCTCTCGGTCTGCCCCATGCCCCTTCCGGCTCTCAGTCCGCACCATGCCCCTTCCGGCTCTCGGTCCACCCTGACACACCTTCCGGCCATCTCTAGGACAGCCTGTCCTGTTTCTCCATCCCCTCCCAGAACGACAGTGCTCAGAACAGCCCACCCACCTTCCGGCTTTCGTGGAGACTGGCATCGGGATGGCCTACCCACCTTCTGGCTCTTGGGGCAGCCTACTCACCTTCCAGTTCACAGGACGGCCCACCCACCCTCCAGCTCTCAGTCTGACAGCTTTCAGGATGACCTATGAGCCTCCCAACTCTCAGTAAGGCCTTCCAGACCCAGGGACACAAGACAATGCAGGTGATAACCCCAACAAGCAATAAGACAGAGTCAATTACCAACAAACAGAGTCCTTTCTGGTACACAGAGTCCATTACCATAAACAGTTTTCTTCAGAATGCAGAGTCCAATCCCAGGAACAGAGTCCACTCCAGTATCCAGAATCCATTGCCAAAGATAGAGTCCACAACCGAAGGCAGAGTCCAGTCCTGAATGCAGCAAATGCATACCCCACAGCACACATACCGGTGTTCAGTCACCATAGAGGCCTGATCCATCCATAGAGAACCAGGCCCACTCACAGGAACACAATACATTATAAAAGGTGCAATTAACTCACAGGGGATGGTCCACTCCAACTGGCAGCATTGGATGACCAGCCATGATCATATTGAAAGGAGGAGCAGTCTTGTGGAGTCAAAGGGGCAAATTTATTATGTTTTTATTTTCTGAAGGGTATGTAGGTTGGGTTGATCTTAGATTAAGATAAGTGCTCAGCACAACATTGAGGGCCGAAGGGCCTGTACTATACTGTACTGTACTGTCCTATTTTCTATGTTCTACATCCATTAAGAATAAAACCACAACAGATTAATAACAAAATCGCAGAATAGTTATGGTGCAGGAACAGGCCATTCAGCTAGTGCCAATCCTCTGTCTTTGTCCCTTGTCCTTGCCCACCATCACTGTTGAAAGAGCCATGTAATACTTTTCTGAAATATGATTAATGGGTAGGTACTCAAATTGTTAGGATTTGACCAGTGACATCCCAAAAGGATCTGTGTCAGGGCCTCAATAATTCACATTATTTATTAACAACTTGGATAATGGCATAGAAAGTCATATATCAAAAGTTGGTGATGTCAATAATTCAAATGCAGGTTGTTCTGCTATAATGCGTGTTTTGTTAACACAACTTCACTGTGACGTGATTGTTGAATTGGGGACGCTGTTTCTAAAGTGCAAACTTTTAAGAAGTGTGTTGGCTGTAACGCGATTACATCACCAACACTTTAAGCTGTTTCTAAAGTGTGTCTTTTCTATAATTGCACTAGAGCACAACCATCACATTATAGAAGAACTGAGTGTCTCATCATTGTCCATGATAATAATCCAGTGACATTATCATCACCTCACATGAGTTATCGATACTTGAAATGGGAATGGAAAGGTCAGCTATAGCCAGCCTCTTCCAGGCTCAACATTGCCAGGAGCCTGTGTCCACCCAGGAGGCTCAACTGGGTCGAGCACTCAGGCACGAGTACCAGGAATGTCATTCATCCACCACCATTTCAACCAGCGATGGACAAATACTGAATAAAAAGTGAAAGATATAACCATATCAGGGCAATTCCACCTCATGCACTTTTGGAATGCTACGTTTAGAATGTCTTACCCAGAGTTGAAGGTTTCACTCTCGATAGAAACAAACAGGAGTGTGCCATGTAGCCCTTCAAACCCATTCTGCTATTCAATATGGCTGATCATCCAGCTCAGTCCCTATTCTCACTTTCTCCCCATACCCTTTGATTCCCTTCAGCCCTAAGAATGAGATCTAACTCCTTCTTGAAAACATTCAATGTTTTGGCCTCAACCACTTTGTGGCAAAGAATTAGATTAGATTACCTACAGTATGGAAACAGGCCCTTCAGCCCAACTAGTCCACACTGACCCTCCAAAGAGTAACCCACCCAGACCCATTTCCCTCTGACTAATGCACCTAACACTATGGGCCATTTAGCATGGCCAATTCACCTGACCATGCATATCTTTGGACTGTGGGAGGAAACCCACGCAGACATGTGGAGAATGTGCAAACTCCACATAGAAAGTTGCCCGAGGCTGGAATCAAACCTGGGACCCTAGTACTGTGAGGCAGCAGTGCTAACCATTGAGCCACTGTGCCACCCAATTCTGCAGGCTCCCCACTCTCTGGGTGAAGACATTCTTCCTCATCTCAGTCATAATTGGCCTAGCCCATGTCTTTAAACTATGACCCTTGGTTCTTGATTCGGTGGTCATCAGGAACATCTTCTTGTGTTCACCCTGTCTAGTCCTGTTAGAATGTTGTCGGTTTCTATGAGATCCCTCTCATTCTACTAAACTCCAGTGAGTATATCATCCTAACCAGTCCAGTCTCTCTTCATGCGTAACCTGAGAATAAGGGGTCCTCCATTTAGTCCTGCCATCCCAGGATCAAAGAATGTGGAGATGTTTGAGATGGGGACTGAAAAGGGCATTGTGGGTAATGTGGGACCAAGGACTTTAATGAGGAATGTACAAAACATAAACTTTCTTTACATCAGAACCTGCAAAAGACTTGATCAAAAGTTAGGAGCAAATTACTGCAGATGCTGGAATCTGTACTGAAATCAACAAACGCTGGAGATCACAGCAGGTCAGGCAGCCTCCATGGAGAGAGGGAAAACTAATGTTTTTAGTCGAAATGACTTTTTCTCGGAGCGCTGCTCTCTCTCCGCAGAGGCTGCCTGACCCGCTGTGATCTCCAGCACTTTTTATGGATCACAAGTGACATTTTCTCGGACTGAAACAACCTCAGAATGTAGAAGAAAAGCAGAAGAATATAGAGCTGGCGTTGACAGTCTAACAAGGCACGAGAAAGTAGCATCATGGAGACAAGTCAGCCAGAGAGGCCCCTGTGGGGAGGGTGAGTCTCAGTATCAGCTGGTGTTTCAAGCAACAAGACAAAGATATTTCAGTTCCGTAACGCCTGGATCATTATCCAACAGTCATCCTTCTGATCAAATTGTGCAATGCCTTATTAATAACGAATGTGCAAATAAGTTACAATGAGCTGTGTTTTCTTGCTGCTATATCAAAGGTGCTAGCCTGGTTATTACTGATGACTTCTCTCTGAGGCATTTTAAATATGTGCCATATGTTATTTTAACTTGAATTCCTCAGGTATTTGGAGCACACTCACATGCATGAACTTGTGTAAAAACTGGTTTTCGGGGTTATTTTAAGTCAGAATATGTGGCAACAGAAGCAGGCCAATCAACCAGTCAAGTATTCTCCGCTATTCAATGAGAGCACGGCCAATCTGAGAGCCACTCTCATTCTTGTGTTTGCTTTTAAAATAGACTCTCTGCATTATCGAGAACAAGGGAGTGGGATGTAAAGATGAGGAGGTGGGGAAGTGGTAATATCACTAGGCTAGTGACCCCAGGCTAACATTCTGAGATTCGTGGGTTCAAATCCACGATGGCAGTGAAATTTGGAATAAGTTAACTTAATGGCAGGACTGTGACAATTGTAGTTCATCTGGTTAGTTAACCTACTTTAGGGAAGGGGGAAAGCATCTGCGATCCTTACCTGGTCTGGCCTACATGTGACTACAGATGCACAGCAATGTGGTTAACTCTTAACTGGCCACTGGGCAATTAGAGATGGACAATAAATGCTGCCACATCCAATGAATCATTTTATAGACAGCATAGTGGCATTGTTACTAGACTAATAATCCAGACACCCAGGTCATGTCTGGGGTCCTGGGTTCAAATCTCAGCACAGCAGATGGTGGAATTGAAATTCAATTAAAATCCGGAATTAAGAGTCTAATAATGACCATGAATCCATTGCTGATTGTTGGGAAAAAGTGAGGACTGCAAATGCTGAAGAGTCAGTTGAAAAGTGTGGCGCTGGAAAAGCACAGCAGGTCAGGCAGCATCCGAGGAGCAGGAGAATCGACGTTTCGGGATTAAGCCCTTCATCAGGAATGTGGAGAGGGAAGGAGGCTGAGAGATAAATCGGTTGGGAAAAGGCAGGTGAGAAGGCGATAGGTGGGTGGTTGATTGTGATAGGTCGGTGGGGAGGGTGGAGCAGGTAGGTGGGAAGGAAGATGGACAGGTCAAGATGGTGGTGCCGGGTTGGATCTGGGGTGAGGCTGGGGGGAGGGGAGATTTAGAAACTGGTGAAGTCGATGTTGATGCCATGAGGTTAAAGGGTCCCAGGCCTATCTGGTTCACCAAGTCCTTTGAGTAAGGAAATCTGCCGTAATTACCTGGTCTGGCCTCCATGTGACTCCAGACCCACAGCAATGTGGTTGACACTAAACAGCCCCAAGTAAGCTAAGGGAAGGTTAATTAATGCTGGCCCAGTCAGTGATGTCCATATCCTATGAAGGAATAAACAAAAATTATTGCAGATAAATGTTTAGGAGGAAAATGAGGATTAATTGCTTTACACAAAGAGTGGTGGGAATGTCAGTGTGATCGGTGTTAAGTTAATGTCACCGGGTAATGTGGATCCAAATCCCACCAGAGTATGAGGTGAAATTTAATAAAGCTGAATTTGAAAGCCAGGTCTAATAAACAGTGACAACAGCAAATGGCATTGGTTGTTAAAAAAGCTTCATTCCTGATGAAGGCGTCTTGCCCGAAATGTCCTGCTGTGGTTTTCCAGTGCCACACTCTCAACTCTGTTATAAAAAGCCCATCTAATTCACTAATGTCCTTGAATGAAATCAGCCGTTGTTACCTGGATGTGACTTCCATACCAATAACAACGTGACTGATGTTTAACTTCCCTCTGAAATGGTCTGAGCAAATCACTCCGTTTATGGGCAATTAGGGTTGAGCAGCAAACACTGGCCTTACCAATGACTGACATCCTTGAAATATTTTTTGAAGAAAAGCTGTGAATACTATGGTTCAATTATAGTTTACAAGACAGAATTTGACAGTGTTTGTTCGGTAAGAAAGGAAATTGAATAGATGTATCATGTAAATACAGAAAATACGAACAAGAATAGGCCATTGGCCCATTGAGCCCTGCTCCACCATTCAATCTAATATCGGCTGTTCCTCTATCACCATACCACATGCCAACTTTCTCTTACACAAAGAAAAACGAAGATTGCTGGAAAAACTCAGCATGTCTGGTGGCATCTGTGGAGAGAAGTCAGAGTTTATGCTCAAAACAGTTTCTGTTTTGTTTCTGATTTACAGCATCCTCGGTTCCTTTGGTTTTCCAACTTTCTCTTCACTGATGCCTTTAATGTCTAGAAGTCTATTTTTTTGTGAAATATATTTAGCGGCTTGGCCTAGTCATTGACCTGTACTCACTGAGGTTTTGAAGAATGAGGTATAACCTTATTTAAGTTGGAAAGATTCTTAGGGGGTTTGATGGGGTAGATACAGAAATTCTGTTTCCCCTTGAGGGAGATTCTAGGACCAGAGAGAATGACCTGAGAATAAGGGGTGCTACATTTAGGACAGTTATGAGGAGGAATTTCTTCTGTCAGAGAGTAATGAATCTGTCATGTTCCTTGTTGCAGAGGGCTGTCGAGGCTGGGTCATTAAATATATTCAAATTGGAAATTTTCCTTTTAATCAGTCTGACGACCAAGGGGTAATTGAGAATGATTAAGTCAGCCATGATCACAGTAAATAGTGGAACAGATTTGATTGACCAAATAGCCTGCTTCTGCTTCTCTGTCCTCTGGTCTTATGACCTGACATGACAGAGAATTTCACAGGGTCACCGACTTGAAGAAATTTCCCCTCATCTCAGTCAGAAATGATCTGCCCTGGATCCTCAGAGCATGACCCCTGTTCTTCTCGAACCTTCAGCCAGCTCAGTTGAGTTAAGTTGCAGATCCCAGTTGTGATTTATTTGAACAGCAGACCAGTCCCGAGGTGCTGAATGATTTATTCCTGTTGCTGTTTTTGTTTGCTCTCTGTTTCTATGACAAATATTGGCCAGTGTACAAGGTCTAACTGGCTCTTCTTCAAATGGCTACCAAGCCTGGAGCCAAGGCTGACACCTCAATAGAGTACTTGGATTTTGGTCTTTTCTCTGAATGGGGTGAGAAATGTGAATGTTTGAGCCTTAATATTACAGAGCGTGTGTCAGGAAAGCACTAATTACAGGGAAATGTTGAGCGGATAGGGGTCATCTGTCTGGAGAAGAGAACTTGAGAAGGCTTGCTCCATCAGATCGAGAAAATGATTAATGGCTTTGACAGCTAGTCACAGGGAAACAGTTCCACTTTTGCTTAAATCCAGTGTTGAAAAACGAGGGCTGACCTATTAGGAGTCATACAGTCATAGAACTGTACAGCACGGAAAAAGACCTTTTGGTCCAACTTGTCCATGTTGACCAGATATCCTAAATTAATCTAGTCCCAATTGCCAGCACTTTGCCCATATCCTTTTAACCCCTTCCTATTCATATACCCGTCCAGATGCCTTTTAAATGGTGTAATGTACCAGCCTTCATCATTTCCTCTGGCAGCCCATTCCATACACATATCACCCTCTGCGTGAAAAAGTTGCCCCTTCGGTCCCTTTTAAGTGTTTCCCCTCTCACCTTAAACCTTTTCCATCTAGTTTTGGACTCCACGGAAAAGACTGTCTATTTATCCTATCCATGCCCCTCATGACTTTATAAACCTCTATAAGGTCACCCCTCAGCCTCTGACGCTGCCTATTCAGGGAAAACAGCCCCAGCCTATTCAGCCTCTCCCTGTAGCTCAAACCCTCCAACCCTGGCAACATCCTTGTAAATCTTTTCTGAACCCTTTCAAGTTTCACAACATCCTTCCTGTAGCAGGAAGACTGGAATTGAATGTAGTATTCCAAAAGTGAACTGACCAATGTCCTGACAGAGACGTGGAGAATATCTTTGTGTAAGTCTTTGGAACTCTTCTTCAAAAGACAGTGGAAAAGTCTTTCAATATTTTTAAGGCAGAGGTAGATGGATTTTGGATAAAGGTAGGGTGACTGGTTTCAAGGGGTGCGTGAGAATGGAGAGTATCCAAATCAGCCATGATCTTATTGAAGGGGGTAAATGGCCTACTCCTGTTCCTAATTTGTGGGTTTGTGATAAGGCAGTGTCAAAATAAGCTGCCCACTAACAGACAATCTAGGAATAAGCTGGAAATGAGGAGAATTACTTCTATTTCAAAGGCCTTTAACTTCAGTCTGTGGGAATCTGCTCCCCAGACAGTGGCTGGGGACTGGCCCATTGAGTTTATTTGGGGCTGAGTAATGCAGATTTTTGACACATGACGGAGTTAAGGGTAACAGGGATCAGGCAGGAATGTGGAGCTCAGGGCCCTAACCCAGTGGGTGGCCCAATGGCTCAGTGGTTAGCACTGCTGCCTCACAGCACCAGGGACCTGGGTTCAATCTGTCTGTGTGGAGTTTGCACGTTCTCCCCGTGTCTGCATGGGTTTCCTCTGAGTGCTCCAGTTTCCTCCCAGAGACCAGAGATGTGCAGGCGAGGTGATTTAGCCATACAAATTTATAGGGATAGAGTGGGTTTGAGTGAGATGACCTTCAGAGGGTTGGTATGGACTCAATGTGGGTGGCACCGTGGCACAGTGGTTAGCACTGTTGCCTCACAGCGCCAGAGGTCTGGGTCCAATTCCCGCCTCAGGCGACTCTCTGAGTGGAGTTTGCACATTCTCCCCATGTCTGCGTGGGTTTCCTCCAGGTGCTCTGGTTTCCTCCCATAATCCAAAAAAAATGTGCAGGTTAGGTGAACTGGCTGTGCTAAATTGCCTGTTGTGTTAGGTGAAGGGGTAAATGTAGGAGAATGGGTCTGGGTGGGTTACGCTTCAGCGGGTCGGTGTGGACTTGTGCCGAAGGGCCTGTTTCCACATTGTAAGTAATCTAATCAATGGGCCAAATGGCCTGCTTCCATACTGTAGAGATTCTATTCTATGAAACGTCAAACAGCAGAGTGGCTTCAAAGGGTGGAATGGCCTTATCTCAGTCCAGAAATAAATAATTTATGAAGAATGTCTTTACCCAAGCAGTGCTCAGAACAACAGTTTGTGTATATATATTTATCTAGCACCATTAAAGTGATGAAATCTTCTGAGAACTGGGAAGTGATTGTTGAGACATAAGAGAAAGATCGCAGTTCAAAGATATGCAAAGGTGGTGCTTTCTGGCTCTGGACAATAGCAGCAGTGTGTACTATCAACAAAATCCATTGCAGAAATTTACTAAAGTACCTGAAATAATACCTTCCAAATTCATGGTCACTACTATCCAGAAGGTCAAGGTCAGCAGATACATGGGAACACCCCACCCCTGCAAGTTCCCACCAAGCCAGTCACCATCCCAGCCTGGAAATATATCGTCGTTCCTTCGGTCTAACTGGGTCAAAATCCTGGAATTCCTTCCCTCACGGCATTCTGGGTCTATCTATACCACATGGACTGTAAGTGGTTTAAGAATCATAGAATCCCTATGGTGTGGAAGCAGGCCATTCTGCCCATTGAGTCCATGCTGACCCTCTGAAGAGCAGCAGACCCAAACCACCCCAACACCTATCCCTTTAACCCTACATTTCCCCATGTCTAATCCACCTAGCTTGAACATCGCTGGACACTGTGGGCAATTTGGCATTGCCAATCCGCCTAAACTTACTATCTTTGGACTGTGGAAGGAAACCGGAGAACCCAGATGAAAACCACACAGACACAGGGAAAACATGCAAACTCCATGCAGACAGTTGCCTGAGGGTGGAATAGATCCTGGGTCCCTGATGCTATGAGGCAGCAGTTCTAACCACTGAGCCACCATGTAATCCCAAGAAGGCAGCTCATGGTCATCTTCTCAAGGGTAACTAGGGATGTGTAATAAATGTTGGCCCAGCCAGCCCATGAGTGAATAGAAAGTGGGCTGTTGGAAGGACAGACACAGCTGGTCTCTTGTTGGCAAAATGTCCTTGCACTCCTTGCACATGAGGTTGGAGGTGACGCGAGAGGGATTTAAGAAAGCAGTAGGGTAAACAAACTGGGTTTTAGGCTGATCCTGGAATAGGGTTCGGATTTAGCAAATAGAACATGACCCAATAGTGTTTCAAATGGTGGTACAGTCAAACACTGGCAAAGGATGACTAAGCCAATTGTCCATTATAGCCTTTCAAGTCTGCATTCCTTGGACTTAAGTGAGCAGGAATGAGAGTTGCGTTAGGAGCAGCCAGGATTGGGGCAGAGTAGCAGTGTCACTGGGGACTCAGATTTTGAAGAGAGAGGTAGGGGAATCATTGAGCAGAGAATGAGGAATTCACTTCCACGTGGACTGGCAAGGGAGGCTTGATGCGTTTGTGAGGACAAAAAGAGAACTCACAGAGGGATTGGAAGAATGTAATTAGAAAGGGATGTGGAACTGAGACAGCTAGACTATGTCAAATGGAGTGAGGATTCAATATGTTTTATTTTTGTCTGGTCTTAGTTATGTCACTGGTAAAGAAAACATTTTCCACGCCATAACGTGCAGGACAATGGTCCACACTGAAAACACAACTGAGAGTTTCCCTGCAATATTTAGAAACTGAGTCCAAATGTGGTTTGAGCCACATGCTGCCTGCTCTGGTGGGGGAGGGGATTGTGGGGACTGGGCAGTGTTGTGCAATGAATAAGCCAGTGGTTATAACACTGTCGGCTCTATTGATGGAGGAGTACAGCCAAAGTATTGGTCTCGGCTCAGAGTTCCGTCTGCGTGTGGTCAGAGGCTTGCTTCAAATAGCTGGAAACTGCTGGAGTTGCAGAAGATGAGGTAATAACATCTGTGTTTCCCCAGCTCAATTCCCAGTGGCTTGGTGAACTGGCATCCAGCAACAGTGCACATCGATTAAAAAAAAGGAGGAGTAAGCCATTCGGCCCATCCAGCCTGCTCCACCATTCAATAAAAGCACGGGCCTTAACTCCACTTTCCTGCCTTTTTGCCATACTCTTAACCTCATCAATCCAAAAATCTCTTGGATTGTGCTTCCAACATATTCAGGGATTCAGCTTCTCCCACCCGTCGTGGGAGCGTATTCTAGAGATTGAAGATGCTTTGGAGGAGCAAATTCCTCCTCATTTCCAGGTTAACTGGGGGATCCCTTCTTCTCAAATTGTGGTGTTTGATGGTAATTTGCCCTGAATGTGAATCTCCGTCTGACCCCGTTTAAACAAGCATTGCAATCAAAACAAACAACCACCCAACCCTACAACAAATGTTTCGAGGGCCTGAAGAGTAGTTTTCTAAATATTCCTTTATGGCTGTGGGCATTTGCTCAGCATTTATTAACCTGTCCTTACTTGCCTGTGAACTGAGTGGCTTGGTTGACTAGTTCAGAGGACGGCACGGTGGCTCAGTGGTTAGCACTGCTGCCTCACAGCACCAGGATCCCAGGTTCAATTCCAGCCTCATGCAATTGTCTGTGTGGAGTTTGCACATTCTCCCTGTGTCTATGTGGGTTTCCTCCGGATGCTCCGGTTTCCTCCCACAGTCCAAAGATGTGCAGGTCAGATGAATTGCCCATAGTGTTAGGTGCATTAGTCAGAGGGAAATGGGTCTGGGTGGGTTACTCTTTGGAGGGTCGGTGTGGACTTGTTGGGCCGAAGGGCCTGTTTCCACACTGTAGGGAATCTAATCTAAGCCTTAGTTAGCACCTTCCGAACCTACTACCATTTCCGTCTAGAAGGAAAAGCGCAGCAGATACATGGGAACACCACCCCCTGCTAGTTCTCCTCCAAGCCACTCACCATGTGTCACTGGAACAATCCTGGAATTCCTTCCCTAACAACATTGTGGGTCAATCGACAGCACATGGACTGCAGCAGCTGAAGAAGACAGCTCACCCCCACCTCTTCAAAGGCAGCAAGAGATGGGCAATAAATTCTGGCATAGTCAGGGACAACCATGCCCCATGCGTGAATAAAAGAAATGAAAAATTGTTTGCAACACAAAAGAGGAAATAAATGAAAACCAAGCTGTTTGAATTTCTTAATACACCGCAAATGAATATTTCCATCTGTTTCCTGCCACTATCTACTATATAGACTCAAATCCTGATGAATTTCCTTATTATATCAAATCAAATTAACTGAAAATCCCCAGTTTCAGTCCAGTGAACTGTGGCATTTTCTTACGTGAATACTCATTAAACAGAGCTTATACTCCCTCAACGTTTACTAACTCGCTTATTTCCACTCAAACTATTTTGGTTTGGAAAATGTGCAAGCTCCTCTTTTCTAGTGAGGTGACTGTACTTTTCCTGCGCTGTACAATACTTCCATTACGGGAGAAAACTACACTTGCTTCTCACCTTAATCAGGCCTCTCCAAATGCCTTTAAAACTTTCAATCTCTGGTTATCACAACTACATTCAGCTCTTGATTATTCCAAACTGAAAACGAACTAATGACATTGCATGTTAATTATACCTGTCCTAACTCTACAATATAAGCATCTTATTCCAGTAACACTTGAGGTATTTTCAGTCATCTCCTCTCTGATACATATTGAATTAAGTCACTATTCCATAAGATTGTCTGATTTATTTAAAAACTTACTATTCACAAAGATAGCACCCATATTCCACTACTTTGAAATCCAAACTCTAAAAGGTAAGTCATGTAAATATCATATGTACATATATATGTAAATACTCATATTAATCACAGGGATTTCCTCACATGTCTCATTATTAACCAACCTTGTCTCATTTGTATGTAGCTAACAATTCTCCTAATCTTACCTGAGAAAGTAGCTACCACCAAACCTTGACATGAATCGGTGGCAAGGTGGCTCAGTGGTTAGCACTGCTGCCTCACAGCACCAGGGACCCGGGTTCAATTCCCACCTTGGGCAACTGTCTGTGTGGAGTTTGGACTTTTTCCCCGTGTCTGCGTGGGTTTCCTCCCACAGTCCAAAGATGTGCAGGTTAGGTGAATTGGCCAGGCTAAATTGCCTGTAGTGTTAGGTGCATTAGTCAAGAGTAAATGTAGGAGAATGGGTCTGGGTGGTTACTCTTCAGAGGGTCGGTGTGGACTTGTTGGGCCGTAGGGCCTGTTTCCACACTGTAGGGAATCTTAAAAAAAAAGCCACTGGCAGCATGGACTTAGCAGTTACATCTCGGGGCCTTCATACCGCGCTTGTCTTCAACACAACATCTCTGCATGCTTTATGGATACTGCGTTCTTCCACACTCTGTCCTCACAAGTCTACCAGCCACGTCACATAATCATTTCTGCTTTCAGACAAACTTTTCCAGCACTTCAGCCCTTTAGGATTTCGGTTTGGAGCTCGAAGACACCTATGACTTGGCAAGTTTGTGACAAAAGAACACACACACACAAACACACACGCGTACACACGTGCACACGCACGGACACACATCTGCACACACGCACGCATACACACACACGAACGCACACACACGTGCACACACTCACGCACATGCACACATACATGCGCACACGCACGCATACACACACATATACACACACACATGTGCACACGCTCACACACACACACACATACATGCAAACACACATGTGCACGCATGCATGCATACACACACGCATGCACATGCACGAACACACACACGCATACGCACACCCCTCATGCATTCACATAAGATGAATCTTATGGCTCTTAATCTTATTTCCTTCCTGGTGTTTATTCACTTTGTGTTTATTTGAAGGCTGCTAGCCTCTAGAAGCATTGCTTATTAGTACAGAGGGAGAGGAAGGCAGCTTGTCACAGTTCAAAACCATGGAATTCACTGCTACGGAGTGCAGTGGAGGCCAGTACATTAAATGTCTTCAAAGCAGAGATTGATAAATTCTTAACCGCGCAAGGAATTAAGGGCTACGGGGTGAGTGTGGGTAAGTAGAGTTGAAATGCCCATCAGCCAAGATTAAATGGCAGAGTGGACCCAATAGGCCAAATGGCCTTACTTCCACTCCTATTTTTTTTAATGATCTTATGGTCTAAAACACTACACAGTTCAGGTGGTGGACATGTTGCTGTAAGGCACCCTTCAATAGATCAATCTTGGAAAGGAATGAGGAAGTGCCAACCCGATCCATGCAGCCTGTGGAACTGGGTATGAATCTGTCTTCATAACTACATTGACCTTCCTCTACTCTGTGCAGGATTGAGCTGGTCCATCTGGTTGAGGAACTAACATGAATACCAAACCCTAGCTTCTTTGACTAGGCTCAATCAAGCATTTCTCAACATGTATTGAATATTTGTCTCGACTTGGGCTTGTTTTCTTTGGCGGTTGATGAATAAGGGTGTAGTTTTATTGGTTCTGACTGTCCTTTATTCACAAAACACGTCTAGCTAACATTGTAAATCCAGATATATCTCTAAACATTACCTTATAGTTCCTAAATAGTCCTTCAAGGTCCTTTCTCTAAATATAAGAACAAATACTGGGATAATATTTCTGTGGAAATGCAGATTATTATTCCACATAATTGGAATATGTCCATGTAACTCTTCCATCTCTTTAACCTCACTTGGACTTTCCATGATTATGGACAAAACTATAAGTTTACCTCCAGCCAACCCTTTCCCTGGAGTATGTCAACTAATTACAGTTAATTTCTTGACAATTTTTAATGCCACTGTGCCAGAGAATAAATCACATTCTAAGTGCACTTTGTATGATGAAACTGGTATGCACCCTCCATTTACCCTGCCTTTTAAGACTCTGGCTTTCTTTGCACTCTGTGGAAGAAAAATAATGAGGGAATCAAGGGTTCTGGGATAGAAGTAGGAGAATGGAGCTGAGAGTGATCAGATCAGCCACGAGCTCATTGAATGGTGGAGCAGACTTGATGGGCTGAATGGCCTAGTTATATTCCTACTTCTTTTAGTTGAAAAAGCATGTCCTCCTCTAACTAAAGAGTTTGAAGAGCTCCCATATCCCTAAATATAGCACTGAGGTTCATTGGTCAGAGTGGTCTCAATGGGTCAGAGGGGGAATGGGTCTGGGTGGGTTACTCTTCGGAGGGTCGGTGTGGACTGGTTGGGCCAAAGGGCCTGTTTCCACACTGTAGGGAATCTAATCTAACCTTTGGATTGCCTTAAATCGGGTAATTCCTGTTAAACCTACAATTTGATTGGTGGGAATTTCCTTTTGAGGTCTCTTTTCAGATTCATTCTTCTGATCCCCAATAAGTTTGATGGGTTTCCCATGATACTTGGAGCATTCTGAACAGAGGAGTTTGACTTAATCACAATGGAAACACTTGGAGCTCAAATTTCACCTTCGCCCTTACCACCTTCCTTTCTTTCTGATCTGAGGAAGAGATCGAGGGACAATTCCATCTGTCCCTTCTTTACCCTGGCTACTTACCTTTACTGTTTTCCATCCTCAGATTTACTAGATTGATAGAGATAAGGCATAATTTTATGGATCAGCAATTACTGCTGCCTGTCTAACACTTAAAACCCTCTGTTCTTCAGCAAGTGTTCTGATTATGAAAGGTAGTGAGTTTTTAATTTATTTTGATAACATGTTCTTGGCATGCTACATACATGGTATTTACTCCTAATCACTATATCAATCATACAAGATGACTTTAATTTAGTCTTGCAGATTCAATTTATGCTTGGCTAAGGAATTTTATAAACTTTTGCCTGTACGTCACAGGAATTAATTCACGTGCATCTAGAATACCCTTTTGTAACAGTGTCATAATTAATGGATAACTCCTCTGATAGTGATGCATCAATTTCATGTGCTCTACCTGTCAGCTTGCTCTGCATGAGCAGTGTCCAGTTTTCTATTGGCCACTTCATTTATTACTCCATAATATCAAACAACATAAAGAATACCTCTACATCCTATTCTTCAAATTTCAGTAGTGGTGTGAGAAGTTTAGATATTTCCTTACTGCCTTTAGATTAAGTCTGGGGCTTTCCTCAACATTTGTAGTCTCTTGCTTTGGTCTCCTACCTATCGGAAAGATGTTGTGAAACTTGAAAGGGTTCAGGAACGATTTACAAGGATGTTGCCAGGGTTGGAGGATTTGAGCTATAGGGAGAGGCTGAACAGGTTGGGGCTGTTTTTCCTGGAACGTCGGAGGATGAGGGGTAACCTTATAGAGGTTTACAAAATTATGAGGGGCATGGATAGGGTAAATAGGCAAAGTCTTTTCCCTGGGATGGGGGAGTCCAGAACTAGAGGGAATAGGTTTAGAGTGAGAGGGGAAAGATATAAAAGAGACCTAAGGGGCAACTTTTTCACACAGAGTGTGGTACGTATATGGAATGAGCTGCCAGAGGAAATGGTGGAGGCTGGTACAATTGCAACATTTAAGAGGCAACATTTGGATGGGTATATGAATAGGAATGGTTTGGAGGGATATGTGCCAGGTGCTGGCAGGTGGGACTAGATTGGGTTGGGATATCTGGTTGGCATGGACAGGTTGGACCGAAGGGTCTGTTTCCATGCTGTACATCTATATGACTATGACTATAACTCTATCATTTTAAGCTGACATTCCCTGCCTCTCTCCTATTCCCCTACTCCATTCCTTTTTTTTCTCTTTGTGATGAGTCCCTAGTGCACCCTTTAACTTGTTACTCTTCATTTTTGTTCAAACTCAAGTTTTTAAAATTCTTTCTCATGTTGAAGCTGCATTTTCATTCTTACTAATTCTCGTGACTCACCACTCTGTACGCCTGGTCCCTCCTGTATTTTCATAGTCGTAGATATTTTGGCGATATTTCAATTATCTCTGCCTTCTTAGTTCTGTCAAGTAATTCCACCTCAAATCCATTTGCCAATTCTATCCATCAGGGCACCTCTTCCAACTGCAGGATGCCATCTTATTTTATTGGTCCTTTTATCATTTCTGAACTACCCTTACTCCACATCCTTGTCAAAAGACCCTGGACTCTGGCCCCAAAGTAGAGACACGAAAATCATTTTTTTTAAAATAAGATTTCTGGATTACAAATTAGTGCATTATTTCTCACAGTTCTTTTGATTTCAGCAATGATAACATGATGTTGCACGGGGCATAATTTTAAGGTGATTGGAGGAAGATTTAGAGGAGATGTCAGAGGTAGGTTCTTTACACAGAGAGTGGTGGGTTCATGGAATATGCTGTCAGATACATTAGAGGGATTTAAGCAACTCTTGGATAGGCACATGGAAGAAAGTCCAATGAAGGGTATGTAGGTTAGTTTGATCTTAGAATAGGATAAAAGGTCAGCACAGCATCGAGGGCTGAAGGGCCTATACTGTGCTCTACTGTTCTATGTTCTAATAACCGATCAAATGAACTACTTGTACACATTAACCTATGGGACCATAGAGTCATAGAGATGTACAGCACAGAAACAGATACTTTGGTCCAACTCAGCCATGCCATCCAGATATCCCAACCTAATCTAGTCCCATTTGTCAGCACTTGTCCCATATCCCTCTAAACCCTTCCTATTCATATATCTATCCAAATGCCTTTTAAATGTTGTAATTGTACCAGCCTCCACCACTTCCTCTGGCAGCTCATTCCATACGCATACCACCCTCTACATGAAAAAGTTGCCCCTTAGGTTCCTTTTATATTTTTCCCCTCTCACTCTAAATTTATATCCTCTAGTTCTGGACTCCTACACCCCAGGGAAAAGACTTTGTCTATTTATCCTAGCCATGCCCCTCATGATTTTATAAACCTTTATGAGTTATCCCTCAGCCTTTGACACTCCAGGGAAAACAGCCCCAGCCTATTCAGCTTCTCCCCGTAGCTCAAATCTTCCAACCCTGCCAACATCCTTGTAAATCTTTTCTGAAAGTAGTGGACCCAGCACCGATCCTTGTGGCACCCCATTGGTCACAGGCTTCCAGTCTGAAAAACAGCCCTCACCACCACCCTCTGTCTTCTACCTTTGAGCCAGTTCTGTATCCAAATGGCTAGTTCTCTCTGTATTCCATGAGATCTAACCTTGCTAACTAGTCTCCCATGAGGAACCTTTTCAAACGCCTTACTGAAGTCCATATAGATCATGTTTATTCTCTGCCCTCATCTGTTACTTTTTCAAAAAACTCAATCAAGTTTGTGAGACGTAATTTCCCACGCACACAGCCATGCTGACTATCCCTAATCAGTCCTTGCCTCAGGATTCCCTTTTGCCCACCACCAATATCAGGCTCACCAGTCGGTAGTTCCCTGGCTTGTCCTTACCACCCTTCTTAAATAATGGTACCATGTTAGTCAATCTCCGGTCTTCTGACACCTCAGCTGACTATCGATGATGCAAATATCTCAGTAAGGGGCCCAGCAATCACTTCCCTAGCTTCCCACAGAATTCTAGGGTATACGTGATCAGCTCCTGGGGATTTATCCACCTTTATGCATTTCAAGACATCCAGCACTTCCTCCTCTGTAATATGAACATTTTTCAAGATGCCACCATCTATTTCCCCACATTCAATATCTTCCATGTCCTTCTCCACGGTAAGAACTAATGCAAAATATTTGTTTTGTATTTCCCCCATCTCTTGCAGCTCCAAACAAACTCTGCCTTGCTGACCTTTGAGGGATGCTATTCTCTCCCTAGTTATCCTTTTGTCCCTTAAAGTATTTGTAAAAACCCTCTGGATTCTCCTATTTGCCAAAGCTATCTCATGTCCCCTTTTTGGCCTCCTGATTTCCCTCTTAAGTATGCGGCCCTGGAGTGTGCTGATTGATCAAATATTCCAGATAATCAAGAGGTCCACATAATGAATGTAAAATGTACAGTAAGTAATAGAAATGTAATGCAGGGAGTATACATGTCACTATTATACTTCACTTACAGTATTAATCACTTAAATGATAATGCAATTTTGCCTTAAATAAAATTTACCCACAGACTGCCTTCTCATTCACACCCTCAACTAACTACTCAGATATCACAGAGATCACAATAATACAGTGAACTTTCAGTATTTGAGGTATATAATTTTTGTTGATCTATTGAGAGTGCTGGTTAAAGTAAAGTTTGTTGCATCAGCTTTCCTTATTTTAGTCTATGGGGCTTTTCTGTCTTTTTGCTCTTTCAGAGAGTAGGGAAAGAGACATAACCAGAAAAGCTCCCTGGATCCAAAACGTCAACTCTGACTTCTCACCTCAGATGCTGCCAGACCTGCTGAACTTTTCCAGCAATTCTTGTTTTGTTTCTGATTTACAGCATCTGCAGCTCTTTCAGTTTTTGCTTAATCGGGAGAGAGATATATTTTCTGTTTCTTGACTCTGGATGTTCCTGGCTGTGCTGCCCTCACTGATCTGAAACAAACTGCAGCCAGACCAAACTGAAAGCTGTCTTCAGGCAGGCTTTCCTTAACTCAGAGCCTTTTGGTTATGCTGTGCCTCAATAATGTAACAATCTCAATGCTCTAAATGCAACATAATCTTGTACAGATAAAAATGTACACCACTTGATTTTCAAGTGATAACACCATCCTAGTATTTTATAGGTATTGGCTAGCTATCAGTTAAAGTCTCAGGAAACTCTTGGGTGGCACAGTGGTTAGCACTGCTGCCTCACAGCACCGGAGACCCGGGTTCAATTCCTGCCTCAGGCAACTGACTGTGTGGATTTTGCACGTTCTCCCTGTGTCTGTGTGGGTTTCCTCCAGGTGCTCCGGTTTCCTCCCACAGTCCAAAGATGTGCAGGTCAGGTGAATTGGCCATGCTAAATTGCCCATAGTGTTAGGTGTAGGGGTATGGTTGGGTTGCGCTTCGGCGGGTCGGTGTGGACTTGTTGGGCCGAAGGGCCTGTTTCCCTATATCTATATCTGAAACTGCCGTGTTAGTTGTTTATTCACATGTTTGAAAGATTCTTTTTGATCATCTCTGTCATGTGAGCCTTTAATTGGTTTCCGACTGGTTCATGGAATGCTTTATCAGAAATCATTTTCACTGTTTCTTTAAAGCCAAATTGTTCCCTATGCACCTTGCCTTTGTTTTGTCCTGGAATTTGCCTTAAGCATAGCCAATAACAAACCACAGTGACATGTTTACACCACAGCCCTGTAATTGTTCTAGCATCATTCAGTCTGACTATGATACAGATCACTTCCTGGTGGATACCATGGTTATGATGAATGCTCAAAGTTCTTTTGTTATGGTTCTGTTCGCCGAGCTGGAAATTTGTGTTGCAGACGTTTCGTCCCCTGTCTAGGTGACATCCTCAGTGCTTGGGAGCCTCCTGTGAAGCGCTTCTGTGATCTTTCCTCCGGCATCCAGTGGTTTGAATCTGCCGCTTCCAGCTGTCAGTTCCAGCTGTCCACTGCAGTGGTCAGTATATTGGGTCCAGGTCGATGTGCTTATTGATTGAATCTGTGGATGAGTGCCATGCCTCTAGGAATTCCCTGGCTGTTCTCTGTCTGGCTTGTCCTATAATAGTAGTGTTGTCCCAGTCGAATTCATGTTGCTTGTCATCTGCGTGTGTGGCTACTAAGGATAGCTGGTCGTGTCATTTCGTGGCTAGTTGGTGTTCATGGATGCAGATCGTTAGCTGTCTTCCTGTTTGTCCTATGTAGTGTTTTGTGCAGTCCTTGTATGGGATTTTGTACACTACATTGGTTTTCCTCATGCTGGGTATCGGGTCCTTCGTCCTGGTGAGTCTAGACAATGGAATGAGGACATGCCGCAACCCAAAGGACTAGCCACACTACCATACATCAAGAGCATTTCCGAACTGACAGCCAGACTACTGCGACCACTAGGACTCATAACAGCACACAAACCAACAGCCACTGTCAGACAACAACTCACCAGAACGATACCCAGCATGAGCAAAACCAATGTAGTGTACAAAACCCCATGCAAGGGCTGCACAAAACACTACATAGGACAAACAGGAAGACAGCTAACGATCCGCATCCATGAACGCCAACTAGCCACGAAACGACATGGCCAGCTATCCTTAGTAGCCACACACGCAGCTGACAAGCAACATGAATTCGACTGGGACAACACTACTATTATAGGACAAGCCAGACAGAGAACAGCCAGGGAATTCCTAGAGGCATGGCACTCATCCACAGATTCAATCAATAAGCACATCGACCTGGACCCAATATACCAATCACTGCAACGGACAGCTGGAACTGACAACCGAAAGCGGCAGAGACAAACCACTGAAAATGCCGGAGGAAATATCACAGAAGCGCTTCACAGGAGGCTCCCGAGCACTGAGGATGTCACCTAGACAGGGGACGAAATATCTGCAACACAAATTCCCAGCTCGGCAAACAGAACCACAACAACGAGCACCCGAGCTACAAATCTTCTCACAGACTTTGATCAAAGTTCTTTTCTCATTTGTAGCAGAAATACTGTCTTTGCATCAATACCAGCCATATCCACTCGGATAACAAAAACAACAGATTCTCAACCTGGTTGAACTGGAGCTCTGTGGAACTGCCGTATGGAAATGCAGGATCAAACTGAAACATCTACAAATATCACACTCTCCACAGATGGAAAACGAAAGCAGGGAAGTTGTTGACTTGCTTTGGGGTTAATATCGCTGTGATGGAACATATCATTGACTCATAGAATCCCTACAGCGTGGAAGCAGGCTATTCAGCCCCTTGAGTCAACAGTGCCCCTTCAAAGAGGCATCTCACCCCATCCCTGTGACCCTACATTTCCTGTGGTTAATCCACCTACCTTGCACATTCATGAGAAATTTAGCATGACCAATCCCCTTAACCTGATGAAGGGCTTTTGCCCGAAACGTCGATTTTCCTGCTCCTCGGATGCTGCCTGACCTGCTGTGCTTTTCCAGCACCACTCTAATCTAAACTCTGGTTTCCAGCATCTGCAGTCCTCATTTTCACCTAATCCCCTTAAACTACACACCTTTGGACTGTGTGAAGAAACTGGAGTACCCAGAGGATACCCACGCAGACACAGGGAGAATGTGCAAACTCCACGCAGACAGTCACCTGAGGGTGGAATTGAACCAGGGTCCCTGTTGCTGTGAGGCAGCCGTGCTAACCACTGAACCACCGTGCCTATTATAGTTCACTTCACTATTACAATTCTCATCCAGCCACGCTTCCTTCTTCAGTTATGAAGATGAAACTCTGATTCAGCTGCAGTTGCTGGTGAACAGTGATTTCCTTTGATCGCTTGGAGCCGCCTCAGCAGTTATCCAACAGTGAGGGAACATGTCAATCTGACTGGGGCCGGGTTTTTTGGCGATTCGGCTGTTTTTCTTACAGCTGTGTCCTCTGGGTGGAGCACGCCTCAGGGTAGGAAGGTTAATTACGTTCCAACAATGGCTGATTCCGCCTCTGCAGGATTTGCGCAAGAGTTCATTATGTTTTCTACTGATGTGCTGATTCATTTTCTTCCACATTGAATATTTACTTTGAATTCAGAGTGCAGGGCAAGAAGGCAATATATGGTCTGGAACTAGGCCGTAAACAAGGGATGACAGCAAAAAAAGGAGAAATGACTAGCATTTCACAATCCAGATACACCAAGAAATCAATGACGTTCTTAACTTGAACTTGGCTGAAAATAGAGACGTATCAGGAAAACAATTTGCCATGCACACATCAGGACCAAAACAAGAATGCCAAATTTCAAACAATCGCAAGAATTTATACAACAGGACAAAATATGCAAAATCATTCACAAGTGGACTCTGATTGGCTGCGACATTGCCATAGAGAAAATAATATGGAACCATTGGCTCCTCAAGATCCCAGGCGATTAAAAATGGCACAAGGCGTGGAGATATGCTTTTTGTTTGCAGAGACTGGGTCTCTATGTGTGAATCTGTGTTGTTTGTTGCATGTGTTAATGAATTTTCTCCACAACAATGCCTTGGTCAACCATGATTGAAATAAACAGTGGCTTTACAGTTTAGCTGTGGGTCTGTGGGTGCACTCTTGATTGAGCCAGATGGCTCCAGATCCTTTTCAAGCCCACAATGACACATCAGTGCAGTACTGAGAGAAGGTTCGTTCTACAGAGACCATGCTGTTGACATTTTACATCTTGCACTCATTAGGATGGTTGTCATTGTCTTTTCAGATGCCTAATTCAATGCCAGTCCATCCATTTCATTTCTTTGTTGAGACTTTGTTTGGATTGAGACAATCATGTGGCTTGCTTGGCCATTTCAGAGGGCAGTTGAGAGTCAACCACAGTTGCTGTGGGTCTGGAGTCACATGTAGGCCAGACTAGATAAGGATGGCAGATTTCTTTCCAGATGGGTTTTTCTGACAATTGGCAATAGCTTCATGGTCATTAGCTGATTCTTAATTCCAGATTTGTTTTTAGTGAATTCAAATTCCATTGGATTACAGTATCTAGGATACTCTCACATGCCACTGTAGATTCACATATATCAATCCTATCAGCTACATATTGGGTATACAGAAGGGGTAAGTGAGGACTGCAGATGCTGGAGATCAGAGCTGAAAATGTGGACTGCAGATGCTGGAGATCAGAGCTTAAAATGTGTTGCTGGAAAAGCGCAGCAGGTCAGGCAGCATCCAAGGATCAGGAGAATCAACATTTCGGGCATGAGCCCGTCTTCAGGAATGAGGAAAGTGTGCCAAGCAAGCTAAGATAAAAGGTAGGGAGGAAGGACTTGGGGGAGGGGTGTTGGAAATGTGATAGGTGGAAAGAGGTTAAGGTGAGGGTGATAAGGTGAGGATGATAGGCTGGAGTAGGGTGGGGGCAGAGAGGTCAGGAAAAAGATTGCAGGTTAGGAAGGTGGTGCTGAGTTCAAGCGTTGGGACTGAGACAAGGTGGGGGGAGGGGAAATGAGGAAACTGGAGAAGTCTGAATTCATCCCTTGTGGTTGGAGGGTTCCTAGGCGGAAGATGAGGCGCTCTTCCTCCAGCCGTCGTGTTGCTATGGTCTGGCGATGGAGGAGTCCAAGGACCTGCATGTCCTTGGTGGAGTGGGAGGGGGAGTTGAAGTGTTGAGCCACGGGGTGGTTGGGTTGGTTGGTCCGGGTGTCCCAGAGGTGCTCTCTGAAACGTTCCGCAAGTAGGCGGCCTGTCTCCCCAATATAGAGGAGGCCACATCGGGTGCAGCGGATGCAGTAAATGAGGTGCAGATGAATTTGTGGCGGATATGGAAGGATCCCTTGGGGCCTTGGAGGGAAGTAAGGGGGGAGGTGTGGGTGCAAGTTTTGCATTTCTTGCGGTTGCAGGGGAAGGTGCCGGGAGTGGAGGTTGGGTTGGTGGGGGGTGTGGACCTGACGAGGGAGTCACGGAGGGAGTGGTCTTTTCGGAAAGCTGATAGGGGAGGGGAGGGAAATATATCCTTGGTGGTGGGCTCCGTTTGGAGGTGGCGGAAATGACGACAGATGATACGATGTATATGGAGGTTGGTGGGGTGGTAAGTGAGGACCAGTGGGGTTCTGTCTTGGTGGCGATTGGCGGGGCGGGGATCAAGAGCGGAAGGAATCATTGCCTCATAATCAACCCAGAGAAGAGTCCATTACTACATCAATGGTAGTGTTAATGTTTTTGAACTCAAATGCATGAGATTCAAGATTTATGAGTTTAATGAATTCAGATTTAGGCAATGCCAGTGCTTCGAGATTGCTGTGTCACATTGATGATATTTCGGGCAGAAGGGTTTTACCCAGAGTCCTGGCTAATGTTTATCCTCTAATTGACATACCAAGCTGATTGTTTCACTGTGAGTCTAAAACCACTTAGTTGCTTATGCACTCTGACTAGGCTTAAAAAGCAGATCATCAACAGTCCTATCATCATCATTCCATGCAAATCATCATCTCATGAGGCAGAACGCTGCCACAGCTCATCTAAATGGAGACAATACAGAAGAAGCAGTCAGTCATAAACCCAGTGATACCATCATTGAGAACGGCATGCATTCTGTTAGTGTAGTCACATTTGGTGAAGCTGACTATCCCAATCTCTGACAGGGAATGGGCATCAGGATGTATAGGTCAGGGTTGGTCTTGAGACCTCTCAATGCCACCAGATACTCAGGCTTCATGTAACAAGTCATTGAGTCCATAAGACATAGGGGCAGAAATTAGGCCATTCAGCCCCTCAAGTCTCCTCTGCCATTCAATCAACACTTGAGCAGGCTCGATCATGGGGAGGATGTTATGAAACTTGAAAGCGTTCAGAAACGATTTACAAGAATGTTGCCAGGGCTGGCAGATTGGAGCAACAGGGAGAGGCTGAATAGGCTTGAGCTGTTTTCCCTGGAGCATCGGAGGCTGAGGGGTGACTTTATAGAGGCTTATAAAATCATGAGGGGCATGGATAGGATAAACAGACAAGGTCTTTTTCCTGGGGTGGGGGAGTCCAGAACTAGAGGACATTGGTTTTGAGTGAGAGGGGAGAGATTTAAAAAGAGACCTAAGGGGCAACATTTTCACACAGAGGGTGGTACGTGTACGGAATGAGCTGCCAGAGGAAATGGTAGAGGCTGGTACAATTACAGCATTTAAAAGGCATTTGGATGGGTATATGAATAGGAATGGTTTGGAGGGATATGGGCCAAGTGTTGGCAAATGGGGCTAGATTAGTTTAGGATATCTGGTTGACATGGGCGCGTTGGACCGAAGAGTCTGTTTCCGTGCTGAACATCTCTATGACTCTATGGTTGATAGGTTTCTGAAGCCCATTCTCCTGCTATGTCCCCGTAACCCTTAATCCCCTTGACAACGAAGAACATACCCATCTTTGTTTTAAATATACTCAATGACCTGGCCTCCACAGCCTTCTGTGGCAGTGAATTCTACAGATTCACCACTCTCTGGCTGAAGAAGTTTCTCCTTATCTCCATTTTAAAAGGTCTTCCTTTTACTCTTAAGCTGTGCCTTTGGCTACTAGTCTTTCCTATCAATGGGAACATCCACTCTGTCCAGGCCATTCAGTATTCTGTAAGTTTCAATTAGATTCCCCCCCGCCCCATCCTTCTAAACTCCATCAAGTATAGACCCAGAGTCTCAAACATTCCTCATATGTTAACCTTTCATTCCTGGGATACTTGTCATGAATCTCCTCTGGATCTACCCCAGGGCCAATGTATCCTTGCTGAGGAATGGGCCCCAAAATTGCTCAGAATACTCTAAATACAGTCTGACCAGAGCCTTATATAGCCTCAGAAGTACATCCTTGCTTTTGTATTCAACTCGTCCTGAGATAAATGCCAACATTGTATTTGCCTTCCTAAATACTGACTGAACTTGCAAGTTTACCTTGAGAGAATCCTGGACTAGAAATCCCAAATCCCTTTGCACTTCAGACTTTTGAATCTTCTCCCCATTTAGAAAGTAGTCCATGCCTCTATTCTTCCGACCAAAGTGCATGACCTCACACTTTCCCATGCTGTATTCCATCTGCCACTTCTTTGTCCACTCCCCTAACCTGTCTCAATCCTTCTGCGCCTCCCCGTCTCCTCTGTGTTATCTGTCCCTCTACCTATCTTTGTAACGTCTGCAAATCTAGCCAATTTGAGATACCAATGGCATGAGTGTGATTCCTACACTGACTGAGGTTACCATGAGGGATTCTCCTTCTTAACCTCTCCCCCCACCTGAGACATGGTGGACCCTCAGGTTAAACCACCACCAGTTACCTCTCTCTAATGAGAGAGCAGCCCTATGGTCCAATGGCGATGTTGTCTTTCGTCTTCCATAATTTCTTCAGAATGATCTGGCTCTAGTCTTTAAGAAACCTTCTGACTGTGGACACTTCAGCCAGCAGTAGCAATGGTGTCTCACTATAATCAGTTATGAGTTCCCTTCATACCTTGAAGATTTTAATCAAATCTACCTCTAATCGAGCAGTATAACCCCAGTTGTACAGCTTCAAGTCACAAATTAACCCTTGGAGGTGCTGCATACTCACCTAGATCCTGCAGAAATTTAACTCTGGTAATTTTAAGTTCTACCTTAACTATCCATTAAACTTGGGCAAGGGTTCATAATAAAAAAATAAAATTACGACAGAAACCGAGGATAAGTCTGTAAGTTAGCTCACTGAGCTGGAAGATTTGTTTTCAGATGTTTCGTCACCATGCTAGGTAACATCATCAGTGAGAGTGTCCCGTGAAGCACAGGTGGTATGTCCCGCCCCTCTATTTATAGGTCTTGGTTTCTTAAGGTGGGTGATGTAATTTCCAATTCTTTTTTTCAAGGAAGGTTGAAAGGATCTAAAAAAGAACTGGAAATGACATCACCTACCTTCAGAAATTGAGACCAATAAATAGAGAGGTGGGACATAGCACCAGCGCGTCACCAGAGCTCTCACTGGTGATGTCACCTCGTCATGGTGACAAAACGTCTGAAAACAAATCTTCCAGCTCAGCGAGCGAACTTACAGACTTATCATCAACCTGAGCTACAAACCTTCTCAAAACTAGCTAACAAATCCAGGAATTTCATCCCTATAACAGCGTTATGGGTCTATTTACAGCACATAGAGTGATTTGATTTGATTTGATTTATTATTGTTCTGTGTACCGGGGATACAGTGAAAGGTTTTGTTTTGTATGCTACCCAGGCAAATCAATAAGACAGCTCACCCCCAACTTCTCATAGAGCAATTCGGGATGGGCAATAAACGCTGGCGATACCCATGTCCCATGAATGAATTTTACAAAAATGTTGCCTGGTTCTCTGGGTCATGAATCCAGTGAAGATACCTCCATCCTGGCTGTGGGACGTTGGACTGGCAATGATGGAGGAGTGGTATATTTTTGCTCGGTTCACTGAAGTTTTCTTCATGTTGGTGCATGGGCAGTCAGTGTTACTGGAAGAACCAACTTTTATTGCCAATCCCTAATTGTTTTTGACATGGTATTGCTGAGCTGCCTTCCTGAACCGCTCTGATTATGTGCTGTAGGAATGTCCAATGCTCATTCCTGATGAAGGGCTTTTGCCTGAAACATCGATTTTCCTTCTCTTTGGATGCTGCCTGACCTGCTGTGCTTTTCCAGCACCACTCTAATCTTGATTTCTTATACAGTCTCACCTGATTTACGAGGATGTTGTTGGGATTGGAGAGTTTGAGCTATAAGGAGAGGCTGAATAGGCTAGGGTTGTTTTCCCTAGAGCGTCAGAGGCTGAAGGGTGACCTTATAAAGGTTTATAAAATCATGAGGGGCATGGATAGGAGAAATAGCAAAGTCTTTTCCCTGGGGTCGGGGAATCCAGAACTAGAGGGCATAGGTTTAGGGTGAGAGGGGAAAGGTTTAAAAGGGACCTAAGGGGCAATTTTTTCATACTGAGGGTGGTACGTGTATGGAATGAGCTGCCAGAGGAAATAGTGGAGGCTGGTACAATTACAACATTTAAAAGGCATCTGGATGGGCACAAGAATAGGAAGTGTTTAGAGGGATGTGGTCCAAGTGCTGGCAAATAGGACCAGATTAATTTAGGATATCTGGTCAGCATGGATGAGTTGGACTGAAGGGTCTGTTTCCATGCTGTATATCTCTATGACTCACAGCACGACAGAGCAACTTTACTGTCTTGGACTCGCTGAATTGATGACACCATCCTTCCCCAGTCTGTACATTCATCTGAACCCAAATTGGAGTTGGGCCCTTATCTGGTGAGACCGTGTGGTTGGTTGGACAACAAAGCAGTCCTGGCATGTTTAACAGGCATCTCAACATTTAGACAGCACCTTGACAGATATTTGAATTTGCAGGGAATACTGGAATACCCACCACATAGAAGCAAAGGGTTTTTAGTTGAGAAAGGCCCTTTGTGTCAGCAGAGGCTTGGTGGGTTGAAGGGCCTGTACCTGTGCTGTATCGTTCTTTGTTCTTCAAATGTCCCAGAGAAGGCTGTCCACAGACAGCCATTCATCAGTTAGAACTCAGATTACAACGGGATCTTGATCAGATGGCCAATGGGCTGAGAAGTGGCAGATGGTGTTTAATTCTGATAAATGTAAGGCACTGCATTTTGGGAAAGCAAGTCTTAGCAGGACTTATACACATAATGGTAAGGTACTGGGGAGTGTTGCTGAACAAAGAGACCTTGGAGTTCAGGTTTATAGCTCCTTGAAAGTGGAGTCGCAGGTAGATAGGATAGTAGAAAGGATATGCTTTCCTTTATAGGTAAGTGCATTGAGTATAGGAGTTGGGAGGTCATGTTGCGGTTGTACAGGACATTGGTTAGGCCACTGTTGAAATATTGCATGCAATTCTGGTCTCCTTCCTATCAGAAGGATGCTGTGAAACTTGAATGGGTTCAGAAAAGATTTACAAGGATGTTGCCAGGGTTGGAGGATCTGAGCTATAGGGAGAGGCTTAACAGGCTGGGGCTGTTTTTCCAGGAGCATCAGAGGCTGAGGGGTGACCTTATAGAGGTTTACAAAATTATGAGGGGCATGGATAGGATAAATAGACAAAATCTTTTCCCTGGGGTGGGGGAGTCCAGAACTAGAGGGCATAGGTATAGGGTGAGAGGGGAAAGATATAAAAGAGACCTAAGGGGCAATGTTTTCACGCAGAGGGTGGTACGTATATGGAATGAGCTGCCAGAGAAAGTGGTGGAGGCTAGTACAATTGCAACATTTGAAAGGCATTTGGATGGGTATATGAATAGGAAGGGTTTGGAGGGATATGGGCCGGGTGCTGGCAGGAGGGGCTAGATTGTGCTGTTTCTGTGCTGTACATCTCTATGACTGGTATGGTAGGTTGGAAGTTGTGATTATGGACCCGCGTTGTGAGCCATGTATGGACTCAATGCTTCCTTCCTGGAACGTAGGTCAGCAGGGGTCACATGTGGGTTCTACCTTTACAGGCATAGGTTGAAGGTGAAGGAGTGCAGAGCAAAGTCTGGGAATTAGGGATATCAATTCTGGAATCATTCAATTGATGTAATGGCAAAGGTGCAAAATTGTTACTTCCGTGCCTCCTCCTCTGCCTAGGGAGAGTTGACTAAAGTGCATCAGGCATCAAATGACAGGAAATTCCAAATCCCATTTCATCAGTGCCTGGGAGGGACACTGTCTTACTTGTTTTTACTCATATGTGTATCACTGTTGCAAGTTACCACAAAAGGAATGCAAGAGTGAACAGGAATAATTGTTATCCATCTGTCTTGTCCCAACATTTGAAAACGGGCTCGGTGGATAGCAGTGTTGCCTCATGGCGCCAGGTACCCAGGTTCGATTCCACCCTCGGGTGACTGTGTGGAGTTTACACATTCTCCCCGTGTCTGCGTGGGTTTCCTCTGGGTGCTCCAGTTTCCTCCCACAGTCCAAAGATGTGCAGGTCAGGTGAATTGGCCATGCTGAAGTGCCCATAGTGTTAGGTGCATTAGTCAGGGGTAAATACAGGGTAGGGGAATGGGTCTGGGTGGGTTACTCTTCAGAGGGTCGGTGTGGACGTTTTGGGCTGAAGGGCCTGTTTCCAAACTGTAGGGAATCTAAAACAATCTAAAGCACTGTAACCCTCAATTGAATAAGTAAAGATACGGCTGCAGCTCACTGTCAAAGTGTGTCTCCCAGGACAATAGACAATAGACAATAGGTGCAGGAGTAGGCCATTCTGCCCTTCGAGCCTGCACCACCATTCAATATGATCATGGCTGATCATCCTTAATCAATATCCTCTTCCTACCTTATCTCCTTAACCCTTGATTCCACAATCCTTGAGAGCTCTATCCAACTCTTTCTTAAATGAATCCAGAGACTGGGCCTCCACTGCCCTCTGGGGCAGAGCATTCCACACAGCCACCACTCTCTGGGTGAAGAGGTTTCTCCTCATCTCTGTCCTAAATGGTCTACCCCGTATTTTTAAGCTGTGTCCTCTGGTTCGGCACTCACCCATCAGCAGAAACATGTTTCTTGCCTCCAGAGTGTCCAATCCTTTAATAATCTTATATGTCTCAATCAGATCCCCTCTCAGTCTTCTAAACTCAAGGGTATACAAGCCCAGTCGCTCCAGTCTTTCAGTGTAAGGTAATCCCGCCATTCCAGGAATTGACCTCGTGAACCTACGCTGCACTCCCTCAATAGCCAGAATGTCTTTCCTCAAATTTGGAGACCAGAACTGCACACAGTACTCCAGGTGTGGTCTCACCAGGGCCCTGTACAGCTGCAGAAGCACCTCTTTGCTTCTATACTCAATTCCTCTTGTTATGAAGGCCAGCATGCTATTAGCCTTCTTCACTACCTGCTGTACCTGCATGCTTACTTTCATTGACTGGTGTACAAGAACACCCAGATCTCTCTGTACTACCCCTTTACTTAAATTGATTCCATTGAGGTAGTAATCTGCCTTCCTGTTCTTGCCACCAAAGTGGATAACCACACATTTATCCACATTAAACTGCATCTGCCGTGCATCTGACCACTCACCTAACCTGTCCAGTTCACCTTGTAATCTCCTAACATCCTCATCACATTTCACCCTGCCAGCCAGCTTAGTATCATCAGCAAATTTGCTGATGTTATTGCTAATACCATCTTCTATATCATTAACATATATTGTAAAAAGCTGTGGTCCCAGTACTGATCCCTGCGGTACCCCACTGGTCACTGCCTGCCATTCCAAAATGGAGCCGTTTATCACTACTCTTTGTTTCCTATCAGCCAACCAACTTTCAATCCAAGTTAGTACTTTGCCCCCAATACCATGCGTCCTAATTTTGCTCACTAACCTCCTATGTGGGACTTTATCAAAAGCTATCTGAATGTCCAGGTACACTACATATACTGGATCTCCCTCGTCCATCTTCAGAGTTACATCCTCAAAAAATTCCAGAAGATTAGTTAAGCATGATTTCCCCTTCATAAATCCATGCTGACTCTGACCTATCCTGTTACTACTATCCAGATGTGTAGTAATTTCATCCTTTATAATAGACTCCAGCATCTTTCCCACCACTGAGGTCAGACTAACTGGTCTATAATTTCCTGTTTTCTCTCTCCTACCTTTCTAAAAAATGGTACAACATTAGCCACCCTCCAATCCGCAGGAACTGATCCCGAATCTATCGAACTCTGGAAAATAATCACCAACGCATCCACGATTTCTCGAGCCACCTCCTTCAGTACCCTGGGATGTAGACCATCAGGCCCCAGAGACTTATCAACCTTCAGACCTAACAACACCAATTTCTGGCAAATGTAAATGCTCTTAAATTCAGGTCCTTCAGCCACTGTTACCTCAGGGAGATTGCTTGTGTCTTCCCCAGTGAACACAGATCTGAAGTACCAATTCAATTCTTCTGCCATTTCTTTGTTCCCTGTAATATATTCCCCTGTTTCTGTCTTCAAGGGAGATCACAACCTCAAGATGAACTATGGATGATGTTTGCATAGAGCAAGGTGCTACCACAGTGAATGAGCTAAATTAGCAGCCAATCTGTTTTGGGACTGTCAGCAGGGTGAAGTGTTGACCAAGACACATGGAAGACGCTCTGACTTTGTAAATCCCATCCGCACCCCCAACAACCCTTTGTTTTTAATCATTGGCTGAATGAACAAGGTTTGGAATTAGCAGGAGATCCACAAATCAGCAGCTCCAGTGTTTGCTCATTACGTAGTGACTATCTCAAGCCCTGGAAGAGTACTCAAACTCACAGCTTTGTGATTCCGAGGTGCAAGTCACACTGACAAAGCAAACAGAAGGGGAGTGTCCACACATTTTAATGGTATAAATCAGCAAACCACTGCAGACTCTATGCAGGACTTAGCCACTTTAGAGGCTGTTAAGATAGAAAGACCAGGGGGCATAGTCTCAGAATTAAGGAGTGTCAATTTAAGATGAAAATGAAGAGGGATTTCTCCTTTGAGAGGGCTGTGAGTCTTTGAAATTACTTGCCACAGAGAGCTGTGGGGGCAGAGTCCTTGTGTACATTGAAGACTGAGATGGACAGATTCTTGATCAGTTGGGGAATCAAGAGTTAGGGGCAAAAGGCAGGAAAGTGGACATGAGGAATGTTGATCTGACTGAATGGGGGAGAAATTTCAAGGATCCAAATGGCCTGCTTCTATTATTTCTTGTGGCCTTAAGGTCTTAGGCCATGTGATGGGTTGAGATTGCATTGGAGCTGCCTATGAAACCCAGCTGAGCAGGTGAAGTCTCTTAAACCATGGCCTTTCCCAATCTTACCAGATCTAGCTTGGAAATAGTCAGCTGGTAGTAAAGAAATTGAGTATTGCTGAAAAAAAGCATGTTTCATTAAAGTTTTCCTTCTGTAATTATCAGGACGTTCAAAAGAAATACCAATTGTAAAGGAAAACAACATTTTTTAAGGTTGCATGAGAAGAGAATGCAGGCTGATTAGCAAGTGGACTCTGATTGAGAGAAGTGATGGGAACGTTATAGATCATAGAATAAAAGGGACAGCTGTAAAAGCAAATAAAAATTGGCAGAGGGACAGCAAACAGAGAGTTTAATGTTTAATAGGTATTTTTCAGATTGGCAATAGGTTTGTAGTATAATTCCTTAAAGGTCTGTATTGGGACCCTGACATATCTTAATGATCGTGATCTTGTGTTCAGTGGACAATTTCAAATTTGTGGATGACACAAAATATGGAAGAGTTGTAAACTATCAGGAGGACAGTGTAGAACTTCAAAAGGACATTGACAAGTGAGTGGAGTGGGTGGACAGATGGCAGATAACATTCAATGTGGCAAGGTGCGAGGTGGTGAAGTTTGGTACAAAGCACATTGAAAGAGTATAAAATAAAGTGTATAATTCTAAAGGGTGTATATGAGCAAAGAAACCTTAGTGTAAAAGTACATAAAAATCATTAAATATGGTAAGTCAGTTAGAGAGAGTTGTTAATAAAGCATAAAGTATTCGAGGCTTCATTCATAGTGGCATATCGGGCAAAAGCAGGGAGGTTATGATGTACTCATACAAGACAGTGGTTAGACCTCAACTGGGGTCTTTTGGACAGTTCTGGGCACCTTATTACAGGAAGGATGTGAAAGTATTGAGGAGATTGCAGAGGGACATTGTTCCAGCGTTGGGACAATTCAGTGATGAGGAAAGATCGGAGAAATTGGAACAGTTCTTCTTGGAGATGATAACGCTAATGGGGCACTCAGTAGAAGTTTCCAAAATCACAAGGGGCTCGGATAGAGTGAATGGGGAGAAAGTGTTCCTGCTCATACATGAATTAAGAACGAGGGAGCATAATTTTAAAGCGTTTGCAAATGAAACAAATGCGATCTGAGAAAGAAACAGTGATTAGTTAGGGTATGGAATGTATTGCCTGGAAGGATGGTGGAGGCAGGTTCATCTGAGGTCTTCAAAATGGCACAAGATGATCATTTAAATGGAGAACATGTGCAGGATTACAGAGAAAAGAGAGGAGATTGGCACTGATGGAAAATGCTCAGAGACACTCAGGAGAGAGACACATGGATGGAGTGACTTCCTTCCGGATCATAAAAACTCTGATTCTGGTATTATGCATGGAATGGACCAAGATTGAATCTGTCTCCCATACCTCTGTACGCTTTAAAAAGTCATATGAGCACCCATCCCATTAGAATGAACAACTCACATAAATATAATGCAATAACTCATCACGAGGAGCTTTCCAAGGAGTTACATAAAGAGATATTCAGACAGACAACTGTAGGTTTTGACAAAGTAGTAAGTTTTAATGAACATCATAAAGGAGGAGAGAGTCTGGGAGACAAAGAGGGTTAAGGAAGGAATTCCGCAGCTTACAGCTTGATAGCTGAAGGCAATGGTGAAGCAATGATAATGGGAGATGCTCAAGGTGATGGGATTGGAGGAGAGCAGAGATCTGTAAGGTTTGTAGAGTTGATGGCCGTAGGATGAGCTGAGGCCAGGAAGATATTCAAACACAAGGATATGAGAAAGCGCTTATACCTTAAACATTATCTCTCCTGTTCCTCTGATGCTGCCTGACCATTTTGACTGTGAGAAAGTGAAGTTTAATGAACTGTTGAAGTGGGAGCCAATGCAGGTCAATGATCACAACTCAATGAGTAAATGAGAATTGTGAGTGTGTGTGAACAAGTGTTGTGCCTGTCGATGTGGAAGCTTCTGTAGAAAGCACAACTTCAGAAGCAGGTTAGCAGAATCCCCGTTTGTGAGCATTAGCCGGTTGAGGGATGGTGGTTGTCACTATCTGAGTGGATTGGTTTGAATACAAATTGGCTTTTTTCTAGCTTGAGATTCTGTTTCCATGGAATTTAGGCAGTGCTTTAAAGTGAATTGTTCCTACACGTTTATTGTACTAATTCCCATCATTTTCAGCAATAAACTGAGACAGACATGTCAAACAAAATATCTTTGTTAATAATCCAGGTCAACTAGTTTTGTGAGTTTGCCACCTTTATGCGATTTGGGTTAGACTGCTTTGTTCAAACACAACCAACATTTCCATTAAATTAAGTGAATTCTTTCATGGGCATTGTTAGAAATATCCTGATTAATGGCCTGATCATGTTTTATTACCTCTTATCTGTGCACAAAATATGCTTTCTGCTTAGGGATGAAAATTTCCATATGGCAAAACGAGAGCCTGAGTCAATGGAACTGCAATAAAATACCCCCAAGCTCAGTCACTGTAAGTGTAGCAGCAGGAAGACATAGCAAGACCCAACTCTGTGCAGTATCTGTGTTACAACACAGGGTAAACCCTTCTGCGTAATTTAAAAACAGGAACACAAAAGATTTATCCCATGCAGTAATCTGTAAACATTCGAGTGGACAAGAACTATGTGCAGTAAAAATTAACAACTTTATTTCTTAAAGTATAACAGAGAATAATTAACTAACCACTATTTACACTTTCTGTCTCTAACCTATCTTTTACCTTCCCTTCTATAATACTAGTTCAATAAAACTCCCAATTAAGATTTACCAAACAGCATTTCTTATCTCAAAACCAAACATCTTTAGGTTCTTTTTTTTGGATTTTCCTGTGTCTTCTTTTCTCCTGGTTAGGAATTTCTATGTTACAGGTTACTGTTCGAAAAGGTACTTTTAAGAGAGATATTTTTTCAAGCAGTCTATTATATGCTATAACTTGGCAGTTCTCCCCTCAACTATTCAATTTTCCCCAGTCTTATACCTTGGATTGTGTCATTGGCTTTTAAGATTGTCAATATACTCAACTCAAACTTGATTGGAAATTGGTAACTTTTTGGGGTATAATTTAAACTGATTGGCCGAATTCGAATTTATTTTTGTCTCCAGGCAATGTACGAGTTCTACCAAGTGTTACATACATTGTTGCATTATTGACAACACTTGGTGCTGTGTCTGGTAGTTCTGCTGCTTTTAACTCTCTTAAAGTACACCCACATCTTCATAACAATGTGTTACTAGTCCCACTATTGTCAATTTGCACAGAGTCACTTACCACTTGAAGGAGAAACCCTGACAGATTTACAAGGATTTGTTGAGGAGATAACAAACAGAATAGATAAAGGGGAAGCAGTAGGTATAATAGATTTGAATTTTCAGAAGGTGTTTGATAAGGTGCCACACATTATGCTACTTAAGATAGTAAAAGAAGAGGCCATAGTGTTACAGATAGAATATCAGGATGAATAGAGGATTGGCTAACTAACAGAACACAGAAATTTGGAATCGTGGGGACATTTTCAGGATGACAACATTATTTTATTTATTCAATTGTGGGATGTAGGCATCGCTGGCTGGGCTAGCTTTTATTGCCCGTCCTTAGTTGCCCATTGAGAAGGTGGGGTGAGCTGCCTTCTTGAACCTCTGTAGTCCATGTGCTGTGGGTGAGCTGCCTTTAGGGAGGGAATTCCAGGATTTTGACCCAGTGACACTGAAGGAATGGTGATATATTTACAAGTCAGGATGGTGAGCGGCTTGGATGGGAACTTGAAGGTGGTGGTGTTCCCATGTATTTCTGCCCTTGTCCGTCTAGATGGAAGTGGTCGTGGATTTAAACATAGAACATAGAACATTACAACACAGTCCAGACCCTTCGACCCTTGATATTGTGCTGACCAGTGGAGGAGAAAGTGAGGTCTGCAGATGCTGGAGATCAAAGTTGAAACTTTATTGCTGGAACAGCACAGCAGGTCAGGCAGCATCCAGGGAACAGGAGATGCGACGTTTCGGGCACAGGCCCTTCTTCAGGAATGGATTCCTGAAGAAGGGCCTGTGCCTGAAACGTCGAATCTCCTGTTCCCTGGATGCTGCCTGACCTGCTGTGCTGTTCCAGCAATAAAGTTTCAACTGCTGACCAGTGGAACCAATCTGAAGCCTGTCTATCCTACACCATTCCATTTTCATCCATATGTTTACCTAATGACCATTTAAATGTACTTAAAGTTGATGATGAATTGCTGTGCTCTTCCAGCACCACTGATCCAGAATCTGGTTTCCAGCATCTGCAGTTATTGTTTTTACCTTAAAGTTGGTAAGTCTACTTTTGTTGCAGGCAGGGAATTCCACACCCCTACTACTCTCTGAGTAAAGAAACTACCTCTGGCATCTGTCCTATATCTAATTAGAATAAAGAATGTGCTGTCTGAGGATCTTTGGTGAACTAGTGGAGTGACATAGCGATCAGAGCTGGGACCACAATTATTTACAATAAAGATTTATGATTTAGATGAGGAGAGTAAAGATATTATAGCCAAGTTTGCAGATGGCACTAAAATAGGCAGGAAGGCAAGTTGTGAGGATAACACAGAGTCTGCTGAGGGATATAGACAGGTTAAGCGAGTGGGCAAAAATGAGACAGATAGAGTATAATGTGGGAAAATGTGTTGTGCACTTTGGTGAAGAATAGAGGAGCTGAATACTATTTAAATTGAGAAGGTCTACAGAAATCTACAGAACATGGGATTTGAGAGACCTTGTCCATGAATTACAAAAAATTTAATATGTAGGTTCTGTGAGTAATAGGGAAGGCAAATGGAATGGTTGTCTTTATTTCAAAGGGAATGGAATATAACAGTAAGGAGGATTTGCTAAAATGATACAAGGCACTGGGCAAACCACAGCTAAAATACTGTGAAACGTTTATCCATTATCTAAGGAAAGATAATCTGGGTATGGGAGGCAGTTTAGAGAAGGTTCACTGGGCTGATACCAGATATGGAGGGACAGTCTTATAAGGCTGAGTAGGTTTGTCATGTACTCATTGGAGTTTAGACAAACTAGAAATTACTTTACTGAAACATACAAGATTCTTAGGGGACCTGACAGGGAAGATGTGGAAAGGCTGTTTCCCCCCATGTGGGAAAGTCTAGACCAGAAGGTGCATTCTCAGAATAAGAAGTCATTTAAGACAGAGATGAGGAGAAATCTCTTCTCTGAGTTAATAGTGAATCTGGGGAATTCATTACTGCAGAGGGCTGTTGAGGCTGGTTTGTTAATTATATTTAAGTCAGAGATAGTTAGATTTTTAATCAGTAGGAGAACAAGGGTTAATGGGGAAAGGCAGGAAAGTGGAGTTGAGGATTGTCAGATCAGACATGATCTCATCGAATAGGAGAGCAGACTCGATAGACTGAATGGCCTACTTCTGTTCCTACATTTCATGGTGTTGGGTGATTACTGGTTCTTGATGTATTCTCCATGATGATCCCTCAACCAATCAGAGTGCACTTTCCAATGAACCATCACCCTTTTCCAATACAGTATAGATTTTGGATGTAGGTTTGCTCGCTGAGCTGCAAGGTTCATTTCCAGACGTTTTGTTACCCTACTAGGTAACATCTTCAGTGGGCCTCAGGTGAAGCACTGCTGATAATTCCTGCTTTCTATTTATATGTTTGGGTTTCTTTGGGTTGGTGAAAACTAGCCACCACGATGCATGAACACCAACTAGCCACAAAAAGACATGACCCTCTCTCACTAGTATCCTCACATATGGAGGAGGAAGGACACCACTTCTACTGGGACAATACATCCATCCTAGGACAAGCCAAACAAAGACATGCACGAGAATTCCTAGAAGTATGGCATTCCAACTGGAACTCTATCAGCAAACACATCGAGTTAAACCCCATCTACCACCCCCTGAGAAAAGGAACAAGAAGTGACTTCACCACAGGAAATAACATCACCACAGGAAATGACATCACCAGCCCAAAGAAACCCAAAAATAGAAAGCATAGAATTTTCAGCCTTACTTCACCTGAGGCCCACTGAAGATGTTACCCAGTAGGGTAATGAAACGTCTGGAAATGAACCTTGCAGCTCAGCAAACAAACCTATATCCAAAACCTCAACCTGAGCTACAAATCTTCTCAAAACAGTATAGATTGCTGTTCCCTTTAAAATTTGGTATTTTTGTGTTGCTGACTGCAACACTTTGACTGGAAGAGAAGAGATAAGCTGAGGTCTTCACACCCACACCCAAACAAATGACTAAATCTGCCTCTAGGGGACTAGGTAAAGGTATTAAGTTTTACCCATTAAGTTCTGTAAAGGAACAGTGTCATGCAAGGTGCACAACATATATAAAGCAAAGAACCCCGGATGCTGGAAATTTGAAACAAAAACAGAAATTGCAGGAGAAGCTCAACAGGTCTGGCAACATCTGTGAAGAAAAGAAAACAGTTAATGTTTTGAGTTTCAGAATGAAGAAGGAGTACCAGATATGCAACGTTAGCTCTGCTTTCTTTCTCCACATTTGCTGCAACACCTGCTGAGTTTCTCCAGCAATTACTGCTTTTTTCAAGGTGCATCACAGACTGTCCATTGCATAGGAACACCCATGATCACTTGTCCTTTACTGTCTGCAGTTACTTGACAGCCAGTATGACGGAAAAGATAGAGTAAAGAACGGATGCATGCCTTACAACTGAGTGAACTGAACAAATGAGTCAGACTTGACTTTGAGTTCCTGTTTGACTCAGCTTTCTTCAAAACCAGGAAAGGGGAAATACATCCTAATACATCTCATTCAGGGCACAGGTGGGGACCATCACAGTTAATCCTCACTGTTCCTGAGGGGGAAATAACAGAAATAGCATGAGCTCAGAACGCCCCAGAGCAACTTTCAACCAAAGAAGCACTTTTCAAATCGAGTGACTGATGTAAATAAAGGAAACGTGACATTTAATCTTTGCAATCAAGTATCCACAAGCACCAATGAAATATATAAGAAGCTCATCTGATTTGGGTGACATTGGTTGAGGGTTTTATGAGGGCAATGCTCACTCTATTTGGATATAGTGCCATGGGGTCTTTACTGTTCACCAGGTTTAGCTGTGGTTATGGTTCTTGCTGAAAGAACACTACAAGGTAGGCAACCCATTGCCAATTCACGTTTATTTACATGTGAACAATCCTTGGCTTTAGTACTGCCTCTTTACTACCAGAGTGTCAGAATCTTCATAAGTTCATTACGTATTGGAGGAGAATTAGGCCTTTCGGCCCATCAAATCTGATCTGCCATTCAATCAGGGCTGATATGTTCCTCCCTCCCATTTTTATGCTTTCTCCCTATAATCCTTCAACCTATTGCCAATTAAAAATCCGTCTAAGCCCTCTGTAAATTTAATCCAGCATCCACCGCACTTCGGGGCAGTGAATTCCCACAAATTCACAACCCTTTGGGAGAAGGGCGGCACGGTGGCACAGTGGTTAGCATTGCTGCCTCACAGCGCCAGAGACCCGGGTTCAATTCCCGACTCAGGCGACTGACTGTGTGGAGTTTGCACATTCTCCCCGTGTCTGCGTGGGTTTCCTCCGGGTGCTCCGGTTTCCTCCCACAGTCCAAAGATGTGCAGGGTCAGGTGAATTGGCCATACTAAATTGCCCGTAGTGTTAGGTAAGGGGTAAATGTAGGGGTATGGGTGGGTTGCGCTTCGGCGGGTCGGTGTGGACTTGTTGGGCCAAAGGGCCTGTTTCCACACTGTAATCTAATCTAATCTAATCTAATCTAAATCAAGGCGTTTGATATGAAGGTGGTGAAAAGTAGTTTCCCCTCAACTCTGTTTGAAATTTGCTCCCCCTTATCCCAAGACTATGATGTCCTATCTTAGAATGTCCCACAAGAGGAAGCATCAGCTCCATGCCTATTTTATTCAGACCTTTTTTCATTCTGAATTTGATCACTCATTCTTCTAAATTCGAGACAGTGTAGACCTAAACAGTTCAGTGTCTGTTCATATGACAAACCCAACATCTCCGGGATCAATCTCAAGAACATCCTCTGAACTGCCCACTTTCCTAACTTATCTATATGCATTTGTAAGGATTTCATTTCCTCTTTGCAATTTACCATCCTGCATTTTTGGGTCATCCGCAAATTTGGCTACAGAGCCTTCCATCCCTGCATCCAAATTGTTAATATAGATTGTAAATAGCTAGGGCCCAAGGGCCCAACCCTGTGCATCCCATGAGTTACTTTCTGCCATCCAGAAATTATCTCCTTTATCCCGACTCTCTGTCTTCTGTCCATCAGCCAGTCATAAGACCATAAGACATAAGAGTGGAAGTAAGGCCATTCGGCCCATCAAGTCCACTCCACCATTTAATCATCTATCCATGCTAATAAATTACCCCAATCCCATATGATCCAACCTTGTGAATTAATTTTTTGTGGAGCACCTTATCAAATGCCTTCTCGAAGTCCAGATAAATTACGTGTACAACATCCCCATTATCCACTTTGCGTATTACATCTTCAAAGAGCTCCAGCAAATTAGTCAAACATGATTTGCCCTTTGTAAACTCATGCTTACTCTGATGGATAACATTTTGACTTTCCGAATGTCCTGATATTGCTTTCTTGATGTTTGATTCTAACACTTTCCCAACTACAGATGTTAAACTAACTGGTCCATGATTTCCCACATATTGCCTCCCTCCTTTTTTGAATAAGGTCATTGCATTAGCATTTTTCCAATCCACTGGAACCTTTCCAGTGTCCAGGGAATTTTGGAATATAGTAACCAATGGATCCACCATTTCTGCTGCCACTTCCTTTAATACCCTTGGATGTATGCCATCAGGCCTAGGAGACCTGTCTGCCCGCAATCCTAATAGTATGCTGAGGAGCTTTTCCCTCTCGATGGTGATTGTTCTTAGTTCTACCCTTTCTATTGCCTCTGACTTGCCCATTCTAACAGGAATGGTATGATTGTCCTCCACCATGAAAACTGAGGCAAGGTATTACCATCTCAGTGTTCCCCAGTATTAACTCTCTGGTTTCATCTTCCAAGGGACCAGCATTCATCTTAATGATTCTGTTCCCTTTTATATACCTATCTCTGACACTAATGTTTATACCTGTCAGCAAGGGCACCTGATTGGGTCAGATTAATAGCCCAAATCAGGGAACTTATACTCTATAAGGTTCAGCTGGTTACAATCACTACACTTGCTACAGTTGAACATCGTACTGATGTTAGGAAGATCATCTTTGCCAGCCAGCGTTCCTGGTGGAGATTCAAAAAAATGAAAGAATTGTGGCTGCTGGAAATCAGAAACAAAAACACAAATACTACAGAAGGTGATGTGCACCGTCCAAACCACCAGGGAAGCCAACCTCCCATCCATGGACTCCATTTACATTTCTCATTGCCATGGAAATGCTGCCAACATCATCAAAGACCCCTCCCACCCTGGTAATGCTCTGTTCCAACCTCTTCGTCAGGCAGGAGATACAGAAGCTTGAACACTCGCACCAACAGGTTCAAGTACAGCTTCTTCCCTGCTGTTATTAGACTGATGAATGGACCTCTCTAAATTCAAATAATGTTGATCTTGTTAATATTGATCTTACTTTGTGCAAATCCTCTGCATTGTAACCTTTATGCCTCCCTCGGTCTTTGCACCCTGTGATCTATATGTCCTTGCTTACTATGATCTGTCTGTACTACTCACAAAACAAAACCTTTTCACTGTGCTTAGGTACATGTGACTACAATAAATCAAATCAAATTGCTGGAAAATTTCAGCATGCCTGGCAGCATCTGTAGAAAGAAATCAGAGATAACATGATGAGTCCAGGAAAGCTCGCTGGACCTGAAACGTTAACTCTGATTTCTCTTCACAGATGCTGCCAGAACTGCTGAGGTTTTGCAGTAATTTCTGTTTTTGTTTCGATGGAGTTCTTTGGGTACCTTTCAGAAATGGGGTCACAGACTGCTCTGAATTTGGTCATCTTTGGATGTCGCAGGGGTTGGTTGATAACACGTTGCACACCTTTGAATTGGCTCAAGTCATACCTCTGTAACCTTGGATCATCATTGGCAGAGTGAACCTGCCCAGTCATGGCCAGTCTCAACACTAGAGTAAGCAGCCTGGCGAATGTGAGCGTGTATTAAATATTTCTCTGTGAAATCTGACTGTTTCGCATGGAATTTTGCTTGAGGTTAATACTGTTCTTGAAATGGTAATTTAATTATCCCCTGTCTTGTAATATGTTTTTATATTTTTGCCAGAGGAAGGTAGCAATCATTTGCATAAACACAATTGAAAAGAACAGAAAAACAGCCTCACCTCTGAAACACAAGGCTGAGGGCTCAAGTCCCACCATCATTTTTCTGAAGTCCGAAGGTGACTGTCTCAGTGCAGTACTGGGGGCATGCGCACTGTTAGATGTGTTGTCCTTCAGGAGAAACACCAAACTGAGACTCAATCTGTCCTCAAGTGGATGTAAAAGTTCTCATTGAGATATTCTGAAGCCAGACAATGGAGATTTCCCTGGTGACCTTGCCTATATTGGGTTTTTCAAAAACAAATTATTCAACATCTAAATAATAATTATTTTGGTCTTTGCTGTAATTGGGATCCTGCTGTGCACACATTGGCTGCCACGTTTCTCACAGCTCTCCATAATCACATCATTGGCTGTGAAGGGGTTTGGGGCACTTTGGGGTTGCAACGGACGCTATATAAATGAAAGACTGTCTTTCGAGGCAGCAGGGTTGAGTTGGTAAGTCAACGGTAACACAGGATCACCACCAGGTGTGTGTGTGGGTCACAGGAGCACAGGGACAAAGGCAGGCCATTCAGCCCGCCATGCTTTGTCTCGCAGTTAACACTGCACTTTCTTTTACACTGGGTCACCAGCATGAATCGTGTAAAAGCCATGTGTGTGGTATACCTGGGATAATGCAATTTCGAGAAGGACTTTGGTCTCCGTGAAATTGCACAGCTGCATTCTGGTCAGGTAGCAGGAAGCTATGGGCAGACTGTAATCAAAGGCTAATGCCAGGCATCAGGAAATAGTTAACGCATGCAAGGGATGATTTTACATCAACGAATTGCAAATTTAGCAATGACACACATCACAGAAATTTGACAAGCGGGCGTGAAGCAATTCAAAATTGTCTGGTACCTGAATCACCCAGCACCATCCTGGGCTCCACATAACAAAGTGCACTTCAGATAACCTTGTGCACGTTGGTTCCTTTAACAATAACCCAGGATAGGCTCAAGAAAGAGCTGGGAGCATGAATGCTCCTCAGAGCAGATTTTCAGGTGGGCACCGCAGGGGTGATGGGGAGTATCAGTTCCCCTCCCTCCCAATTCTACTTTGATTTAATCCCTCTCTCTTTTTCAATCCTTCTTTTTTGTTATTGTTGCAGCTTGTAATTCTTTGAAATTGTTTAATTTGGGATTTGGAGGTGGGCATTCATAAAAAGATTTAAAAAGTGCTGTTTCCCGGTTGTAAGTCCTGACAGTCTGCCACTTGTTCTTAACTGAATGTCCTTAGAGAAGGAGCATGCAGCGTGTACCACTGGTCTTGAGGCTTTTAGAGAGAGAGAGGATGGAATGCATTATTTCCCACTCAACATTGGGAGGTGATAGCCTCATGCTATTCTAGTGGGACTGTTAACCAAGAGTGCTCTCTGATAATCCTTGCTATTGCAGATGGTGGAATCCAATAAAAATCTGGAATTAAGAGTCTAATAATGACCACAAAACTGTTGCTAATTGTTGGGCAAACCCATCCGGCTTGCTCATGTCCTTTCAGAAAGGAAACTGCCATCCTTACCTGGTCTGGCCTACGTGTGACTCCAGACCCACGGCAATGTGGTTGACTCTTAACTGCCCTCTGGACAATTATGGATGGGCAATAAATGCTGGGCCTGACCAGTTATACCCACATCCTGTGAATGTATTGACAAAAAATCCAAGGTAAGATGAATTGCAACATGACAGGTTAATATGGGTATAGTAAGTAAACTACTTTCGGGTTGTTGTGTAGCAGGGGTAATTAACTGCTTGATCATATGCAAATAGGTATAAATTGGTTTGGGTTCAACAGTTAGGTTCTCACTCCATGTAAAACACCAGTAAAGAATTGTAAAGAATGCAAAGAGATTTCTCTGATTATTGCATGTTACATATCAAGGGAACTTGCAAAATTCAATTTCTGTTTGGTATATCTTCCTTCCTTAATTTGCTGCTATTTCTACCACTTCTCCACCTTTACAAACCTCCTCAAAGAACTAGTTGATCCCCATCTTAGGTTTGCTTGGCCTCCGTTCTCCTCTCTCATAAGAAATGGCTTACACGGAAGTTGCTGGATTGGTGGGTTTGAGCTAGAGGGAGAGGCTGAATAGCCTGGGGCTACTGTACCTGGACCATCAGACGCTGAGAGATGACCTTATAGAGGTTTATAAAATCATGAGGGCTATGGATAGGCTGAATAACCAAGGTCTTTATCTGAGGGTAGGAGAGTCCAAAAACTAGAGGGCACAGGTTTAAGGTGAGAGAGAAAAGATTTAAAGGGACATAAGGGGCAACTTTCTCGACTTAACAGAAGTTGCTGGATTGGTGAGTTTGAGCTATAGGGAGAGGCTGAATAGGCTGGGGCTGTTTTCCTGGAGCATCGAAGGCTGACAGGTAGCCTTATAGAATTTTATAAAATTATGTGGGGCATGTATAGGATGAATAATCAATATTTTTTTCCCCAGGATAGAGGAGTGCAATTCTTGAGGACTGAGGTTTAAGGTGAGAGAGGAAAGATTTAAAAGGAACCAAAGCATTAACGTTTTCATGCGGGGTGGTGTGTGTACGGAATGAGTTCCCAGAGGAAGTGGTGGAGGCTGGTAGAATTATAACATTTAAAAGGCATCTGGATGGGTATTTGAATAGGAAGGGTTTAGAGGGATATGGGCCAAATGCTGGCAAATGGGACTAGATTAATTTAGAATGTCTGGTTGACATGGACAAGTTGGACTGAAGGATTTGTTTCCATGCTGTATATCTCTAGGACTGTAAATATGATCACATCGTTGAGTCAATACGGTGAAGGTTAAATAAGGCACTTAACTTCATATTTTTGTTGGATTGAGCTCTGAAGGAAAGCTGATGTAGGAACATGGAGTTGAGGTTCTAATCAACAATTTGATGATGGAGCAAGGTCGAGGGTCTACAATAGAAACCATGTTCTTTATCCAATCGAAATAAGTATTGGTTATGGCATGACCTATATGCAAAGCAGGCATACTCTGACAGAGCATCTTTTCTCAGTTGGAGCCTTTCCCTTGCCTAGAGTTGAAATTTACACACTCACCTGAGGTAACCCCAGAGTGAAAGAGTTAATTGCAAAAAGGTTGCTGGGGTGGGGTCTAAGTTGACAGGTTATTGGTTGAAAACTGGTAAACCCAGTTCGTATAAAATGGCTCAGTCACACCCATCGAAAAAATACATGTCTTGACTTGCTGTTAGTTTTGATAACCAAAATCTGTCGCATTCATTTAGACGCACCGTAAAGTATGATGCAATGTGTATGTTGCAGTCGGGGCGAGATTTTACTGGCTGTAATAATCACATCATTACAACTCAAACATGAGTGAGATCAATTTTGTGAAATGACGTAAGTGCAAAAACTTTGCTTTTTTTGAAAACTGCAAAGAAATATTCCCGATGAGCCAATAACAAGTTACCTGCCTGTTTAATACTCTCCTTCATTTACTTCAGTGTTGAGTCCATTCTGATGTAGTGAGTGATTCCATTTTAGACCATCGTCCACTAGCCCCAAATCTCCCCGAAGGTTCAATAATCCCCGTATTCATCTAAAGGTTTAATTATTACATGTGGAGTTTTGCAACAAACCTCTGGTCAGCGCTTAATTTAATTTTTGTCTTTGTTTTTGACTCTATCCTTTCTGATGATACTGAATATCATCTGCATCAAGTCTCACAGTTCAGACATTTGTTCACCCAAACAATGCATTTTGTCACCAAAATCAGAAATTTGCTGGAAAATCTCAGCAGGTCTGGCAGAATCCTTGGAGAGAAAGCAGAGTCAATGTTTCAGTCCAGTGACCCTTCTTCAGAATTTTTTTGTTTTTGATTTCCAGCATCCGCAGCTCTTTGACTTTTTTTGTTTTGTGAAATTTGGCAGATGGCCTTAAATCATGGTGTGTAAGTCAAAGCAGCTTGTAACAGGGAGGTGATGGCCTAATGATATTATTGCTAAACTAATCCAGGGAGGTAAAAACAATGACTGCAGATGCTGGAAACCAGATTCTGGATTAGTGGTGCTGGAAGAGCACAGCAGTTCAGGCAGCATCCGAGGAGCAGTAAAATCGACGTTTCGGGCAAAAGCCCTTCAGCGAGCCTGAAGCGTGGAGAGATAAGTGAGAGGAGGGTGGGGGTGGGGAGAAAGTAGCATAGAGTACAATAGGTCAGTGGGGGAGGGGATGAAGGTGATAGGTCGGGGGCGGGGGAGGGTGGAGTGGATAGGTGGAAAACGAGATAGGCAGGTAGGACAAGTCATGGGGACAGTGCTGAGCTGGAAGTTTGGAACTCGGGTGAGGTGGGGGAAGGGGAAATGAGGAAACTGTTGAAGTCTACATTGATGTCCTGGAGTCGAAGTGTTCCGAGGCAGAAGATGAGGTATTCTTCCTCCAGGCATCTAGTGGTGAGGGAGCGGCGGTGAAGGAGGCCCAGAACCTCCATGTCCTCGGTAGAGTGGGAGGAGGAGTTGAAATGTTGGGCCACAGGGCAGTGGGGTTGATTGGTGCGGGTATCCCACAGATGTTCCCTAAAGCGCTCTGCTAGGAGGCGTCCAGTCTCCCCAATGTAGAGGAGACCACATCAGGAGCAATGGATACAATAAATGATATTGGTGGATGTGCAGGTAAAACTTTGATGTTTGTGGAAGGCTCCTTTAGGGCCTTGGATGGAGGTGAGAGAGGAGGTATGGGTGCAAGTTTTGCAATTCCCCCGGTGGCAGGGGAAGGTGCCAGGTGGGAGGGTGGGTTGTAGGGGGGCATGGACCTGACTAGGTAGTCACGGAGGGAACGGTCTTTGCGGAAGGCGGAAAGGGGTGGGGAGGGAAATATATCCCTGGTGGTGGGGTCTGTTTGGAGGTGGCAGAAATGTCGGCGGATGATTTGGATTATGCGAAGGTTGGTAGGGTGGAAGGTGAGCACCAAGGGCGTTCTGTCCTTGTTACAGTTGGAGGGGTGGGGTGTGAGGGCAGAGGTGCGGGATGTGGACAAGATGCGTTGGAGGGCATCTTTAACCGCATGGGAAGGGAAATTGCGGTCTCTAAAGAAGAAGGCCATCTGGTGTGTTCTGTGGTGGAACTGGTCC